>NC_134855.1:6015000-6697729 GCF_049852395.1 Peromyscus maniculatus bairdii | reverse complement strand
ACAGATCACCCATCTCTTTTTCCCCTTTGCATCGTGTCTGAAGCTGATCTCTCGGTCCTGACCGGCCTTTCTGGCAGCTAGCCCCATAAGGAGGTAGGTGAGAGAAGCCAGATGCCATTCACGTTTGAGACAGTGTCTTGCTAAGGTACTCAAGCAGGCCTTGAACTTCTGATCTCTGGCCTCAGACTCTGGAGTGGCTGGGATTATAGGCCTGCACTGCTACCAAGTGAGTCCCAGGAAAGGCGCAAAGCTACACAGAGAAACCCTGTCTCGAAAAACCAAAAAAAAAAAAAAAAAGAAGAAGAAGGTAACCCTGTGGGTCCCAGTGTTATGAGCAGGCAGAAACCCTCTGGGCACACCTTGGATTAGAACACAGTGAGAGCAAGCTGCACATAAGCATTCCTGCAGTCACGTGTTTAATGTAAAGCCAACCTCCTGTCCATCAAACATCAGACCAGGAGTGCTGCTGGCCTTCATTCAGAAGTCATAGGGCTTTGCCAGACAGCTTTGATGACCAAGGCCTTTTAAAGACACCCTGGAAGATAGGAACTTCTCTTTGCTCTGGGCAGATCTCCCCAGAGCAAATAGTTAACCTTAGACTTGATGTGAGCACTCTCTTCAGAGTTGAAAGCTGCTTAAGAATAAAAGTCATGACATGTGATTGCTTGGAGGCCTCACTAAGAGTTTCAGACAGGAGCGTGGGGGGAGCTGTAATCCCCCTCCTTAGAGTCAGAATAGAGTCCCCAGGCCCTGTGGGACTCACAGGCACTGTAGGAGGGGGAGGGGTGCCCCTCTGCCTTTTGTCTGCATTTTCTTTTAATCAGCTTTAATAAAGGAAGAGGTTGACCAATGTCCACACTGGTCACTGTTGGGATTTCTGCTTTTTCGCTTGTTCTTCATATGTAAGCAGAGTGCTTGGCTTCTGACTTTGAGCCTGCCTCCTGGGGTCCTCACACATGCTCACCCAGTTTGCTCAGGCTGCAGGACAAGTAACTGGGGGTCCTAGTAGGAAAGGCAAGGCTGCCATGCTGCAAGCAGAATCAACCGGTGTGGAGCCCTACAGCGCCTGGAGCCCCTATGGTGAAGCTCATGTCACATGTTCATTCATTCAACAAATGTTTATTGAACAGTCACTAAGTACCACGCATGGGGGAAGATGCTGGGATCCGGAAGTGGATAGTGTAGTAGGAAAAATCCGAGCCACGAAGATGCGGACACACTGCCATGCTTTCATGGGAAAGAGACATAAATATGGACCCATGTCACAGCGGGTGAGAAGAGCCATGGGAAAGATAAACCGGAAAGGGAGAAGAGTGGTTGAACACTGGCCAGAGTTCTACTCTTCCTTTTAATCTTGTCCTTCTGTGCAAACAGGAAGCTCACGGACGCCCGGGGGCAGCGCTCTTGGCAGGCCCTGTATTCCTACATTTGACCTTAGCCAAAAGGCTGAGAAGTACTTAACTGTCTACCTGATGGTCCTCCTCCCGTGCACTCCAGTCCTCCCCGAGCCTGGGGACCAGCTGTGCTCTGCTCGGCTTTCTTCTCCTGGGCTTCTTGCAGAGTCAGCTCCTCACCAGCCTCTGTGCCCCCGGGTGTCCTGGTCTCAGTCATGTAGCCCTGCCACTCAGTGCTGGCCCAGCGCTTTCTCGAATTCAGTGACTCCACCATTACTAGACACTCGGACTTCCTTCATGGTATCTCTGAGGCTGGGCACCTGTAATGGGAACTACTTAACCCTGTGAAAGTGAATCAGACCCTTCAATCCTCAGTTTTCTGATCTATAAAATGGGTCTGGCAATGTGCCTGCCTCAAATGGCTGTGGTGTAACAGAAGTGGCTAGCAAAGCCTTGTGGGTGCAGAGTCAGTGGGCACAGTGGGCTTGTGAGGGCCTGAGCTGATGGCAGCAGTGAGGGTAGCATCCCCCTGGGGGGTGCACTCTGTTGTCTCTTCCATGCCCTTCATCAGCCCCTACCCCCAACCCTGACAAGCTGTCCCTCTCTGCTCCCTTTCATCATAGGGCTTAACTCCTTGGAATCTTTGCCTCTGGCCACTTAATGAGAAAATTCTTTGACTGATCTGTTCTCTCTCTCTCCTGTTCCTATTCTCACCAACCTCACCCCCTGAAAAGCAGCCTGTTCAAAGAGAAGGATGCCTCACTGTCAGTCAAGACTGGAGAAGGCTGAGTTCGGTAATGCCTGGCTTTCAGAGACACTGTTTTGTGCTCTCAGAGAACAAGTAGCCTTTGGAACTTCCACAAACCTTAGCACTTGGTGTCAGAGAAGTTGGGAGGTCAGTTCATCCAGGGCACTCCTCTGAACAGAATGTGTCAGCCCCTCTGTGACCAGTCCTGCTTCTGCTGGAACCAGAGCCCCACATTTTTCCCAGCATGGAAGTCTGGGAACCGACGGATGACACATGACAGGAAAAGCCTCGCCCTAATACCTGCCTCCTGTGCCTCCTGGACACTCAGACATGTGGGTCACTGTACTCTCTCTCCCACAGAAATTTTAGATCTAAAGTCTCATTAGGGCGGCTCAACTTCTGATAAAGCAGTAAGTTATGGACCCCAAAACTCACTGCTTTGATTTTTCACACGTCAAAGGAAACTTTTTTTTAATGTCCGAATGTCTTCAGGAATAGTATAAAGACTTGGTGACTGTCAGGTGCTTTGCAAAGTGCCAGGGGTTCGATCACTGTGCAGTGAGCAGTGATTCTTGTTTCCACTTTGGGCTGTGCTCGATCAAGCTCATCATGTCCAACTTATACCCAAGCTACCTGGGACCCATCCCACTGCATCGTCAGGATGTCTGCTGGTTCATCTTTCAGTCATAAGCACTTGGGGTCTGTCTTGTTCACCCACAGTTCTTAAAAGAGGGAAAGTCAGAAGTTGGTAGGCTCCCACTAAGATGAGATGGCTCACAACTGGAGGGCATGGAATCAGAGGGCCCTCCTGGGAAAGCAACATTCCAAGCAACCTTCCAATAGGCCAGCATCCCCCTAAACCTGCTCCGTACCATTTTCATCCTATTGTCCACTCAGAGCTTCTGGCCATCCTGCCTTTCCATAGAGCTGAAAGCTGGTGGTTTAATTTTTTTCACTGTATTACTTTATGTGCATGAGTGTTTTGTCTGCACTAGGTGCCTGCCTGGGGCCTAAGGCCAGAACAGGGCATTGGATTTCTTGGAACTGGAGTTACAAATAGTTGTGAGACCCCATGTGGGTGCTGGGAATTGAACTTGGGTCCTCTGGAAGAACAGCCAGTGCTCCTAACCACTGAGCATCTCTCTAGCCCTGCTGGTGGTTTAATTTTAAGACCTGGTCAACAGGAGACACCCAGGAGCTAAGGGCTTTCTGTAACTGACCTTGCTCTCTCCCTCAGTGGCCAAGTCAACAGTACCTGCAATGGCTTCCACTGACAAATGTGGGTGTGTTTCCGAGTGTGTGTGTGTGATGTTTGCACACATGTGTGTATGTGCAGAGGTCAGAAGAGGATGCAGGTGTCCTGCTCTGTCACTCTCCAGCTAATTCCTCTGAGACAGAGTCTCTCTAAGAAGCTGGAGCTGGACTGGTGGTCAGCAAGCCCCAGATCCTCCTGGCTCTGCCCCCCTCCCCAGTGACAGCTGGCTGGCCTTACAGATGCCAGTGGCCAGGCCCAGCTCTTCTTTAACCTGGGTTTTGGGAATTTGAACTCATGTTCCCATGGTTACACAGCGGACACTCTTATCCACAGAGCAGTCACTCTAGTCCAACGATTGTGAGCCAACAATACATTCCAGGGAACCCTTGGGGAAACCATTCCTTCTGATGAAATGCGTGACACATTCCATGCTGTACTGGCGCTCTCCCTCTCCACTCCTCCATGGGTTAAACAGAAAGGCAGGAAGCCTTTTTGAACTCTAAGGGCCTAGACTCACATCTCTCTCTCTAGAGACCCAGGAACTCAGTGGGAAAAGTAGGCACAAGTTTGAGCACAGCCCTGTCTATTGTTTGGAGTACGAATCTCTCCAAATACCTGTAGTTACAGGTGGGCATCAGATGTAGGTGCAAGGCTGTTTGTAGGGGGTGAGGATCAGGTCTAATGATCCCAGATCTGAAACTGTCAGCCATTGATTAAGGTACTCTAATGGAGGTAGAGATGCCGTGATGGGACCACCCACTTTAAAGAGCAATGCATTAAAGACAAGAAGGCGGAACTATAATGTTGTGCAGCCCGGCCAAAGCTGAGGAACACGGCACAGCACGAAAGCAGCCAGAGCGCCATGTCTGGTCTGTGATCTGGAATCTACGAAGATCAGCAACGCTGGAAGGAACGGGATCCCCCAGACTGAAGTCACGGAGATCAAACTTCCCCTCGTTCCTCTTTCCAGGGGGACCTTTAGGAAGATCCAGGGGCTCTTCTGTGGCTGGCAGGAAACCCTGAGGTCCTGGAGTGACTGGCAAAGATGAAGGCAGCGTGGGCATGTGTTGCTTATGTTTAAGTGGCAGAGTCGCAGCAGTGCTCAGCCGGCTCTCCTGTGTCCACAGGGCTACAAACACTCCCAGGAGACTGTTCCTCTCCTGTGAACAGGGCGAGAGACTGTCCCGCAGGGCCTATTCCTCAGGTTACTGTCTGAACAAGTCCTATGTTATCAGCCTCAAGGGAGGTCAAGAGGTCAATCCCTGCAACCCTGCAGGAGCTGCCAGGGTCTTTAAAAAGCATGTAAGCATCTTGCCTGGAGCAGCTCAGGGTCACACTTAGAGAGGGGGCTCCCAGCCTCAGATTTGGAGGTTGCCCTTGCAACCCTCAGAAATCCCCCAAGTGCCGCTCTGATCACAGGACACCCTGCCTTCCAGGCTTTCTGTGGAGTAACAAGTCGACTTTCACCCTGCCCTAGGCCAGGGGTGGGGCTGGGGGGACTCTTTGGGGTCTAGACTTCTGAAAGTAATCTGTGACTCAGTGAGGCTACTGAGTTAGGGGGACCGTGAAAGACTACTCAAAGGACAAGGACAAGTGTGTCCTTTAAAGCAGAGCCCAGCCAGTCAGTTTTCTAAATTCAAAAACAAAACACAGCCTGAGAGTGAAGGGACCTGATGCCACAAAAGGAGCTCAGTCATGGGCGTGAGGGTGCCAATCCCAGTCGCTGGGGCTGTGATAGCTGGTCTCGGTGAGGTGGGAGGCAGCAAGGGCCCTCAATGGAACAGGACGTTTCAGGGAAGAAACTGCGATGTGGCAAAGCCAACCTCATCACTTCATCACTCAGTCATTGCTGAAGCCTTGGCTGGCTATGAATCTGCTGGATGCCTGGACTCTCAAGAGGGAACACAAGCCATAACGGTACAGTTTGCACATTTTTAGCTCTCTCCAGAAGAATTTGATGTCTCTCTATCTTTGGGGAGTATTTTAGGCTCCTGTCTCTCACCTTGTGGGTGCCACACCCACGCTTGCCTCAAGACCAGAGGAGACAGATACTCTTAACTTCAAGTGAACAAGCATGCACAGGGTGAATGCCTGAACTGCGGAGAACAGGGGATCCAGTGGCTCTTTGCGCCTTCACGAATGCAAATGACGCCTGGGGACCCAAGCTTCCCAGGGAGTTATGGAGGGACCGGAGCTGCCGGGCTGGAAGGTGTCTCTCAGAGCGGGTGGTCTTAGTAGTGGCCTTGACCGTTGTGGCGGGAGGGAAGACAAAGTGTATGCCCGACACAGGGGACACGGGGTCTTCGCAGTGCTCGTGGGTATAGGGAAGCCGAGGCAAAAACCAAGGAGAGGACTCGGAGGTTGGCAGAGAGGCGGGGAGAAACCAACCAGGAAGTCTAAGACTACAGACGGGAGAGTTTGGGGTGTGGCGTATAGAAACTGGGGGCCCCATGAAGGTTTCTGAGCTGAGTGGGCTGATGGTGGGAGGGAACAGGGGGGCCCCGGGGAGACCAGGCTGGCGCAACAAGCTAGGTAGCAGAGAAGGAGGGCAGGGTGGTGGCAGCTGCCTTCCAAGATGAAGAGTCAGACTTAATGAAGTGTGTGGGAGGGATGGGGTTCAAGACATCCTCTGTGAGCCGCCCTTCCCCTCAAGATCATCGAGAAGACTGGGTATGGTGCCTCACGCCTGTGATCCTGACACTTGGGAGGTGGAGGCAGAAAGTTTGCCATGGGCTCCAAGGCAGCCTGGGCTAAGGGTCATATCCAGTCTCAAAAACAAAATAAAAACCAAACCACAAACCCCACAAAAACCAGCCAAACAACAATAAACAAATCTCCTGAAGGAAAGGGGAGTCTAACGAGTGCTTCTGTGGTCCTGCTCTCCAATGGCTGCAGGTTAAGGACAGCCGCCCCAGCAGGCCACAGGACACCTGGGCTCCTGGAGCCTCTCCTTACAGACACCTGTTCCGCACCCAGGAGACTACATTAACAAATCTGTGATTAGTCGCTTGACCCATGTAAGGAATGTGGCATAAACACCGTGTCCAAGGTCACAGCATTCCACCAGGTTCACCTTCCTGACAGCTCAAATCATCACTCACTATATCCACTCCTCCACCTTCAGCCTGCGATCTGCTGCAGGTCATGCAGGCCTTGCACAACTTCAGGGTGGGAGTATCTTGAACTCGGGTTACTTAAGAGCCTCAGTTTCCCCTTGCTTTCAAGCTGAGCTGTAGTAAAGGTCTCTTGAGATATTATAGATGAAGAACAGAAAAGGCCAGCCTTAGCTTCACAAAAGCTCATGGACGTCCTGGGCTACACGAGTCTTTGCCTCCTTTGAAAAAAGGGGGTGGGGAGAGGCTGAAGAGATGGCTCAGGGCTTCCAGAGGACACAGGTTCAATTCCCAGCACCCACATGGCAGCTCACAACTGTCTGTAACTCCAGTTCCAGGGGAACCCAGCATTCTTACACAGACACATACATGCAGACAAAACACCAATGCATATAAAAATAAAAATAAACACATTGTTTTTAAGAAAGGAAAAGGGGGTGGGGGTGGGGGCTGGAGCAATGGCTCAGCCCTGAAGAGCACCCGGTGCCCTTGCAGGAGACCAGGGGGTGGGTCCCAGCACCCACATCATCTCATAACTGCCAGTAAATCTAGCTCCAGGGGATGGCCTGGCGGCCTCTGAGGACATCTGCATGTACTTGGTGTACATTCATACACTCAGGCAGACACACAAACACATACAATAAATTAAGGGGGCGGGGAGGGAAAATTCTGAGAGGCAGAAACAGGAATCGCCATGTGAAAGTTTCATCCTTCCTACCCAGAATTGACAGTAAATGATGGGCTAACTAAAAATAAAACAAAAAAATTGTTTTTTAAGCAGACCAGCTTGAGGGTAGCTATCCAGCTACTACAGGAAGTGCTGTAACTGGGGTCTTTTCAGGACAGTGAAGCTCAGTGGTTGAGGCACATCCACAGCTGAAAGGAGGCCCGCTGCCATCCACAGTCAGCTTGGCGTGAGAATCCTTCTCTCCAGTTGATGGTTAAAGCCACTTGTAGGTCTGGATTTGGAAAGTTTCGCCAACGGAGGAGCACACACAGACCGAGGAGCACACGCAGACCGAGGAGCACACGCAGACCGAGGAGCACACGCAGACCGAGGAGCACACGCAGACCGGGGAGCACACACAGACCGGGGAGCACACGCAGACCGGGGAGCACACACAGACCGGGGAGCACACACAGACCGGGGAGCACACACAGACCGGGGAGCACACACAGACCGAGGAGCACACACAGACCGAGGAGCACGCGCAGACCGAGGAGCACTCGCAGACCGAGGAGCACACGCAGACCGGGGAGCACTCGCAGACCGGGGAGCACTCACAGACTGAGGAGCACGCACAGACCGAGGAGCACACGCAGACTGAGGAGCACACACAGACTGAGGAGCATGTGTAGACCAAGGAGCACACAGACCGAGGAGCACACACAGACCGGGGAGCACACACAGACTGAGGAGCACGTGTAGACCGAGGAGCACACAGACCGAGGAGCACACACAGACCGGGGAGCACTCACAGACCGAGGAGCACACACAGACCGAGGAGCACACACAGACCGGGGAGCACACACAGACCGGGGAGCACACACAGACCGGGGAGCACACACAGACCAGGGAGCACACACAAACAAGGGAGCATACACAAAGCAAAGGCCTGACCAGGAAATGTCCATCTCTTTGTTTACTGAAATCATTTTTTTGTTTTTGAGACAGGGTTTCACTGTGACACCCTGGCTGTCTTGGAACTCACTCTGTAGACCAGGGTGGCCTCGAACTCACAGGGATCCACCTGCCTTTGCCTGGGTTAAAAGTGCTGGGATTAAAGGCGTGCGCCACCACCGCTGGCTTGGAATGATTTTTATAACCCCTGAAGATATCTATTGGCCCATGCCTGGGCAAAAGCAGGTGGCCAATAAATATTTGAGAAGCTAGGGATGCCTATAATCCCATCTACTTGGGAGGCTGAGGCAGGAGGGCACTTTAACACAGAATTTTGGGGTTGGCCAGGCAACATAGTGAGCACTTGTCTCAAAAGGGAAGTGGTTCAATCGGCAGAGTGCTTCTCTGGCAGTCACACAGGCCCTGGGTTTGGTTCCTAGCAGCAAATAAACCAGGCGCTGTAGTGCACATCTGTAATTGAAAGCGCTGTGTGGGCAAAGGTAAAGGGATCAGGAGTTCCCAGTCACCCGCTCCACAGTGAGTTTGAGGGAAGACTGAGCTGCAAGAGACCCTGTCTTAAAGAAAAAATCAGCAGTAAGTAAAATGATAAATGAGTGAATGATTAAAGCTCAGAAAGGACGCTGGATATGGTGATATATATCACAGAGGCTTTGAAGTTTCCTCTGCAATGGTATGCTTTTTTTTTTTTTTTTTTTTTTGGTTTTTTCGAGACAGGGTTTCTCTGTGTAGTTTTGCGCCTTTCCTGGAGCTCACTTGGTAGCCCAGGCTGGCCTCGAACTCACAAAGATCCGCCTGCCTCTGCCTCCCAAGTGCTGGGATTAAAGGCGTGCGCCACCACGCCCGGCAATGGTATGCTTTTAAAATGTATTTTATCATTGCTGAATTCATAGCAGTGTTTTGACATTTTAAATTGTGTGTGTGTGTGTGTGTGTGCAGGTGCACATACATATGTGGGTGGAGGCCAGAGGTCAATCTTGGATGTCATTCCTTAGGTACCATTCACCTAGATTTTTTTTTTTTTCTTTTTAAATATTTATTTATTATGTAGACAGTGTTCTGCATGCATTTATGCCTACATGCCAGAAGAGGGCGCCAGATCTCACTATAGATGTTTGTGAGTCACCATGTGGGTGCTGGGAATTGAACCCAAGACCTCTGGAAGAACAGTCAGTACTCTTAACCTCTCAGCTATTTCTCCAGCCCAGAAAGGAGACCCCCCTTTCTCCCCCCCGCCCCCCGTCTGAGACAGGGTTTCTCTGTGTAGCCCTGGGATTAAAGGTGTGCACCAGCACCTTCCAGCCGCCCAGTTTTTTTGGCAGGGCCTAGAGCTTGCCAATCAGGCAAGGCTGTCCGGCCGGCCGTGACCCCTGGGATGTGCCTCTCTCCCCCCTGAGTGCCAGCTTTTTCTTTTTCTTTTCTTTTTTATGGGCTCTGAGGACCAAACTTGTATGGCCAGCATTTGAACTGACTGGACAATCTATCCTCCCCAGCCCTGAGAGTAAATTTTTTGACTCAGCCTATCATAGTGTGGTGGGAGAGGCTTCCGAAATGTCCTAACATCTGGATTGGTACCTCTGCATGGGAAGATTGGAACAATTGCCCCGACACTTACCCAGCCACCCCCAGAGGAACTGGACAGTGCTTCCTTGGCAGGGCTCCAGGGTGAGTCAAACTCTTCACGGTTGCTCTTTCTAATTCCAGGCAGTCAGAAAAAGCCCATGCCCTGCCCTCCAGAGTCAATTCACAAGTAATGCAGTGTTTATTACATATGTCATCCCTCACCCTCATCATCTGGCCCAGATTCTGTACTTTCCAGTAGAAACATTCTTTCATTGCTCAAGCCCAGATTGGTTTTTTTTTTTTTTTTTAAAGATTTATTTATTTATTCATGTATTTTATGTATATGAGGGCTGTCTTCATGTACACCAGAAGAAGGAATCTGATCCCATTACAGATGGTTGTGAGCCACCATGTGGTTGCTGGGAATTGAACTCAGGACCTCTGTAAGAGCAAGCAGTGCTCTTAACCGCTGAGCCATCTCTCCAGCCCCCAGATTGGTTTTTTTTAAAAAAAAAAAAAATCACAAATCCAAAGGGATCCAGAACTAACTCTTGGTTCTTGATCAATTGCCACAAGTTTTAGGGCTGGGTGAAGAACCAAATAATAGGTAAACACCTGCTTCAGAGAGCGCCAGTTTCACTGGAGTATGCCTTTCTGGTCAAATTTCCAGCAGAAATGAACAGTTAGTGTGGGGGTGTGGGGAACATGGAGTTTGACCTGCCAACAAAGCCAGTGCTTTTCCCAACCAGAAACACCCCCCCCTTCCTCTCTCTGGACTATAGGTCTGCACCACCACACCCGACTCTACGGAAACCCACCCTTCCTTCCTTCCTTCCTTCCTTCCTTCCTTCCTTCCTTCCTTCCTTCCTTCCTTCCTTCCTTCCTTCCTTCCTTCCTTCCTTCCTCCTTCCTCCCTCCCTCCCTCCCTCCCTCCCTCCCTCCCTCCCTCCCTCTTTCTTTCTTTCTTTCTTTCTTTCTTTCTTTCTTTCTTTCTTTCTTTCTTTCTTTCTTTCTTTCTTTCTTTTTTCTGAGACAGTTTCTCTGTGTAGCCCTGGCTGTTCTGGAACTCACTTTGTAGACCAGGCTGGTCTTGAACTCAGAGATCCGTCTGCCTCTGCCTCCTGAGCGCTGGGACCACTGCCTGGCTGCAAACCCTTTTCTTGATGCCCCCACTGCGCTCTTCTGCCTGATTGTTCTTAAACCAGACCCTGGGGAGCCATCAACCTTGCTTTCAAGACAAGGTCTCTCACTGGCCTAGAACTTGCCAACTGGGCTAGGCCAGCTTTCCAGGGAACTCTGGGGATCCACCTGTCTCTACCGCCTCAGTGCTGGGCATTTTCCCCCATGCCTGGCTTTGTCCCCCATGTTCCGGTAATCAAACTCAGGTCTTCATGCTTGTGCAGCAGCATTTTACTGACTGGGTATCTCCCCGGGCCTGCAGGAAGTCACCTGTTCTGATTCCAAATCTTTCATTTGGGTTTAGAAGGGAACTCACATTTACCACGGAATTCTCAGCCAGCAGGAATTCAAAGACTTCCTAAATTTATTGGATGCTGAATTTTCTCAGAAAGGCGTTTTGCTGTAGTCCCGGGAACTCAGGTGTTCTGCCACGAAACCACAGCCTCAACCCTTCCTCATGCAAGGATTTTTGAAACAGAGTCTATGCAGGGGGAGGCAGGAGCAGGCAGGGGGAGGAGGCAGGGGAGGCAGGGGAGGCAGGGGGAGGCAGGGGGAGGTGGAGGTGGGTTTTGGTGGGGGATGGTGAGACGGTCCAGTGAATAACAGTGCTTGCTGTCAATTCTATTTTGATTCCCAGAACTCACACAGTGAAAGAACTGACTCTTACAAGCTGACCTGTGACTTCCACGTGCACACACTGTGGCATGTGTACTTCCCTAGTAGTATGTCAAATTTTCTTTTAATTTAAAAAAGTTTATGGTAGACAGGTGTGATGATGCTTTGCTCTTTCATCCCAGCACTCAGGAGGCAGAAGAAGCAGGAGGATCTCTGAGTTCAAAGCCAGCTTGGTCTACAGGAGAGCCAGGGCCACACAGAGAAACTGTATTTCGAAAAACAAAAGAAACAAAACAGTTTATGATAGTAACTGGTGGACAAATACCAAATAGCTCATCTGCATTTAGAAAAGATAAATAAAAAGAAATCAAGCGGCATTTATTGGCTGTGAATTGGGACTATGCCAGGGACAGCCAATCAGAGGCGACTACCGTGTGGCTCCTCAGGTGAGATGGCACACACGAGCAATCCCAGCTGCTTGGGACACTGAGGCAGGATTGAAGAAGTTCAAGGCCAGTCTGGGCATCCTGTTTCAAAATGTAAAGGGGGCTGGGATGCTCTCTGGCAGAGTGCTTACCTAGCATGGGTGAAGGCCCTGGTTTTGAGCCCCAGTGCCAAACAACAAACAAATAAACAAGGCTGGCGCCTGCGTCTGAGAGCCACGGGCACAGGAGGGTGAAGCGTGGATGACGTCCACAAAATCGCAGCACAGTGGCAAGCACCACCACAGAGGGACGCTCATAATGGAATGGAATCGCTAAAAGTGGTGTGGATTTTGGAGGCTCTGGAGTGTCAGTTATTTTTACAGAGCCTCGGATGACAGTAAAGAACCTTCTGGAAGGACAAAGCCTAGGCAGGGTGATGGAAAAGAGGAGGAGCAGAGCAAACCACCCTTACAAGGACAAGAAGAGCCGAAGGGACCAACAAAGGTCAGTCAAGTGGGCTGACTGGAGCCTGCGGGAGCTAGGGTGTCAGCGGGGGAAGGGTCAGGTGCTGCCAGCCTGAGAAGGGGCAGGATCAGCACAGCTGAGGAAGACACTCTGCAGTGTTCCACACTGCTGGATAAGCCTGTGACCTTTGTGTCGTAGACTATTATTTTAAGGTGTGTTACTTTTGTTTATGCTGCATTTGTTTAACTCTGTGAAGCTGTGTTACTGTGCCTGTCTAAAAACACCTGATGGTCTAATAAAGAGCTGAATGGATGGGGTTGGGGATTTAGCTCAGTGGTAGAGTGCTTGCCTGGCAAGTACAAGGCCCTGGGTTCAGTCCTCAGCTCTGAAAACAAAAAAACAAAACAAAACAAAAAACCCCAAGAACTGAATGGCCAATAGCAAGGCAGGAGAATGGGGCTGGCAGGCAGAGAGAATATGTAGAAGGAGAAATCTGGAAGGAAAGAGAGAAAAAAGTAGCCAGAGAAAGATGAGGACTTCAGGGGCCAGTCACCCAGGAAGCCACAGAGGAAGAGTAAGATTTACAGAAGTAGAACAGGAAAAGCCCAGAGGCAAAAGACAGCCGGGTTAATTTAAAGTTAAGGAAAGCTGGCTAGAAACAAGCCAAGCTAAGTCTGAGCATTCGTAATTAAGAATAAGCCTCCTCCATGTGTGATTTATTTGGGAGCTGGGTGGCGGGTCCCTCAAAAGAGTAAAGAACTACTACCACCACCTTTGAACTCCTCTTTACACCAGCAGGCAGTGGGTTTACTATGGACACTCTGAGCCCTTGGCTGGAAGTCACTGGATGATAGGTGTCTCATACAGGCCTTGGGTGGCAATTGGGCTTGTGTGTGCGTACATTCGTGCACCTGAGAAGCCAGTGGTCAATGCTGTTCTCCAGGAGCTGCCCACCTTCTTTTCTTTTTCTTTCTTTCTCTCTCTCTTTCTTTCCTTTCTTTTTTTTTTTTTGTTTTGTGTAACAGCCCTGGCTGTCCTGGAACTCGCTTTGTAGACCAGGCTGGCCTCGAACTCAGAGATCTGCCTAAAGGCATACGCCATCATGCCTGCCTTTTTTAAAAAAAATATTTATTTTTATTTCATTTGAATTGGTGTTTTGCCTGCCTGTATGTCTGTATGAGGACATCCGATCCCAGGAGCTGGAGTTACAGACAGTTATGAGCTGCCATGTGGGTGCTGGGAATTGAACCTGGGTCCCTTGAAGAGCTAGTGCTCCTAACCACTGAGCCATCTCTCCAGCCCCTTGTTTTCTTTTTTTACGTGTGTGTGTGTGTGTGTGTGTGTGTGTGTGTGTGTGTGTGTGTGTGTGGTGTCACTGCACACAGGTCAGAGGACAACTGACAATTTGTAGGAATTGGTTAGGTCTCTCCTTCCACCATGAGGCTTGAACTCAAGTGCCTTTATCAGCTGAGCCATGTCCCTCTGGCTTCACCATCTCCTTGAGGCAGGCCCTGTCACTGGACTTTGCAGACTTCTAGGCTGGCTGGTCAGCAAGCCCTGAGTTCCTGCCTCTGCATGTCTGTGCTTGATTACAGGCTCGCCACCATGCCCAGCCTCTTCCCTTAGGTTCTGGGTCAAACCCGCCTCATGTTTTTCTAGAAAGCACTTCACTGACTTGGATGCCTCCCCAGCCCAGGGCCAGGGTACTAAGCTGTTTTCTTATTTTCTCCAAGTTAGTGTCCTGCCTTGCGAGGCTGTCACAAGGGTGGAGACCCAGGCCATGCAGGGTCTTTAGAACAGAGTGGGTCATTGTTGGTCCTGGCAAAAGGAGGGAGCTAGCGGTGCCTGAGTCCTGGAAATGAAGCTGAAAGGGAATGAGCTGCTGATGTCTGAAGTCTTACTTCTTGGATGGCAGAGTTCAGCAATTTAAGGAGGACCCATTGCCACTCGCTACCTCAGCCCCAGGAGGATAATTCAGCGTAGGCCACACTGCCATGGTGGAGCTTGGCTTCTGTACTCTGCTAAGCACGGATCACCTTTACAAATTTGACCTTTTTTATGTTTCATTTTGGTGCTGGCTGGGCAAGTGATCTACCACTGAATCGTCCCCACGTGCAAGAAAAAGGCTTAGTGGAAAGCTGCTTCCTTGAGGGAGACAGCCCCTCCCCAGCAGCGTCAGTTATCCTCTGCCGCTCCCTGGGCTGGCCTGGAAGGCATTTCTACCTCATTATCCAAATGCTACAGGAAGGGCTTGGAGCTGACTGGATTCAGCAACCTCAATGCTCTGGGGCCAAAGCAGTGATGGTGTTCAGTAGCCATAAAAAAACAAAACAAAAAACCCCAAGAGCCAGGCATGGTGGCACATATCTGTAAAGTCAGCATTCGGGAGCAAGTGGCTTTGAGAATTCAAAGCCAGCCCCAATCCTGAGGGACCGCCAGCCTGTTTAAAGACCCAGCACCCATCCATCATGGCTGGAGTGCCAGCGGTTGAGGGTCTTTTTTGTGAACCCTAATAAGTGAAATTTTATCACAGCATTGCTGACCCCAAATTAACAGGATGGGCAGTTCTGGAGGGAGCTTTTAGCTTCCATACATCAAGGTTAGTGCAATATTTGGCAGGCCAGGATCCTCTGGGGACTAACTACTATCTTATTAGGTTATAAATACATTTAATAGCTTTGGTACTGGCTTCTTATTTTGGAGTATTAAGGAAGAAAAAAAATAGAACTCATAATCACTTGAGCCTAAGTGAAAAGTGACTATTTTAAAACTGTACATTTACCTACAGTATTGCTTCTGAACGTACACGACAACCTCACCTCTGCTATGTGCTAGGCTCAGATGGCCCATCATCTGCTTGGAAGAAATTAATGGTGGTTCAAGAGTTGAAACTCAAATTCTTCCATTTTGACTCAAACTAGACCTACTAGTTCAAAGAAAGCCCAGAGGCTTCTCCCACCCCAGCACTGACCTCTGTGGTTTCTCAGGAAAGGGGTCAGCATGCCCATTTTCTTTCTTTTCTTTTTCTCTCTCTTTTTTTTAAAATTTTTTTATTTTTATTTTTATTTTTTTGAGAGGTGGCAGCGCCACCACTGTCCAGCTTGCCCACTTTCATTTACTCAACTTCAAACAGACTTTTGCTTAGCTCTGCAGTGCTGAGCATGGAACCCGGACCTGTCATGCTAAGCAAGCGCTCCACCATTGAGAACATGCCCAGCAGTTAAGAACTCGTGCTGGGCGGTGGTGGTGGCGGCGGCGGCGGCGGCGGCGGCGGCGGCGGCGCACGCCTTTAATCCCAGCACTCGGGAGGCAGAGGCAGGCAGATCTCTGAGTTAGAGGCCAGCCTGGGCTACAGAGTGAGTTCCAAGAAAGGAGCAAAGCTACACAGAGAAACCCTGCCTCGAAAAACCAAAAAAAAAAAGAACACATGAGCGGCCTTTTCCTTCCTTTAGCTACACTGAGAAAGAACGTATTTAAAGCCATTTTTACCACATGATCACTCTGGGTACAGCAGGTTTGACTTACCGCATTTCCGGCTGCTGACTGGCCCCTGGGTCCACGGGGCTGTGCGGACCTTCCAGCCACCAGGACTGTCTCGAGGAATGCTTCGAGGCTTGGTGGGAAGCAGTCCCTGAGCCGACTAGGAAGGAAGCTAAATAAACCCGCACAGGTGCTGTACGCTCCATCTGGGCAGCACCGTCACATCCCCCCTCCTTCTGTTCCCGTTTGTCCCCCTCCCCCATCTCCTGTGCTCACGTGCTGCTGTCTCTAGCCCGTGGCCTCCACCTGGGGAGGTTAAGTGCTATGTGACTGCTTCTTAGGTGGCTCCTGATGCACTGTCCACCAGGATCTCAAGGAAGGCGTGGCAGGGGCATCTGAGGCTCACCATGCTACAGACACAGTGCTGGTCGCCCATGATCAGAATGGACGGGGATCACCTCAAAAAAGAGGCTAGGCAAGGTCTTCTGGAGGGCTCTCCCCACCTAGAGAACGCTAAGTGAGTCTAGGCAATCTGGAGCTGGCTTCAAAATCAGCAACCGGGGGGTGGGGGGCATCTCACAACAAACAGTGGTAACAGAAGGTTTGTGTGGGAAGATGGTTAAGTTTGATCTAAAACAAGCCGTGTCTGTGGTAATGAGCTGTTGTTAGGAAGCACGCGGGGCCTCTGAAGAAGGCTGCTGCCTCTCCAGGGCTGGGCTTTTTGGGGAGAAGGGATGCAGGAGGGCAAAGCAAGGTGAAGCAAGGACCTGACTGAGGCACGTGGGGACAGCAGGGAGCAGAGAAGCCTGGCAGTGCGTGTGGCGGCCACACTGGCCTGCTCTGGAATCTTGGCATCACTCGACTGCTGTGCAACAGCAGTCCTGTGAAATGAGGACATCCGAGGTATCAGCAAGGGGCCTGGTGAGAAACACAGGGTGGTGAAGTTCCTGGAGGCTGGCAAAAGGCAGGGAGATAGGGCCAGTTCTGACCTTTGGGACAAGGAGAGGGTGTGGCACCAAGCTTCAGTTGTCTGGAGCAAGAGGAGCCTGGCCATTGCCAGCCTGCACCTAGAGGAGGCGGCCAGGTGTGAGTCCCTCAACCTCCCCAGCAGCCCTCCCAGCCCAGCATCTCCAATGGCTCCTGACCAGAAGTCAAGGCAGAACCCAGAGGCCAGTTAGCCTCTTCCCAGGGGGAGGAGGGAACCAGGGAGCACCCAGAATACATGACCCTCCTGGCAGGTAGGTTTGGAGGAGTTAACTCCGTTACTGAGACGGGCCACTCACTGCTCTTGTGATCAGGCTATGTGGTCTTTACTTATTAAAAGGCGATGACACAGCCTTAATCTCAGGCTACAAAAGCCAGAACCAAATCATGAGTGAAAAACGAAACACAACTTTGTACAAAATGGACAGGTAACATTTATTAAAACGTGTCATACAAAAGGGCATGGTCTCTTCTATAAGAAGAAAATATTAAACAGTAACATTCAGTTAAAACCACGCTGTATACCGAAGACAGCAATTCTAGAGAGAACTATTTAACTTCTGCAACACAGGCAGTCCACAAAGTATCCATGATATGCACCTAATGACAATCTGTTTATCATCCCGTGGTTCTGTGGCCCAAGAGTCACCTGACTTGCATAAATAAGTTTTCTGGAAGAAACATTAGGAACCTCATAAAAAGAAAGGCAGCAGCGACTGACAGGACACAGGCTTCAAGCAACATTAAAAAGAAACAAAAATCACATTTGCAGAGGTGTTCCAGCACGTTCCCACAGGGTACTATCAGTAGAGATCTGCAATTAGAAACTAGTACCTTTAAATATGTAAATAGCAGAGGAAAAAAACACAACAAAAACAGAAGAAAAATCAAAGCAACCCTGGATTCATTGGATAAAGTTAGTCACTAGTCAAAGCAACCTAAATCACAGGAGGCCAAGGGCAGCCCTCGGTCCCCAGCATTCCCAAAGGGTCAGAGTTCAACGAGCAACCACCTCATCTGTGGCAGAGGCAAAGCTGCATCCGACCTTGGGGACCCTGCTGCAGCACCGGTGCCTGTTTCTCACCCTCCCTTCCACACCAGTCAGGGTGTGCCATCATCCTCTGCAGCACGCAGCTTTCCCGACAGCTACGAGCCTGTCCAGGGTCAGCTAGTTCAGTAAATACCCCCTGCAATGGAGGGAACCCTTTAGGGCAGGCTCTACGGACCTGGCCAGAGAAGGTGAGCTATAGAAATCAAGGCCATGGGCCAGGGCTCAGAACAAGGGCACACGAGGAGCCGGACCATGCAGCTCACTGACGTGTGCATCCAAGATTGGAGGCATGGTGCATGCAGACTATGAAATGCAACCAGCAGGGTCTGGAACCCTTTCCTATAAGGACTGGAGAAAAACCAGTCAAGGCTCAAAGTAGAGAACACTTTGCTGGTGGGCCACTGATGAAGTCCCTGAACACTGGACTTTGTACAAAAATGTACAGTGCTGTCCACAACTATTCAAGCTTGTCTGGAAGGGTGGGCTTTCCTAAGGCAGTGGTGGAGACCAGTACTACAGCAGGGAAGGGGTGCTGGGAAGGCCCTCTAATGGGAAAGGCGGGTCAGAAGCCTCGGCTTTAATGCCTAGACCATGGTTACTCCTCTGCCTCCTGGACCTAGGACACCCCACCTATTCACAAAAGCTTTGTCACCATGCATGACAAGGGTACAGGTTCAGTCCAACCCAAGGACCCCGATGTTGCCAGGGTGTTTTCCTTTCCCCTCAGATTCGTCTCCACAAGGGTCCTAGTTCTCACATGAAGAGACTTCAATGGGCGACAGTTCAACAGGCAGAAGGCATTCTGTGAATACGAGGGTGGGCAGGGTGCAGAGCAGCTCCTGACAACAGAGTGCCTTAACTGCCTCAGGGTAGAAGTTACTAGAAGCTGAAAATACTTCATCCTTACACATCTTAGGGTCATCCCTAAACCCTCTGGCCTCTCCCGTGAGAAGACGAGGAGGCATGTGAGTGTGGCCGTACAATCCCCTCTATGCGCTTCCAAGGTACATAGAGAGGACTCTGCAGACAGACAGACTCCCAACACTGGGAGAACATCTGAATGTACCAAACCACTAGGAGGTAATATCTAGTTTCCAGGTTTTTAAAAAAAAAACTACATCTATACTTAGAATAAAGTTTTAAATACAAAGTGCTTTTATCTGCCAAGATGGATACAGTGTTCGTAAATCCCTGTTTCACAATCTTGATCATAAGCATTTACTGGTGAGTCCCTATTTTCTTTCCCCTTTCCAAACAAAGGTCAAAGGTGAACCCCTGGTGTCAGAAGCCTTATGATCAGAAGCCCTTGCCAGAAATGTCCGTCACGTTAGAGAAAGACAAACTTTAAAAACAAAATTTCACCCCAAATCCAAGAAAAATAATTTTTATTTTAAGGGAAAAAAAAGTTTCTCCTTAGCAGTAATAGACCAGTAAGTTTATGGAGAATGGCACAGGAGCAACACCCTGTCCTAGCTAGCCGACAGTTTGACACAGCCTGGCATCAACTGGGAAGGGAGTCTCAACCGCGGACCAATCAGAGTGGCCTGTGGCACGCGCCTCTGTGGCTGATGGTCTTGACTGTCAGGATTCCAGTTCCTGCTGTGACTTCCCTCAGGGATGACTGTGGCACAGTAGTGTAAGCTGACATAAACCCTTTCTCCTCCAGCTGCTTTTGGTCAGAATGTTAACACATTCCCAGGAGCCAAAAGCAGTCTAGACATACCCAGTAAGAGCTACAGGCCTATCACACGATTAAAAGCTTTCTGAACACAAGATTTCTTTCCAACCTAAAACACCCGACTCCAGGCAGAACAGGCCTTGAAGGGCGGGCGGCCTTCCTTCCCCTAGTGGGTGTAAATGTGTGCAGCTTTCTCTTCGACTAGGGAACATGATCTGTGGATGACGTTGCTTGATGGGGGACTCCTTTCCCACTTTGAACTCACACTCCGGGTCCCAGAAAGAGCTGACAGTGTTGCTCAGTGCACCCTCTAAACAGCATTCCCCACACCTGTGCAGCTTTGAGGCTTTTCTAAGTTGCTGCCTCTGCCGACTCTCACTGAGTATGGGGGTGTCCCGCTCACAGGTAACTCTTAGCCACTCATTCTGGCTAGGTCCCATGAGCTGTGGTCCCTGGTTGACCCTTGTTGGGAAGCACCATGATCTGGGGGGGGGGGACCGGGGGACAGGACACTGCCAGTACGGTAGAGAGTCAACTTCAGGCTGGACATCTGGTCCAGATGCCACCATTAAATGAGGGGGGGCAACTAGAGACACCCATGTCTGGCACCCAGAGACTTAAAAGGAAACACAATGGTTCAAACCCAATTAGAACTAAGCACAAACCGTGCTTTGTCAAGTCTGCAGCGCTATGAAACGAGCCATGTCACCTGTTCTGGACTCAGGTCTATCTAACATCGCCAGTTTCAGCTAGAACTTTAGAAACTAGACTTGAAAGAGCTCTGTTCACATCTCAGCCCAGGAGTCAGGCTGCTGTAGCCTCAAGGGGAGCAGCATCCAGTGATGCACTACCTAAGTAAAGCCCCAGAATCCCTGTAGCCATCAGGAGAAAATAAAATGCAACATGACCTCAGAGCACTGAGTGATGGAAAACTGCAGCCACCTGAGTGAACTGGTGGGTTAGTGTGCCACCAAGTCCACCACTTCAGTCACGCTGGCTGGAAAGGCTGTCTTGCCAGCTGGGCACTGGGTGAACTTATCCCTATCATCCATTCTAGGCCAGGACCAGAACATACAAATTTGAGGAATTAAATTTTTTAATTGGCCTACTTAGAGCTGGTCTTTCAGAAATATCTTCCTTTTTTTTTTCTTTTTAAGCTTCTCTCATAATAGCAAGTGGCACGCATCATCTGTGCCCAGATTTGCATTAATTACCATAGTTTATTTTTGTGCATGCCACTCAAGGGCCAGACCCTATTTTTAGTTAGCCTCCGTCGTATTCTGCTCAGCCTTTGCAGCTTCATAGGACTTGGTACAAGAAGTCACATGCCTGTGGAAACTGTCCCTCCACATAAATCTCTTTGCACAGATATTACACTCATAGGGCTTTATGCCTGTATGAATTTTCATGTGGCCCACGAGATGGTGCTTCATTTTGAATTTCTTACCACAGACACCACAGCCATAAGGGCGAAGACCGAGGTGCATGCTCATGTGTCGATCTCGCTGACTCTTGTGTGTGAAACTTTTCCCACACTGACAAGGATACAGCTTGTCAGTGGCTGAGAATCCTAAGTGGGACGCCTCTTCTTTTATCCCCGTCACCATTTCAATATTCTCACTGTAGCCTGCTGCGAGGGCAGCCTCCTGTCTGTGCCCAATTAGATTCCCATCCAACCTTTCTCCAGAAAACTCTTCCATGGAGGAGCCATAAAAGTCCACCTGTTCGTCATAGTTGCTCTCCTCTGCTTGCTCATCAAACTCTGCCTCCACTTTCTTCTCCACAATCTGGAAGTCCTCCTCCACTCCCGAAGGCTGGACCAAATGCTCCGTCTGCATGGTGTTGACGGACTCAGTGACCTGGTGTTCGTCATAGGCCGCGTGCACATCCATGCCCTCGCAGGCCTGTTCCAGGCGTTCAGGCTTCACGTGGATCCAGCGTTTGTGAGCCATTATGCTGGGCTTGCTGTACAGAGGCCGGGTGTAGTGGAACTCGGCGCTGTCGCTGGCTCCTTCCTCCCCATCCTGGCTGGCCATCTCGGTGCTCAGTCGGTCATGCTCTGTGGAGGAGTTGCTGGGCAAGTACTCTTGCTCGGTGAGCTGAGACGACAGCTCATCTTTGGTGCTCTCCTCTTCGTTCTCACCATCCCTCAGTTCCTGTGCTTTGGGGAAGTCAGCATGGCCCCCGGAGCCCAGCTCAAAGCTCTCTACCAGGCCATTGTAGTTACTGCTACTGGGAGACTGGTGGTCGCTGCTGTGATTTAGCTTCTGACACAGGACAGTGGGGTTCCCCTCCAGAACCTCAGTGCACTTGTCTACCACATGCCACATCTGGAGGAAGCTGGCTGCTGTCAAGTAACTGACGATCTCTGGAGCAGGCATCACAAGGCGTCCTGTGTAGCTGGAGAGGAGAATGTTCTCAAACACTCTCGGGTTCATCACATCGGGCAGGACAATCCTCCTGCTGTTTTTCAGGAGGACTTGGTCACAGAAGTAGGGTGAACTGGCAGCCAGCACAGCTTTGTGTGCCCGGAAAATGTGGCCTTGGACAACAATGGAGACGTCACATAGCTGTCCTTGTTGGCGCTGCTGGTTCAGTTTCTGCAGAATGGTGCTGGAAAAATCTGGAAACTCTACTCGAAAAGAGTTCGTTCCAGGCTCCATTTCATCACCAATCTTGTTTAGTGCTGCAAGAGAAAGAAGAGTTAGCATGAACTCCAGCCTCAAGGAAGCCCTGTCTACCCCATGGCCCAGCTCACCAAGACAAGTCCAGTTGATCAAGTCCTCTAGCCTCTGGGCACTCATCCACAGGAGTAATCCCCAGAGAGGCCCGGAGGTTCAAGAGTGCCAAAAGGAAGAGCCACCCCCCCCCCACACCAGCTCTCCATTCTGTCCCATCTGTGGGTGAGGAAGCAGAATCCACAGTGAATAGATCTGTGAGCATATAAATCCCCTAAGCAAAACAAAGTAACTATTTCTAATAAAAACAAACATGATTCTTATCAAAATAGCTTAATTGTAATGCTCAGACTCCCCACATTTACTAAAGAAAAGAGAGGAAGGAACAACAGGAACAGAACTGGGGGCGGGGGGAGAAAGAATGTCTGCTTAGCATGTATGTCTCTGGGTTCCATCTCCATGGACACTCCAAAGGAAAAGAGCAAAGTGCAGAACTGAGCCGTGGAAGATGGAAACGCCTGTGCATTTCTTCAGACAGAAATGAACCGGCTCACAGCCCCATAAGCATGAGGACAAGTGTTGGGTTCCCCTGGACCCAAGTAAAAAGAAGGGCCTGGCAGCTGATGGCTGTAACTCGTAACAGTGCAGGGTGAAGACAGGAGAATGCCCCCACCTCAGCTCTTGGGCCAGCCAGTCTAGCCAATTAGCTCCTCAGTGAGACCCCGTTCAAGAAATAAGGTGGAGGACATAATGATGACTTATGTGCAAATGTGGACAGAAGAGCAGAGGTTGACGTTACTTCAGGTTGGCCACCCCAACCCCAACAATCCACCTATCTTCTTCCCAGTGCTGGGGTTGAACTGGGGTCCTCACGTTTGCTGAGCCATCTCTTAAGCAGTTCTTATAAATCTTCCCAATAACCCTTGTGTCATGCTTCGGTTCCTCAGAAGTCATTCTTGAGTGACAGGAGAGGACAAGTGAAGAAACTGAGGTGTTCTTAAGAATCACTCTGTTTAGCCGGGCGGTGGTGGTGCACACCTTTAATCCCAGCACTTAGGAGGCAGAGGCAGGTGGATCTCTGTGAGTTAGAGGCCAGCCTGGTCTCAGAGCAAGTTCCAGGATAGCTAGAACTATTACAAAAAGAAACCCTGTCTAAAAAGCAAAAATAAATAAAAATATAGTTGCTCTGTGTCAAATGTGGTATACAATTTTCCATGAAGTTTTGCTTTGTTGTTATTGTTTTGAGACAAAGGTCTCTCTCTCTCTCTCTGTAGCCCTGGCTGACCCGGAACTATGTAGAGCAGGCTAGCCTCAAACTCAGAGACTTGCCTACCTCTACCTCTTGATTGCCAGGACTAAAGGTGTGCCCCACCGCACCTGGCTCTTCCTCCTCTCCCAGGCTGGCTTTGTGCTAGGTGAGTGGGTTGTCCCTGAGCTCCAGGTCAGCTCTCCACAGTTTGGCAATGCAGGGCTTGGTTTTCTCAAGTTCAGTTATTTTAAGCGACTTCCCTGAAGTTAAAAGCTTGTTCTTACTAAGTAGAGAGATGAATCCAGGTCAGTGTTAACTCCAAAGCCTATGGCTTTTTTCCCATAGGCTTTTCACATCACCCTGTCTCCTCCAATGAGACCAGAATGCTGGACCAGTCATTAATAGTCTTTAGATAAGACAGTGCTTTTTGAACAGTGTTTCTCTGTGTGGCTCTGGCTGTCCTGGAACTTGTTCTGTAGACCAGGCTGGTCTCGAACTCAGAGATCCACACCCCCCCCACCCCGCCCCCACAGGCATTCTAGTTTGTAAAGGAAATGCAGACCATGTATTTGCATGGCTGACAGGTGTCTATGTAAATTCTGAGAGCGCAGTCTGGGCTGAGGGCATCTGGGGGGGAGGGTGTAGGTATTTCTGCCCACAACAGAATTTTGGTTTTCAAAAAGGGGAGAACAGTGCTAGACTAGAAATCAGGAGTGGAATATTACAACAGCTGTGTGTGGATGAGGAATTGCTGCTTGAGGACAGACACACCACAAGATCAGCTCTGGACTGCATCTCCCATTTCCCTGATAACACAAGGACTTTGAGCCGGGAGAATCACAGCTGCCCCTTCTTAAGGATTCAAATGCCATATGAAAGGGAGGGGGAGGAGGAGGTGTCAGGGCTTAGTTAAGGACAAGTTACTACTGCCTCTCGTTGTTTTGTTTTGTTTGTTTTTCTAGACAGGGTTTCTCTGTGCAGCCCTGGCTGTCCTGGAACTCACGCTGTAGACCAGGCTGGCCTCGAACTCACAGAGATCTGCCTGGCCTTAAAGGTGTGCACCACCATCACCGCGGCTGCTGCCCAGCTTAAACATTACCATTTTTGTTTGTTTGTTTTCTGAGACAGGGTTTCTCTCTGTAGAGCCCTGGCTGTCCTGGAACTCACAGAAATCTACCTGCTTTAAAGGGGTGCACCACCACCATCACCGCTGCCGCCTAGCTGAAACATTACCATTCTTATGGGGTTTATAATCTGTCAGAGGACAAACATATCCAGCATGTCATTCAAGCAAAGCCTGAAACCACCATGAGAAGAACCCAGGGTGGTAGATTATGGTCACAAGGTCCTATCACTATGAAGTTTGGAGCCACCAGACCTGGACACAGGCTCTCATTCTTCTCACATACCATGTTTTTATGGAAATAATACAAGTAATAAGAAAAATGAGCTGAACTCCAAGATCCTAGAGAATGGTGTGAGTTGTGAGCCACAGGCTTGAAGAAATCAGAGCTACTGAAGATGGAACCTGGGTGAAGAGATAGATGCTGCCCTGACCAGCAACTGCACTTCCTGCTCCAGGCAGTCCAGACAATAGCACCAAGCTCCAGAGAACTAACAATGCCTGAGAGTCTGGGTGTCTACACAGCCTAGATCCATCTGAGAGGAAATACCTGAATCAGACTGGCCTGTGGCCATGTGTGTGGGGAAGTGCCTTGACTATTAATTGTTGTAGGAGGACCCAGCCTATTGTAGGTGGCACTGGGAAGGAAGCCTTAGGTTGTATAAGCAACTAGAAGAGCACAGGTCTTGAGCCAGAGTGAGCCAGTAAGCAGTTTTCCATGGTTCCTGCCTTGAGTTCCTTCTCTGATTGGAGTGTGACCTGTAGTGTAGGCTGAATAAACCCTTTCCTCCCAAGTTGCATTTAG
Source organism: Peromyscus maniculatus bairdii (assembly GCF_049852395.1). NCBI lineage: Eukaryota > Metazoa > Chordata > Mammalia > Rodentia > Cricetidae > Peromyscus > Peromyscus maniculatus. The sequence continues at coordinate 6,672,285 of NC_134855.1, read as the reverse complement.
ACAGTTTTATCACAGCAACAGAATGAAGCTACAACACTGAGTTTCACCATCAAACATGAGGACCGAGGCAGCACCAAGTGTGTCAGAGTAAGATGTTGTGAGGTCACGGAAAGTCTGAATTTGGGACTACCTGCAAGGCTTCATTAAATGTAGTCTACACTTGAGTAATAAAAATAGTGTGTCTAGAAAATAGAGGGAGACAATGATGGGATTTGCAGAACTGGTGGACAGGAAGCTCCAGTACTGTGAGCCTTAAGTGCTACCATCAAGAAAATAAAGAGACCACACACAGAATGGGAGACTATTTGCATAGTACTATGAATAGCTTGTACGAGTGCATACAAAGCCTACAGCCAGTAGTAAATAACCCAATAGAAAAGAATGGACAAAAGATTCCAAAAGGCATTTCTCCAAAGAGCAAGACCCTGATGAAGAATGCTCAGCATCATGTGGGCTGGAATGCAGCTAGCTCAGGGAGAATGCCTGTCTGCCATGTGCAAGGTACCTGGTTTCAGGCCTAGCACCACACCTTTCCCCATCCCTAAAACAATCAAAACTACAAGGAACCCTTTTCTCACTCACTAAGATGGCATGAAAAGTAAGAGGCATTCACAACTGTTCAGTAGTGTCCCATGGAGACAAGAACCATTATACACACTTGCTGGTAGGCATGGAAATGGTTTAAAAGCTGCAGAAAGGGGGTTGGGAGTTTCTCAAACGGCTAAACAGATGTAGCCCTACTTTTGAACATATGCTGAACAGAAGAGAACACATGATGTCCATACCAAAGCTCATGCATGACTGTCCACAGCAGCATTATTAAACAATAAAAGTGTATATCAATCAATGACTACATAAAACACAGCACTTCCATTTAAGAGATCATCTGGCAGTAAGAAAGAACAAGGTGTCAAGCAGGGAGGGCCCGGCCTGGAGACAGGATGATAGAAAGGAACCAGGGCTGGGAATTGCTGGGGTTATACTCAGCATCATAAAGAACAAGACAAAGGAGGAGGAAGAGATTAATGGGAGAGGCAGAATATGCAAAGAGAAAGAAGGAGAGGGCAGGAGGAGAGTGGACACAAAGGACCACATTTTCATCATTCCATTACAAAAGACACATTCAAAACAAATTTAGAAAGTGGATTAGTGACTGCCAGAAACTAGCGATAGAGAAAGACAGGGAGTGATTAACAATTGGGTATTTTGTTGGGCGTGTTGGTACACATCCTTAATCCCAGCAGAGGCAGGTGGATCTCTGTGAATTAGAGGCCAAGCCAGTATAAAAGCAAATTCCAGGACAGCCAACACAGAGCACAGGACAGAGCAACACAGAGAAACCCTATTTAAAAAAAAAACAACCTTAAACACAAAACAAAACAAAGAAAAAACAATTGGGAATTTTTTAAGGGAGGTCAGAAATTCTGCAATTCAGTTGTGAAGGTTATATGCTTCACACATGCTAGGCAAGCATCTTTAGGGCTTTATCTCCAGCCCATGAACTGTTTTTCTTCAATTATTTTACAGATTATAATTTGTATAATATAAATTATAATACAAGGGAAACCAAGGTACCAATGTCAGTTTGTTTTCTTTTTGAGACAGGGTCTAGCTATGCAGCGTAGGAAGACTCAAGTCTCCATTCTCCTACTTGGGCATCCCGAGTGCTGGCATTATAGGTGCATGCCATCATGTCCAACTGCCAATGCCAACTGTGAAGGTTTGTGGTGTTTTACCTCCAGGCAGGATATAATGACATTTTGGAGTAGGAAATACCTTGGCCAGGTAGCTATGCCTACCAATAAGCAAAACCACACAGTGATACTCCCCAGCACATGAATGAGAGAGGGTCCAAAATCATCACTGGGGATTCTAGCTATTACTCCCTCATGCCCCATCCCCAACCCCCAAGTGAACGAGGTGAGAGGTCAACTGAAAGGGGACTCTATAATGCTGCTTCCTTGAGGTCATTATCCATGCTGGGATGGAGCTCACCCATGGTCCTGTAAATAGCCCCTCACCCACACTCTATAAGCAAGCCCAATAAACTCACTGGTTCGCCAAGTTGTACTTTGGTGGTATCGTACTTTGCTCTGTCCTTGGTGCCCTATCTGGGATGAATAAACGTTTGTTCGCATCTCCCTAGGAAAAGTTAATGCAACACTGGGTAACTAGGAAAATGTCATCATTAACAGAACAGCAACTGCTTATTAATGTATACACAAATACATATATAAGGATGTACACAAACACAACTGTCTCATAGTATTTGTGGGGGTTGGTCCTAGGACTACCCCTCAAACATCAAAACTCTGAGATGCTCAAATCATCTGAAGAAAATGGTTGAATATTTACAATGCCACCTACTCATGTCTTCAAGAGTACTTAAGAGCTTAAGACCACTCCTAATCCCTGACATGGTATGTGGACAAGTGTCAGACTGCACTGCTTAGGGGAGGGCAAGAACACATGAGCAATACAGTGGCGTTCTTTTTAAAAAAATTTACTTTATTTATTTATTTATTTATTTACTTACTTACTTATTTTTACTTTTTCGAGACAGGGTTTCTCTATGTAGCCCTGGCTGGCCTTGAACTCAGAGATCCACTTGCCTCTGCCTCTCAGTGCTTGGGATTAAAGGCATGCACCACCACTGCCTGGCGATTTATTATATTTTTAACTATATGTACGTGTGGGTCTATGTGTGTGAGCTTGTGCATGTGAGTACAGGTGCTCTTGGAGGCCAGAAACTGATACTTGACCCCAGGAGCTAGAGTAACAGGCAGCTGGGAGCTACCCAATGTGGGTGCTGGGGACTGAACTCTTCTCTGCAAGAGAAGTATTTGTTCTTAATGACTGAGCCATCTATCCAGCCCTTCCTAAATATTTCCCATCTGTGAAGGGTTGACTCCATGGATGCAGACTCCAGAGACACAGAGACTCTGCACACAGCACTTCACATTCTTTACTTCATTTGGTCCTTCTTACAGCACTTGGTAGTTATTGTGACAAGACCCAGAGGACAACCTAGCTGCCCAAGGCTGTCCACTGAGGAGTGGTGAGGTTTAAGCCCAGAGCACATGTTCAGGTCAATCAGTGTCTGAGAGGTGGGTGCAGTAGCTTAGGAAGGGAGGTAGACATGAGCAAGTTTCACAAATAACCTAAATAATCCTTGTTTTGAAACAAGGCCTCATTATATTGCTCAGACTAGCTTCAAACTTGGGGCAATCCTCCTGCTTCAGCCTCTTTTTTTTGTTTGTTTGTTTTTTGTTTTTGTTTTTGTTTTTTCGAGACAGGGTTTCTCTGTGTTGTTTTGGTGTCTGTCCTGATCTTGCTCTATAGCCCAGGCTGGCCTTGAACTCAACAGAGATCTGCCTGTCTCTGCCTCCCGAGTGCTGGAATTAAAGGTGTGTACCACCACACTAGCTCTAAGTAATCCATAATTTATATTATGAGCAATTCATTCATAAACTCCAGAGCATTTGCCAACTTCAGACTTAAACCAGCAATTTTATGTCATCTTGCACATAATTTTCAAACTCCAATAGCAATTGTTTTTCTAAAATAATTACACCAATCCCAGCTCATTCCCTTCATCATTCATGGAAGCTACATGTATAGCTTTTTGTTTTGTTTTTTGAGACAGGGTTTCTCTGTATATCCTTAGCTGTCCTCGAACTCACTCTGTAGACCAGGCTGGCCTGGAACTCAAGAGATCCTCCTGCCTTTGGGTTGCTGGTTTTAAAGGCATGTGCCACCATCGCTCGCCTGTTTAATGGCTTTTTAAAGCAGAAGAAAAGGGCTGGTGATAGGGCTCAGTGGGTAATGGGGCCTGCTGCCAAGCCTAAGACCTGAGTTTAATTCCTAGGATCCACATGGTGGATGGAGAGAACTGGCTTTCCCAAGTTTTTCTCTGACCTCCACATGTTGCAGGTATAGGCCCGCACACATACAAAGTAAATAAAAAAAGCAATGAAAATTAAAAATAAAATCAAAATAAAGCAGAAGGCAAAGGGCCTTCCATTGACGACTCCCTGAAATAGACTGCCTCTAACTTCCCTCCCATGCTGATAAGCTGAGCAGTAGCCACTATTTATTCTTCAGCTGAGAAAATTGTGTATCAAATCTTAGACACCATTTTAACAGGGACTAAACACCCTAAAAGCACAGAGACAGCGAGGAGACAGGGAGGCAGACCTAACAGCGCCTGTACTGAAGCCCTCCAGGGAAGTCTTAATCAGAGCATATGGTAATTTGCATGCTCACTGTAGAAGGCACATTTAAGCACAGTAAATGTTGCTTTAGGAAATTTAAAGTCTGGCACAAATGTAGAAAAATACCAACACCCCTTGCATCCACAAAACACAGCCTGTAAACCTGGGCCCTGCAGAGTCCTTCACAGCTTACTCAGTTCTGAGAGTAAAGGGAAGCTCACAGGCTCACATGACAAGACCTCCTCTGAACACACAGTTCAGCAGGTAGCAGGCATCAGAAGTGTAACTCCAACTCTAATTAATACATTTCTGAGTAAAAAAAAATGATCATTTGGCAGAAATTTCTTTCTGGGCCTTATTAACAGAAAGTACCATGGTGACTAGCCCTAAAATGTACAGTAGTTCTTCTTCAGAGGAATCTGATCTAGCCCATTAATAACCTTGACAAGGGGTTAGAGAGAGCACTGGCTGCTCTTCAGAGGACCCAGGTTTGATTCCTAGCACCTGTATGGCAATTCGAAGCCATCTCCAGTCCAAAGGGAGATTGATGCCCTCTTGTGACCTCTGTGAGCACTAGACACACATGAAAACAAAACATCCACCCACATATATAAATAAATTTTTAAATTAAAAAACAAAACTTGACAAACTACATTGTTTTTGTTGATAGGAAATTATTACAATAAAGTCTTAAAAATTACATTATTAGTACATTTATAGCTTACTCAGTGCAAAGCTGTATTCCTGGTGATGTTCCTTATGCCATGGCCATCAAAGAGCAGTCTGAATGAATAGAAAAAGAGAATGCATTTCTCAATTTTGCTTTAAATTAAATCACTGATTTCTTTCTTTCTTTCTTTTCTTTTCTTTTCTTTTGGTTTTTCGAGACAGGGTTTCTCTGTGTAGCTTTATGCCTTTCCTGATCTTGTATGTAGACCAGGCTGGCCTCGAACTCACAGAGATCCGCCTGCCTCTGCCTCCTGAGTGCTGGGATTAAAGGCATGCGCCACCACCGCTCGGCTAAATCACTGATTTCTAAAAGTTAAAAGTACATTGAAAATGTAAGAGGCTGACTGTTCAGTGGTTGCGAGTTCCTGCTGCTCTTTCAGAGGCACCCAAGTCAGGTGACTCACAACTGCCTATGACTCCAGCTTCAAGGGACCCAGTTCTTCCTTCTGGCCTCCACAGGTACCTGATACACATGGCACTGGCGCACACACATGCAAATAAAATAAATATTATAAAAAAGAAATAATTTAGGATGCCTGTGCCAGTCTTATACATGTGCTTCCCTGATGAACACTGAGGAGCAGACAAAAAGCTCATTAAAACTGCTGCTGTCCAGTCGATGTAGTGCCCATCTGTAATCCCAGAACTGAAGGGCTCCAACAGGAGGCTTCATAGTGAGTTAAGGGCCAGCCTGAGCTACACAGCAAGACTCCATCAAAACCAAAGTTTAATTATGAACTTTCATTCTAGAGGCTCTTGGCTTGGCTGCTTCTATGGTATTTTAAAATAAATTTTATTACATTTTAAGTTGTTTTCCTGTGTCGTGCAAAAGCACACAGCACACGGAGGTCAGAAGTCAACTTGCTGGAGTCAGTCCTCTCCTTCTACTGCATGGGTGCTGGGATCAAATCCAGGCTGTCAAACTTGGCAATGCTAGGCAGGGCCAGGCCATTTTGTGCAGCTCCTCCACCTTGGCTGAACTGTGACAACTCCTGTAACTATAATTTTGTCTCCTGAACTAAAGCGATGTGTTCCTATCGATTCTCGCCTTCCCGTCCAGTCAAGCCCCAGGAATGGCCAGCAGGAGAGATGCTTACTGGTCACCTAACTGTCTTAGTTATAACTGACTACTCATCCGATACCAGCAGCAATCACCAACTGCTTGAGATTGACTGAGAACCGTCTCAACCTACTTCCCTTCTCCTCTCCTCTAAAACACGCAAGGAAACCCCATTCTGCCACATGGGCCCAAGCTCTCTTCAGCCCCTGCCATGCTGATGACTTACCTATGGTATTAAATCTCTCTTCTAGAACATCTCTTACCCCAAAGAATAATCTGCCTCAGTGTACCCCTTGATCTTCAAACCTCTTATAATGGTGTGGAAACCCTAGAGAAGGCTCCGCTGAAATGGTTGCTCTCTGGGACCCCTCCACCCTTGTTACTGCTTTCTCTCCATCTAACTCTGGCCTCCATTTTCCACTGAGGAATTTTTCTGGTTTTCTGGGAGCTACATCCATTTGTTGCCCTTTTCCCAGAAAACCCCAATACCGGGTCAGAATGGTCCTGGGCTTGGGTCAGGCTCTATTGCCTTTAAAGCAGCCAAGTTAAGAACACTTGCTTTCCTCAGTTTACTGTTAGTGACACTGTCACAACTCTGGAAGGAAATTCTGCTAGGAAAGAAAACTGAGGCAGCATGCTGTCTAAGTCTGCAAGATCTTGAGACCCATTTGGAGGGTTTCAGTGAGCTAACTGGGTCAGATAGCAGCCCAACAGAAGCACCCACTTCTTTAAAGTTTGGAACTTCAGCGGGGGGTGGGGGGGGGGTGGGGGGGGTAGGGTGAGGGGTGGGGGGTTGGTGGCAGCCCACACAGGACCACACAGGAAATCTAACTCTTGGACGGGGAAAGGAGGAGGATCAGGAGTTCAAGGTCATCTCACTGGGACTTTCAGGCTACTCTGGGCTCTGATAGACAGTATATATATGTTGCAGGGGTTTTTTTTTGTTTTGTTTTGTTTTTTTGAGACAGAGTTTCTCTACATAGGCCTTGCTGTCCTCAAACTCAGAGAGATCCATAAGCCTCTGCGCCTCCCAAGTGATGGATTAAAGGCATGGGGCACCACCTAGCTCATATACTGAAGTCTTAACAGCAGTGGCTACTGAGGTAATGGCTAAGCCACTCCTGAGAAGATTAATGTTTCTGATGACACAAAGAATGATTCCATACGGAGGAACCATGGATGCAATTCTAAGGTAGACAGTACTCAGATGAGTGGGACTCCGAATGTTGTTAACAAGTTGTTGTTCTGTTTTTTCAAGACAGGGTTTCTCTGTGTAGCCCTGGCTGTGGTGGGACTCACTCTGTAGACCAGGCTGACCTCGAACTCACAAAGATCCACCTGTCGCCGGGCGGTGGTGGTGCATGCCTTTAATCCCAGCACTTGGGAGGCAGAGGCAGGCGGATCTCTGTGAGTTCAAGGCCAGCCTGGGCTACCAAGTGAGTTCCAGGACAGGCACAAAGCTACACAGAGAAACCCTGTCTCCCGAAAAACCAAAAGAAAAAAAAAAAAGATCCACCTGTCTCTGCCTCCCAAGTGCTGGAATTAAAGGTGTGTGCTACCACCCATTGTTGTAACAACTGGGTACTTTAACTGATCTATATATATGTTTTTCCTTTTATAAGAGTGTGCATTGATTTTACTCTTTAAAACTCTTAAGTGGGGGCTGGAGAGATGACTCAGTGGTTAAGAGCACTAGCTGTTCTTCTAGGGGACCCAGGTTCAATTTCCAGCACCCACATGGTAGCTCACAACTGTCTGTAACTCCAGTTCCAGGGGACCTGATATCTTATTTATTTTTTATCCTGGCATGATCAGACTCCAGGTGACCTGGGAATTGAACCAGGTTCCTCTGAAACATCAGTCAGTGCTTTTTGTTTGTTTGTTTGTTTTTTTCAAGACAGGATTTCTCTGTAGCTTTGGAGCCTGTCCTGGACTACCTCTGTAGACCAGGCTGGCCCTGAACTCACAGAGATCCACCTGCCTCTCTGCCTCCCGAGTGCTGGGATTAAAAGTGTGTACCACCACCGCCCAGCCAGTCGGTGCTCTTAACTGCTGAGCCATCTCTCTCCTCTGGGATCTGACACCTTCACACAGACATATATGCAGGTGAAACACCAATACACATAAAATAAAAATAAATAATTAAAAAAAAAATCCAAACTCTTAAGTCAAGCCAGGTGGTGGCTTGATCACAGCACTTGGGAGACAGAGGCAGGTAGATCTCTGAGTTCCAGGACAGCCAGGAAACCCTGTTTCAAAAAAAACCAACAAAACAAAAGCAAACAAAAAACCAAAACAATAACAAAAACCCCAAAAACAAAAACTTGAAAAATGAACTTAAAGGCGGGCAAGATTTATAAAACAAAAACAAAACAAAGCAAAAAACCAAAAGCATAGCTTATGAAGAAACAACAGACCATTTTCTACTCTAATAAAGGAATTATTTTTCCAGCCTCACAAGTTCTCTGCATGTCAAAGGAATGTGTTTCTCAAGTTGCTTCTAGCGAAAAATTTCTGCATTGATTCCAAAGGGGAAAGGAGGGGACGTAGGTGGAAAACTGCTGCCACCAGATTTAAAGCAACCCAGGGCCCCGACTCCTTTTCTAAGCCTTTAGCTGAACCTGCTGCTGCTAAGAGCTTTCATCGATACAAGGGATTCAACTAAATGTTCCAAACCAAGTTTCTAAATTGCATCGTAGAAGTGCTTATACCAGCTTCAGAAGTCTCCAGAGTACCTTTTGCTGTGTGTGTATATATAGTATAAACAGCACAAAACTCACCACTGTAACTACTTTGTGTAGTGTTATGTTGACACTACAACATTCACACTGTTGTGCACAATCCTTTCTAGAATGTTCTTACTACCTCCTGAAACTCCATGCACACTGAACAACCGGCCACCTGACTCTAGCATTTGATAAATTGTTGTTTCGGGTCCTGTCTATTCCAGAACTCCACTCAAAAGTTTCAAACAATGTTTGTTTCCGTGTCTCACTTACTTCTCTCTGGTAGTAATCTGGAAACAAGCAGGGAACGAATTCCCGTTAGGTTTCTACAGTCTTCCCTTAGCTGCCCTGAGAAATTCTGCCACCGTGCTATGGGTCTCAAAGGCAGATCTCAGCCTGGTTCTTCCTAAGCCTGTAGACACGGTGGCCTGGTTAAACAGGCGCCGTTTCTCACAGTCCTGGAGGCCATCTGGAGTTCCTGGAAAGAGCAATCGACTGTGGAGAGCTGTGCAGACCACATGGAAGAGAGGTTCAGGATTCACTAGCTGCCTAGCCCCTGAGATGGGCCTTCGGTCTGAGGGCCAGGAGCTCCCCACACTTTGTTAGATTGGGTGACACCTGTCAGAACTGAAGCCAGACTGTGGTCGGGCCACTGAAAATGTCACCCGGGCGGGCGAGTTTCACGGGGTCATGAGTCACCTTCCATGGCTCAGAGGTCCAAGCAGGACCCGCCCTGCCTAAACAAACCCAGTTGGGAGGGAGAGAAACAAGAACATAACATTGGCAGAGACGGAAAAACACACAAATGGTCAAGAAGCCAGTGTGACATCCGGGCCCTGAACCCGAGCGGCAGAAGCAGGGTCAAGAAACACTGAAGCCAGCAAGGTGAAGACAGAGACTGTCAGCTCCAGGGACACAAAGTGGAGAGAAACTCCGCCTGACAAGAGGCCGGGCTGGGGAACACACACAGGTGACGACGGAGTGACAAAGAGGCGAAACTCGGAGCGGCGAGGTCCTCCCCGGCGGCGTCCGCTCGCGCGTGGGCGGCTCGCCCCTGAGGTCGCCCCGCGGGCGGATCCTCCGAGCGCTCCGTCCGCCGTGCACCTGCCGCGGGGTGACCTTGGACGGGAAGTCGCTGGGCTGGCCCCGGAGGCCTCAGGACTCCGAGCCGGGGCGCCCGGGGCGGCGGAGTCGCTCGCGCAGTCCCGCGTCGCGGCCGCCGGGGAGAGCCCGCGGGGAACACCGGCGTCCCGGACGCTCGTGATCCCGACCGTGACCTCCGGCGCGGCCGCCAGCCTCCCTACCCCGCCGTACCTGCCGACGGCTCCGCGCTCGCAGCTCCAGCCCACCGGAGCGTCCAAGCAGCCCGCACCAAGGCCTTATTCTCCGCCGCCACCGCGGGGACAGCTTCCGCCGGAGCCTCCCGCCCCCCGGAAACGCTTCCCGGTCCCGCCCCCGAAACTGCCAGTACTTCCGGAGGCGCATCAGCGACGCTGTGGTGTGCGCATGCTCTAGGAGAGCACGCTGAGGCGACCGGCGCCTGCGCAATGAGATCTAGCGCAGGTCACGTGTAGGGAGGCCGTCCCAGGTCTAGAAGAGTTACCTAATTTCGAGTTCGAAACTCTGGAGCTGCGAGCTGCGTGAGGGGGTAAAGGCGCTTGCCGCCTGGGTTCTATCCTTGGAACACACGGTGGAAGAACTGACTGGCAAGTGTCCGCCAACCTCCCAGGCACGCTGGCTGCAAGCATTGCCGCGCAGATGGAGAGGGATGCTGGCAGCCAGGAGCCCAGGAGCCCAGGAGCCCAGGAGCCCAGGACCAGCAGTCATTAGCAGCTTACATTACAGCAGCTTCCAGCCCTGCTCCAGGGAAAGGTTTCCCCGGTGTAACAGCTCTGCCGCCTGTTACCGTTCGGCTCAGGTCCGCCGGGGTGTAACAAACCAGAGAAAGTCCTGCTGAGCTCTGCTCCCGCTCCATTCCCACGAGAGGACGCTGCCACCCAAACCTTATTCCAGATATTAGGTGGAAGACTCGGGGAGGGTAGCTGTCTCTGCCATGGTGGAAAAAGGCAGCATGAACTGAACAGGCACAGAGCTTATGTAAGGCTTCTTAAGGGGAGGGTTTTTTCCAGGGTGGAGATTTTTAGGGTGGGAATTAGTCGGATTTCAATCCCTAAACTTGGACAAGCTCAGAGATTGGCTGGATTTTGTGCTCAGGGATCGGTTGGTTTTTGTACTGAGTTGGTCAGGGGCAGAGTGTGTTTCTTTGGCTCTGGTTTCAGTGCCAAAGTGTGTTTCATTTACTGGCCCTTTTTAACATTTTGGCTCTGGTTTCAGGGCCAGGGTGTATATCTTTGGCTAGCCCTTTTACCCTACAATGGCAAGTGAGAGCTCACCCCTACCAAAAAAAAGTGTAATAAAATTCAGGCTGGCTTTGAACTCACTATAGCTCGAGTTGGCCTCATATTCACTCCTGCCTGCACCTCCTGAGTATGGAGATTGCAAGGATGTGTCCTCACAGCTGGTGTAGGGTGCAGACTCCTGCTGGACCAGATGTTACTGTCTGTGTCTTAGATGCGAACTTCCAGTTTCCCAGCTGTACGCCTACTTCTTGGGCTCTGGAAACTAAGAGTATTCAGAAAGGAGGCTGGGGCTTTCCAAGAGAATTATACAGAGAAATTTTGGGGAGGGCTGGGGAGATGGCTCAGCGGTTAAGAGCACTGGCTGCTCTTCCTGAGGACCTGGGTTCAATTCCCAGCACCCACGGTGGCTCACAGGCTCAGTAACTTCAGTTCCAGGGTTTCTGTCGCCCTCTTCTGGCATGCACTGGCACCAGGCAGGCAAATAGTACACAGACATGTATGCAGGCAAAACACTAATACAAACAAAACAATTTTAAAAAGAAATCCTGAGAAACAAAACCAAAGAAAACAAATACTGAAGCACAGAACTGGGAACAGGTGCAGAACATCTTGCTGGGGGGTGGGGGGGAGAGGGAATGGCTGAGTGAGTAAAACGTTTGCCAAGCATTGCAAGCCTGCAGAGCAGGGTTCGGTCCCCAGAAACACGCAAGAAGAGTAGATGTGGTGGCGGGATTACCGTCCCAGTGCTGTGGAGGAAGGGATCGGTGAGAGGAAGGGAACAGTGAGAAAATTTACCTAAAAAAGGGGTGGATGGTGGGCAGGCAGTGTGGTACATGCCTTTAGTCCCAGCCCTTGGGAGGCAGGTGAATCTCTGTGAGTTCCAGGCCAGCCTGGTCTACAGCAATAGTTTCAGAACAGTCAGGGCTACACAGAGAAACCCTGTGTGTCAGAAAAACTAAGAGGTTGAAAAAAAAAAAAAAAAAAAAGGAATGGATGCCATTTCTGAGAATGACACTCAGGTTGTCCTTTGACCTCCGACCTCCATAACCACCCATACGTCTGTATGCCCACACATACATGAACACTCACACAAAGACACATGCATACAAAAAAATTGGGGCTGGAGAGATGACTCAGGATAAGCTTATTTACAAAACCAACTTGGATTGTGTAGGTAGTTCTGGGTCAGCTTGAACTACACAGTGAGACCTTGTTTCAAAAAGCAAAACAAAATAAAACTGCAACACATCTAACAGTCAAGCAGTCAGGAATCGGGACAGTCACTCGGTGTCATATAAAAACCAGACTCCTTACTTTGCCTGCCTTGGTCCTTGTCATTTTGTATGTGTTTAATGATGCCTGAACTTCCCAGCTTGAGGTGTGCTTGGAGCCAGGAAGAAAATTAAAGTGGCGAATCACTTGAGGAGTCTATCCAATTAGACACTAAAAAATACTTTCCCTGGATTCTCCTGCAGTGACCTCTGTGTTTTTTCACTTCTATTTACCTCTGTTTACTTGTGGCAAGAAGTTGGTCACATGTCTGTGCCCGATGCAGTACCACCAGCTAATCATGAGATGACCAAGGAGGTTTGGGTCAAGTCTGAGTCATCTCTTCCAGAAGAGGACAGTCTACCTTCACCAAGTTCAAGAAACCACACCTGCTACCTAAACAAAGTATTTGTTTGACCTAATATTCCCTGTGGGAATTCTTGGAGGCGCTGGAACACTTATCCTTGAACCTGATTAAAAAGGTGTTTTTTGTTTAACATTACTTAATTTATTGCATGTGTATGAATGCATGTGTCATGGTGTGGGGGTGGAGGTCAGAGGACAACTTAATGAGAGCTGATTCTCTCCTTCTGCTATGTGGGTCCCAGGGACTGAATTCAGGTCATCAGGTTTGGTGGCTTTACCTAAGTCATCTCACTGGCCCCAGAGTAGTTTATTAAAGATATTTAAAAGACAGACTCTGAAAGAGACAGAGAGGCACTTAGGAAGGAAATAAGACACACAAGAGCACGGGTATTCTCACTTTATTGTCTCACAATAATCATGTGTGAGATTTTGGTGAATTTTAAAGTTGTTACCCTCAAAGAATTGATTCCCAAAGTATACCTGACATTATTAAAATTGTGTGTAGGTGCCTGTGGTTGCCAGAAGAGGGCATTTGGATCACCCTAGAGCTGGAGTTCCAGGCAGTTTTGAGTCTGTAACTCCAACATTTGGTGCTGGGAACTGTAGTGGGTGGGTGTTTGTGCCGCCCCTAGCGAGGCAGCAGGGAGCTGCTGGGTACCTGCCCCTGGGCGGGTCCACCAGGGACCCTTAAACATGGGGTGCTCTCCCTTCTCTTCCTACCTCGTGGTCTTGGATGCTGGTGCGGATCAAGGCAGAGCTCTCCTGAGAACTGCGTTGGACCGTGCCCCACTGCTCCAGGATTCTGTAACTAACTCCTTTGTTCGGCTTGTGAGTTAACACCCAAATAAATTCCTTTGACCATCAAATAGACTCCGTGGATTAATCCCATTAGGAAACTGACCCTGGGTCCTCTGAAAGGTCAAGAAACTCTTTTAACCACCGAGCTGTGTCTCCATCCCCTTAAGTTAGTGTTTGTTTGTTTGTTTGTTTTTCTGAGACAGGGATTCTCTGTGTAGCCCTGGCTGTCCTGGAACTTGCCCTGTAGACCTGGCTGGCCTCGAACTCAAAGATCTGCCTGCCTCTGCCTCCCAAGTGCTGGGATTAAAGGGATGCGCCACCACCGCCCAGCAAGTTAGTTTCATTTTTAAAGGCCATTTAAGCTGACAGATTCCTCTATCCACCCAGTATGTCTAATATTTGCTTGTAGCCAAATGTATTTCCAATTGATAAACCTTTCCAAACATCAGTATTAAAGAATGTGATTTAAGCCGGGTGGGGCTTGGTGGAACCTGGAGAGAAGCCCTCCAGCAACACACCACTAGCTGAGTTACAACCATATATATGCACATATATATGATATCATATATATATGTCATATATCATATATGTGGTTGTAACCCAGCTAGTTATATATGTATATGAATACACACACATATATATTTACACACACACATGCACACATATCTTGAGCTGTGTCCATCCGAGCCCAGCTTCTCTCTGCAGGTGAGACAGGTCTGCTCCAGATGAACTCATTCAGGCAGACCCAGGCTAATGGGACAGCGACTGCCTAGGAGCGGCTCCCCTCGTGACCAGTCAGAGGGTCCAGCACTTTAAGCTTTCACTTGAGTTTCCTTTGCTAATATTTTAGTGTCCAATTCAAGCCAAGATAAGTCTAAAGTCAAAGGGTGGGGATTCTACTTTTGTTGTTTTGTTTTTCAAGACAGGGTTTCTCTGTGTAGCTCTGGCTTTCCAGGAACTCTCTCCGTAGTCCAAGCTGACATCGAACTCACGGAGCTCCACCTGCCTCTGCCTCCTGAGTGCTGAGATTAAAGGTGTTCACCACTAATGCCTGGCTCACATTCTACTTTTAAAGGGAGAAAGGACATAGTCCTGTCACAACAGGCATGGACACAAGGATATGTCGACATATTGAGAACAATCAATCAGTTCCCCCTAAGCTTCCATGTTCTGTCTGTGTGAGTTCCTCCTCCATGTACGAAGCATGTCATTAAGGCCTACTTTCAGTATGAGGTGCACTTAGAGTGCATCAGAACATCGCAGGTAAGGAGAAGGCGCCAAGCCCCTGGCTTCCCCAGCTGGCCTCTTGTGCCTGCTTGTCTAGGCACTTTCAGTTTATACTAGGGTTTAAAAGTCACAGGCAGTCTGCTATGTGACTGAGCCCACACATCAGAAAAGGAGGAACTCTTGAGTCCCAGAATATCCATTAGATAAGGCTTTCCATCTTGAATCAATAGGAAGGGGAGGCTGGGGAGGGGTCAATACTTCACCTTGGGAAGATTGTACCTTCTTGAAGAACTCGGCTAATGAGAGATTCAGGGGGCAGAGAAATGCAATTAGGAATGTAAAAACCTAATAGTGCTGCACCAAATCAGCATGCTGGTCACCTTTGCGTTTTCTCTGGGCTGATGCTTTGGGTAAGGTCCCTTGGCCCTCTGAGTCCTAGCACTCTTATTCTGAAGTAGGGATCACTTTTCTCATACCCCTGTGGAGCTGGGTATCCCCCGATCCCAGGACTCTTGAAAGTCTCAGACTCAAAAGCCTTGGGGAGCTCAGCGGCTGGGTTCTCTTGATCCACAGAATGTCTAGATGTGGTTCAACTGGGTTCCAAGATCTGTGAACGAAAAAGACAAGTTGTCCACCTCCTCCCTCTGCCCCCCCTACAGTCCCCCCCCCCACAGTGGCAAGGCTGGAATAATCACAGCAAACGTGCTTGGTAGAAGAGGAGGGAAGAGGTGTGGGAGGGCAGAACCGTCACTGGTCCACGGCAGCTCTGAAATTCCTCGGGACAGACATTGCCACACACTCTAGCTTCACTTCTGATGCTCTGATCAAATGCCTGACAGAAATCAACTCAAGGGTAGGAAGAGTTCACTGTAGCCCACATTTCCAAGTTACAGTCCATCATTTTATGGATGTCAAGGTAATAGAACTGAAAACAGTGAGCCGTAACACATCCAGTCAAAAGTAGAGAGAAATGATTACATGCATGTCACCTGCTTGCTTGTGCTCAGCTGCATTTCTCTACTCTTACAGTTTGGGACCCTTCTTTCCCTAGGGAATGGTGCCACCCACAGTGGGCTGGGTTTCCTTGTATCAACCAATATACTCAAGAAGATTCCTCATAAATATGCACATAAGTCGATCTGATCTAGGCAATCCCTCATTGACACTGTCTGTCTTGGTGATTTTAGATTGTGTCAGGTTGACAATTAAATTACTTATCACAGTTGGTAAAGGGCTTGTCCTGCAAGCAGGAGGCCCTGATGCCATGAGGTGGCAGAAACAGGCATATCCCAGGCTCTACAGGCTGGCCACCCTAGCCTACCTGATGAGTTCCAGGCCAAGTGAAGAGACTGTCTCAAACAAACAAACAAGGTAAATGGCACCTGAGGGTGACACAAGATTGGCTTTTGCACACAAGTGCATGCACACACACCCTCCTACAAAAGCACACGCATGTGCACAGACACATAGACATACAAAGATAAACGATTCAATATTTGAGTGTAAGGACTGTTTGTTTGGGTGTCTGTGATGTTGAACCTGTCTGTCATCTCAGACTTTCCTTTTAATATTGTGTTGTTCTTGTTTTGTTTTGCTTTTTGAGACAGGGTTTCATCTGTGTAACAGCTTTGGCTGTCCTGGAACTTGCTTTGTAGACCAGACTGGCCTTGGACTCACAGAGATCCACCTGTCTCTGCCTCCCAAATGCTGGGATTAAAGGTGTGTGCTACCACACCCAGCCTCTTTTTAAGATTTTTTAAAAATCATTTTTAATGATGCATCTCTCTGTGTATCTGTGTGTGGGTATGTGTGTGAGTGCAGATGCCCGCAGAGGCCAGAGGCATTAGATTCCCCTGAAGTGGTGGTATAGGTGGTTGTGAACTGCCTGACACTGGTGCTGGGAACTGGGCTCAGGTCCTCTGTAAGAGCACTTCTTGCTCTTAGCCACTTAGCCAGCTCTCCAGTCACTCACACTGAAAGGCTCACAGATGCCTGTAACTTCAGCTCCAAGGAATCTGACATCCTCTTCCGGCATACATATGTGCACAAGCGCACATATACACATAAACAAAAAAGTAAGCTGCATTCTTGAGCATGGATCATTTGCCTCCCACTGACTTTGTAGATGACATCTCTGCAGTGTGGCATAGGGTACAGTTGTCTAGGTTACTTTAATGGCCAACTGGACTCCACCTCCCAGTTTCTATTGCTTCCCAAAACTTCCATCAAATTGTGACTTGGCCACTGGTCGAGTCAGCACTGTTACGATTCAACCCTTCCCTCCAGCCTCACCGCTGAGCATTAAGTGATGTGTCTTCAGTGTGTGAGCTATTGGGGACATTCATAGCCACACTGCAACAGTAATCAAGGCAGCCTGAACAGATGACAGGCTGTGAAGCAACAGCCGCCCATTCTCTCTGTCCCCGGGTTCTGGGGTTGGAGTTTGTGTATACATGTGGATGGAGTTTGTGTATGCATGTGGATGGAGTTTGTGTATGCATGTGGATGGAGTTTGTGTATGCATGTGGATGGAGTTTGTATATGCATGTGGATGGAGTTTGTGTATACATGTGGATGGAGTTTGTGTATGCATGTGGATGGAGTTTGTGTATGCATGTGGATGGAGTTTGTATATGCATGTGGATGGAGTTTGTGTATACATGTGGATGGAGTTTGTGTATGCATGTGGATGGAGTTTGTGTATGCATGTGGATTGAGTTTGTGTATGCATGTGGATGGAGTTTGTGTATGCATGTGGATGGAGTTTGTGTATACATGTGGATGGAGTTTGTGTATGCATGTGGTAGGAGTTTGTATATACATGTGGATGGAGTTTGTGTATACATGTGGATGGAGTTTGTGTATACATGTGGTAGGAGTTTGTGTATGCATGTGGATGGAGTTTGTGTATACATGTGGATGGAGTTTGTGTATGCATGTGGTAGGAGTTTGTGTATGCATGTGGTAGGAGTTTGTGTATACATGTGGATGGAGTTTGTGTATACATGTGGATGGAGTTTGTGTATGCATGTGGATGGAGTTTGTGTATGCATGTGGTAGGAGTTTGTGTATACATGTGGATGGAGTTTGTGTATACATGTGGATGGAGTTTGTGTATGCATGTGGATGGAGTTTGTGTATGCATGTGGATGGAGTTTGTGTATGCATGTGGTAGGAGTTTGTGTATACATGTGGATGGAGTTTGTGTATGCATGTGGATGGAGTTTGTGTATGCATGTGGATGGAGTTTGTGTATGCATGTGGTAGGAGTTTGTGTATGCATGTGGATGGAGTTTGTGTATGCATGTGGATGGAGTTTGTGTATGCATGTGGATGGAGTTTGTGTATGCATGTGGATGGAGTTTGTGTATGCATGTGGATGGAGTTTGTATATATGTATGGATGGAGTTTGTGTATGCATGTGGATGGAGTTTGTGTATGCATGTGGATGGAGTTTGTGTATGCATGTGGATGGAGTTTGTATAAACGTATGGATGGAGTTTGTGTATGCATGTGGATGGAGTTTGTGTATGCATGTGGTAGGAGTTTGTGTATGCATGTGGATGGAGTTTGTGTATGCATGTGGATGGAGTTTGTGTATGCATGTGGATGGAGTTTGTGTATGCATGTGGATGGAGTTTGTGTATGCATGTGGATGGAGTTTGTATATACGTATGGATGGAGTTTGTGTATGCATGTGGATGGAGTTTGTGTATGCATGTGGATGGAGTTTGTGTATGCATGTGGATGGAGTTTGTGTATACAGGAGTTCCGAATTGCATGGGACCAGATGGGTGTCACTGAGAGAGGATGAACTAAAGGGGACTCACTGCTGAGTTGGTCACAGTCTTTGGGAAAGCTGGGATCCAAGCTTTGTAATGACATAGCTAAATCAGGTGACGCTCAGGGTACAGGACTAAAGCTGCCAGTCATTGCCACGGCCACCACTGTTGCCACTGACAACTGGACACTCCTCTGCAATCTTGCTGTGCCTGCAGCTTTGGAGGTAGATCCTCTGCCACTGCCTCCCTGAGCTGCCAGTGATCAAGGCAGAGGGGGGACAAGGGAAAGTGGTGACATATTGTGTACCCTAATAAACTTATCTGGGGATCAGAGGACAGAGCCAGCCACTGGGTTAGACATAGAGGCCAGGTAGTGGTGGCACACACCCTTAATTCTATCACTCTCGAGGCAGAAATCTGTCTGGATCTCTGTGAGTTCAAGGCCACATTGGAAACAGAGCCAGGCAGTGGTGGCACAAACCTTTAATCCCAGCACTTGAGATCTCAAGTCTTTGCTTGGGAAGCACATACGCCTTTAATCCCAGGAAGTAATATGGCAGGACACAGAAAGGTATATAAGGCGTGAGGAAACAGGAACTCACACTTTTGAGGCTGAGGATTTCGTAAAGTTAAGAACGTGCATGGCTTATTCTGTTTCTTTGATCTTTCAGCTTTCACCCCAATATCTGGCGCTGGGTTTTTTTTTTTTTTTTTTTTTTTTTTTGGTTTTTTCGAGACAGGGTTTCTCTGTGTAGCTTTGCGCCTTTCCTGGAACTCACTTGGTAGCCCAGGCTGGCCTCGAACTCACAAAGATCCGCCTGCCTCTGCCTCCCGAGTGCTGGGATTAAAGGCGTGCGCCACCACCGCCCGGCGGGTTTTTTGTTATAAGACTGTTTAGCAATTGGTGTTACAAGGGAACGCACAGGAGAGACAGGGAGCAGGCACTTGTTGTTGTTGTTTTTTAAGACAGGGTTTCCCGTGCAGCCCTGGCTGTCCTGGAACTCGCTCTGTAGACCAGGCTGGCCTCGAACTCAGAATAAAGTGTGCGTTGCTGCCGCAGCCGCTGCCGCCGCCCCCCCAGTGGGAGCAGGCATTTTTGTGTTAAACACGGAGGGTGAGGGCTTTAACTTCCACACAAAGCCATGTACTCTCAGGCCTTTGTTCCTCTCTGTGGTTTCTGTCTCGCAGGCTGCCTTGACTAGCTTCTCCCTCCAGATCTCCATCTCCCCTCTCCTAGCTCTGCACTGGGAGGACTGTGTGGGTGGACTTCTTTCTTTCCTGGCCGTGGTGTGGCCTGCGGGGAAGAGATCCAGAGAAGACTGTGGCAGGGAGGATTGGTCATGAAAGGATTGGTTGGGGAGCTATCTGCCTGTGCCGTGACGCGGACTGGCTGCAGTCTGACTTAGCCTCAGCCTGGACGGTGGCTCTCTAACTCCAGGTCCCCTGCCTGTAACCCTTTAGACTTTGGGTGGAAGTAGTTCTCCAGAGTTAATACCTTTGGGCTGCTGTACAATTTATTCCCCTTTTCTTTTCCTAAGCCCTTCCTAAATGTTTGTGACTAAGCCCATTCTTGATTACTCCTAAATTACCCAGCTTGCAAGAACTGGTTAATTTTTGATGAAACCCTGAATGAAGCAGGTAAAAGTTCCTACCCCATGAATACCCTCAGTGCACATGCACCAATACACCAGATTTGGGTTTCAAACTCCTGAACAGGAGGGAGCAGTAGGGAATGCTGGGGATTCCAACAAATGCAAAGCACATGGCCTTTTAAAGACCAGCCTTGTGTTGCCATGACGACAGCCCAGCTTGACAGTTTTCCCTATTTTTCAAGAGGGGAAAGACATCAGATTCTTTCCTAGAATTTTATTCCTTTGCATTTAATTTTGCTTATTTAATTGTTGAAGGGACCATGGCCCTTGGAGAACAGAGGACAGCTTGTAGAGTCCAGTTCTCTCCTTCTGAGGTGTGGGTCCAAATTCTAGGGACTGCACTTAGGTCTCAGGTCATCAGGCCTGAGGCTAAGCACCCTTTCCTGCCTAGCAGTCAAACATGAGCCCTAATAGAAGACTCTTAAATGGTTTCTCTGGGTGGTTAAGTTTGCTTAGTTTGAGAACTCTCGGTTTGAGCTGGGCAAACAGTTAGATGGTTGAAACTGACTCAGGGATCACCAACCAATCTTCAGTCTCTGCTCTGGGCGCAGAGTGCTCAGTTGAGTCTCAGGAAAAGAACCCATGCCAGCTACAGGCATGATGTTCCTGGATGCCCCTGCAGGGGAGCACAGAAGCCTGAGGGTGCCCTCTTCTGTACAAGGCCCCAATGGTGGTACCCACAAGCTGGTGTTCCCATGGTGTTGTTCTGGAACTTAGAGCTTACAGCTTGTCTGTGCCTGCTCGGTCCATCATGTCTAATATGGGTGTCAGTGGAAAGTAAATTAAATCAGAGAGGCTCTAATTTGCAAATGAAACATGTTGTGGCAGAAGCATTACACTTGAATCAGGTTTTTAAAATGTTTTAAGAATCATATTAGTATGCAGATGCCGGGAGCCTTAGCATTATCATTTCTTAAGTAACGGTGTACAAATGTGATCCCCTCTAGTCTAGATGTTTTTAATGGCTAGGGCAATTGTCTGAATGCTCTTAAAAAAATCTATGTATGTTTCCAGAGTAGGAAAGTAACACCACCTTCCAGCCACTCAAAGTGGTAACCCTGCTGTACCCTTCTTACAGGAGCTGTCTTTCATCCTGTCTTCGAGAGAGGTACAAAATAATTAGTCTTGCCTCTGTCTTGTCTGTCTGTGTGTGGGCACACACGTGTGTGTTTATTTATTTAACAAGCATTTACCTACTGCTAATTAAGCATTCTGCAAGCAGTTCAACGAGTTTTCTTACAACCCCTTGAGGGAAAATAGTATTCCTCTCTCTTTTTCTTTTTCTTTTTTCTTTTTTTAAAATCTTTTTCCCTTTCTTTTTCTTTTTTCTTTTTTTATAAATGTGCAAATTCAAACCCACCAAGGGAAGGGACTTCATGGAGGTAATGCAGTTAGCAACTGGTTGAGATGGGAGCCTGCACTCGGAGTCACTTGCTCTGTGGCCTCTGCTTCTGTTTGGAGCCAATCTCCTGGAGCATAGCTCGTACATCTCTTTGGACTTTCTCCCTCTTCTCACCTCCAGATAGTCACGTATTTCATGGACTCTGAGCATCTACTGTGCAGCACCAGACTCCCCATCAAGCTGCTCAGTGAGCCCTCTCAGGCGGGCTCACAGTCTAGGAAAGAACAGCCTCCATCCATGCCTGGTGACCTCTTAAGGTGAGCCATGAGAGGTCACAGGAGTGGCCCGGCCAGGTCTGGAAGGAGCTTTCTTTCCAGCTCTCCGTGCTTAACCTTTTTTCTTTTCTTTCTTTCTTTTTTTTTTTTTTTTTTGACAGGGCTTCTCTGTGTAGCTTTGTGCCTTTCCTGGAACTCGCTTTGTAGACCAGGCTGGCCTCGAACTCACAGAGATCTGCCTGCCTCTGCCTCCCAAGTGCTAAGATTAAAGGTGTGTGCCACCACCACCTAGCTAAATAGGATCTCTGTAGCTCTGGTGGTCTGGGAACTTGCTCTGTAGACCAGGCTAGCCTTGAACTCATAGAGATCTGTCTGCCTCCGCCTCCCAAGTGCTGGGATGAAAGGTTTGTGCCACCATGCCTGGCTCTCTGTGTTTAACTTTTTGAGTCAACAAACTGCTTTCCACAGTGGTTGCACAGTTTTGCTTCCCTGCTGGCAACACATGTGACCCACGTGACAATTCTGATTCTGATTAGGAACATGGATTTCCTGTCGATTGGCATGAACCCATTCAAGTAGGGAGTAGAGCATTCTGATTGGTTGTCCCCCACTCCGATGTAGCATCCGGTAAGACCAGATTACGGCATGGCTTGGACAGACTGGAAGGCGGGGGCTGGCATCTGGATGCTCTGTGTGACCTGCACATCGGAAGTCTATTGTTGCTCATGGGGAAAGCAGAGGTGTGTTCCAAGTGTCCATTAAAACATGTCCAATTGACCCCACATTACTTGTTAAGGACCTATATTTTGATCTTAAAGGTTCCTGAAGGCCTATATGTTAAAGGCTGGTCCCGAGGATGACTGCTGGGAAGTGGTGGGACTTCTGAGAGGTGAGGCCTGATGGGAAGTCCTTAGGTCACTAGTTAGGAGTTCCACTAACTGGGAACCAAGCATTCAAACATGGGAGCCTCTGGGGGCCGTTCTCATTCCAATCACCTTGGATATGTAAGCTAAACATACACTTTGCTTTTCATTTCTCAAAGCAAAAACTTTATTTTTTGTAAAATTGTATGGGCTCCAGTTCCAGCCCCACCTCTTCATCGTCTTTCTTGACTCCTAGCCATGAGGGTGGCAGTTGTGTTCTGTTCTATGTCACTGCTACAGTGTGCCACCTTGCCACAGGTCTGGAACAGCAAGTTCAAATGACCGTGCACTGAAATCTCCAAAGCCAGTAAGTCATTCTTCTTTGGCTTTCTTTCTTTCTTCCTTCCTTCCTTCCTTCCTTCCTTCCTTCCTTCCTTCCTTCCTTCCTTCCTTCCTCCCTCCCTCCCTCCCTCCCTCCCTCCCTCCCTCCCTCCCTTCCTTCCTTCCTTCCTTCCTTTCTTTTTACAGTGCTGGGGATCGAACCTGGGACCTAATGCATAGCAACTACTCTACCACAGAGCTATATACCCAGCCCTAAAACTCCCATGAGAGGATTGATTATCTCAGGTATTTGTTCTAGTGATTGAAAGCTGGCATAAGGCTTCTGCCCTCTCCCTACTCCGCGGTGACCTCGCCACGTGTCAGGTGTCTGGATGTGAGGGGCAGCCTTGTCTCTCTTCCTCCGCTGGTCTCTGTGCCCACCTCTGTGATGATGCCATTGGACGTAGCATAGCCAGGCACTGAGGAAGCCTGCACCTGTCCATCTGTTGTTCTCAGCTCTTTTGGGCCATGGTAGTTTATGTTAAAAGTCTGATTGGGTGCTGGGGAGATGGGTCAGTCAGTAACATGCTTGCTGTGTAAAAACAAGGACCCAGAGAAAGGAGGAGCTCAGAACACCCACCGTTAGCTGAGAAACTATTGACAGTTGATGGTACCTAGGGAGAGAGATTCAGTTTTCCTAAAGAGTTCCTAGCAAGTTGACCAAGCTTCAGTGAATAGCCTGACACCCATGAGTTTATGGGCAGTACAGTTTGGATGTGGTGGGTTATTAAAAAAAAAAAAAAGCAACGAGTTGGGTGGTTGTGGCTTATGTATGCCTTTAACCCCAGCACTCAGGAGGCAGAAGCAGGTGGATCTCTGAATTCAAGTCCAGCCTGGTCTACAGAGCAAGTTCCAGAACAACCAGGGCTGCACAGAGAAACCCTGTCTCAAAACAACAAGCAGAGGCGATACTAAAAATAAAAAAATAAAATAATAAAAGAAGAATGCTCTGTTGGGGTTGGGGGAGGAGGTGCAGAGGTGGGGAATGGATCTTGAAGGAGTTAGGGGTATGAGTGTGAGGTGAATATAATCAAAATACATTGGAAGCATGTATGAAATTTTCCAAGGATTAATACAAATATTGTATTAATAAACATAAACCATTTGGGTTGGAGAGATGGCTCAGTGATTAGGATCACTTGTTGCTTTTACAGAGGACCCGAGTTTGGGTCCCAGCACCCACATGGTGGCTGACAACCACCTGTAATTCCAGTTCCAACAGATCTGACACCTCTTCTGGCCTTCATGAGCACTATATGCATATTGTACACAGTTATACCTGTGGGCAAAACATCCATAGACAAAAAATAAATCTTTTTTTAAAAAGTACTTTGTTTAAAATTTATGCTCTGAGAAATGAAAAGCAAAGTGTTTATTTAGCTTACATTTCCAAGGTGTGGTGGTTTGAATGAGAACGGCCCCCAGAGGCTCATATGTTCGAATGCTTGGTCCCCAGTTAGTGGAACTGTTTGAGGAGGATTAGGAGGTGTGGCCTTGTGGAAGGAGGAGTGTCACTGGGGGTGGGCTTTGAGGTTTCAAAAGCCTTTGCAGGACCAGTCTCTCTGCCTGCAGACCAGGATGTAAGCTCTCAGCAACTGCTCCAGCACTGTGTCTGCCTGCACGTTGCCATGCTCCCTGCTATGATGACGATGGACCAGTCCTCTGAAACTGTAAGCAAACTCCCAATTAAATGCTTTATTTTGTAAGTTGCCTTGGTCATGGTGTATCCTCATAGCAATAGAATAGTAACTAAGATACAGAGGGAGCATCCATAATGGCAAGGAAAACATGATTGCAGGCAGCCCGAGCTGGGAACTGGATCTTCAATAGTAATCGTGAACCAGAGAAAGTGAACTGGAAACGTGATGAAGCTGAGAGTCCCAGAGCCCTCTGCCAGTGGTGCACTACCTCCCCAAGGCCACACCTCCCCATAACCTCTCCTAACAGTGCCACCAACTAGGGACCAAGAGTCCAAATATGTGATCCACGAGGGACATTTCTAATTTGAATCACTTCATAGGATTTGGGATCTTTGCTCAGCCCATACAAGCATAATAAACAGTGTTTCAAATATGATGATATTAACTATCTATGTCAGCCTGGTAGTAGTGATGAACACCTTTAATCTCAGCACTCAGGAGACAGAGACAGGCAGATCTCTGAGTTTGAGATCCAGCTTGGTCTACAAAGTGAGCTCCCGGACAGCCAGGGGTACACAGAGAAATCCTGTCTTGAAAAAAAGAAGTATGTCAAATCTCTTAGTCTAGTCTCTTCCTGTGGCTTATAAGAAGGGACCAACGTTAGCAAGGGCTAGAACAGGGCTCAGGAACTGTGGGAACCCAGGCGATGTTCTCTCTGCTTGTTCAGCTCTTCTCTCGCCAAGCTCTCCTCGCTCCCTTGTCGTTTACAACAATTATTTATTTTTATGTGTGAGTGAGTGTGTGAGTGTGTATGTGTCTGTAAGTGTGAGTGTGTAAATAAGCGTGCAAGTGAGTGTGCAAACGTGTAAGTGTGAGTGAGTGTGTAAGTGTGAGTGTGTATAAATAAGTGTGTGTGAATGAGTGTGTGTAAGTGTGAGTGTGTGAGTGAGTGTGTGTGAATGCACACATGCCACAGCACATGTGCAGAGGTCAGAGGGGAGCTTATAGGAGTTGCTTTGACTTGGCCATCTCATCAGTCCCTCTTTTTTTTTTCCCAGGCAGAGTTTCTCTGTGTAGCCCTGTCTGTCCTGGAACTCACTCTGTAGATCAGGCTGGCCTCGAACTCACAGAGATCCACCTGCCTCTGCCTCCTGAGTGCTGGGATTAAAGGTGTGCGCCACCACCACCTGGCTTATCAGTCTCTCTTCTTATGAAGGCCCTAAGAGCTCTCTGCTCAATTACCCAGCATCCCCTCAGGAAAAGAGCAGCTGAGAAGGGGTAGCAGCCACTCACATGCTAATCCTTTCATTTCCGGAGATCGTCTGTCACGAAGAATAACTCAAATTGGTCATTGTGGCCTGGGTTTTCTCTGCACTGTGTCACCCTCAGCCAGTGAGGTGTGGGAGGGGTTCCCCTGCTCCCCCACTCTGCCCAAGGCCTGCCGTCCTGAGGTGGGTGTGAGGTGTGTGTGGGGGGCTCCCCTGCTCCCCCACTCCGCCCAAGGCCTGCAGTCATCCTGAGGTGGGTGTGAGGTGTGGGGGGCTCCCCTGCTCCCCCACTCCTGTCCAAGTCCTGCAGTCGTCCTGAGGTGGGTGTGAGGTGTGGGGGGGCTCCCCTGCTCCCCCACTCCTGTCCAAGGCCTGCAGTCGTCCTGAGGTGGGTGTGAGGTGTGGGGGGGCTCCCCTGCTCCCCCACTCCTGTCCAAGGCCTGCAGTCGTCCTGAGGTGGGTGTGAGGTGTGGGGGGGCTCCCCTGCTCCCCCACTCCTGTCCAAGGCCTGCAGTCATCCTGAGGTGGGTGTGAGGTGTGGGGGGCTCCCCTGCTCCCCCACTCCGCCCAAGGCCTGCCGTCCTGAGGTGGGTGTGAGGTGTGGGGGGCTCCCCTGCTCCCCCACTCTGTCCAAGGCCTGCAGTCGTCCTGAGGTGGGTGTGAGGTGTGGGGGGGCTCCCCTGCTCCTCCACTCTGTCCAAGGCCTGCCGTCCTGAGGTGGGTGTGAGGTGGGGGGGCTCCCCTGCTCCCCCACTCCTGTCCAAGGCCTGCCGTCCTGAGGTGGGTGTGAGGTGTGGGGGGCTCCCCTGCTCCCCCACTCCTGTCCAAGGCATCTGTCGTGCACATTCCTCGGATGTTGCGTGTTTGTTAAGGAGCAGGCAGGATGCAGAGGGAAAATCTGTGATGGGTGTGGAAGATGTCATCATGGGGCCTACTGGCTCAGTCTGTATCACAGGATGCACACTGCCGAGCGGCTGTGAGACTCACGGGGCCACAGGCGAATTCGATGCTCAGGGCTCCGCGGTGCCTCAGTCCCCAACCAGCCGTTCTCACAAAATTGTTTTCTTCCACCAGCAGTCAGACCGACAAATTGCACTGTGATCGCAGGTGGGTGGGGCCATATAAACAGCATCAATTCAATTACAAACAAGGTCGTAGCCATGGAAAAGATGCAATGTATTGACAGATAACAATATGACTGGGATGCTGAACAAGCTAACCAGTGCTGGGTCCTGGGCCTGACATCACAGCCACCTTTCAGTGCCTACAGGCTGCTGAAGTTCAGTGTCATCCAAAGGCACTGGATACAACGGCTGCTTCCCAGCCTGCCTGCCTGCCTCCCTCCCTCCCTTTCTTTCATTCTTTATCTTCCTCCTTTCTTTCTTTTTGAGACAAGGTCCCATGCAGCACACCGGGTAGCCTTAAACTCACTATATAACTGAAATTGACTTAGAATTCCTGATTCTCCTGCCTCTGTCCTGGGTGGTGGAATTAGATACATGCTACCATGTCTGATTGGTGCAGAACCCAGGGCTTTGTGAGTGGTAGGCAAGCATTCCGTCATCTGAACCGCATCTCCATCTTCAGCCCAGCCTCTTAAGGGTGGCATTGAAGCCTCTCTGAGCTCTAGAATTAGGTTCTCTGATAACTCAGCAGATGTCCACCCTGTCTTCAGTTCTCCTGGGAGAACTTTTCAACAGCCCTACCCTGGGTTTCAGCCCAGACTCTTCTGTGCAGCCGGGGTTGGGGAACCTGATCAACCACTTCAGGCCAAGGTGATTTGTTTAAATAAGCAGGCCACACTTACTGGTACAGAAATGGGCACAAGGTCTATTTCAGTGCCACGAGATATGAGATAGATGCATGCTGGGGCATAAGAAAAAGACTACTCCTCTCTATTTGAGGGGCTCCCTTCTGGCTCTTTATCTTGTGGGCTGGTGTTCTAGTTTTATGTCTGTTGCTCTAATAAAATATCCCGACAAAAAGAATCTTAGGGGAAAAGGGTTTATTCAGGTCACAATCTATAATTTTGGAAAAGTCGAGGCAGGATCTTGAAACAGCTAGTCATATTGACAGTCAAGAGGAGAGAGAAAATGAAGCCATGCGAGCTTGTTAGTGTCCGGCTTGCTCTCTATCCTCGAAAAGTTCAAGATCCCCAGTCTAGGGAATGGTGTTGCCCACAATGGGCTGGGTCTTCCCATATCATGTAACAGAATCAAGACAATCCCCTACATTCCGACTGAGACAATCCATCATGGAGACCCTTTTCCCAGACACTCCCAGGTTGTGTTGAGTTGACAATTAAAGCTAATCCTCAGAGCTGGGAGGTGTGGTTGTGAAGCCTGGAGCTGTTAGAGCCATTTTGTTACTCTGAAGGGAGCAGCCTCAGGAAGCTACTAATGTGAAGGAGGGCAGAGCTAAAAGAACATGGGTTCCCTATTTGGGGCGAGTAGACATGTGTTGCGTCTCTCTAGGAAAAGTCTCTCACAGAACAGGAAGGCCCACGGTGACTGGAGCTTGAGGTGGCCGATCACATTGCAGCTGCAGTCAGGAAGCAGAGGGGTGGGTGAGGAACGATGGTGCGTATTCTCCTTTTCATTCACCGTGGGACCCCAGCCTGCTGCTGGTGCCACTCATGTTCAGGGTGGGTTTTCCTACCTCAATTAATCTAATCTAGACAATCTCTCACAAAAATGCCAGCGGTTTCTCTTCTAAGTGGTTCTAAAGCCTATCGTGTTGACATCACTATCTACCACCACAGGGAGAATTCTCTGTTCTGAGCCCAAAGGTCCTCCTGCCTAGGACCCTTCACTGTGAGCCCTTTGGTGGGAATAAGCCTCAGCTGAGCTGCTCCTATGCAGGCAAGCAGGGGATCTGGAGAACTTGGTGAGAAGCTTTGCAGAGATTTGGGGAGACTCAAGAGAGGCTAGGTTTCAAACCTGGGACAAATGGCTGAGGTACCTATTTAACATATGTAAGCAGACCTCGCCACCAGGTTCTCCCAGCATCCCTCAGTCCCTACCTGTTACTTGGCACACCCCGCCCTCTACCCTAAACTTCTCCAGCCCAGGGGCTGGGCTGCCCTTCCCTCAGCTGACCGCCCCATAGAATCCAGCCGTGTTGGTTACCTGTCCCCTTTGTCCACCTTTACTCTTCTGGATCTCTCCTCCCCTTCCCCCTGTCTCCTCACATGGACTGGCTCAGGGTCATGTCCATGCTGGTCTCTCCCAGATGTCCTTTTTATTTTTTATCAACAATAAACCTTCTCTTCCACCACACCTAGGAGCAGTCATGTCCTTCATTTTTTTTTTCTTTCTTTTCCATTCAGGAGTAACAACGACGGGACCTAACCGAGTTCATAGTACATCCAAGGTGGAAAAGAAAGACTTTGCATGGGTTGGGAATCACTGTAGTTCTCCCGTTTTGGGGTTTTTCTCATTTGTACAATGTGGGATCGCCCTCAGTGAGGTCATGAACACACATCATGTAAACCAAGGCTCCTTACAAACTCAAGGATCGGCCGCCCACCATGATGGGTAGCAAGCCATGATATTCCTCTCTAGATGCTGGGGAATGACCGAGTGAGCACTTGAACACTTAATTTGTGTTTTTAAATGTTTTCTGGTAGTATCAGGCCAGGTTTTCCTTGATTTTCTTCTTTAGCCCTTTGCTTAGAACTCAAATTTGGCTACTAGTTGGCCTCTGGCAGGGCTGCCGTTCAGAATATAGCCAGCAGATGGCACTGGAGGCTAAGGGAAGACGCCCCTCCCTCCGGCCCGTCTGTGAGCTTGGCTCTCCTTCCCAGGCTTGCAGAGATCTTAGCTCCTGCCATCGCTAGGGGATCCTGCAGTCTAGCCCTCGGTATCCTCTTGGAGACACAGGCATTTGAAGGAGAAGTAGACAGAGAACCCAAGAGCCCGCTGGGGTCCCTGAATGCCACCCCCCGACCCTGGAGACCCCCTGACCTCCATTCCGTGTCCTCTCTCTCTGGAAATGACTAAGTAGGGCAAGAGGGGAGGGTCTCAAGTGACAGGAAGATTTTTCTCGGAAGAGCCACTTCATTTGTTAAGGAGGAATTATGAAACCTCTTTCAGCGGGCTGCAACCCCCCTGTCCATCCCGTGTAAAATATGAAATAAGAGTTTTAATTACCAAGCTTGGAAGGCAGCCGACATGTTTAATATTTAATGTCTCCAGTGCCTGCGCCCCAGGCGTACCGGCACTGACACAATTGGGGTTTCCCTTGGGTTGGTTCTGAATGTACTTGGAGAACGGCCAGGCAGCCGCCTTCCCCAACACCTGGGAGCCTACTGTAGGGCAGCCTGGGCCCAGGCCTGCCCTGAGCCTCCCAGCCCCTGAGGGACTCCTGACAGGAAGGCCCAGTGAGGCCTGCTCTTCTGTCCTGGGGTGGACTTCAGGTCCTGGGGCCCCTGGGAAGTGTCTAGTTAGTACTGGACCCAGCCCGGAGTCCTGGCAGAGAAACCCGAGTCCGTGGAAGATGGGAACCACAGTGGGGAGGGGGGGCGAGGCAGATGAGCCTGGGTTTGAGTTCTGCTTTTCTGTAAGTCACTTGGCTTCTCCTCTGGGCGTCACTTTTATTATTCATAAAATGGAGAGTGTATTTCCTGTGTTACGGGTTGTTAATGTGTCGCCATTTTTGAGGTTTAGCATATGTCAGAACCCCGCTAAGCACTTCACATGTACCGTGTCTTCGTCAACACAGCAGCCCTTTGAAGTGGTTAAGCTGGAACTTGGACATGAGGCCTCCTGATTCCAGAGCTTATGACTCTGAGGGTTTGTGCGCAGAAGGGCTTTGCGGGTTTGGAGAAATGTCTACCCAGTTCCAGACCCTAGTCTGTCCTGAAGGCAGTGGCACCTCCTGCTTGCTAGACAGTGGGAGCTGGGGGCAGCACCCCAAACCAAGCTACTCACACCATGACGGTTCGCCTCACATTTTTATCCCTACACAGAGGTGGTCGGCACCCGAGCTGTATTTGGTTAGTCGATTGCCATTGTCCAAACAGTAGAATTCCTTGGGCATTGTGGTGCGCGTCTTTGATTTCAACACCTGAGAGGCAGAGGCAAATGGAGTTCTGTGAACTCCAGGCCAGTCTGGTCCACACAGTGAGGCCCTGTCTTTTTTCTTCTTTTTTAAGTTGTGGTCTTGGAGTCATCTTGGTTTGGACTATGCCCACTGGTTTGGTTTTAGACACAAGTGTCATCTCCTGTCTTGTTCGCTGTGACCAGCTTCCTGCCTTGGGTTGCTCCCTTCCCTGACCAAGCATAGCACACGTGACAGCAGGCACTGAGGTGTGCGAGGTGTGTCCCAGCATCGAAACCATTCATCTGGAAAGGTAGCATGGCGTATAGGAGGCTTCCTCAACTCTGCAGCATCCAAGGTGGACAGCTGGGAAAGAAAGGAGGGCTGTGGCTAGCCTCGTGTTCTAACTTCAGATTGCGGGGGGACCCAAGAACCCTGGTTGGAGCAGGAGAGTGACCTGCAGCCTTGTTGAGAATACACAGCCTGTGCTCCACCTATCTGGGATGTGTACCCGAGATCAGGCCTCACATAGATGTGTAGGAACATTTGCCCAAGGGTTTTTCTCAGAGCATTTACCAGTACTAACCGGGGGCCAGAATTAACGAAGATGCCATGGTCATATTCAGGTTTCTTTCTCTTCATACCATACAAACTATTTCCCTTTTAAAAACACAGTGTGGGCCAGTGACCTGGCTCAGCGGGTAGGTGCTTGCCGCTAAGTCTGATGACTGAGTTAGAACCCTGGAGCCCACACGGAGGAAAGAAAGAACCACCTCCCTCAGTCGTTCTTTGACCTCCATATGTACACTATGGCACACATGTGGGCACACACACAAATACATGCATGTAATAAAAGTACCTCTGCAGGGATGGGTAAGTCACATGTGGCACGTACAACCGATGGAACACTATGCAGCCGAGGCTGTGTTAGTTCGGCCCTGTTCCACAACAAAAGAAATGAAAGGAAAAGGAGAAAGACTGGAAAAGGAAAATAGAGACCATGAGGGAGAGGTTGGTCGGCCAGCACCACCTCTTTGCAACCTCAGCCTCTGCTGTCGGGACTGACCTTCCCCAGCACCTCTCCTTCAAGCCTGGGGGTACGGAAAATGCACTTCTCCAGCATGGCCTGGAGATGGCGCTGTTGAAGTTGGCCCTTGACTGAGGCCGCAGCCTGTGAGGTGGGTATGGGAGAAGGACATTTTGAGGGTGCTGCAGGGTCCTCTGTGATTTGGGAAGGCCAGTTCTTGGGGCTGTGCAGAGCCCGGGGAGAAAGGTAGCAATTGTGTGTGAGGAGAGTGTTTTTGGAAGCCTGCCTGTTGTTCATCTGTTCCCATCTCCAGGATGCCTGTAGACTGCGTAGATCATTCTGAGTTGGGATTCTAGGGTGAGGTAGATAAACCTGCCCGGTAGGACTCCTGCTCCATTCTCGCTTCCTATCTCTTTTTCTTTCTTTTATTGTTTTTTGTCCACACATGTGGGTCCGTGTGCATGGAGAGGCCAGAGGCCAGCTGTGGGTGTCATCTTCAGCAATGTCATCCACTGCCTTTGAGAAGGAGTGCACCCCACTGGACTGGAGCCCACCAGCTGGGCTAGACAGGCTGGTCAGTGAGCGGCAGAGGTCTTCCTGTCTCTACATCTCTACAGCGGCTTCGGCTTCCACTCTGGGACGACAAGTCACCACCCATAGCGTTTTTATGTGGGTTCTGGGTGTTGCTTCACACTTGCAAAGCAGGCGCTTTTCTGACTGAGCTGCCCCCCCATCCCCCACCCCGGGTCTCCTTTTATTTCTGGTGATGCAACCTCCTCACAAGAGTTCGGGTGGGGGGGACCTCGGCCTTGGGGTCATGGAGTGAAGGCACTTCAGGTAGGATCATCTCCAGGGTTAGGGGCATGGGGTAGGTGATCCACCGCCCACTGGACCTCTACTGCTTTTTGATCACTGATGCTTTGGTCTTTAGCAATCCATGGTGGTGGCCGTCGGCATGAGGTAAGAGAGGAGGAGCAGATCCAGATGCTGCTGGTTTGTAAAGGACATTGATACAAATCTGCCCACGGGAGTCGGGGCATGACACAGGAGTGTCATGGAGTCAGGACAGGCTGTGGGGTTAGGGATGTGGAAAGATCTGGAGCCAGAGCAGAAACACGAACTTTGCTCTTCCTCTTCAGACTGCCTTTCCCTGCTGTGTTCTACATGTAGAGGGAGATGGCCACCCGATTTGGAGTGATGCATCCCCACTCCAAATTGCTGTCAACCACTCCAGCCAGTAACCAGTGTCCTGGTGTTTCGGTCTGTATTCCCCAATGGAATCCCACAAACCTCTGCTGACGCCTTTGGATTGTCATGATTAGGTACAACTGGGGTATCTAGCTCACATTTGCAGGAATCCTCTTCCATCAGAGGAAGGAATGCCTTCTCTCTTCCAGTAGATTTTGTTATAGGGTGAGAAACACACAGCAAAGCTGAACTTCTAGTATCCTTCAGGCCCAGCCCGAGTCAAGGGTTTGGGTGCACAGAGTTAGCCTGAGGTGTGATTCCAGGAAACCTGATGGGGGTGGGGGATGAGGGAAGAGAACTCAGTAAAGGATGCCTGGCTGACGCTGCAGCTGTCTGCAGGAGGGCCATAAGTTCTCTGCATGTCTGAGGGTACAGAGCCCCTCTTCCCACCAGAAGGCACCTCTCTCCCATGGGGAGGAGCAGGGGGCCCATCAACACCTACATCCTTTGGGTGAAGGATGTCTCTGTGTTGGTGGGGTCACTGTGGGTGCATTTCTAGGTGACATTGAAGAAGGGATAAGATGTGTGGAGTGAGCTCGAAGGAGATGTTCCCAGTGCAAAGGGACTCTTGTCCATCACAGCTGCGGGTGAAGTTGGAGGTCAGGGAGATGGCTGGACCCAGGAGACATGTTCTCTACAGTGATGTCCCTTCAGGATCAGAAACTATTGCATTTTGGGGCCCAGGCCTCTCTTCTGAGCTTCATATTTATGCACACAGTTGGTCCATCAATGCCTAATGTTCTGAATGCCTCTCCAATCTTCACTCAGAACAAAGTCAGGTTCATTACTTCTTTTTTTTTTTTTTTTTTTTTTTTTTTTGGTTTTTCGAGACAGGGTTTCTCTGTGTAGCTTTGCGCCTTTCCTGGAGCTCACTTGGTAGCCCAGGCTGGCCTCGAACTCACAGAGATCCACCTGGCTCTGCCTCCCGAGTGCTGGGATTAAAGGCGTGCGCCACCAACGCCCGGCGTGGTTCATTACTTCTATGCCAAAGCAGCTCCACCTTCTGATTACCCCTCACAGCATCCATCCAGTGCCTGGGGATGTGTTCCTGTGGGTGTATGCACAAGTATGTGTAACTGTATGTGTGTGTATGTGGAGACCGGAGGCTGACCTTGCCTATTTTCCTCAGGTGCTTTCCACCTTATTTTTTTGAGACATGGTCTCTCATCACTGAAACTGGAACACATCAGTTTGGCTCTGTTGGCTGGGCAATGAGCTCCATGGATCCTGTCTCTACACCCCTGGAATTACAGGCGAGTTCCACTGTATCCATCTCCATGGATCCTGTCTCTACACCCCTGGAATTACAGGCGAGTACCACTGTATCCATCTTTTACATGGGTGCTGGGATCCAAACTCAGGACTTCCTCATCTTTACATGGCAAGTGTTTTAGCATCGAGCCCTCTTCCCAGCCTCTGAGGCTCACGCTCGGCCCTTCCGTCTCTGTCACTCTTTGTATCCAATGTCGCCAAAACTCGGGACTCCATCCATTTCCTCTTTCTTACTTCAGCTCCCCCTCCTTCCCCCCTCCCACCTCTCTATCAAGTTGGCATAGGTAAAAAGGAATAAGATTGGAGATTGCCCTTGATGACAGGCAGAGATACTGAAGAGCTTTTGGAAGACAGTGTGGTAGAATCCATCAGTAATCACAAATTGTACCCTTTTGGGCCAGGATCTCACTCTGTAGCCTAGGCTGAACTTGGATCCACTGTGCAGCCTAGGCTGGGCTCGGACTTGGGTCAATTCCTGTCTTGCCTTCCGCAGTTCTGGAGTCACACCTGCGAGCCACAGCGCCTAACTAGAAACACTGACTCGAGTGTGTTCTAGTTTCTGTTTCCAAGCATGCCCTCCAGCAAGGCTCTACCTTCCAAAGGTTCCCAAACCTCCTCAGACAGTACTGATAACCAGGGTGTGTGTGAATCTACAGGGGACATTCACATCCAAAACACCACAGTGTCTATACACGTGCAGATGTGACTAACCAAGTGAGAAATCCTGGCCAGAACTGGCAACCACAGAGGCCAGCAACAGACACAGACCTGGTCCAGTGGGAGACAACTTTCCTCTGAAGCTGTGTTGGCTGGGCCCTGAAAGATGAGCTCAGATTATTCTCATATGGGCAAGGGATGAAAATGCCTACTAAGAAGTCCATATGAAATAATACAAACTTTACTTTTAAAATTTGTATGTGTGTATCTGTGTGTGAGGGGAATGGAGAGTGCAAGACACAGCACACGTGTGTGAGTCAGAGCACAACTTTATGGGTGGGTTCTCTCCTGCCTTTATGTGGGTTCAGAGGATCAATCTTCGGTGGCCAGGCTTGTGTGGTGAGTGCTTTACCCACTGAGCTTTCCTGTCAGTTGAGAATGAGTCACAGAGCCACAGTGATATTGGTAAAGAGGGTAAAGATTCCAGAAATCTTCAGGAAATTAGTCAAACTGTTGGACACGTGGATGGGGGAGAGCCAGAGAGCCTGGGATCTCTGGCTTTGGGCTTTCTGTCCCATGTATGGTGGCATGATCTAGAATGAAGAACCCTGGAGAAAGATCCTGCCAGAGGTGGGGAACCTGTGTTGAGTGTCTCAAGTTGGGTTGAAAGTTTGAAACCATGTTCTAGAGACAATTTTGGGGGTATCCAGGCACCCAGAGGCTTTTCTGAGTCTATCTCTTTCTGCACCAAGTTCCTGAGCCCCAGGCCATAATTAGTGTGATCAGGAAGGGCCACCCTGGTCTGGAGGAAGCCAGGCTGGAGTCTGGGACTTGAAAGGAAGGCAGATGGAAAGAGGAGAGACAGATGCAGGGGCCGTCCTGATGTGCATGGAGAGGCTGCTAAGACGGGGACTCCAGGCTTCCCAGATGAAGATGCATCACTTGGCGGACAGGTTCCTGTTGCTGGTCCCATGGACAGCCTTTATTTTCACCCCTTTGGAGAACTTGTTGTCCAAAACTCACTGACTTCTTTAGATTCTCACAGTTTTCCAATGATCCCCTTTGCTGGATTAGATTTAAATGGGTTTCTGCCTGTTGCAACCCCCAATGCCTCTACCAGGGCACCAGGTGTGCACCATTTTACTTTCATGTTTCTGAAAACAAGCTATTCCTGGGTGTGGTGGTGCACACCCCCCAGTCTCGGCACTCTGGAATGAGAGACCATCCTGGGTGTGGTGGTGCACACCTCCAGTTTCGGCACTTTGGAGTGTGAGGCCATCCTGGGCTGCATAGTGAGTTCCAAGCCAGCCAGGGATGGGAAGATATATAGTTCGACTTTTCTCAAGAATAAAATAGGGTGCTGGAGAGATAGAACAGTGGGTAAAAACACTGGCCGCTCTTGTGAAGGACAGGGTTTAGTTCTCAGCACCCACGTGGCGGCTCACAACCGTATGTGACTCTAGTTCTAGGAGATCCAATGCCCTTTTCTGGCCTCCTCAGGCACAGGCATGCACATGGTGCACAGACTTACATGCATAAAAATGCATGCATATAAGATAAAAAAATCTTTTTAATTAAAAGTACAAAATAAATAAAAATACAATTTAAAAAGCTCTTATTTGCCAACATGTCTCTCATTTGTAAAATATTGATATTAACTTTTGTAAGGCAAGTTACTCAATTATTATTGTTTTACTCCCCAAATTCATTGGCCCCTCTGTGCAGTTTCTCATAAACCTCAGAAATAATTTTTCAAGGTAAAAAGAAAATCCCATGAAGATTTTCATTGAAATTACCCATCACACTTATAGATTGCTTGAGCAAGGATTGATACCTTCACAATGGTATTTCAGGACCAGATCCTTCCCTCCATTGATTCAAGGCTTAAGAAAATAGTCCTCCATCCAATTTCAACATAGATCTTCACACGCATTTTGCTAACCACATTGTTTTGGTCCCTGATGTTTCCTAAGTCGTCATTACTGGTCTCCAGGACAGGAATTGATCTGGATATATTTATTGCCTCACGTGAGGCTCTTCATTCAATGCTCTAATTAGTTCTTGTGGTTTCCCAGTTTATTCTCTGGGTTTTGCAGGGCGAACAAACACATTATCTGCGAATAACAGTCATTTTTGTCTTCGCCTTGCCCGTATGTGCACAGCTTTTCTTTCTTGTTATCTGATCCCCCGACATGAAGGCAAGTGACAGCCGTGATGGCTGCCAGCCTTAAAACACTGCTGCCTTATGTGACATGTTGTGTGATGGTTCCCAAACTGGCACCTGAGAACACTGGTCCACAAGAATGCTGATGGAGATTTGGGGTCCAAGTAACTTTAGAATGTGCTAGGTTGAACAGCAACAAACTTGATTCCTTGCTTCAGCAGCCATCAGCCAAGGTGATGTTAAAACATACGATGGCAGTCTATGAGGTAGAGATACTGACATTAATAAACACCGAGCAAAAGCAACTTAGAGGAGGAAAGCGTTTGTTTGACCTACATTTTCAGATCCATCATTGAGGGAAGTCAAGGCAGAAACTTGTAGGCAGGCATGCTCGCTATTTCATGCAGTATTGCTTCAGAGCAGGGAGCTTACCCAGCCAAGGAGGGAAGTGTAGAAGAAACCAAGGAAGAATACTGCTAGGCATCTCACTCTCAGGCTAATGCTCAGCTAACTTTCTTACACAGTGTAAGGTCTCTTGCCCAGGGAATGGTGTCACCCTTAGTGGACTAGGCCTTCCTAAATCACTTAACAGCCAAGATAACCCTCACAAACATGCCTGTAGGCCAAGCTGATCTAGATAACCCCTCAACTGAGACTCCCTTCCTCAAGTGACCCTGTACTGTGTGCAGTTAACAAAGTTAACTAGGATAAGCAGCTTTCAACCTTTCAGCATTTCCAACCTTAATTGGACACTGCCCTTTTTCCTTCATGCCTATGGTTTAGCAGTTTCTAGAACTGTCCATAAGGAAATGATGTGACTGCCACACTAAGACTCATTGAGAAGGGGCATTTGCTTTGTTTTCTGGAAACAGAATGGTGGGTAGATGCACAGATTTTTAAATTTTTTTCAATTCTTATTTCACTGAGAGTTTTAAATTTCTTATGTTTTTAACAGACAGACTCTTGCTATGTCACTTAGGCTGGAGTGTGGTGGGTATTTATAACATGCAACCCCACTCCTGATACTAAGTATACACTGACACCTGATTAGCATGGTGCAGTCTAGCCCTGAACTCCTGGGCTCAAGCCAGTCTCCTGCCTCAGCTTCCTAAGTAGGGACCAGAGATGCTGCACATCTGGTTAACTTTTTAAAAATTATGAATGGAGTTAATTTCAACAAGTGATTTTTAGATGTCTATGGAGACAGCCATGCTATCTCCCTCTTTTAAATTAGTGGAACTACCACAATGCATGAAATGTGGCTAAAATATCACACAAAATCACAAGACTGCCTGTCTGACTGTGAGATGTTAACAGAATATAGGGGATGAAATGGAGCCGCCAGCTAGCCAAGAGCTCCTAGGATCCCTCTGTAGGTTAATGGCTTCTGCTTCCTCTGTGGTCTGCTGCCCCCTGGTGGCTATTGCTACTATGAACTATTCAACCATGGAGACAGTGCTGGCCTAGGTTGTTCCAAACTTTAGGAGAGAAGCAACGTTCCCAGGGATCTTCCCAGTTATCCAGGACCAACGTTGGCAACCAATCTAAAGAGATGGAACTGGAAGGATTCTGGAAATACAAGGGACTCACTGTCCCCGATCCTTGAGTCTAGCTAGTGTCCTCCCTGCCTTGTTCTGATTCTTGAGTCCATATCCTCTTTGTTCTCAGATTCAGAAATTAAGTCATCTACTCAGTTCCTGAGTGAGTTCATGGGCTTGGTGCAGTACCCAAATCAACAGCTAGCTCTGCCATCAATTTGTTTGAGTTTTAAATTTACTTTTTTGTTAATTTTTAAAATGATTTATTATTTATTTATTCAATGTAATCTCTTTATTGATTCTTTGGTAATTTCACGTACCTTAACTCTGCTCACTTCCCAGCCTCTCCCTATCCACCCTTCACTCTTGCAGCAGCCCCTCCCAAAAGAAAATTAAAAAAAAAGTTAAAACCAAGACAAGCTAAACCAACTGACCAACCAACTAACCAACCAAACACCTTGCTCCTCCATCTTTCTCACCTCTTGGACCTCTTCATTCACCTTAGTGGCATCAGGAGCCACAATGTGTCACTCAGTATACCCTTTTGTCCTATCAACATTTCTGCAAATGTTCACTGCAGTGAGTCACTGGTCTGGTTCAAGGTCTCTGGTTTCTGGCACAGCATCATCACTGGACCCTCACTGAGACTCTTCTCAGACATCCTGAAGCCACCCTGAGTCATGGAGACCCTATGGGTGTTTTTCCTCAGGACCGGTCCCCTCACATGCTCCAGCAGGTCATAGATGGGGCGGATGTTAGGGTGGGCCAACCCAAGGCCCTGGATGTGGGCCTGGATGGTAGTTGGTCTGGTCAGACCTGGCTGCTGGTGCCACGCCCCTCAGGGGTGGGGTGGAGCCAGCTCTCCTGTGAGGGTGGCAGCCAGCTCTCCTGTGAGGGTGGAGCCAGCTCTCCTGTGAGGGTGGAGCCAGCTCTCCTGTGAGGGCGGCAGCCAGCTCTCCTGCTTTAGTGTCCAGCGAGAGCAGGGCCAGCTTTCCCAGGGCCAGTGAAGGGCAAGGCTGGCTTAGCCTCACCCTCGGATTTCATCACGTGTGGTTCTTATATCCCCCTGTGGCAACATGGACCCTAGACAGCAACACAGAGACCCCCCCCCCCATACACACACCCACTGCAGCAGGATCACAGACGCAGACGTGGCCCTCAGCAGCAGCTCAGGTCCAGATGTCACCATGACCCCTGCGGCAGTTTAGGTCCCCCTGGTCCCCCACAGCAACATGGCTCTTGGACACCAGCAACGTCTCAGGTGGCTGACCAGAACCCAAGCATCTGAACGGTCCTTGGTGGTGACAAGGGCCATGGACGTCAGCTCAGAGCCTGGTTG
This sequence comes from Peromyscus maniculatus bairdii, assembly GCF_049852395.1. Lineage (NCBI taxonomy): Eukaryota > Metazoa > Chordata > Mammalia > Rodentia > Cricetidae > Peromyscus > Peromyscus maniculatus. The sequence continues at coordinate 6,632,048 of NC_134855.1, read as the reverse complement.
CTGTAGGGACAAAGACCCAGACATGGCCCTCAGCAGCAGCTTGGGCCTGGACAACACCATGGTGTCTGGTGGCAGCATAAGACATTCTTGGCTCTGGCAGTGGCAGGGCCCTTGGACACTAACATGGCCCTTGGACACTAACAAGGCCACAGGTTGTGGCCCAGACCCTGGGCATCTGTGTGACTTTTGGTGGCAACACGGGCCATGGACTTCAACACAGCCCCTGGCTGTGGTGGAATCACGGACCCAGACATGGTCCTTGGCAGCAGCTGGGCCTGGATGTCACCATGGTCCAAGTTGGCAGCGTGACCCTCTGACATCAACATGTCTCCAGGTTGTGGCCGAGACCCTGGACATCCATATGGCCTTTGATGGTAACAGGAGCCATGGACATCAACACAGACTTTGGCTGCAATAAGGCCATGGACCCAGAAATGGTCCTCAGCTGGAGCTCTGGCCCAGACATCACCAGGGCATTGGGTAGCAGTGCAGGCCACTCAGATCTGTATGGCCCTGTCTGCAACATGACTCTCAGACACCAAAATGGTCTCAGGTGGCAGCCCAGACCGGGGCATCCATGCAGTCTTTGGTGGCAACACAGGTCATGGACTTCAACACAGACCCTGGCTGTAGCAGGACCATGGACCTTAGCTGCAGTTCAGTCCCGGATGTCACCATGGCACCAGGTAGCCCTGTAGGCCACTCAGACCATTAAGACTCCTGGGCGGCATGGCTCTCAGATTCCTGAGTGGCCGCAGGTGGCAGCCCAGACACTGGACACCCTTGTGGCCTTTGGTCGCAGCATGGGCCACAGATGTCAACACAGATCCCTGCTGTGGTAGGACCCAGACATGGCCCTGGTGGCTGCAGGCATCCCGTGTCATCCTGCTCCTCATTACCTCCCTCCCTTCTGCCTCTTTTCACAGCACAGGAACCATTCTGCCTCTCTTTCTGTCCCATTTCTCCAGCACACATTTGCTCATCATAAGGGCATCCTCCTGCTTGGTGCCATAGGCGATGGGTGGGCCATGACTGTCTTCAGCCAGCTCAGGTCTTGAGGACCCAGGCTGGTCTCTGGTGCCTTCCACCTGCCCAAGCCAAGTGGCATCAGTCAAGTCTGTGTGACTTTTTATTTTCATTTCATGTGCATTGATGTTTTGCTTGCATGTATATCTGCATGAAGGTGTCAGATCCCCTGGAACTGGAGTTACAGACAGCTGTGAGCTGCCATGTGGGTGCTGGGAATTGAACCCAGGCCTCTGGAAGAGCAGCCAGTGTTCTTAACCTCTAGTCATCTCTCCAGCCCCTTAGAATTATTTCTTAAATGTCATCTTCTTCAGTGCTTACCGAGTACCAGATACTTGGCTATGGTTGTCTTAGTCCTTTTCTGTTGCTGTGATAAAAACCTTGACAACTCAAGGAAGGAAGAGGAGTTTGTCAGCTCAGAGTTCAAGGTAGAGGCCATCATGGTGGGGAAGTGGAGGTGGCAGGAGCTGGTCACATCACATCAGAGGAAGGGAGCAATTAGCGGAATGCTTGTGCTCTGCTAGCTTCCCCTTTATTTTATTTTATTTTTGAAACAGGGTTTCTCTGTGTAGCTTCGGAGCCTGTCCTAGAACTCACTCTGTAGCCCAGGCTGGCCTTGAACTCAAAGAGATCCGCCTGCCTCTGCCTCCTGAGTGCTGGGATTAAAGGCGTGCACCACCACCACCCAGCTAGCTTTCCCTTTTATATGCAGTCCAGGACCCAACCCAGGGAATGGTACCACCCACAGTGGAAGGGTCTCCCCACCTCAGGTATAATCAAATAACCCCATGCTCAGGGTTCAGCTCCCAAGCGATCCTACAATCTTATCAAGCTGACCATTCATATTGACATCACACTATTTTTCTGAATTGGATGTTGCTATTATTGGTTCTATTTTGCAACTGGAAAATAACCACAGGGAAATTACAGTGCTTACTCAGGTCACCCGGCCAGTTCCTACTATAATAAATAATAAAGCCAGATTTATTTGCCTTCCAGGAATATATTTGGGAACGGTGTAGTGTTCCAAGCCTACCTGCTCCAAATCTACCTGCTAATATAGTTTACATTTTTTTTGCATATAGTGGAGATTTTTCAACAGTTTTTCTTTTTGTGTATTTCCTTTGCCCTTGGGATAAAGATTATGTAAGATTTGTAAATCGGACTAGAAACTTTCTGTACACGTAAGTGCTTTGATGATAGTGAAGGATTTATGCTGTCCCTTCCTAAAATGTTTGTCACCCCATCTGCAGAACTGTTCTGGTCCTGGGGCCTTTGACACTCATTCTAGATTGCATTCTGTTGCTGTGACGAAACACCCATCCAAGCCAACGTGGAGAGGAAACGGTTTATTTCAGCTTACAGGTTACAGTCCATCATGGAGAGAAGCCAAGGCGGCAGGCACTCAGGGCAGGAGCTTGAAGCTGAGGCCACGGAGGAGCACAGCCCACTGCCTTGCTCCGGGCTTGTGTTCATACCTTTCACACACTGCCCAGGGGAAGCACTTCCCACAGTACTCTGGCCCTCCCACATCAATCGACAATTAAGAAGATGCCACACAGACACGCCCACAGACCAGTCTAACGCAGGCAATGAGTCAGCTGAGCATCTTTCCTCCCAGGTGTGTCATGCTGACAACCAAGATTAGTCATCGCAATGAATAAGCTTATCTGTTAAATTATTAGTCTTTTCTGGTGTCTCACTTTGAGGCCATTCAGGATTTCCTGAGATAATCTTCATATTTACCTTGAGACGTTCAGACGTATAACTTTAACCATATATTAATGCTAAGTGATACATAGTATTAATATATGATTAAAAAACAGTGTAAAACAGTCCACCTGAGTGTTTATGCCTGCTGAAGGCCCTACAATGCTCCACTCTTTCCTCATGTGGGGTGCCTGGGAAGAGCTCTCTCATGTCTTCCTTTATGTTTCTCAAATGAGTCCTTTCATAAGAGACACACCTGAATGTCTTTTAAATATCTTTGAAATTAATTTTTCCCACAATTATATTTTTGGGATTGTAGATGTTAGAGATGCGTTAGTATGTTATCTTATGGATGTATTAACAGAAACGGAATCACAAAATTATTAGGTGACTTTTCTTTTCTTTTTGTTTTTTGTTTTTTTGAGACAGGATTTCTCTGTGTATCCCTGGCTGTCCTGGAACTCACTCTGTAGACCAGGCTGGCCTCGATCTCAGAGATCCACCTGCCTCTGCCTCCCAAATCTTGGAATTAAAGGTGTGCGCCACCACCGCCCGGCCAAAGTGACTTTTCTAAGTGACATAGCTAAGTGGTGAAGCTAGGCTTTAAATCTAGACAGTTTCTACTTTTATATTTGCTGACTCTTCTGTTTTATTTTGTTTTTCCTTTTCTGACTCTTTGAGATGAGATGAGATGCTTGTTCCATTTATTTGTGATGTTTCTTATTTGCTAACTTAGGTCTGATGCGATCATAGCTAGTGTGATGGTTGTTCTTGATTGACAGTTGACCGATTTGGAGTCACCCATGAAGACACACTTCTGGGTATGTCTGTGAGGGCATTTCCAGGAAAGTTTGGCTAGGAGGAAAAGACTCACCCCCAAATAGCCCAGACATAAAGAGCCCCCACTCTGCCTGCCTGTCTTCACTTCTCCCTAAGCACAAGCGTCCATCACCTGCCACCACCATCCTCATCTGGTAGGCGGGAGAGCCAGGTTGGACTGCTGAAGCAACCAGCTTTGTGGACGGAGTAGCCACTGGGTTCTTTGCTCCTTCAGTATGTGGATGGCCACTGTTGGACTACCCAGCTCCTGTTGAGTAAGCCAGTCCAACAAAGCCCCTTCCATAATGCATGCATGTTCTGTGGATGCTGTTTCTCTAGAGAACCCTGCCTAAAGCAACTAACGTAACCTCTGAGCTCTGATAGTGCTAATCTCTTCACAGAGTCAGCTTCCAATCAATAGCTTCTTTTATATTTCTGTGCTCATCTTCATGCTCTTATTAGTTATTATTTCCTTATGCTTGTTTTGGGTTCAATTTTTACCAATTTTTCAAGATGGAAACATATATCTCATTTGATATGACTCTTTTTTCAACAAAAGCCTTTGTGCTATGTCTTTGCCTTTAGGTAATGTTATAGCTGCATCCCACAATTTAAAAAAATGTTCTTATTATCACATGTTATCTATGATAATAATGGATCTCATTACATTTTCTATGTGTATATAATGTATTTTAATCTCATTATCTCCCATTACTCTCATTTGTTCCCTTCTCACATCTGTTAATCCTTTCCTTTTCCCAGTCAGCCTGATTCTATTTCTCTCTCTCTCTCTCTCTCTCTCTCTCTCTCTCTCTCTCTCTCTCTCTCTCTCTCTCTCTCTGTGTGTGTGTGTGTGTGTGTGTGTGTGTGTGTGTGTGTGTGGTGTGCTTGAAGATCCTAAATGCTAGGGCTACAGGTGTGAGCCACTATACCTAACAGGAAGTACTATTCAATTCAGTAAGTTTGGGGATTTTACAATGTGTTTTCCTATTGCTTGTTTTTGATTTAATTAAGAATGGGGAGAAAGAAAACACTGCATGATCTCTACTCTTGTTTTGTTTTTGTTTTTTTGTTTTTGAGACAGGGTCTCTCTGTGTAGCTCTGGCTGTGTCAGAACTCACTATGTAACCCAGGCTGGCCTCAAACTCGGAGATTCTGCCTCTGCCTCCTGAGTGCTGGGTTTAAAGGCGTGGACCACTCCCACCTCCACACCAAGCTGATCTCTGCTCTTAAAACTGTTGGTGTGCACTTGACTCAGACCACAGCTTATCTCAGTGCTCCATGCAAACTTGAAGAAATGAGTATTTCATTTTTGGGCAGAAACTGACAAATTGGGTCCATTGGGTGTCGAGCTGTCCAGGTCTCTCTGTGTCCTTCTGATTTTCCTCTTTCTTTTCATCACTTAGGAGCATTCATATGGACTTCTCAGTCGCTTATCTGTGGTAGATCAGGCCCTGATTCATGAGTTTTTTTTTTTCTTTTTCTTTTTTGTTTTTTGTTTTTTGAGACCAGATTTCTCTGTGTAGCCCTGGCTGTCATGGATCTCACTTTGTAGACCAGGCTGGCCTAGAACTCATGAAGATCCACTTGCCTCTGCCTCCCAGGTGCTGGGATTAAAGGGGTGTGCCACCACCATGCCTGGCTAGCTTCATGCACCTTAAAGGTCTGGGCTTTTGTGTCTCCTTGGTGAATATCTTTGTCTTTGTAATTATATTAAACTGGGTTTTGTGTAGAAAGTGCACAGTTGGAGTATGTGTGAGCATATATAATATATAAGAGCACACACATACTACTGCATGCATTTGGACGTCAGGAGTAGGAGTTGGTTCTTGATTTCTACCATGTAGGACCTGGAGATTTAACTCACCTTGTCAGGTTTGGTGGCCAGTGCTTATACCACAAAGTCATCTCAAAGACCTCATCCTCCATCTACTCTTCTTCTTCTTCCTCCTCCTCTTCTTCTTTTTTGATATTTTTCAAGGCAGGGTTTCTCTGTGTAGCCCTTGCTGTCCTGGTACTCACTCTGTAGCCCAGGCTGGCCTTGAACTCACAGAGATCCGCCTGCCTCTGCTTCCCGAGTGCTGGGATTAAAGGTGTGCGCCACCACTTGCCGGCTCTTCTTCCCTTTTTTTTTTTTTTTTTTTTTTTTTTTTTTTTTTTTTTGTCATATTTGGGTTAAAAACCAAGGCCTTGTCATAGAGTTACTGCCCAGCTCGTGCGGATTTCCATCGGATCATTTTCATCGAAGTGGTCCTTTGGCTCCTGAGTTCTTTAGCATTTTCAGCTGCTGCACTGTGACACAGCTGGGGACTCGGGCCACATAAAGGAAAAGGAGAAGGGTCAAGGTCAGACCGCCCCCTTCTCCTGCTTCATCCGACAAGAACGATGGGTTTCCTCTTGGGGCTCCAGGTCCTTGCTTGCAGCAGGCACCCTGTCACCACAGGGTGGCTCTGCTGGTGGCTCCCCTGGGAATGAGAGACAGCCAAACAAGGAGGGACACTAGAACTGTTCTTAAAACAGGCTGATGAAATGGCTCAACAAGTAGCCGGGCAGTGGTGGCGCACGCCTTTAATTCTAGCGCTGGGGAGGCAGAGCCAGGTGGATCTTTGAGTCTGTGGGTAAAGGAGCTTGCTACTAAGTCTGATGGCCTGAGTTTGATCACTGGGACCCACATGGTAGGAGAGAACCAACTCCTACAAGTTCCTTTGACCTTTGTATTTGTGTTGCATGGGCACACACACACACACACACACACACACACACATACACACACAGACAGGAAGATAGACACAAACACACACACAGAGGTGTACACACAGAGACTGACAGAGAGACAGACAGACACAAACACACATACACACTCTCACACACACATAGTATCTCTCTCTCTCTCTCTCTCTCTCTCTCTCTCACACATACACACACACACACACACACACACACACACACACACACACACACACACTATAATTTAAAACTAAACAAAGCTCTCTTAGCCCCTCAACCAACACCAGATCCACAGCTTTCCATTTGTTCCCTGTCTTGGGCAGAGACACAATTTTTGCTGAGTTGACTTCAAGTACCGTATTTGCCAGTAAGGGCTGAGCATCTTTTAGTGTGCTCTTGGCCGTTTATACAGCCTCCTTGGTAACAGTCTCTTCCTACTCTTGCCCATTTTTCTGTCTGGTCATTTGTCTTTTCACTATTGATTTGTTGAAATTGCCTGTGTAGTTTCTGCTGTTTATTGAGGCTCACGTTGAGACTCATTACTTAATCAATTTGTCCATATGTTCTGTGAGCATCTGAGAAACAATGTATTCCCTGCTCTAATTCTACGGAGATATATCACGGCCATCTGGTTAATTTTGTTATTTAGATAGCCTATATGATCTTTTCAAAAGTATTTGATCTGCTGAATTCTGAAACAGGACAGGTATTTTCATATCACCCACTCTGGTTGTAGCTTTCTAAAACTAACCTTGTGTTTTTGTTTTTCTCCTTTTCATTGCCCCTTCCCTGCCCTTCTCCCCTCCCCTCCCCCTTCCCTCTCCTTTCTCCTCACTTCCCCTATTTCCTCCCCTTTTCTGCAGATGCAGCTGAGTGACCTCATTTTGTGGTGCTGAAGACCTCTACCAGGCCCAGCTCACTCCCAGGCCTGCAGTGTTTTGAGATAACCACAGTCCACCATGGCTCTGAGCCACCCAGCTGTGGAGTGCTTTCTCACTCAGCAGTGATGCCCAGCTGTGGAGTGCTTTCTCACTCAGCAGTGATGCCCAGCTGTGGAGTGCTTTCTCACTCAGCAGTGGCCATCCAGCTGTGGAGTGCTTTCTCACTCAGCAGTGGCCATCCAGCTGTGGAGTGCTTTCTCACTCAGCAGTGGCCATCCAGCTGTGGAGTGCTTTCTCACTCAGCAGTGGCCATCCAGCTGTGGAGTGCTCTCTCACTCAGCAGTGGCCATCCAGCTGTGGAGTGCTTTCTCACTCAGCAGTGGCCACCCAGCTGTGCAGTGCTTTCTCACTCAGCAGTGGCCATCCAGCTGTGCAGTGCTTTCTCACTCAGCAGTGGCCACCCAGCTGTGCAGTGCTCTCTCACTCAGCAGTGGCCATCCAGCTGTGGAGTGCTTTCTCACTCAGCAGTGGCCACCCAGCTGTGGAGTGCTTTCTCACTCAGCAGTGGCCATCCAGCTGTGGAGTGCTCTCTCACTCAGCAGTGGCCATCCAGCTGTGGAGTGCTTTCTCACTCAGCAGTGGTCATCCAGCTGTGCAGTGCTCTCTCACTCAGCAGTGGCCATCCAGCTGTGCAGTGCTTTCTCACTCAGCAGTGGCCACCCAGCTGTGGAGTGCTTTCTCACTCAGCAGTGGCCATCCAGCTGTGGAGTGCTCTCTCACTCAGCAGTGGCCATCCAGCTGTGGAGTGCTTTCTCACTCAGCAGTGGTCATCCAGCTGTGCAGTGCTTTCTCACTCAGCAGTGGCCATCCAGCTGTGCAGTGCTTTCTCACTCAGCAGTGGCCATCCAGCTGTGGAGTGCTTTCTCACTTAGTGGTAGACAACTGGAACAAGAATAAAGGATGTTTTTTAAAATTCAGATAGATTATCACCATGGAGCTTAGAGTGGTCTTAAACTTGAGATTCTCCTGCCTCAGCCTCCCAAATGTTGGTATTACAGCATGTCCCACCATGCATGGATGCATCTCGCTTGTTTTTGACATTGTCATTATGTTTTGTGTTTCCTTCCCACATAGCCTGCAGACCCTACTTTTGGCTCAGTTTATTTCTCTGATGTTTCGATGGCCGTACATTTCTACACTACTGGTGTTTATTTTGTTCTATTTTGGCTTTTTGAGACAGAGTCTTACATATATCCCTGGCTGACCTTGAACTCATAGAGCTCCTCCTGCCTTTTGTTCTCTCTCTCTCTCTCTCTCTCTCTCTCTCTCTCTCTCTCTCTCTCTCTCTCTCTCTCTCTCTCTCCCCATACTCCACTAAGTTCCAGTCCCAAGTCTTATGTCCATCATACTCTTGTTTTTGTTTTGTTTTGTTTTTGTTTGTTTTTTGAGTTTTTGAGTCAAGGTTTCTCTGTAATAGCTCTGACTGTCCTGGAACTCGATTTGTAGACAAAGCTGGCATTGAAGTCACAGAGATCTGCCTGCCTCTGCCTCTCAAGTGCTGGGATTAAAAGTGTGCACCACCACTGCCCAGTGTCAATCATATTCTTCTTATTGGGTTGAGACTCTAGTAGCACAGTTGTCTTCCCCCCCAGAACACTGTAGACAATGCTTCCCCCCCAGAACACTGTAGACAATGCTTCCCTCCCCAGAACACTGTAGACAATGCTTCCCTCCCCAGAACACTGTAGACAATGCTTCCCCCCCCAGAACACTGTAGGTAATGCTTCTCCCCCCCAGAACACTGTAGACAATGCTTCCCTCCCCAGAACACTGTAGGTAATGCTTCCCCCCCAGAACACTGTAGACAATGCTTCCCTCCCCAGAACACTGTAGACAATGCTTCCCTCCCCAGAACACTGTAGACAATGCTTCCCTCCCCAGAACACTGTAGACAATGCTTCCCTCCCCAGAACACTGTAGACAATGCTTCCCTCCCCAGAACACTGTAGACAATGCTTCCCTCCCCAGAACACTGTAGGTAATGCTTCCCCCCCCCAGAACACTGTAGACAATGCTTCCCCCTCCCCCGCAGAACACTGTAGGTAATGCTTCCCTCCCCAGAACACTCTGTAGACAATGCTTCCCCCCAGAACACTGTAGACAATGCTCCCCCCCAGAACACTGTAGACAATGCTTCCCTCCCCAGAACACTGTAGACAATGCTTCCCTCCCCAGAACACTGTAGACAATGCTCCCCCCCAGAACACTGTAGACAATGCTTCCCTCCCCAGAACACTGTAGACAATGCTTCCCTCCCCAGAACACTCTGTAGACAATGCTTCCCCCCAGAACACTGTAGACAATGCTCCCCCCCAGAACACTGTAGACAATGCTTCCCTCCCCAGAACACTGTAGACAATGCTTCCCTCCCCAGAACACTGTAGACAATGCTCCCCCCCAGAACACTGTAGACAATGCTTCCCCGCCCCCCCCCCCGCAGAACACTGTAGGTAATGCTCCCCCCCCAGAACACTGTAGACAATGCTTCCCTCCCCAGAACACTGTAGGTAATGCTTCCCTCCCCAGAACACTGTAGGTAATGCTCCCCCCCAGAATACTGTAGACAATGCTTCCCTCCCCAGAACACTGTAGACAATGCTTCCCTCCCCAGAACACTGTAGACAATGCTTCCCTCCCCAGAACACTGTAGGTAATGCTCCCCTCCCCAGAACACTGTAGACAATGCTTCCCACCCCAGAACACTGTAGTTAATGCTTCCCTCCCCAGAACACTGTAGACAATGCTTCCCTCCCCAGAACACTGTAGTTAATGCTTCCCTCCCCAGAACACTGTAGGTAATGCTTCCCTCCCCAGAACACTGTAGACAATGCTTCCCTCCCCAGAACACTGTAGTTAATGCTTCCCTCCCCAGAACACTGTAGACAATGCTTCCCTCCCCAGAACACTGTAGTTAATGCTTCCCTCCCCAGAACACTGTAGACAATGCTTCCCTCCCCAGAACACTGTAGACAATGCTCCCCCCCCAGAATGCTATAGAAAATGCTTCGCCCCCAAGAATGCTGTAGGTAATGCTCTCCCCCCCCAGAATGCTGTAGACAATGCTTTCCCCCCAGAATGCTGTAGACAATGCTTTCCCCCCAGAATGCTGTAGGTAGTGCTTTCCTCTCATACTTAGTGTGATGATTTAGTGTCCACTGACAACCTGATCTTCTTTCCAGTCAGGATTCTTTTTCATCTGCTGAACATTTGCAGTTTTTCTGGTTGCTGGTCCAACAGTGCTACAGGATGTGTTTAGATGGAGTTTGTGGCCTAGCCTGAAGTAGTAGATACGTCACACCAGCAGGAATCAGGCAGCTATGTACCCTGGACCCTGCAAAGGCTGAGAGGGTGACAGACACCCTCTCACTGTGCTCACTGTATGAGAGGACAGCACAGTGGCCACTAACATGCTTTGTAGTGTGGCTTCTGGAGTCGGCTGTTGGCTGCTCTGAGTCTCCACTGTCCAGCAGGGGTGGGCATGGGTCCTTCCCTCACCTGGAAGAGAAGCTTCACACACAGCCCCAGAGTTAGGGCCCACAGCACGTTTATGTCTGGTTCTCTCCTGAGAAGACTGTGGGCAGCTGGTCTAGGGTCTTGTCAGGAATTCTGACAGACCTCTGCTGTGTTTCTAGATATGCTGCTGGGGGCAAATGAGGGGCATCTCTGTGAGTCATTTGCAGGCATGGCCCTCCTGGCTAAGTATTAGTTAATTTTGCATCGTTGTGACCAAAATGCCTGCAAGAAACAACTTAAAAGAGGAGGGGTTTTGTTCTGGTTCGTGGTTTCAGGTCGCTGTGGTGGAGAAGGCACCACGGAGTTCACAACAGTATATGTCTGAGGCTTCTCACTGCCTGGTGGTTTGGACCAGGAAGCAGAATACAAACTGCCTGTCCCCCGCAAGCCTCGCTAGAGATCTACTTCCGTCAGTGAGGTCCTGCCTCTTGAAGATTTTAGATCATCTCTAACTAGTGCCACCTGTTGGAGAACAAGTCCTCAAAACCTGAGCCTGGGGGACAGTTCCCATTCAAACCGAACACAGCTATGGGCCTGTGGGGCTGTCTACAACCGTTACCCAGAGGGCTGCGTGGAAGCTAAACACACAGAACCAAGCAGAGATGCTGCCCAGTTCCTCAGGGCAGAGAAGGGAGGATGCTGGCCGCTGGAATGAGGGGCATTTTCCTGGGTCAGTGGGACCAAGGGGAAGGAGCCCTTCACATGAAGGTCTGTGAATACCCAAGAAAGAAACTTACCTGGACTTCCAGTCAAGTATGTCAGCTCATGGCAGTAGGGGCCAGTGACAACATCCTCACTCCTTGCCTCCTCCCCGCCTCCACCGGGCCTGGGCCTTACTGAGCATAGTAATGTGTCTTGCTGCATCTAGGGGATGGTGGGGGTGATTCACAGAGATCACTGACAAGGTCCAGGGAACACAGGCACCAAGTGTTCCATTTTAACATTCCTTTAGGTCTGACAAGATTAGTGTGACCTTAGAAGGATAAAATGGAAGTATAGAAATGAAGAAATGAATGAAACATTTTATTATTAGTTTTAGAGAAACTTCAGTGGGACCCTAGCTTTATACACAATAGGCAAGTGGGAGATTTTTTTTTTATTTTATTTATTTTTATTTTATTGCATTGGTGTTTTGCCATGGGTGTCAGGTCCCTTGAAACTGGAGTTACAGACAGTTGTGAGCTGCCATGTGGGTGCTGGGAATCTGAACCCGGGTCCTCTGGAAGAGCAGTCAATGTTCTTAACCGCTAAGCTATCTCTACAGCCCCGCAAGTGGGAGGTCTTTATGATTAGTTCTTTTGATTTGAAGCCAAGTGAAACATTCAGAAGAACACATTACATAAACAATTTATCCTAGATGTTAGGGACATGGAAGAAAATTTGTCACCAACAAGTGAATATACAAAATTGATGAATATAATAATTAATGTTGAGGGGAAGCTCACCGTACACACAAATCTGTGTGTTTGGGTATGCATGTGTGTAAAAGTGGTTCATGTACGAGTGTGTGTCCCAGTGCAGGAAGCTGTGTGTGCAGAGGCCACAAGATGTCCAGTGTCCTGCTCTGTCACTTCTTGTTTTGTTGTCTTGAGGAAGGGTCTTTCACTGAACGTGAAACTAGAATAGCATCCAGGAATCTCCAGTGTCCTCCTGTCTCTGCCCACAGTGTTACAGGTAGGTGTACGGTCACACTCATCTTTCTACATGGGTGCTGGGGATTCAAACTCAGGTCCTCACGCTTGTATAGCAAACACTCTTACCACTGAGCCATCTCCCTAGCTCCACATCTACAAGGTTTTCAAGTTTTAAGACAATTCGTGTGTGTGTGTGTGTGTGTGTGTGTGTGTGTGTGTGTGTGTGTATGTGTGTGTGTGTGTGTGTGTGTGTGTGTGTGTGTGTGTGCAGAAGTGTCAAGAGGACATCTTTTGAGAATTAGTTCTCTTTCCACCATGTGCACCATGTGGGTCTCTGGAATGGAACTCAGTCCTTGGTGGCAAGGACCTTTAGTGGCTCAGCTGCCTCACCAGGCCTATAGTATGGGGATTGTTACTGTCCCCATACTATAGATGATTAAACTAAGGAGCACAGAGGTTGGGAATTTTGACAGAGGGCTTGTGGCTGTGCAAGCAGCAGGATGATGATATAGATGTGACATTCTATCTTGGGTTATGTCCATTGCATAAGCTAGAATCTCCAGAGACTGTAGCTGGAGTTTTCTTGCCTTGCCCACAGTCAGGACAAATCTTTGTCATCCACCAGTCCCACAGCCGCTCAGACCCAACCAAGTAAACACAGAGACTTATATTGCTTACAAACTGTATGGCCGTGGCAGGCTTCTTGCTAACTGTTCTTTTAGCTTAAATTAATCATTTCCATAAATCTATACCTTGCCACGTGGCTGGTGGCTTACCGGAGTCTTCACATGCTGCTGGTCATGGCGGCGGCTGCAGTGTCTCTCCCTCTGCCTCCTGCTTCCCAGAATTCTCCTCTCTCCTTGTCCCACCTACTTCCTGCCTGGCCACTGGCCAACCAGTGTTTTATTTATTGACCAATCAGAGCAATTTGACATATAGACCGTCCCACAGCAAGAGACTGCCGGACAGCAAAGCTCACAACGCCAAACAACACCCCCTTTTCTCACACGTGGTAATTAGTTACTAATGAGCCTTTCCTGAGACTGCTGGGCCTCATTCCCAAACATCAGCCTGAAGAAAACCCACATCTTGGACCCTTGAGCAAGGGGACTTGGTGGTGGATCCAGTCTTGAATACGCAGAGGTCTGAGAGCATCTCCAGAGTCCCTGAAGCAGGAGAATGGCACAGCAGGCAGATGGTGCCAGCCCTGGCTGGAAGCCTACCCTGAGCCTGCACCTCTGGGAGCAGCTGCTGCGTTCTAAAGTGTGGGGCCGACTCATGTGGCAGCTGCCATTTGCTATTGTTTCTCATCTCTTTTTCTCATAAAGACAAACCATTTCAGTGACACAGAAATGTGTGCTTGCTGCAGCATAATTAAATAATAACAAAAGTGTAGGAACACGTTCCCAAGGCCCACTCCAAACCCATAGTTTCAGATGTCTTTTTAGAGTTTTGCAGGCTGGGCATGCAGCTCAGTGGGTAGCTCTTATCCAGCGTGTGTGTAGTGCTGGGTCCCATCCCAGCACCACATAAAATAGACTAGTAATTTCACAAAAATTACTCTAGTAATTTCAGCACTTGAGAGGTAGAGGTGGGAGAATCAAAAGTTCAAAGTTATCCTTGGCCACATAATGAGTTTGAGGCCAGCCTGGGTTCTATAGACTACCAGAAAGAAAAGAAGAAAGGGAGAGAAATAATTTTATTTGTTGCTGGAGGGCTTCTCTCCAGGTTCCCCAAGCCCCGCAGTCCCACAATCCACTTATAAAATAATCACTCAGACGCTTATATCACTTATAAACTGTGTGGCCGTGGCAGGCTTCTTGCTAACTGTTCTTTTATCTTAAATTAACCCATTTTTATAAATCTATACCTTGCCACATGGCTGGTGGCTTACCAGAGTCTTCACATGCTGCTTGTCCTGGCGGTGGCTGCAGTGTCTCTCCCCTCAGCCTTCCGCTTCCCAGAATTCTCCTCTCTCCTTGTCCCACCTACTTCCTGCCTGGCAACCTACTTCCTGCCTGGTCACTGGCCATCAGTGTTTTATTTATATAGAACGATATCCACAGCATTATCTAAATTAGTATTAATTCTAAAAATTCTCTGATACCATAAAAATATATTTGGGGCCAATTTTTTTCATATGCTCACATATTAACTGTTTTAAAGGCTATATAGTATTCTCTTTATATGTAAACAACTTTTTCAGTAGCAATATAGTGCAGGCCTCATATGCAATTTTTATTTTCTGGTGGATACAATTAAAAAGTATAATGAGCTGGGCATGGTGGCACACGTCTTTGATCCCAGCACTTGAGATGCATGGGCCGGCCTGGTCTACAGAGGCCAGCCTGATCTACAGAGGGAGTTCCAGGAAAACCAGTGCTACACAGAGAAACCCTGTCTCGAAAAAACAGGGGAAAAAAAGGATAATGAAAAAAATATATATAGTGGAAATTTTAGAGTTAGAATTAGAATTATTTTATTTTACTCTACATGTTCAGTACATTACAAGGTCAACATGCAAATGATACAAAAACTATTGAGATACTTTGCATTCTATTTAAGTATTAACTCTTTGAGATCTGGTGTGTAATTTGCATAGAGCAGATTTGAGGTCAGCTAGCCTAATGTCAAATGCTCAGAGGCCACGTGTGGCTGGTGATTTCTAAATGGGTGACACGGGCTTACTGTTCACATGTTGATGGAGAACTAGCATGCTCCAGATTTTGCCCTCAGAATGCATTCTTGTGCTTATCTTGTACTTGCTGGCACTCTATTTAAAGATTTATTTTTTGGACCTTGGCGGTTCGTGTTCCTGGAGTTGTATCCATGTCAGTGGATGCCCACACACTCCAGAAGAGAATTTGACATTACTGCTGCTGTTGTTGCTGTTATAGCAGAGACAGCCAGCACTGCTACTGTTTCTGGGATTACCATTTCATAATTGCTTACTACAGCTAGCATAGTGGAGACCCTGGCAGCAAAAGTAGCTACCACAGTTAATTAATCTTTCATTCTATTGGGCATGATAAATTTAATTCAATAGTTATATACATATCGATTGGCTTTTTAAAATTATAAATTTATAAACTCAAGTTCCATTTGCCTTTGGGATACCATCTTACAAGGACTCCAATTTGTAGTAAGGCTTGTCAAGGAAGGGAATGGCTCAGATGCCTTTAGCCTACTGGCTATGGGTGGGTTAGGACTTCTGTTGATCTTTTCTGTGTCAAACACACAGATTGCAAGCCCAGCGCCACTTTGAGATCTTTGGCAGCAGTTACACACAATTGAGCCTGTATGATAATGAGTATTCAGAGACGGGTAATTCCTGGGGGGTGCTCACCAACCTAAGACAGAGTGCCTGTGTGGCCTGGGCAGGTGTCTCCATGACGGATAAGGTGACCTGCTGACGTCCCATGCAACCTAAATCAGAAGCTCATTTATTTATTTATTTTTTTACTAAGGGGGACCTGTAGGGCCCTGGCCCCGTTTTGGATAACTGTTGCCTTGCTTGCTGACCTTGACCTTGATATCCTCCCTATGCTAATTCCCTCCCGGGTTTCACCCTCCTGAATGCTTAAGGGAAGTTCCTTGTCTATGTATCCTGCATAATGGGCGTTAACAGCTTAGATGCAAGACTGTAAAACATCTGTAGTGAACTTATGCCCTCCGGGGTTCTCCCATTGTGCTGTAAGCCTGTATTCAAGACCTGCTCCCTCCTTCAATAAACGGCATTTGACATTAAAAAAGAATAAATTCATTCAATCTAAAAAAAGGATTTATTTTTATTTAATGTATATGCATTTGCCTATACATATGTATGTGCTGCACATGTTTGTGGGTGCCTAGAGAGGGCACTGGATCTCCAGGAAATGGAGTTACAGACATTTGTGAGTTTCCATGTGGGTGCTGGGAACTGAACCCAGGGCCTCAGCAAGAGCAGCCAGTGCTCTTAACTGCTGAGTCATCTTTCTGGCCCCTCCTTCCAGATTCTTAGGATTGCTCCTTTGTGATAGACTTATAAACACAAGATTTCTCAGTCAGAAAAGATTTCTACATTTATGCATTTTCTATTATAATTGATATGGCCAAAGGCTGGGGTGCAGTTCAGTGGTAGAATGCTTGCTTAGCATGTTGAGGTTCTGGGTTTGGTCTCTGTTATAGTGTATGTGTGTGTTTCCAAATTACTCTCCAATGAGATAAAAATCTAATTATACCTCTACCAATAAGGATAAGAGTGATTGTTTACCTACAATCCTTCCAAATTAGACAGTATTCCTTCCCTCTCCTCCTGCTTGTTTACTGTGTTCTAGAGGTGGAACCCAGAGCCTTGCACATGCTGGGCGAGTCTTCTACCACAGAGCTGGATCCCCAGTGTCTTAGTGAGTGTTCTATTGCTGTGAAGAAACACCATGACCACGGCAGCTCTTATAAAAGAAAGCCTTTAACTAGGGCTTGCTAACGTTCAGAGTTTTGGTCTATTATCATTATGGCAGGAAGCATGGCGGCATGCAGGCAGACATGGTTCTCTATCTGGATTGGCATGCAGCAGGAAAACAGAGACACTGGGTCTGAGCTTGAGCATTTGAAAACTCAAAGCCCCTCTCCAGTGACACACTTTCTCCAACAAAGCCACACTTCCTAATAGTGCCACCCTGGTAACAAAGCATTCTAACGGGGAGCCCATGGGGAGTATTCTCACTCAAATCACTACATTGCACTCCCTGTCCGCAGGGTTGTAGCCATATCAATGCAAAAATGCATTCAGTTCAACTTCCAAAGTCTCTCTCTGTAGTCTATCAGAGTCTCAACAACATTTAAAAGCCTGTAGTCTCTTCCGAGACTCATGGCAATCTCTTAACTGTAACCGCCTGTAAAATAAAAATAAAAAAGCAGATCACATACTTCCAACATACAGTACCACAGAATATACATTACTGTTCCAAAATGGAGGAAAGGGAGCACAGTGAGGAAATACTGGACCAAAGCAAGACCAAAAACCAGCTGGGCAAACTCCAAACTCTGCATCCCATGTCTGGTGTCAAAGCTCTCTTCAGATCTCCAACTCCTTTCAGCTTTGTTGACTGCAGCACACTTCTTTCTCTTGGGCTGGCTCCATGCCCTGTTAGCAGCTCTCCTCTGCAGGTATCTCATGGCTTTGGCATCTCCAACATCTTGGAGTCTCCAAGGCAATCCAGGCTTCACCTTCACAGCTTCCCACAATGGGCTTTCTGGACTTCCATGTAGGGGGACACTCCTGGCATATGCCTGGCCTCAGCAGCTCTCCTTAGTCATGGAGGGACATTCCACAATCCTTTCTTCTATCCTTGACTCTAAAGCCAGAACCATGTGGCCAAAGCTGCCAAATTCTGCTGCTTGCTGGGGCTGGAACATGGTCCCCTCGCTCAATTACATCTTTACCAACTTTCTGTTCTCAATAGTTTCCTTCACTGCCTGAGCTTGCCTGTCTTGAAACATTCTCTGTAGACCAGGCTGGCCTCAAACTCAGAGATCTGCCTGCCTCTGCCTTCCTAGTGCTGGGATTAAAGGAGTGCGCCACTCCATCTAACTCTAAACTTTTATTTAACTCATTTTCACAAGTTAGAAGCTTAGCTGGGTGGGGTCTTGCCCTGAGGTCACCCCTCTCTTTATTCCATTTAGCCTCAGGCAGATTTTTTTGGACAAGGGCAAAGAGCAGCCTCATTCTTACCACAAGAAGGATCTCTAGGCCACGCACTAATATTCTTCTTCTCTGAAACCTCTTGAGCTTGGGCGTCACAGTCTAC
The DNA here is from genome assembly GCF_049852395.1 of Peromyscus maniculatus bairdii. Taxonomy (NCBI): domain Eukaryota; kingdom Metazoa; phylum Chordata; class Mammalia; order Rodentia; family Cricetidae; genus Peromyscus; species Peromyscus maniculatus. The sequence continues at coordinate 6,613,889 of NC_134855.1, read as the reverse complement.
ACTGCTCTCAGAACCACTGTATCCCTGCCCCTACTAATATGCCCCATTAAGGCCCACTTAAAGCATTCAACTGCTTTCCTAATCCAAAGTCCCGAAGTCCCATTCTGCCAACAAGAAACATGGTCAGGCTGTCACAGTAACACTTCACTCCTGGTACCAACTCTGTCTTAGTTAATGTTCTATGCGGTGAAGACACACCCAAGGCCATGGCAACTCTTATCAAGGCAGGTGTTTGGTTGGGGCTAGGTTATATTCAGAGGTTTGGTCCATTACCATCATGGCAGCATGCAGGCAGACGTGGTGCTGGAGAAGGAGCTGAGAGCTCTACATCTGGATCTGCAGGCAGCAGGAAGGGAGAGACACTGGGCCTGGCTTGAGCATTTGAAACCCCAAAGCCCACCCAGTGACACACTTCCTACAACAAGGCCACACCTACTCGTAGAGCCACTCTCTGGTGACCACGCCTTCAGACCTGTGAGCCTGTGGGTGCAGGTCTCATTCAGCCACCACACCCAGCATGCCTACTCTTTTGAGGCTACGGTCTCACTAACTGTCTATGTTGTTCTCGAACCTGGTGCTCTACGCTACACTCCCAAGTTCTGTGCTTAACATTCCTTGAAAACTTTCCCATCATCCTGTGCCATGTTGCACCTTTATCACAGTGCGCTACAACATCTTCTCAAAGTTAGTCCTCGCCCTCCACCGATTACCACTACCCACTAGGTAGGAGCTGGGTTTGGCTTGTATGAGTAAAGACCTCCGGGAAAAGTGGCTTAATTAAACAAATAGCCCTTTTCTCATGTAAAAAGACTGAAGAAAAGTGTTGCTCCATCCTACAGTGCCTTAAAGCACTCTGTGTCTCATTCCCTCTTCATGGTTCTTCATTTATGATCACAAAGTGATCCATGGACTCCAACCAAACCGGACGGAGAGAGAAGCAAATGGCGCCGGCTGTTCTTATCCAGATCCCACCACGAATGCTAGAGTTCCCTCAGCAGAACCGGTCACATGGGGTCACGGTTAATGTTCTTTGTCAAGTTTACGGGATCTAGACTCCCCTGGGAGACGCATGTCTGGAAGGGTGTGTCCAGAGAGGCGTAGCTGAGGAGGAAGACCTCAGTGTGGGTGGCGCTGTCCCATGGCCTGGGGTCCTGAAGCAAATAAAAGAGAAAAGAGAAACAGTGGTGAGTGCCATCTTTCATCGTGCCCTGCACTGGACTGAGGACAAACGACCCGCCACCTCACATTCCGTCACCTCACTCTTTGTCACCTCCATCACCTCACACTCTGTCACCTCACACCCCGTCACCTCACACTCCTGTCACCTCATGCTCCGTCACCTCACGCTCCATCACCTCACACTCCTCCGTCACCTCACGCTCTGTCACCTCACACTGCCACCTCACGCTTTATCACCTCACACTCCATCACCTCACACTCCTCCGTCACCTCACGCTCTGTCACCTCACACTCCTGTCACCTCACACTCCGTCACCTCACACTCCGTCACCTCACACTCCGTCACCTCACACTCCTGTCACCTCACACTCTGTCACCTCACACTCCGTCACCTCACACTCCTTCACCTCACGCTCTGTCACCTCACACTCCTGTCACCTCACACTCCGTCACCTCACACTCCGTCACCTCACACTCCGTCACCTCACACTCCGTCACCTCACACTCCTGTCACCTCACACTCTGTCACCTCACACTCCGTCACCTCACACTCCTTCACCTCACGCTCCATCACCTCACACTCTGTCACCTCCATCACCTCACACTCCGTCACCTCATACTCTGTCACCTCACACTCTGTCACCTCACACTCCGTCACCTCACACTCCTGTCACCTCATGCTCTGTCACCTCACACTCCGTCACCTCACACTCCGTCACCTCACACTCCATCACCTCACACTCCGTCACCTCACACTCCGTCACCTCACACTCCTTCACCTCACACTCTGTCACCTCACACTCCTGTCACCTCACACTCTGTCACCTCACACTCCTGTCACCTCACACTCTGTCACCTCACACTCCTGTCACCTCACACTCTGTCACCTCACACTCCTGTCACCTCACACTCTGTCACCTCACACTCTGTCACCTCACACTCCTGTCACCTCACACTCCGTCACCTCACACTCCTGTCACCTCACACTCTGTCACCTCACACTCTGTCACCTCACACTCCTGTCACCTCACACTCCGTCACCTCACGCTCCGTCACCTCACACTCCGTCACCTCACACTCCGTCACCTCACACTCTGTCACCTCACACTCCTGTCACCTCACACTCTGTCACCTCACACTGTCACCTCACACTCCATCACCTCACACTCCGTCACCTCACACTCCGTCACCTCACACTCCATCACCTCACACTCCGTCACCTCACGCTCCGTCACCTCACGCTCCGTCACCACACACTGTCACCTCACACTCCATCACCTCACACTCCGTCACCTCATGCTCTGTCACCATGCCTTCCCCACCATGAAGGACTGTGTTCCCTCAAACTGCAAGCCCAAGTGAAGCAACCTCCTCTTCTGAAGTTGCTCTTTAAATTTCATTACATCTGTTTACCCAGTTACCTAGTGTGTGCTGCTGTTGTGACTCATGATGTGTGTATCTGACATGCAGGACATCTGATGGGTGACCCTTGTGAGAGGGTGGCTAGTCCCCAAAGGGGTCCCGGCCCACAGGTTGAGAAGGGCTGTTCTAGACAGAATGCTTATGATAGGCAGCTCTCGACATGGCTCCAAGCGGCCATGTCTGGCGTTGGCGCTCCTGTGTGCCACCTCCCCTCGAGTGTGACTTGCTCCTAATGAATAACATGTGGCAGCAGGAAGAGAAGCCACTTTGGGGACTCGGCGAGGGCCGAGAAGACAAAGGAGTTGGTGTTTCTCTTGTTAGTGTTCTTTCTTCTTGTCTCCTCAGCTTGTGGACGTTGCTGAAGCAAGCTGCTATGCTGGAGAGGCTTCAGCCAGATGGAGCCCAGTGCCCCCGGCCAGTGCCCACAGGACACCGAGTCCTGCCTGGACCACACGGAAGCAGCTCCATCCCCAGCCAACCCTTGAGATGACCACAGCCCCCCTGAGACCTTGATTGCAGCCTCTGAGAGGCTCCCGGGATGGGGACTTAGTCAAGCTGTGCCCCAGAGACCTAAACCTGAGGGGACTGTGAGACACCAGAACGAACCTCCCAAAGCCCTGCACTAGGGGGCGTTTGCTGCACAGCAGTGCATCTTCGGGGAGGCGCTTTGGAAGCAAGCCGCTCCTGTCTCAGCACCACGTCTTGTTTGTTTGTTGAGACAGGGTTTCTCTCACAGAGGTCCGCCTGCCTCTGCCTCCCGAGTGCTGGGTTTAAAGGCGTGCGCCACCACCGCCGCCCGGCTTCTCAGCACCACTGTGTGTCCTCTGAACCTCTTCACACATCTAGACGGCAAGAGCCCTGTGATTAAAAAGATAAAGCAAGCTGGGTGCGGTGGCCACACCTTTAATTCCAGTACTGTGGCAGCTGAGGCAGGGGAATCTCTGTGAGTTCGAGGCCAGCCTGGTCTATAGAGTGAGATCCAGGACAGCCAAGGTCATGCAGAGAAACCCTGTCTTGAAAAACCAAGGGGTGGGGGAGAGGAACAATGGCCGTCAGTCCTGGGTGGAGCTTCCTCCCCTCCCCTTCTGTTGCGGTGTTTAGGGTCTTCTTCCTTATGTTCTGACGGTTTCGTGTCTACACAGTGTACTGTGATTGTACTCACCCCCTTAGTGTCTGACATGCTCTTCCTTCCTTCTGACTGCCTCTCCTACAGCAATTGTCGTCCCTCCTCAGGGAGGGACGGGGCCTGGGGACCCCTCCTCTACTTGTGATGAAGAGCAGGAGGGCCCAGTCATGTGCAGGTAGCCATGGCTGCGGGGTTCATGGTTGCCATGACGATTTCACCCATCCTCGGGCTTTCCCACCCTCTCTTCTGTGGTGTTTTCTGTGGTTCTCTTCATGTATACTTTGAAAGTGTGTGTGTGTGTGTGTGTGTGTGTGTGTGTGTGTGTGTGTGTGTATGTGTGTTCATGGTATGTACATGCACATGTGTGTGGAGGCCAGAGGTCCACCTTGAGAGTCTCCCTCAGTCGCTCTCTGAGTTATTCTTTGAGACAGGGTCTCTCACTGACCTTGTAGCTCACTGATTCAGTTGGACTGCTGGCCATTGCACCCCAGGCATCTCACTCCATCTTCTCCGTCCTGGGATTACAAACCAACGTCACCACACCCATCTTTTTACATGGATTCTGGGATGGTCCCCACGTTGTGTAGCAAGCAAGTCGCTGGCTGAGCCATCTCCCGGGTTTCTCTTTTTACATCGTCTGATGTGTTTTTGGGGACTTCATCTCAAGGGGAAGGGACAAATGGGCCTTTGTTGCTATGGAGATTGGTGTATCCATGAAGAATGCCTCTCTCTGCCCCGTGCATCCTGAGTCTAGGGGAGTGAAATTCACTCAGTGCGTATGAGGGGAACCTTGCTTGCTCTCCACTCCTGATGCTCAAGGAGTGGTGCCTGGTGGCTGCTCCTGACAGGGGTGCCCCCAGGAGACTCTGCCTTTGCGGGGGGAGCCTTGGAACATCTTAGGAGGAGAGTCCTGGCTCACTCATAGCAGCCATGCTTTTCTATTCAGCCTGATTGGTCACTCCAGAGACTCATTTCAAACAGGTCTTGCTGTGTAGCCCAGGCTGCCCTGAAACTTTCTCTCTCTCTGTAATATATACGTAATAATGGTTAATATGTTTGTGTGTTCATTGGATGTCTTCCTCTATCATTCTCCACTTTATTTTTTGAGACATAGCCTCTCACTGGCTGGCCAGCAGGCCTCGGCAAGCCTCTGTCTGCCCTCCAAGCAATGAAATGTAGGCTCACGCCGCCTTCACCAGCTTTCTGCGTGGTCACCGGAGATCTGAACTTGGGTTCTCGTGTGCGCAGAGTGAGCCCTCTGCTCTCCTCCCGTCCCCTTCTCAGTGAAAGTTTGACTTGTCTTTCTGACTTCTCGTTGCTGCTGAGGTGAGAGCCAAGGTTTTTATTCATTATCTCCCTCCCAAACATCAACACACATCTCAAAAGGGCTGAGCTTTGATTCATATTTGTGAAAATGCAAAGCAAACTTTGCTAGAAGGGAAAATCAGACACCTAAATGTGTGTTCCCGGGAGTGGTCTGAGGATTGGGATGGGGGCTCTCAGTCTCATTTTGTACCCCTGTGTCTGTCGGTATTCCCCAGCAGCGGGCATGCCTGTGAGTGAGTGGGTGACTCTGCCCATGGGTGCCTCCACAGCCTCTGTCCCTTTCATGAACCCAGGACCTCCCATCCTGGGCCTCCCTCTGGCTTCCTTCCTGTGGGTTGGTGCCTGGGAGCCTGGGGTAGGTTTTAAGAGTCCATTGGGACCTTCCCCTCAGAAGCCCAGAAAAGGCCCTCTTCCTTCCAAATACTCGCTGACAGGGGTCTCACCTGGCACTATGCACATGGGGTGCGGAGCAGGGCCCCGCCCTGAGTGGCTCCTACCCCTGCCGCTTCCCAGCTTCCCCGATCTCTGTTCAATGCGTGATTTTTTACGATCGATCTTATATCCGGCACAATCCGATTTATGGCTCCTGCATCTTATGAAATTACACAGATGTTGCCGCTCTGCTTCTCTCCAGGACAGTAAAAGGCAATAACGTTCTTGCAGATTTCGACAGCAGGCAATTCAATAAAGGGCCATGTATATTTTATAAGTACAATAAAGACAGAGGCTGTGTGCCCGCATTGCGGCCCGCCAGGGCCCAGCGCAGCACCGGCCGGCGAGTGCCTCCCCCTTCCTGTCTCCTTGTCGATCAGAACTCTTCCTTGTCACACAGGGGACCTGGGAGATTTATCCCTTTTCTGATCCATTATTTAAGTTCGGCTCCAGGGACCCTACAATGGGGGCTGTTTAAATTTTAAAGGTGTTTGTGGAATGTAATACTTCCCTCCTCCTGATTCACACTATAAAATTTTATCTATATTTTTGTTGCCCCATAAAATGTTTCTATCTTATCGGACGGCTTGTCCTTTTATGGGCAAAACCATAAATACCTGATGAGGTGAGGGTTGGTGGAAGGGTCTCACAGAGGGCTCAGAGGAGATGGGAGAAGAAAAGACTCCACAGCTCTGCAGCCCCTGGGTGGCGTGGGTCAGACACCATTCCTCCTCGGACTCAGTTTCTTCCTCTGGAAGATGGAGAAGTCCCAGGTCCTCACTGTCTGAGATGGCTTTGAGGTTGTAGCACCTGACCCCGGCGTGTGCAAAGGCCCTGAGGTGGAACTGTGGGGAAGACAGGGCTGGTGAAAATCCCTGGATCAAAGTGGTTTCCTCTTCGGGGTCAAGATGACCTTCGGGGCCAGGGCAGTCTGCAAGCCAAGCTCTGGAGAACCAGGCAGGCACTCACCTCTGTGTCCTCACAGAATGGGGATGTCATGGCTCCCATCCTGTAAGGGTGTTGGTGTGAATTAAGTGGCTCAGAGCTGGTGCATGGCCACAGGACCCTATTCTAAATGTCACATGTGACTGTTAGATGGCTATGACTAGAGAGCAGGACTGGGCTCAGGGGGGAAAGTGAAGCCCCCAGGCGTGAAACAGAAGGCACCCCCCACTCTCAGGTCTGCAGGGCAGGTGGGTGCCTGCACACCGGCACCTCTTAACCCTGGCCATCCTGTATGTCATGCTGCTACATCCTGGGCCTGGTCAGCTCTCTGGGACTTTTCCAAGTTTGCCTGGCTCATCAACATGCCTGGGCAGATGCAGGCCCCTGGGTTAGGGCACGGGGAGCAGAATCTAAATCCTAAGCTAAGCAGTACAGGAACAAGAGCAGGCAGAGACTTTGATGATCCCAGGACCAAACCAGGCTCATCCCCTGCAGGCCATGCACACTAATGCCAGCTCTTGGCCTGGTACTCACTTGGGCATGGAGAATCACACTCAATCTCTGGCCTCAAGAGGCACCCAGTCTAGGTAGGGGGACAGCACACACATGCAGAGGATGCAGGGATTGCATCGGGAAGCACAAAGTGGGGAGGCAAAGGGGGTAGGCGATGAAGGGTATCAGGAAAGGCATCAGGAAAGGGTCATTTAAGGGAAGCCAGGGAGGTAAGTATGAGGTTGCCAAGTGGGAAGGGTTTACTGGTGAGCAGCACGCACCAGTGGGCTGGTCTGCTACTCCAAGACTGCATGTGGGTCAGTGTCCGAATGAAGAGGTCAAGGTAGAGGTGTGTGTCCTCTGTGACGTGTGGGCGGGGCTATCAGTAGCTTCTGGGTCCTGGGGACACTGGTGGGAGGAGTGTCCACTGAAGGGAGACGGTCTCCATGCCGAGCTCCGAGCCCAAAGCTGTGCAGTTGGGCGCCTCAGCTGTGTGCCACTGGCCCTTCCTGTCCTACAAGTCAGGGTGACGTCCTATGGCGTCACCCCAGCATGCAGTGTGGCGCCTCTTAGATTCACCTTCAGGATCTGCAGCCTGAGAATGGAGACATATGCCTTTATCTGGTTCTTCCGGCTCTCATGAACAGGAATTGGGAGTGGGGCCGAATGGGGGTGAAGGTAAGCAATCCCATAATACAGCAAAGAGCTGAGCTCATGGAGCTCTGGGGGCTACAGAGGGATGGGCCCCAGTACAGCGTGGAGAAGAGGGAAAGACCCTGATGCTGTTGTTTCTGCACCAGCAAAAACCGGAGGTGTGCCATCCCTGGGGAAGCAGAACCCAGGGAAACATGGCCCTTTGGCCAAAGGCAGTCCCAGGAAGAGAGGAGCTGCAAGATTTCGGTAGGGAACGTTTCTGGCAGCTGAGTGGCTGCCTGCATCCCGAGAAGGGTCCTGATTTTTTGTCCCAGCCTCTACTACTGCTACTGCCTCACCTTGTGTAAGGGGTGGCTGGGCACTCATCCCAGGACAGTTCCACACTTGCTCCTCCCCTCCCGTTAGGAAGACCCCTTCCAAAATAAATAAACAGGCAAACAAACTGAACACACAAATGTTGATGGGTATTGACGAAATTGTGATAAAAAGCATAATACAAGTTTTATCATCATAACTGTTTATAAGTTTTGGTTCTGTGGTATCAAGTGCACAAGGTTATGGTGGATGAGAGTGTAAAATGATACAGTTGCCATGGAAGACTGTATAGCAGTCTCACAAAAGGTTAAAAATATTATTAGCATATGACTTGGTAATTTTACTTCTGGGCATAGACCCCATTGAACTAAAAATAAGTACTCAAAGCAAGCTTTGTACATCTATCTTCACAGCAGCAATAGTACAATAGCCAAGAGTTAGAAGCAACACACCTGTCCATCAGAAGATGGATGGGTAAATAAAAGATGGCATGTATGTACAATGGAGTTTTATTCAGCACTTCCTTCAGAAAGGAAGGAATTACTAGGCACAGTAGCACAAATCTGTAATCCTGGTGTCCTGCGATGAGCTGAGAGACAGAGACTCCCTGGACGTGTGTACCTGTCACCCAACAACAAGAGACCCTGTCTCAAATGAAGTAGAAGATGGGAGCCAACACCAAGGCTGACCTCTGACCTCACACACATCTTGACACATATGCATCTGCATTCACATGCATGTATGCATGCACGTGTGTCACACACTCATCATGGACACACATGCATAGAACGAAGTAAGTCATGACACAAGCTGTGCCATGGATGAAACTTGAAAACATCACGTTAAGTGAAATCATCCACACCCAAAATAATCCACACATACTGTGGGGTCTGACTTACAGGGTCCTCAGAGAAGTCAAGTTCGTAGAGGAAATGCCAGAGAGGTTGCCTGCAGAGGGGGCACTGGAGAACGTTGGTGTTGTGAAGTGTCTTAGTTAGCTTTGACTGTCAACTTGACACAGCCTGGACTCACCTGAGAAGGGAGTCTCCTTTGAGGGCCTGCCCAGACCAGATTGGCCTGTGGGCATGTCTGTTGATTGTTAATTGATATGAGACAGCCCAGCCCACCCTGGGTGGTTCCGTTCCCTGGGCAGATGGTCTGAGCTATCTAAAAAAGCTAGCTGAGTGTGAGCCTGTGGGAGCCAGCTAGCCAGCAACATTCCTATACAATTTCTGCTTCATGGTTTTGTTTGGATTCCTGTGCCACTGCCCTCCATGGTGGACTGTGATCTGGAAGTGTAAGCCAAACAAACCCTTTCCTCTCTGAGTTACATCTTGTCAGAGTGGGCTTTCAAGGAAAACAGGTTACACAGAACACAAGGTGAAGTGCTCTCGAGAAGGACAGTGGCGGATGTGTTTGTCACTCACAATGTATCGCACAATGGTGTGAATGTGTTTGGTACCAGAACCATATACTCAGAGTAGGTTAGGATGGTATTTGTATGTGGATTTTACCACAATGACTAGGAAAAACTAATACCTGAAAGGCAAGCAGTATATTGTAAACACTTACTTTGCTGAAGTATAAATTAGTGAGCTGAAATAGTCTCCTAGAACATAGAACAAAGAGAAGATAAGTGTGAAGGAAAAGTTAAGAGTCAGGGTGAGTAGATTTTGACAAGGTAAACATTTATGTATTAGAGATCTAGGACCACGAAAGTGACCTGCTCCACACAAAGAGAATTCACCTATAAAGAAATGAGATGTAAACAGGTTCTAGACCTCATCTCCACTGGGCACAGAGCAGTGTGAAAAGATGTTCTCAATGTGCTCATTCATGGAGAATAAAGGCACATCAAGAAAAGAGAAAGTGCCACTGTGATAATTAACCATCCATGGCTGTTGGTTTCCCTGGAGTTGGAATTGTCATGGAAACTCAGCCATGGGCATGTCTGTCAGGTGTTTCCAGGAAGGCTTAACTGGAGCAGACTCACCCCAAATGTGGGTAGCATTTGCATTCTAGGCCCAGACAGAATTAAACAAAAAACAAAACCTGTGGTGGTATTGTGTTCCCTGAAATATTGTGCACTCTAATAAACTTATCTGGGGTCAGAGACAGAACAGCCACAATATTAAATATGGAGGTTAGGCAGTGGTAGCACACGCCTTTAATCCTAGCATTCCAGAGGCAGAAATCCCTCTGGATCTCTCTGTGAGTTCAAGGCCACATTGGAAACAGCCAGGCATAGTGACTCACACCTTTAATCCCAGAAAGTGAGTCTTTAATCCCAGGGAGTGATGGCAAAAAGCAGAATGGTATATAAGGCATGAGGACCAGGAAGTAGAGCTGGTTAAGCTTCAGGCTTTGGAGCAGCAATTCAGCTGAGATTCATTCTGGATGAGGACTCAGAGGTTTCTAATCTGAGGAAACAAGATCAGCTGAGGAACTGGTGAGGCGAGGTAGCTGTGGCTTGTTCTGCTTCTCTGATCTTACAGCACAATAACTGGCTTTAGGTTTGATTTTATTAATAAGACCTTCTAAGATTCCTGCTACAAAAACCCAAACCCAAAACAAAACAAAACAAACAAGCTGGGCACAGGTGCTCCTCTCTCAGTCCCCTGACGGCTGACACGTGACCAGCTGTTTCCGGCTCCTGCCTGCCTGTCCTGCCATGATGGGCTGAACCTCCAAACACTCAGCCAGAAAAGACTCTTCCTTCCTTAATTTGCTTCTGTCGGACACTTTGTTATAGCAACACAACAGTAACTAATACAGAAAATTGGTGCCAGGAGTGAGCTGTGGCTGTGACGTGCCGACCGTGAGGTTTGTGCTGTGACGTGCCGACCATGAGGTTTGTGCTGTGACGTGCCGACCGTGAGGTTTGTACTGCGAAAGGCCTGACCATGCCGTTTGTTCTGGGCTTTTGGAACCGAATTGAAGGAGGGAAATGGAGAAGTTTGGAGTTGTAGGCTACAGAAACTCTGGAGTTATAAACAGAGCTTAATAAATCCCCATAGTGGGAATTTGAACAACCAAATGTCAAGAGAAATACAGATGGTAGGGGCCTAGCTCATGAGGTGTCAGAGGAGAACAAGGATTCTATCAGGAACTGGGCTTTAGGGTATTCATGTTTATGTAATGTAATACATACATACATATATGTATATGTGTATACACGTGTATTTAAATATATATTTTAAATCCTGGTTTCATTCCGCTAGTGTCCTGAGAACTTTAGTAAGGCTAAACCTAAAAGTATTAGATTCATTTGTTACGTGGGAGGCATTTTAAGACAGGAGAGTTTTCAGGCTAGTGTAGCTCCTGCTCCCCGACCTCGTCCAGGTCTGTAGCGCACAAGAGAGAGACAAGAGGAGCAGAAACATGAAAAGTGTAAAGTTTTATTTAAAAGAAGAAGAGCATTAGAGTTTAAGGGGCAGAGAGGGCAGCTGTGAACCGGTGGTTTGTGTCTGAGGACGACGACACCGTTAAGGAACACGCTGTGCTCAGCACTTGGGTACTTGGAGGTGCCAGCCCCACATATCGCAGGCTCTAGCTTGTAACAACGTAAATTCAATTGAGAGGAGCAAAACTGAGGATTCTTCGAAAGGGTCCTCTGCTCCAAAGCAGCCCTCTAAGGAGGTGCTTCCCAGGGACCAGCTTTCAAAGGCACACCACTCCAGGTGTGTGTGGGGGGAGGGGGGACGGCGCTGGAAGGGTGCCGGTGAGGAAGTGGGCAAACGTGTGGAATGGGTCTGACTCCAAAGCTCCTCAGCAGGAGGCAGGACAGCTGTGGGTAGTGGCTCCCTCCCTCTTGTGGCTCATTCCCAAGTCTTCCTGGTCCTCACATAATTGTCACAACTTCAAACGCAAGTGTAGGAAAATCCCAACTTCGCTTGGGATTTATGCTGAGGATGCAGGAGTCTTGGGAGGTACAGGGCTGGAGACAGGGATGAGAGAGGCAGCAAGGCCAGGAGAGATGGAGACAGACGGGCAGACAAGAAGCATGGAAGCAAGATGGAGGAAGGTGACTGAGAAAGCAACAGGGAGGTGGCACATTGTGCCACTTTTCATGTCACTGTGACCAAACACAGGACAGGAGCACCTTCAAAAGAGAATTACTTGTTTTGTCTCATTGAGGCCCAATCCATCAAGGCCAGGGGGCCATGGTGGGAGAGCACAAGCCACATGGTGATGGGCCAGGAAGCAAAGACAGAGGCATGCCCGTGTGCCACGCCTTCTTACACACTGGTATGTATGCAGGCTGAGCCCCCAGACCACAGGAGGGCACTACCTGCACCCAAGGAGTTCACTCACTCAGTTAAATCTCTCTGGAAATTCCTCACAAAAACACCCAGATGTGCATCAATTTGATGATGTGAAATCTAGCCACATTGGCCGTGAAGACTAACCATCACACACATACATGTGTGACATGTGTACACATGTAAACATTCAATACAAGTACCCACATGAAACATGGGCACACACAGTCACACACCAGACAGTGAGGTTGCCCTAACTAGGGGCAGCGAGTATGATCGCCCTGGAGGAGCTCACTGGCCAGGGACTCCAGGGGTCAGGTGGGTGAGCTCACTAAGCACACGGTGAGGAAATTCTCCAGGAGGCGTTTCTCAGCTGATGATTGCTGAGCCGTACAGGACTGCACAAGTCTGTCTGGATAGTGGGGAACACAGGCGAGCCCAGAGAAACTCCACGGGAGGCAGGGACAGAGGAAAGAACGGAAGGGAGAAAACAGCATCCAGGGAGCACAGATGATGAGGGACAGTGGTACACAGAGGCGTGGAGGCAGTGGTGGGGGTGGGAGGTGATGGGAGGGGCAAAGGAGAGAGAGAGAGAGAGACAGACAGACAGACAGACAGGCAGGCAGGCAGGCAGACAGACAGAGGTCCAGAAATATAAGGAGATGCAGAGACAGAGAGACGGTGAAAGAAAAAGAACAGGCACACAAAGAACACAAAGGGGGGAGAGACAGACAGACAGAGACATACAGAGGGACAGTCAGAGACAGTGAGATACAGAGTCTGAGACAGAGACACAGAGATAGGAGAGAGATGACACAGAGATAGGGAGAGAGATGACACAGAGAGAGATGGGGAAGAAAGACAGAGACACAGACAGTGGTAAAGATGAGAGAGGCAGACAGGGCGGGGAGAGTGGATGGGAAGTGGACAGGAATAGATGTGAACTGCAGGGGGGGGGGACGGGAGCCGAGGGCAGGGAGGGAGGCAGCTGAAGCAGAGCTGGGGGCTGCTGTCACCCCAGGGGTGGCCATCCTCCCACTTAGGGGATGACCCCCTGCTGCCTCCACGGCCTAGAAGCTCATTCATCCCTCTTCACCCCCCACCCTGGCACCGGCCAGCCAGCAAATCCTAGAGGGAGGAATCGGGCCCACATATTCCTCACTCAGAACAGAACCATTAATGTTTTCTAAAAAGCTTTTTAGCTGTGGCCTGCTCTGCATGTTATTAATTTCTTTATTACAGATCTTATTTTCAGAGGTCCCTGGGGACCCATTAACAACGGGTTTTTATGGGAAAGAAGTTGGTTAAAGGGGTGGGAATAACTGTTTCTCAGCCCTGAGTCAGTAATCGAAGTTGCACGGAGCACGATGTAGGCTGTTTTAATTTCCAAAATAGCAACAGTTCAGACACTTAATTGCACTTTTATGCCCTTTTCTTTTTCATGCTGCCGAGTGTAAAATATGTGACCAGTAATCTATAACTGCTAACCACTGAACCACAGACCGGCCCAGCCATCTCCTCTCTCCTGGAGAGGGGAGCGGTGGGGCGGGAAGGAAGGGAAGAAAGAAACAAATAGGAAGGTAGGATGGAGGAGGGAGAGGCTGGGAGAGAGGCGACCTGGCTGGGCTCCGAGGGAGAGGCTGGGAGAGAGGCACCCAGGATGGGCTCCGAGGGAGAGGCTGGGAGAGAGGCGACCTGGCTGGGCTCTGAGGGAGAGGCTGGGAGAGAGGCAGCCTGGCTGGGCTCCACTGTGCTCAGAACCTTGGGTGTGGTCACTCCTGCTTCCCACCTCTCCTGATAATCCTTCTCTTTATCTCTGTATTGTAATGTTTACATTTTTTTCCCTGTGGGGCTGGAGAGATGGTTCGGAGGTTAAGAGCACTGGCTGCTCTTCCAGAGGACCCGGGTTCAGTTCCCGGCACCCACAGGGTGGCACACAACTGTCTGTAACTCCAGTTCCAGGGGATGTGACACCATTTTCTGGCTTCCATGGGCACTACAGGCATGTGGTGCACAGACATCCATGCAGGCAGAGCACTCATGCACATCAAACAAAAATAAATACATCTTAATTTTTTTTTTCCAGACAGGGTCTCCTATGCAGCGCTCACTGTCCGGGAACTCACTATGTAGACTTGGCTGGCTTTGAACTCACAGAGATCCTCCTGCCTCTGATACTTGAGTGCTAGGATTAACCACACCCGGCTCATAATTCTTAACTTAAAGAAATGTTTTCTATTCCTCTTATATCTCAACCTAGCTCACAGCTGTGAGCACCTTGCCAGAGGACCAGGCATCCCCAAGATAAGATGGCCCCTACCACAAGTTCCCTCCCCTGACTGTGACCAGGTAGGTGATATTCAAATGTAAGAGGATCACTTGGGGATTTTCTTGAGAATTTCCCCTAACCCTTGAAAAGGCACTTACCCACTGTCCTTGGGGTGGCTCCATGAGCGACCCCAGCTCTGCACTGTATCCATCTAGAACTTTCACCTGCCTGAGACACTCCTGTCTTGTGGCCACATCTGATCTTTATCATCTTAAAGAACTCAGGAGAGTCTTGTGGCCTCAGATGTCATTTGGGAAATCTTTTCTGAATTGATACATGGCTTCTTGGGACCAAGGACTGTGCAGGTGCCAAGGTTGCTCCGATGAGGAGGGCATGTAGGTGGTCACTGGACCTCTTAAGGTGAAAATGACTATCTTCTGGGTACCAGCAGACCGTGTGTGTGTGTGTGTGTGTGTGTGTGTGCAGAGTCTACAGGTTGACAACTGTGTCTTCCACTTTCCACCCTATTTTCTGAGGCAGAGTCTCTTACTGAACCTGGAGTTAATCAATTTGGCTAGCCTGCCTGGGCAGTGAACTTAGGGAACTTCCTGTCAATGGGCATGACAGGCTCTCCCGCCCCCCCCCACCCCCCGTTGGTGCTGAGGATCTGAACCCAGGTCCTCATGCTCACCAGGAAAACACTATACTGACAAGAACATCTCCCATCCCTCTGCCACTATTCTTCCATATGTGTTCTTGGGTGAACCTGATGCTGAGCTTCTGAGTGGCCCCAGTCTGTATTACCTCATCTCTGCTTCACAAGATCAGGAGCATCCAGGTCCATCAGAGGATGCTCAACAAGGGAATCACGGAGGAGGGAGCCACCAGGAGGCAGCATCAAGGGAATGGCCTTGTTGGAGGAAATGTGTCACTGTGGAGGTTGACTTTGAGGTTTCATATGCTCAGGATACTGCCCAGTGAATCAGTTGACTTCCTGTTGCCTGCAAGATGTAGCAACTCTCAGCTCCAGCACCATGTCTGCCTGCATGCTGCCATGCTCCCCTTCATGATCATAATGGACTGAACCTCTGAAGCCCTCAATTAAATGTTCTCTTCATAAGAGTTGCTGTGTTCATGGTGTCTCTTCACAGCAATAGTAACTAACTAATAATAAGTAACTAACTAAGACAGTAGGCTTGTTAATGACTTTGCCTCTGACCCACATGTGCATTCATGTGCACACATGCACACACATACTCATCCACACAATATAATAATAATAAAGAGAATTTTCAAAAACTGAAATGGATGAAAAGCCCCTCCCCCCAAAAAAGTATTTATGAGTTTCCTAAGTATTACCCCCCCCCAAACTCTGTCTTGGGTCTGGAGGTTGAGAGTTCTGAAAGTCAAATCCAAAATCTGATTCTGTTGGTAGTTAAATAACAATGATAGTTCGATTTCCAGCCATGAGGGACTCATGTTAAATTAAAGTTAAGGGTTAGAAGGAGCGGTGCTTAGAAACTTGGAATATGGACATCTGGGCAGACTGATGGGGAATAGAACTCTGAGCCCCTAGTCCCATCAACCCATTTATATGTCAAAATATCCCCTCTACATTTTGAGATTACTTACTTACCTTTTACCTGGAAAATCTATAATGGCTTTTCCTGAGGTGTATGTGTGTATGTGCGCGTGCGCGCGCGCGTGTGTGTGTGTGTGTGTGTGTGTGTGTGTGTGTGTGTGTAAGCCAGAGGCTGACATCGTGTGTCTTCAATTGCTTTCCACTTTATTTGTTTTTGAGCTATCCCTTGCTGAACCTGGAAACTCATCATGGGGCCAGACTTGTCCACCATACAACACAGGGATCCTCCTGTCTCTGCCTCCCCAGCAGGGAGATAACAGATGTGCACTGGCAGGCCCAGCTTTTGACACAGGTTCTGGAGCCCCGAGTCAAGTCCTCACACTTGCACATCAAGAACTTTACCACCCAGCCACCTTCCTAGCCCTTGTTCTTGCAAGGGGAAGGCTAACTTCTTCCAGAATTCCCACCTATCGGGGTCTATGGGGGTCCAGTCCCTCGATAGTCCCCTCCCAGGGTCCGGGAAGAATCTACAACCAGCTGATAATTAATCTTTGATGAAAAGAAATGAATCTATGTACACAAGACTCTTCATACACTTTATTATTTTTTGATAGTTCTCTCTCTACACAGCTTCTATTCTGCTCTCATGTCTAGCTCCTTTCTTGCCTGATTTCTCTCTATATTTATCTACTGTCCCCTCTAGGTTCTATCTTAATTCCTTCATCTAGTTCTGTCCCTTCTAGGTTCTCATCTATCTAGTTCTTTCCCCTATCAGCTCCTCTCCCATCTCCTTCTCTCTCATCTGGCTCTTCCTCATCTTGTTCTTCCCCATCTGGCTCTTCCTCATCTTCCATCTTGTTCCTCTAGTCCTCTCTTCTAGCCCTTCAATCTACTTCTTCCCCATCTCAGTTTGTTCCTCTCAAGTTCTTACCCATCTAGTTCTCCCATTCTCTTTTCTCTTCTCAGTCCTGTGCCCTGGAAGTCCCGGTATATATAGGGAGGGTCCAAGCTAAATTGTGTAAAGCTATTATTTAATGTCCACCTCTCCTAGGCGATGTCTCCTTGTGGAATTTGCCTTAAGTCAGGAGACTTGCCTGTGGGCTGCTATCATTGTTAGTCCTCAGAAGTTGGGCGCCCCCCGGGTGGTGTCTCTTTGTGGAATTTAACAGGAGACTTGCATGTGGGCTGTTATCATTGTTATCCTCGGAAGTTGGGCACCCACCTTGGTGGTGTTTCCTGTAGTTCTTGTGTGAGACCAAAATGAGCCATCTTAGAAATAAGAACAAAATGCTTTCACCCAAAAACTAAGGCCTAACATTTCTCCTTCTAGGAACAGGCCATTAGTTACTGAAACCAGTCAGTTCAGATTCCAGAAACCAGGAAGTGTAAAAGTACAGAGTCACAAGATAGTCACGAAGTAATGCCTGCCGGACTATGGAATGTCCTCTTCCTGGTTTCCAGGGTAACTGACCACAGAAATGCCCCCACCTGAGGGCAGCCAATGAGAAATGGTGGCGGGCAACCACTCCCTTAGAAGTAACTTTTAGAAGTCCCTAGAAGTGAGCCAATCAGAATTGTACCCGTACTAGCACCCCTAAATGATATAACCTTGTGATTTTTCCCTTTAAAAACTGAGCTTGCAGACAGGCGGGCACTTCCTCCAGCCTCCACTGCGTTGGATGTATTGGACGAAGTCCCTGCCTAGGCTTGTATATCCAGAATTAAACCTTGCTTTTGCATTCTGGCATGCTCGTCTTTGGTGGTCTCTCTGGGGGTCACGATCTGGGCACAACACTTGAAAGTGGCTAAGGGATATAATTTGATTCCAGAGAAAGCCTTTCCTGAGGCTGTTCTCCAAATACCCGGAATGTGTATGTCCAGACAGTGATCAGTCTACACTGTTAGCCCTTCTTAGGGAAAAGTCAACTGGGAGAACTATGAAGGCACACATGACTTTCATAACAGAAGACAGCTGATATATAACAAGCCAAGTAATTCCAAAAACTCCTTGGGATTTGGCTTCCTCTGGAGGAATTCCCTGATCCCTCCAGGTAGTGACTTTGCCATAACCAGCTGAGTTCTTATGATATATTCCTGCAGCCTGCAGCGCCCACCTCACACCCCTCATTGTTTCTAGATTTATAACCAGATTCAATGCATAGCAAGCTTCAGAGAATAAAGTGCAAAGTGTAACTCATAAGGAGACATTGCATGATGGAAATGGAAATGCAAGATGTCCCAGAGTTATATTGACATGGGAAGACACCCTAAAGGGTCAGGTTGTGGTAGAAGAGCATAATGTTGGGTCTAGCTAATTTGATTATATGAATGCATCTTAGCTTGCTTCTTTGTTACTGTGATTTAAAAAAATGACCACACCTATTTGGGGAGGAAGGGGTCTATTTGGCTTACAGGTGACAGTCCATCATTGAGAGAGGCCAAGGCAGGAACTGAAGTGGAGATCTCAAAAGAACTTCTGCTTTCTGGCTTGCCTCCAGGTTCTACTATCAGCCACCTTTTTTATACAGCCCATGTCCACTACTTAGGAATGACAGCCCACAGTGGTCTGGGCCCACCCACGTCAATCAGAAATCAAGAAAATGTGCCACCAATCTGATGGAGGCAATTCCTCAATTGGGAGGATTCCCTCTTTTCAGGTGCATCAAGTTTACAGCTGATGCTAGCTATGACAGATTCTGGAAGCGAAGATTCCAGACTTATAATAGTTTATGTAGCTAGAATACTCAGTACTCAGTATAGCCCACATGAAACAATGTTGTAGTTTCATAACACCCTTCACATAGCATGGGCAGAAGAGGTGGGGTTGGGTATGATGTCCAAGAAAAAAGAAATTAGAATACTCTAATGGATGTATTATTTTGTGGTGGTACCAAGGACTAGGATATTAATGTGATAGGCCAGATCATGTTTTGGGGGCTTTGGGTTAGGAAAGCAGTGGAATGCTTTAAGCACTGCTTAATGGGCCATACTAGAAGGAGTATGGAAGACCGTAGTGCTGAAGATGATTTGAACTGTGGGGACCTGGCTCAAAAGGCCTTAGAGGAGAAGAATTTTATTATGTTACCTAGAGATCATTCTTGTCATATTTCTGTGAAGAATGTGACTGCTTTTTGCCTTTGTCTGAAAAGTCTGCCTGAGGCTAAAGTGAAGAGTTTTGGGTTAATTGCATTGGCAAAGGAAATCTCAAAACAGCCTAGTACATAGACACTGTCATGTGGTTATTAGTTGTACTGGCTGGTTTTGTGTGTCAACTTGACACAAGCTAGAATCATCAGAGAAGAAGCCTCTGTTGAGGAAATGCCTCCATGGGATCCAGCTGAAAGGCATTTTCTTAATTAGTGATCAATGGGGAGGGCTCAGCCCATGGTGAGTGGTTCCATCCCTGGGCTGCTGCTCCTGGGATCTATAAGAAAGCAGGCTGAGCAAATCATGTGAAGCAAGCAGTAAGCATCTCCCCTCTATGGCCTCTGCCTCCAGGTTCCTGTCCTGTTTGAGTTCCTGTCTTGACTTCTTTCAATGATGGACTATGATTTGGAAGAGTAAGCCAAATAAACCCTTTCCTCCCCAACTTGCTTTTTGGTCATGATGTTTCATCACAGCAACAGAAACCCTAAGATACTAGTATTCACTCTTAGGAAGACCTATAATGAAAAGGAGTAAGCTGGGAAAGGAAAAATACAAAACGTATAATTTGAGGAGGAGAAAGACACCAGGAAGTGGAATGGAGCTAAATCCCATGTTCAAGGAGATAAACAAATTAAGAAATGGAATAACAGGGGTGGTGACCTCAGAATAAGACTACACCCAGCTAAGCTTCCAATTTGTGAAAAGGAATTAAAGAACAGCTTAGATCCTGGTATGGTGGTGCACACCTTTAATCCTAGTTCTTAGAAAGCAGAAGCTTGGTGGATCTCTGAGTTTGAGGCCAGCCTGGTCTACAGAGAATATTCCAAGGCAGCCAAGCTTAGGCAGTGAAGGAAACCATCAAAAACAGAAAGTTGGTGGAGATGTAACTGAACAAGGGGACCATGTTCCAGCACCAATGAGTAGCAGAACTTGGCAGCTTTAGCCATGTGGTTCTGGTTTTAGAGTCAAGGATAGAATAAAGGGGATATTGAATCTTCCTCCACAGCTAAGGAAAGCCACTGAGGCCAGGCATGTGCCAGGCATGTCCCTGCATGGAGGCCTAGAAAGGCCATTGTGGCAAGCTTTGAAGGTGAAGCCTGGATTGCCTTGGAGACACCAAAATGTTGGAAATGTCAGATTCGTGGGATACCTGCAGAGGAGAGCTGCTAACAGGGAGCGGAACCAGCCCGAGAGAGAGAAGTGTGTTGCAGTCAACAAAGCTGAGAGGAGCTGGAGATCTGAAGAGCCTTGACACCAGACATGGAGATGCAGAGTTGGGAGTTTGCCCAGCTGGTTTTCAGTCTTGCTTTGGTCCAGTATTTCCTCACTATGCTCCCTTTCCTGCATTTTGGAACAGTAATGGATATTCTGTGGCATTGTATGTTGGAAGTATGTGATCTGCTTTTTTATTTTGACTTTACAGGGGATTACATATAAGAGATTGCATGAGTCTCAGAAGAGACTTTGGACTTTGTAATTTTAAACATTGTTGAGACTGTGATAGACTATGGGGACTTTTGAAGTTGGACTAAAAGCATTTTGCATTATTTTATGGCTACAAGCCTGTGGGGGCTAGGGAGTGTAATGTGGTGGTTTTAATAGAAATTGCCTCCATAGACTCATGTGTTTGAATGCTTGGCCGATAGAGAGTGGCACTATTAGGAGGTATGGCTTTGTTGGAGTAGGTGTGGCCTTGTTGGAGGAAATGTGTCACTGTAGGGGTGGGCTTTGATGTCCCTTACATGCTCAAGCCATTCTCAATGTGGGACAGCTCACATCCTGTTGCCTGTGGATCAAGATTAGAACTCCCAGCTTTCTCCAGCACCATGTCTGCCTGCACGCTGCCATGCTTCCCACCATGATGTTAATGGACTAAATCTCTGAAACTGTAAGCCATCTCCAATTAAATGTTCATGGTGTCTCTTCACAGCAATGGAAACCCTGACTAAGACATATTGAAACCCATCCATTTTCTCTCTTGCTCTCCCCCCCAGGAGGCTCCAGATGACAAACTAACCACAGCTTTAGGAAGTACATTGGTAAGACAGGTGTGGTGGAACACACTAAGTTCCAGCTATTTGGGAATCTAAGGTAGAAGCATTGCTTCAGCCCAAGAAATGTGAGGTTGGTCTGGGCAACTAACAAAACATGTCAAGGGCTGGAGAGATGGCTCTGGGGGTAAAGTACTTGCCTTACAAGCATGAGGACCTGAGTTCAATCCCCAGAACACACTAAAAAAAAACCTGGCATGGTGGCATGTGCTTGCAATCCCAGCACTGGGGAGGTGGAGACAGGAGGATGCCTGGCTAGACAGCCCATCCTTATCAGTGAACCCCAGGCCAGGGAGATCTTGTCTTAGAAAACAAGGTGGGTTGCTCTTGAGGAACACCTAAGGTTGATCTCAGACAGACAGACACAGACACAGACACAGACACAGACACAGACACAGACACACAGACACACAGACACACAGACACACAGACACACAGACACACACACACACACACACCATAGAAACAAAACAACAAAAAAAGAAAGACAAAACCTTGGTGGGTGTCATGTCAGCAACCCTGGGGAACTCCACAGTATGTCTTCTCTGTAAGAGAGACAGATATGTTGTATTGGTGTTTTAAGAATTTTCTCTGGGATTGGGGTTGGAGTTAGGTGACATCTTCCTCCTTTATTCTAAGGTCCCAACAACAAACCAGAGTTTGATTCCACCAAAGTTTTCTCCAGGGGTGGGGCAGTGAGTTTATTGGGTTTACTTACAGAGAGCATGGGTGACCCGAAGCAGCCACACTGGAAAGTCTTCACTGGGTATGAATGATGACTGCCCCGCCCCTGTGCTCCCCCCACTGCCCCCGCTCCAGTTGCATATAAGATAGAGCATTTCTCTCCTAGTCTTCCCCAGCCTATATCCTCTAGCCCCTCCTCTAGACCTCTGAGTCCTCATGTAGTCAAGACAGACTTGCACATGAATGGCTGGGAAGAGTGGCTGGATACTGAGGTGAGGGTCCAGTGACCTTACAACCCGCCCCTCCTTCTGGGGTCAGTCAACAAGTCCAGCTGTGGTGTCTTCTGCAAGCAGATGCAGCTGGTCTCATGAAGATGATGGT
This sequence comes from Peromyscus maniculatus bairdii, assembly GCF_049852395.1. Taxonomy (NCBI): domain Eukaryota; kingdom Metazoa; phylum Chordata; class Mammalia; order Rodentia; family Cricetidae; genus Peromyscus; species Peromyscus maniculatus. The sequence continues at coordinate 6,591,622 of NC_134855.1, read as the reverse complement.
ATTCTGCTGTGTAGCAATTGGGAAGTTGTTGCCTGGGCTCCCCAGCTTTCAAGGAGACACAGAATCCCATGGTGGCAGGGGCCAAGGGTGGTGCTTTGCAGAGAGAAACAAGGTGGCTACCAGTCCTTTATGCAAACCAAAGCATAGTGGCCATTAGCACTGGCAGAGTGACTGGTGCCCTGGACTGTGGGAGATGGGAAACCCATTAAAATCTTTCTTGATTCATTCTCATTGGAATGTCATTCACCATGATGTAGGGTCACTCTCCATGGTCACAGTGCTTCTCTCAAAACTACCATTCACAACTCTACTGGTGTTCCATACAGCATTGCTTCTGACCAGAAAACCCACTTTGTGGAAAGCTGAGTCAGTGTGAAGAAGGCTATGTCCCGTGGAACCCACTCTACATCCCTTACAGCAGTGGTCTTTGGAAGACTGGTGTCATCAGCTGTGACACCAGAGGTATGGCAGTCCCTTATAGGTCTAAGGCAGAGTCTTCCCAGATGGGGATATATTCTGGATCATTGTCAGCAAAATGTGTCTTTTTGTTTGTTTCTGAAACAGGGTCTCTCTGTGTAGCCCTGGCTGTCTTGGAACTTGCTCTGTAGACCAGGCTGAACTTGAACTCTGATATCCTCTTGTCTTACCTCCTGAGTGCTGGGATTAAAGTGTGTCACCACTACCACCCAGCACAAAATGTATCTTTTATTCAAGTAATGTGGTATCTTACACTGATTGGTCATCATATTATTTATTCTATGAACAGGGTCCAAGACTCTGGAATCAAAGGATTAACATGGAAATGTTTTTTCTCATCACTGCCTCAATCTATTAACAACAAAATTTCTTCCTTTGTAGTTGGTGTCCCTGATATTTTGGACTCTGTTGGCTTGAAAGTCTTGGCTCTAAAGGGAACAGGACTCCTCCTGGTGGGCATGGTTGTGAAGCCGTGAACTGGGAGCTGAGCATACCTCGGAGTGGCCTGAGTTCCTCAAGCCTGTGAAGCAACAGGCAAGAGAGTATGTATCATGCTGGTTAGATGGATGGACCTGGAACCAATCAGGAGTCTGGGTTCTCACAAGGGGGTCAGGGCAGAGAATATGTGGGATACAGAAATCTTTGGGGGAGACCTCGTCCTACTCTATGTCCTGAAATTAAAGTTCATGAAAAATGAGGACATCCCCAAACAGATACCATGGTTTGTATATTGTCCAATTGTGTCCCCCAAGGGTCCACTGTGATTGGAGGTTTGGTATTGGGAGGTGGGACCTGCAGAGCTGGAGCCTAGAGGAAGATCTCAGGTCACTGGAGAGACGCCCTCAGAAAGCATTTGCAGGCTAGAGGACAGCTCAGGGGTCATTTCTCAGGGTCTAAGAAGACACAAGTAAGCTAGGGTAGGCAGCCAGCAAGACGCGAGATCCACCCCTCTCTGGGCCCCAGGGCTGGGGTCACGGCAGTGCTCCAGCATGCTCAGCTTTAAAAAAAAGTTGGTCCTGCGTTGAATATTATTTTAAGGTGTGTTACTTTTGTTTATGTTGCATTTGTTTAACTCTGTGAAGCTGTGTTCCTGTGCCTGTCTAAAACACCTGATGGTCTAATAAAGGGCTGAACAGCCAATAGCAAGGCAGGAGAAAGGATGGGGGGGGGCTGGCAGGCAGAGAGGATATATAGAAGGAGAAATCTGGAGGAAGGAAGAATGAGAGGGGAAGGAGGAGGACACCCAGCTACCCAGCCACCCAGCCACCCAGCTATACAGCCAGCCACAGAGTAAGAAAAAATGAAAGGTATACAGAAATAGGGAAAGTTAAAAGATAGGGTAAATTAAGAAAGCTGGCAGGAAACATCCATCTAAGGCCGGGCATTTATAATTAAGAATAAGCCTCCATGTGTGATTTGAGAGCTGGGTGGCTGGGTGGCTGGCGGGCCCCCCAAAAGAGCAGAAACAACAACAGTCCCAGGCATCAGACTCAGGTCCTCAAGCTCAAGCTCAAGTTTACCAGTGAACTCTCTCCCAGCACGTTAGTTTCCTATCTATTCATATATTCAGTCTTTAAATTCACTTCTCATCATCGTGTTTTTCTAGAAGTGCATCCATTTCCTACAGCTTAGTTTGTTCTTCGTGCTCCCTGAAAGCCTTTTCATTTCTGGAAAGTCGGTTGTACCCTCTCTTCATTTCTGATTTTAGTAATTTGAGTTTTCTCTTGTCTCTGGGTCAAGCTTGATAAGATTTGTTAATTTTGTCAGTCCTTTCAAAGAACTGGGTTTTGATTTCTGAGTTTTCTCTTCTGTTCTTCTATTTGCTATTGAGTTGGCTTCCATTGTCGTTATTTTTCTCCTTTACTACTTGGGGTTTGGTTTATATTCATCTCCTATTTTCCCAAGGTTGAAGATCAAATCATTGATCAGCACTCTTTCTGTCTGTCAATACCTGCATTGATAGCTACAGCATTCCCTCTTAGTACTTCTCTCTTTTTTTCTCTCTCTTTCTTCCTCTTCCTTCCCTCCCTCCCTCCCTCCCTCCCTCCCTCCCTCCCACTCTCTCCCTCCCTCCCTCCTTCCTTCCTTTCTGTCTCTCTCTCTCTTTGAGAGAAGTTTTCTCTATGTAGCCCTGGCTGTCCTGGAACTCACTTTGTAGACCAGGCTGGCCTCGAACTCACAGAGATCCTCCTGCCTCTGCCTCCTGAGTGCTGGGACTAAAGGTGTGCACCACCATGCCTGAATAGTATTTCTCTACCTAAGTTTGCAATATTGCATTTTTCTCTTCTTCATTCCTCTTCCTCCTCCTCCTCCTCCTCTCCCTCCCCCCACTGCACCCTAGGCTAGCCTCGAAATTACGAAGTGTCTTAGGCTAGCGTTGAATTCACAGCAGTCCTCCTGCCTCAGTCTCGTGAGTACACAACCATGCCTAACTGTTTCCATTTTAAGTCTTCTTGAAGTGTCTTCTCATTCCCCTTGTGATTTCTTCTCTGATCCATTAGTTACCTAGATAGGGCTGTGTTGTTGAATTTCCACAGTTTTTTTGTGAATCCCCAAATTTCCTTCTGCTGTTGATTGTGAATTGTTGCCTCGTGACTGGAGAAAATACTTTGACTATTTGGTACTTTTAATTTGTTGAGACTGGTTTGCTGGTGCCCTGGGGGATGCTGTGCGGGCACTTGACAAGAATGCCCACTGGTCTCCTTGGAGGGAGTCAGTGAGGTCTGGCTGTTCCACAGCACTTCCATCTTGTTTCTTCGTTGGTCTTTGTAGATGTCTTGAGACTGGGCACTGTGCCTTCAGTTGTGATTGTTGGATTGTCTGTTTTTCCTTTGAATTCAGTTGTTTTGCTTCTTTTAGGGGGGAATCCTGTGATTTCCTTTAAGGACTGCCACTTTTATTAGCATAAAAATATCATTTAAAAAGTTGTATTTATTTTATATCTGTGTATCTGAGTGTATGTGGGTGCACCACACATGTGCAGATACCCACAATATCTGTGTATCTGTGTGTACCACACATGTGCAGATACCCGCAATGTCTGTGTATCTGTGTGTATGTGGGTTCACCACGTGTGGGCAAATACCTGCAATGTCTGTGTATCTGTGTGTATGTGGGTGCACCACATGTGTGCAAATACCTGCAATGTCTATGTATCTGAGTGTATGTGGGTGCACCACACATGTGCAGATACCTGCAATGTCTGTGTATCTGTGTGTATATGGGTGTACCACACATGTGCAGATACCTGCAATGTCTGTGTATCTGAGTGTATGTGGGTGTACCACATGTGTGCAGATACCTGCAATGTCTGTGTATATGAGTGCACCACACATGTGCAGATGCCTGCTGAGGCTGGAAGGGAGTGGTTCCCCAAGAACTGAAGTTACAAATGATGTGGGTTCTGAGAACCGAACCCAGGTTCTCTGCAAGAGCATCAGCACTTTCTAAATGCTGGGCCATCTCTCCAGACCTTAAATCCCCTTCTTAGAGTAGCATGGTGGCACACACCTGCAGTCTCAGCACTGGGGAGTGAAGGCAGGAGAATCCGGGTCAAGGTCACCCTATGTGAGACCCTTTCTCAAACAAAAATGTGCTGTTTTCTTCTTTTTTTGTTGCTCGTAACAGTTTTCTGTCTTAAAGTCTGTTTTGTGTCGCTGTAGACAGTCACTTCCAGGGCTCCTTTCTTTGCTATTTATGTCATATATCATGCATTTCCATTCAATGTAGCTTTTCCATTTAAAAATATACCTGGTTTTGTTTTGCATGCATGAGTGTTTGCCTGCATGTATGTTTGTGCACCACATGCACAGTGCCCTTGGAGGCCAGAAGAAGGAGTTGGATGTCTTAGGATGGAGATGGCAGATGGTTTTGAACCATCATGTGGTTGCTGGGAACCAAACCCAGGTCCTCTGCAAGAGCAGCCAGTATTAACTGCTGAGCCATCTCTCCAGTTCCGGTCTCCATGTTTGAACTTTCAATTTACTCATGTGTGAATCTGAAGTTTGGCTTTCATAGACAGTATACAGTTAGATAATGTGGTTTTAAAATACTTATTACATCTATCTATCTATCTATCTATCTATCTATCTATCTATCTATCTATCTATCTATCTATCTATATCTATCGTGTGTGTGTGTGTGTGTGTGTGTATGGGGGGTGCTTGTGCCATGGTGCAGGTCAGAGGACAACTTGCAGGACTTGGTTATCCCCTTCCACAGTATGGGTCTCAGGGATGGAACTCCGGTTCTCAGGCTTGGCGGCAAGCTCCTCTACCTGCTGAGCCATTCTCCCTGTCCCTGATCATGGTTTTTTTCCACCTATCCTCCCAGTTCCTACTTTCGATGGGAGCATTCCATCCACCCCCATTTAACGTAGCTACCGACACGGCAGTGTTTAGAGCCTAAGCTCTGCTCTGTGACCTGTGACCTGTGACCCCTTCGGACCGTCCATTTCTCCATCGCTGCTCTCCCTCCTCTGAAATATTTTTCTCGTGCTCCATTTTCATCCCCTTGTCTTCCCTTTACTCAGGTGTTGGAGTCACTTTCTTTGTGGTTACCCTTGGGATTTAAACAAACAATTAATATAGTTCATTTTAATATCAGTTTAATTACACTGGTATGAAATTTTCATCCTGCACAGTCCCCCCGCCTTGTCTGTGGCGTGTCTGCCCTACAAATGAGATCCCTTACCTACCCACTGGCCTCAGCATGGACTTCATTGTTGCCTTACTCTCTTGTCATTGAAATCAGGAGAAAAGTTATAGAAAAAATATACCTATACTTTTCTTTTGTTTACATATATTGTTACCTTTGCCAGTGATCTTTCATGTATTTCTTTATTCATTCATTCATTCATTCATTCATTCATTCATTCATTCATTCATTATTTGGATTTTTGAAACAAGTTCTCTCTATATAGCCCTGGCTGTTCTGGATCTCACTCTGTAGACCAGGCTGGCCTCGAACTGTCTGCCTTTTGAATGCTGGGATTAAAGGTATGCACCACCAGGCCTGGCCTGATCCCTTTTTAATTATTCTCTCTCTCTCTCTCTCTCTCTCTCTCTCTCTCTCTCTCTCTCTCTCTCTCTCTGTGTGTGTGTGTGTGTGTGTGTGTGTGTGTGTGTGTGTGTGTATGTGTGCGCGAGTGCGCACGTGCGTAAATCAAAGAATAACTGTAGCAGGAATCTTAAAAGTTCTTATTAATAAAATCAAACCCGAGGCCAGTTATTGGGGTCAATGCTGGTAGATCAGAGAGACAGAACGAGCCACAGCTATCTCACCTTGCCAATTCCTCAGCTGGTCCTGTTTCCTCAGACAGGAAGCTTCTGCGTCCTCATCCCAATGGCTCTCACCTGAACTGCTGCTTAAAATCCTGAATGCTTAACCAGGCCAAAATCTTCTCGTTTCTGGTCCTCACGCCTTATATATCTTTCTGTTTTCTACCACCACTCCCTGGGATTAAAGGCTGGCTTTCTGGGATTAAAGGCGTGTGTCACCATGCTTGGCTATTTCCAATGTGGCCTTGAACTCACAGAGATCCAGAGGGATTTCTATCTCTGGAATGCTAGGATTAAAGGTGTGAGTGCCACCATTTTCTAGCCTTTGTATCTAGTGGCTGTCTGTTCTCTGACCCCAGATAAATTTATTAGAGTACACAATATTTTGGGGAACACACTACCACCACAAATAACTCTTGGAATCAGTTCTCTCCTGCTACCTTGTGTGATCCAGGGATCAAGCTCGGGTGGTCAGGTCTGTGTCCAAGCACCTCTACCCCCTGAGCTCTTTGCCACCCCAGACTTGACTTCCTCACATGAACTGGAATTACCACTGGGTGCCTGCATTTCACTGTCTACTGGTCTCCATTATGGCAGACAAGAAATCAGTCATTCATCATACTTAGGCTCCCTTGTGTGTAATGAATTGCTTTCTTTCTGATGTGCTCATATTCCTTATCTTTCCCTTCCAACAGCTGATGATGTATCAGGCTGGGATCTCTTTGATACTATGTAACTTGAGGATCATTGATTTTCTCTGATGTGTAGATTATGTTTGCCATCAAATTTGGGTGGTTTAGGGCCATTGTTTTTCCAAGTCTCAAGTCTCTTGGTCTCTCTCTCCTTCTCTCTCCCTCTCCCCCTCTCCCCCTCCCTTCCTCCCCTCCTCCCCTCTCCCCCTCTCCCCTCTCCTAGAATTCCCCCTGGCATGTATGACATCTTGGTGATGTCTCAGAGGTCTTCAAGACTCTGTTTTTCTCCATTCTTTCTCACTGTGCTTCCGGCCTAGAGAATCTCTGAGGAGTGTGCTTCAAGCTTATTTATTCTATCTTCCCTCATTCGGATTGGCAGCGAATTCTTCAGTACAGCTCTCTGACTTTCTGTCTCCAGCATTCCTGCGTGGCTGTTTCCTACCATCTCTATCTCTATTGGTTTTCTCTATTTGGCGTTATTCTCATGCTTCCTCTAGTTTTTAGATGTGGTTTCTTTTAGTCCTTTGAACATACTTGAAATAGCTGATGTGTGGTCTTTCCCCATAAGCCCAACATCTGTGTTTTTATAGGAGTGGTTTCAGTGGACTCCGCTCTTCCTGTTTGCGGCCATATTTTCTTGTTGCCCTGAATATCTCAATTTTATCATAAGAACTGGGTATTTCCAATAATTCAGTGTGGCAACTCAGGAAACTCAGTTCCTTCTTCCTCTCCCTGTCGAGGTTATTGTGATTGTTTTGGTTGTTATCTGTTTAGAGTTTTGTGAACTAATTCTGCAAGGTCTATATTCTTGTCACATGTGACCACTGATATCTCTGTATTAGCTTAGTGGTCAGCTAATAAATGGACAAAAGGACTCAGAGATGCTGGAACCATTAAAAGTCTCCAAGTCATTTTTAACATTTATTTATTCACTGTATGTGTACATGTGCATGTGTGTGCATGTATGTGCATGTATGTGCACACCACAGAACACATATGGAAGCTCAGAAGACAGCTTGCAGGAGCTGGTTCTTTCATTCCACCATGTATGTCCCAGGGATCAGAGTCAGGTTGTCAGGCTTGGTGGCAGTCACCTTTACCTGCTGAGCCACCACGTGCCAGCCCCAAAGTCTCCAAGTCTTCTGGAGGGGTCACCTCTGAGTACACGTGTCGGGGCATGCCTTCGGTGCTCAGATGGTCAATATACAACTCTACCTCACCTTCACAAACCTGTTTGCACAGAACTTCTGTGGTAACCAGAAGTGAGAGCGTAAACCCTTCTCAATCTCTGTTACCCATGCAGGTAGCCCTCTTGATTTCCTGGGATATGTCAGAGTTTTTCATGCTCCCTCCCCCATAGTCATTCCATCCCCCCTACTTCCTTCAATGCCCTTTGGCTAGCTTGCCAACTTCCTGCTTGCCCAAACTGTTAACAGCTTGGGGCATCCACTGTTCTATCTGCATCTACTTCTGTCTGATACAAAATGGTATCTGAACTGGGTGAGTTTTGTGTGATATGAAGCAAACACCAGTAGTGGGATCGTCTGTGGAAACACCAACAGGTTCATGCAGACTGTTCTCTGGGAACCGGGCTTCGTGGGTCCTCAGATTGGCTTTTCCCCTCCTAAGGGCTGCAGGGCTGTGGGTCTGCCTTGAAATCGCAGCACAAGGCCACCGGAGAGCTGAGGCGCACAGACAGGAGCAGAGAAGGTAAAAACTCCATAGAGCTTGCAGTTCTCGCCCAGAACCGATTATTGCAATTTTCTCTGCTTAAACAAACACTCCCCAGATTGCTGCAATCCTTTGGTTAATTTCCAGACATCAGAAAAGGTTGTTTCTGACCCTTTCTTCCCCCCACTAATGTTTTCATTGCTTTTATGGAGGAAGGAATTTTCTCTGCCATTTTTTGGGTGATGTCATCCCTTTTTTTCCTTAGGGGTACACAAAATAATAGTGGGTTTTTTGTACAATTGATGACATCTTAGATTAGATAAAATATGATAAAGTTTAGCTGTATAAAGTGACTAATAGGAAGTCAACAGTAAAGTAGGCTAATTTTCACCTTATATTATTATATGAAAATGGTAGTGGTATTGATTAGCTCTTGGCTTTGCTGTGTCAATCATTCATGCCACAATTTAATGAGAGCTACGACAAATCATATAAATAAAATGTATACATTTTAAAAATGATTGCCCGTGTCCATGTGTGAGTGCATACCACAGCCTAAGAGTGAGGTTGGAGGCCATCTTCCTGAGGTCAGTGTTCTCCCTCCACCTGGGTCTCGGGATTGAACTCAGGTGTCCAGGCTCAGACAGAAAGCAGTTTTACCTGGTAAGCCCTCTGGCCAGCCCCAGAATATATAATATTTAAATGACCAGCGTAGAAAATAGAATAAAATGACTGGTTCAATAGGAAGCAGGGAAAATGTCAGGCGAGATGGCGGTGCATGCCTTTAATCCCAGTTCTTGGGAGATGGAGGTAAGAAGTCTAGCTCTTCCTTGGCTATGTACTAAATTTGAGAGACTAAAAATTAAAAATAAAACAAAAATCTGGATGTTTATAACACTTTCAGAAGATAGATCCAGGCATGGTGCAACATCTTTAATCCCAGTACTCAGGAGGCAGAGGCAGGAGGATGTCTGTGAGTTTGAGGCCAGCTTGGTCTACATAGTGAGTTCCAAGTCAGCCAGGGCTATATAGAGAGATCCTGTTTCAAAACAAACAAACATCTCAACAATAGAATACACAAACTAATGTGAAATTCTGGTAGAGAATGAAAATGTAACAAGAGAAGTATAAACAAACACTCGAGAAACTGATAAAGAATGAGAGGACTGTGAGAACCAGGCCTGGTGGCACACGCCTTTAATCCCAGCACTTGGGAGGCAGAGGCAGGCGGATCTCTGAGTTCGAGGCCAGCCTGGTCTACAGAGTGAGTTCCAGGACAGCCAGGGCTGTTATACAAAGAAACCCTGTCTCCAAACAGACACACACACACACACACACACACACACACACACACACACAAACAAACAAACAAACAAAAAGAAACAAAAGAGGACTCTGTGTGAACTACAGGTCCTACTACTGAGCCAAACCAGAGAGTCTCCAACACTGCAGACATTAGAATGTAACAGACTTCAAACACCTTTATGAAAAACCCAAAGTGAATAAAAGTAATGAGCCAGGGCAGAAAGATGAGCCAGGAAACAAAGGAAGCAGCCATCATCTGCAAAGTTACAAGTTATATACAAGTGTGACTGGCATCTTAGGACACAAGTTCACCGTCAGACAGTAGACATGGAAGGAGCTGGAGGGGTCTTTTGAGAGACACTATGAAGTTAACTTGTAAACTTGCTTGGAATAGACACCTCATTTAGAAATCTAAAAAGTTATTTTGGGGGGAATCAAAGTCCACATAAACCAAAACCCACTGAAGTAAAGTGGAGGGAGAGAGACTTGATTTTACAAAGCTGACCTGTAGCTGGAGTTTTCCTGTGTCCACCCAGCTCCTGCAGCTGCTCAGACCCAAGTAAACACACAGAGACTTATATTACTTATAAACTGTATGGCTGTGGCAGGCTTCTTGCTATCTAGTTCTTATATCTTAAATTAATCCATTTCTATTAATCTATAAGTTGCCACGTGGCTTGTGGCTTACTGGTACTGTTACATTTTGCTTCCTCTATGTCTGGCTGGCGACTCCTGACTCAGCCTTCCTTTTCCCAGCATTCTCCTCTCTCTTTGTCCCTCCTATACTTCCTGCCTGGCTACTGGCCAATCAGCACTTTATTTATTAACCAATCAGAGCAACACATTCACAGCATACAGAGGATATCCACAGCACTGACCTTTGACCTCCATCTGTGTTCTGTGGCATTGTACCCCTTCTCCACACGTGTACATTAATAAGTGGGAAAATTAAGATTTCACTGACAGTGGAGACAAAATCAACTGAATGTTCACAGAAGATACACAAGATTGATCTAGAAAACAAATTCTCTTTGTTGATTTAATGAGATCTAATAAAAAATCTCCAATGAAATCTAATAAGTAGTGTCTAAATAAGTAGGCTGCGTGTGTGACTGGGAGACACATTATTGCAGACCCTGAGTCCACAGACATGAATACTGAAGTCAGGTGGAATTCCAACCAAAGACACAGCAACAACTTTTGCAGGGATTCAGCCAACTGTGATGAAAATCCCTGCAGGATAAAGACCAGGGGGCTCAGTGAGGGCTAGTGGATGAAGTCCCTAGCACCCATATGCTGGTGAATGCCTGCAACCCAGGCATTCAGAGATGAACATGGGAAGATCCCTGGGGTTCCCTAGATAGCCAGCAAAGCTGCATCAACAAGCTCCAGGTTCAGTGAGAGACCATCTTCAAAGAGAGCCGGGCGGTGGTGGCGCCCACCTTTAATCCCAGCACTCGGGAGGCAGAGCCAGGAGGATCTCTGTGAGTTCGAGGCCAGCCTGGGCTACAGAGCGAGATCCAGGACAGGCACCAAAACTACACAGAGAAACCCTGTCTCAGGGGAAAAAAAGGAAAGAAAAGAGGAGAAACAATAAGATGGAGAATGATTGAGACACCAATGCCAGTCTTTAGCTTCCATATGCACAGGAGCACATACACATACCTGTACCTTCCCAACACATGCAAGCAAGAATAGCCAGATCAATGCCATTTTCTTACATATTTCTGTGAGGCTGGGAATTGAACCCTGGGTCTTGCATGAGCTAGGCAAGTCTTTGTCCCAGGCCACCCAGGACAGTCTCAAGAATCTGCAAGGAGGAAGGGAGGAGGAGCAATGTTGAGCATTGCTAGCTGCTCAGACAAGCAAACCCCAATCATTTAGGAGTCAATACCATCGAAGGCCATCTCTGGCTGGCCCACAACCCAAAAGAGAAGTTTCTGACCCATAGGCAGCTCTCCTTGGAGAAGCTATTTGGAGACCTGGTTTATTTGTATCAAGGTGATGGACCAGAGAAGAAGATGAAGGCTCAGGGCTGGGAGGCTTTATAATTGAGTGCTGATGGTCTCCATTTACTTTGCCAGTCACAACTTACTTTCATGGTCACACTTGCTCACAATGAAGCCTGTGAGACAGGGCCCAGCTGAGACCCTCAAATAAGAGGAGATAGGTGTGATGACAAGCCAGCAGTCTGTCACATTTGAGAGCTATGGAGAGTGCTCACACTCTTTCCCCCCTCTGCTCCCTCCCAGTCCCTCTCTGCGTGGGTTAGAGGACTTTGATTGTCCCTGTGTTGTTGTGTCCATGGATGTGACACTACCTGACACACAGAACCAACTGTACTATTATGTGTATGTTTACATGCACAATCATTCTCAATCCAACTGTACTATTATGTGTATGTTTACATGCACAACCATTCTCAATCTGTCAGCACTCAGCATCATTTGCTGAGATTTGTCCACGTTGATGCATGTAGCCCTGGTTTGTTTATTTCATTCTCATGAAAGGGACATGACCTCAGGTCACACACGTAATTCAGCTGGTGGACACAGATTTCTGATTTGTTGAAAGTGTAAATGATCCTTGTATAAACAACCATGTGCATAACAGCAAAATATCTCAGGTGTGTCTACCAAGGAGGGAAATTGCTGGGCTCTGGAATATATAGGGTGACATGTGGTCCTTTTCCAAAATTGCTCTGATTTACTCTCCATCAGCAAGAATCCTCATTTCTCCACGTCCTCACTAACACTTGGTACCATGGGATGTCAGATGTTACATTTGCGGGATATAAGAAGGGACCTTTTTGCTGGTCTATTTTTTCCTTCCCAATTATTAGTGAAGCTGAGCATGTTTTCATTTTCTTATGGGAAATTCTCATTTTCTCCTCTTTATATTAGCTGTTCATATCTTATGCTCACTTTTCTATTAGTTGTTTGCCTTTGATATTACTGGGCTGAATATCTTTATGTAATCTGAATAGTAACCTGTTTTTTTTTTAAGCTCTGAAAATACTTTCTGCCATTTTGACTTTTAAAGTTGAAGTAGTAATAATTCAAAGTTTATTTTAAAGTGCAAGTAACAATTGTATATGCTATGCATTTATAGGATATTGTGTAGTGTTTTAATTAAATGAATTAACTTATTTTTATCTTATGTACACTGATGTTTTGCCTGTATGTATGTCTGTGTGATGATGTTGGGTCCCCTGGAGCTGGAGCTACAGTTACAAGCTCCATGTGGGTGCTGGGAATTGAACCCTGGTCCTCTGGAAGAGCAGCCAGTGCTCTTAACCGATGAGCCATCTCTCCAGCCCCAGTGAATTAACTTATTGTGTGAGTGTGTCTGAATACAGACACAGCTGTGGTGATGAGAGCGGGAGGTTAGAGGAGAGCATGCAGGAGCTGGTTCTCTCCTCCCACCTTCTTTGGAGGTGGGGTCTGTCTTGTTTCTGCTGCTGTGCTGTGTACTGGTGCTGGAGCTTCTGTCAGATTCTCCAGTCTCAGCCTCTCTAACCACAGCTTAAACTGTGGGTTGTGATCTGTCTTAGTTACCTTTTCTGTTGTTGTGATAAACAAAGCAAACCAAAACAACAACATGACAAGGTGTGGAGAGATGGCTCACTGGTTGGAAGTGCTTACTGCTCTTGCAGAGAACCCTGGTGGGCTCCCAGCACCCACATGACCACTAACAACTACTTGTGACTTCAGTTCTAGAGGATCTGATGCCCTCTTCTGGTCCCTGTGGGTACTTGCACACACAGTGAACATAAAGTCATGCAAGCAGGCACACACACACACACACACACACACACACACACACACACACAATTCCCTGACAAAAGCAACTCCAGGGAGAAGGGAGAAAGGCTCTCAGTTCTAGGTTACAGTTTATCACTGGTGTGAAGGTCACAGCAGTGATAGATACAGTGTGACCAGCAGAGACAGCTGGTCACACTGTATCTACAGTCAGGAAACAGCAAAGAACTCATGTTCAGTTCACTTTCTATTTTGCATACAGCTCAGCATCCTAGCCCAGGGAATGGTGGCACCCACACTGAGTTAACCTAATCTAGTTAACCACCTCACTTAAATAATCAAGGCAATCCTCCACAGACGTTCCCAGCAGCCCCTTCTCTTAGGTGATTCTAGCCCTCATTAAGTTGACAACTGAGATTAACTACACACAACCCAACTTGGAGTCCTTAACAATATGAAGTTCATGAAAAACTGGAGAACAGTAAATAGTTTCTGAATTTCAATGGCCAAAAGTTAACTCAACACCAAATGTGGAACAGTGGAGTGGCCACCTGCGTTTCATTAGGAGACATCACTGCAGCCTGTGTTCTGAGTACACAACCTCACACACTTTATACTGTTGTGTGGTCACTGCCCGCAAAGCCAACGGACGCTTCCCAAACACCTCCACTCAGACTTCAGACTATTGCATGTTATAGACTGCAGTGTTTTTTACTGTATAGTCAAAGTTTTCTGCTCTTACAGAGGCATAATGGATTAATTATAGAAAACAAAACCTAATGTTTTCCTACGGTCACACCTCGGCTTCTATCAACTTGGTGTATTTTTGGATTGTGTTGTGCTGGAATATTTGATTTTCAAATGTGCTGTTTGATGCTGAGGAGTTTTATAAAGAAATCGCTTGATGGGTATTGGCTTGGGATTAGGAAAGAACTCCCAACACATTGTCAAATGTCCCTAACGATGCTCCTGTCATTGTCCACTACATATTTGTGTGAAGTGTTGTTCATTGTTATAAAATCAAAGTATCAATCAACTCAGAAAACTTGGTTGTTCTATACCCTGTGCTATCAAATATTCAGCTAAGATGGAATTCTTTATATAAAAATAAGCGAATCCATCTCATTAAGTATGCAAATTTGCTCTTTTAAAGTAAGTGGTATAAATAATGTAAACTTAAGAAATATTTTAAAATAAATTTCTTCATGACTGATTATTAGGAAATGTTTGATTTGCAGGTGTGTTTTATATACTGACAGACTCCGGGTCGTGAGAAACGTTAGTGGATACTTTTTGAGCAAATCTGGTTTCTCCCTGGTGTTACCAGGTGGGCTAGGGAGAGGGACGTGAGCGGCCCCTATAGGCCAAAATAGTTAATGCAGCTGACTCTTCAAAGCTCCATTAATACTTGTAAGAAAAATGACAGCTTCCAGAGGCCTTCATAAAGGCAGACAGTGTGCAGAAACGATGCGTTCATAGGCCACACACTAGGGATTGCAAAGTCATAATTCAAATCCAGGTCTGTCAACTCCTTGTTTTTAACCATATGCGCGCGCGCGCGCACGCGCGCGCGCGGGGAGGGGGGTACCTTGGGCCATTAGAAATTCTTCAAAGTGACCCAAACTAGCCTTCTCTCCTTACCGCCACCCATGATACCCTAAGATGCGACATTTCTCCAAGCACAAAAAGCCACGTGGTGGCGACCGTGCTGACTTCAGGCCTTTCTGCTGCTTCCTCGGCTGGGTTCACTGTGTTATTCTTTCTGCCAAACCATCCATGCTTGTAAGACTTAACAGTTTTTCGGGGTTCTGCAGAATGTGCGCGCTGTTGCTTGCATGCCCGTCTCGAGGCTTCTGAGATGTGCCCATAGAGATGGGCACTGACTTGACCAACTTGGTTTCCCGAGCTGGTGAATAAATTGAGGGGTGAGCGCATGCAGGAAGTGAATGAATGGTAATGGCGATAGAAATCAGAAAGTAAGCCATGAAGTCTGGAAGGATGCTGAACCTGTAACTATAGCAACGGTGATGCTGCTGAGTGATAGTGCTCAGAAGATGGTAGCCATGGAAACCTTGATGTTGAGGCGGTTGTTTGGACCGACTGGTCCTACAGCTGCCCCTGTCCATGCCAAGTCTGACCTGTTTACTGTCCCGACAAGATAATGACCACAATTAGCCACTGTCCCAACACACTGGCCGCAACCTCCTCCTGAGTGGCCCATGAAAAGTAGCTCCTTTGTAGCAGGGAGGGGACAGAGCCTGCCTAGATGTGAGTGCATGTGGGGGGAAAGAGAAGCAGGGTGGAGGGCAAATGGGTAGGGTGTGGCTTGTGCAAATGCCCGAGACAGTCAGAGCGGTGGGTGTGCAGCGGGTGCGTGGGTGCGTTATGCGCAGAAGGATAGTCCCAAGCGTGTGCAAGCCTCACGGCCGGACGTATGGGAGGCACGGTGTGTGTAAGACGGGGTGGGGCGGCGTGTGTGGTCGCTGTGCGGGGTCTCTCTCTGGAGTGTGTGTGCACTCCCGCCCTCGGCTGTCGGTGCAGGGGGCTTGGAGGGGGGTGCTCCGCCCCATCCATCACCCGGAGCGCATTGAGCCGGGCGGATATGGCGGTGTCACGGGCGCCTCGGCTCCCAGATCTTATCCTCTTCATTTCCGCCCGAGCCGAGCCCGCCCGCGCCGGCTCCCTGAAGGCTCCATCCATCACCGGGGGAGGGGGCACGGGGGGGGCGCGGGGGGAGGGGCGGCGGGATGCAGAGTCTCCGGGCGGACACCCGGGAAAAGCACGGGGCACGTCGAGCGCAGGCGACAAGGCCAGGGAGACGCGTGCGGAGCGCAGAGCCCCGCAGGAGGGCCCCGCGGGGTGACCTTGCCCGCTGCCCCGGAGGGAGGCCTTATTTCATTTCCCCGCGCTGCTGAGGTTTCTGCGAAGTGTCTCTCTCACCTCTTTAAATTTTACGGCGCTTGGCCCGTGGCCGCCGGGCTCCGCCCCGGGAGGAAGCGGGTGCCGGGGCGGAGAGGCTCCGCGGGCCGAGGGTGGCCCCGCCAGGCAGGGCGCGGGTCATGCGCCGGTCCCCGGCCTTCAGAGCTGTTTGGACTGCAGGGCGGGGCTTCCATGAGTTTCTCTGCCAGGCCACGCCCCTTTCCCTTGGCTCCTTCCAGACCGCACCCCTTCTCCTACTCTCGGGGTGTGCGATGGGACCCTGATCGTGGAAGAGGGAGCAGGTGGGGCCCAGTGGAAGCCAGTCTTAGAGCCCCAGGGGACACTAGACTCCTGGAGGTTTCTGCTGGTAGGCTGTTGTCCCGAGGTCTAAATCAGGGTCAGGGGTACCGGGCCAGCCAGGTTCGAACACACTGGGTGTGGGTGTTCGGACTGGCACCTGACGGGAGAGACCAAGTTGAGGGCTGGGGATCCAGGACTAGAGTGAGTCTCCAGGCCTCAGCTATTCCCTCAGTATATCCTGGGCCGTCCAGGATCACTCCATAAGGGAAAGCTGCCTTAGGTGTGGGCAGGGGTTGCTTAGAGGCGCTGTGACAAATAACGGGGTGGGGGAGGAGCTAGAGAAAACAGAAGGTGCGTGTGAACAGCAGAGCGGTTTGACGGGGGAAAAGTGTGAACAGAAGATGGAGATTGAAGGGGGGCGTGCAGAGCAGAGGGGGCAGGAGGGAGGAAAGTGTGAATAGCTGAGGGGACCTGAGGGGGAGGGGTGTAAAGAGTAGAGGGAGAATGGGGAGGGATATGGAGGGGGGGAAGGGAGGGGCGTGGCGAGCAGAGGGTGTGACAGGAGGCACCGGAGCAGGAGGGAGAGAGAGGTTTGAGGGGGAGAGTGTGAAGTAGAGAGAGGGCGGGCGGAAGAAGGGGTTTGGGGAGCAGAGGAGAGCGTGCATGGGTGTGCTTAGCTGGGTGTCTTAAGGGACTGGGGTGTCAAGTTTGTGCACTGGGGGAGTTGGGGAAGTGCTGTCCCAGTCCGTGCAGCCCGTTCCAGGGGAGTTAGGATCAGAGCACAGTTCTAGGTCTGCAGTCAGCCACGTGATTCACCTACAACTTGCTCTGCACCAGTTCAGCCGAAGCCCACACAGCTGAGCAGTCATGTACACAGCTTGTGACATGCACGGAACCAGAACCAGGAAACCAGACCCTTAGCCCCGGGATCTCTGCAGAAGCTGTGGAATACTAGGTGTGGAGGTTGGGAGAAGGGGGGGGGGCATAGACAGAAGCGGACCACAGCTGGAAATGTCCACTTGGTTGGGGATAGCTGGAAACCTCAAGGGCTGAATGAGGCTTTGGAACTATATATATATATATTTTCTGTTGAGCTGGAAGGAAATGCCCTGGATGTCACTCTCCTGGGGCCTCAAACATTGCCATCTTGTTAGGAGCACTGGTCACCAGCAAGAGTGACCAGTGCTCCTGGGGCCTCCCTGGCATAGCTTCCCTGCCGCACTTCCCAGCCTGGCTTCTGGGTCCCTCTTGGGCTAATGCCCCAGTCTTTATCACAGCAAACCATCTTTTGCCAAATCCTATCCATGTCCTCTCTACACATCCCTCCCGTCTGTCCCCTCCTCTTCCTGTCCTGGCTCCTGTGGCCCCTCCTTTGCATTACAGCATAGTCTTCTTCCTGGGGCCCCTGTCATGCTCTGGTGACAGTGGAGCCTGGCCAGGCCCCCCAGAACCCTTCAAATGTTGCCCACTGTGCCTAGGCTAAAGCTTGAGTTCCCAGCTTATTCGTGGCTCTGGCCTGGCTGTCTTGGGCATGCTCCCCTTACTTTATACTGAAGAGCACAGGCTGTGCCTCTGCATCTACGGCTCCCTGTGCCTCAATTGCTCTCCTGCCTTCCTTGACAAGCTAACTTCTCATTACCCACCCTTCTAGTCCTGCTCAGTATCCCTGCTTGCTGCTGGCACCAGCTCTACTGTGCTCTCACGGCCTCTGTGGCCCTTATCTTGTTAGGGTTTGTCTGGTCTTGCACTAGACTGATTATTTGCCAAAGGCTGGAGAGACGGGAGCTCACCTGACGGGAACCTGGATAGCGGAGTGAGGAAACTGAAGGAAAGGGGGGACCTGGAACTGGGTGGGCCCAGCGCCAGGGAGGCTGCAGCCTGCTTCCAGCCTCCCCTGCGCCTGTGTCTCCAGGGCAACAGAACTGGGGCATGAGTGAGCAGAAAGGGGCCAGCGGTGCGACCCCCCAGCTTTCACCTGTACACACATTCTTCCGAGCACCCTCACGCTGTCGTCAAGGTCTGTGGGACAGCCACCTGGAAATGAGGACTCAAGATTCAGGAATGTTCCACTTACTGCTTGTGGCTTTTGCATCTCATCTCAGAGGAGGACTGGTTGCCATGGAAACTGGGGTGCAGGAAGTGCCAGCTGGCTTCTTCCCAGGGTGGGAGGCTCATGCTGAGCAGGCTGCACAGCACACTGGCTGAGCTGTGGAGGGCACCTGGTGCTGAATGACTCTTGGCTGGGCTGGGTCTCATTTCATCCCCCACAGGAATGTGAGAGCCCATCCCAGACCAAGCTACAATTCTCTACCCCCTCCCCCCGCCTCTGAGTGAGCTCTCCAGCCCCGCCCCCACCTCTGTGTGAGCTCTCGGGCTCTGGGGAGCCTGGGCTCCAGTCCTCATCAGGCTTTTCTGGTGGGCTGTGTAATCTGCAATGGGACATTTAATCAGTTTGCTTCTCTCTAAAATGGGGTTAGCAGCTGCAGCCGCAATATCCAATATGAGAAGATGAAGGGCTCTGTGACCAGAATACAGCACTGCGGTGTGAGAATGACGAAAACAAAGCAAGATGAGACACTTAGTGACCTCTGGAGCCTGCCATGCTGGAAGGGAAGGGACCTCTGCAAGGACCAAATGCCCCCAGCCAAGTCAAACAAACAATACAAAACCACAAACCTCAATGCCATGGTTAGTCTTTAATCGTCCACTTGTTATAATCTAGGATCACCTGAGAAGAGAGCTTCAGCCGAGGAGTTGTCTGGATCAGGCTGCCTGTGGGCATGTCTATGGGGAGATTTGTCTTCATTAATCGATGCAGGAAGACCAAGCTCATTGTGGGCAGCACCATTCCCTCATCAGGTAGTCCTGAACTGCAGGAGACCGAAGGCTAGATGGTAGCAAGTGGGAAGTGAGGGTCCGTGCGTTTACTCCTTCAGCTCCTGATGTGAGTGTCACACACTCAGTTCCTACCTTGACACCTCTGTGAAGCCCTAGACTTAACTTTACAGGCTCAGGAATATGCCATGATAACCAAACGGATACAGAGCAGTATCCTCCTGCAGACATCCTGTCTGCTGTATGCAGGAAAGGAAAGTTTAACAGGATGCTGTCTGTGGTTTATGGCCCTTGGAGATACCTAGATAATCCTGCTGAGCAGTCCAGATAATCCTGTTCAGCGGGTTGTGGTTCCCTGCCAAAAGTCTAGACCAATAGTTTCAAAAAATCACCTTGCCCCTTCTACCCAATCCCAAATTGCCAATTCTTGGCTTGTGGTTTTTCCCTATAAAAAACTTGTGGCTATTGCCACATTTCCTTCCATCTGCCATGCGGTGGCCCAGGTTGAACCTGAATAAAAGGACCCTTATGTGCTTGCATCAGAAACCAGCTCCTTGGTGCTCTCTGGGGGTTTTTCGAAATGGGTACAACACCTCCACAACCATGGATTGTAACCTGGAATTGTAAGCTGAGTGAACCCTTTCCCTTAATTGTATTTTATTACAACCAAACTAAGACACACGGCAAGATGATGTAGAACTGAGATTTAAGCAAGGAGTGGTGGCAAACTGGTATTAGAAAAGTCAAGCCGGAGCTTGCCATGAGCTCCATAATGGGCAATTTAAATGCAGTCCAGAGGTCAGGTAAGAGAGGCAGATTTCTGCACTGGCCCAGAGTAGCTAAAAGGTGACGTTAGTCACCCGGGTTAGTGGCAGTCCCAGCTTCCAGCAGGAGCAGGTAGAAATGCCTCAGTGTGCTTCCTGTAGAAACCTTCAAAATGCCCACAGACTAGCCCTGGACAGAAGAGCACACAGTCAGTGGTCGCCACACTACAAGGGAGAACCGTGTTGAGTGACAAGGGCAACGTATCCCATTAATACTTCAGCAGGTGGAATTAGTAAGTGCAGACTATAAAATCACGTAGAAAATGTTTGAAGAAATGCATGGTGGATACACACACACACACACACACACACACACACACACACAGGGAGAGAGAGAGAGAGAGAGAGAGAGAGAGAGAGAGAGAGAGAGAGAGAGAGAGAGTTCAAGCATGAATGAGAATACTGGAAAACACCTTGCATATAACTTGTGCAAGCAAACACAGTCACTGATGGTGTTCAGGTCCTCAGGGCTGAAGTGACCGCTCACTGGGTAAAAACACTTGGTACCCAAGCTTCAGCACCTGAGTTCAGAATCCCAGAACCTCCGGACAGCTGGACTCAGTGCCCCAGAGGTGAAAGCTGTTGCCCCGCAAACTGGAGACCTGAGCTCGGTTCTGCAGGACCCGGGTAAATGCCGTGTGGGTGTGGCAGGCCACCTGTAATTCTAACTTCAGAAACCGTGATGGGAGCTGGTGATGGTTAGGTTTTTTTCGTCACTTTGACACAAGCTAGTGTCATCTCGGAAGAGGGAATTTCAGTTGAGAAAATCCCTCCATCAAATTGGCATGGAGCAGGTCTGTGAGGTGTTTTCTTGATAATTGGTGTGGGAGGGCCCAGCTGACAGTGGGCGGAGCCACCCGGGCTTGTGGTCCAGGATTGTGTAAGAAAGCAGGCTGAGCAAGCCGTGGAGCACAAGCTAGTAAACAGAGGTCTTCCGTGGTCTCTGCTTCAGTTCCTTCCTTCAGCTTCCTGCTCTGACTTCCCTTCATGATGGACTGCGAGCTGTAAGATCAAATAAACCCTTTCCTCCCCAAGCTGCTTTTGGTCATGACATTTATCACAGCAATAGGAAACAAACTTCAGGACACTTCCCCCACCCCCACCCTGGAGCAAGCCGGCTAGCCATATTGGCAGTGTGCTTCACTGAATAAAGAGGAAGAGTCATCAAGGTTGGTTCTGACATCAACCTTGGCCTCCTCACATGCACTCATATACATGTGCCCACATACATGTAAACATGCATAAACATATAGACACACCACACACGAAAGTGGAAAAAGAAAGCAAAAATGGACACAGCCCCACAACCGTTTTGTGCCAGCGTACTCCCGTGGGAGATGTGTGTGTGGGGGGTATTTATCTCCAGAAACTTGTTGACCAGTTAGCCTGACTTAGAGAGTGGCAGAGACCCTGTCTCAGACAAGGTGGAAAAGTTAGGACCAATAGCTGAAAGTGGTCCCCAGCCTCCACACAGGTACAATAGTATGTGCACATTTGCACCCTCAAGCACGAACAAGCATTCACACATGTGCACACACACACACACAGGCACACACACATACACAATTTCTTCAGATGGGTTCAATAGCAGGTTGTATACAGCTAAAGATATAATCATGAACTAGAAGGCAGAAATGTAAAATTTACCTGGAACACAATACTGCTGAGGGCATGAGACAGGGGGATGTCTGTCGGCAGAATGGGATGGGAAGGGCGGTTATATAAGACCCACCAGGAAGACGGCCAAGTGAAGGGGTGGGAAACGTGCTGGCCCATGACTGGGAAATTTTCACAACTTCTGAGGTTCAAATTCTCACCTACACACATTGTAATAGGCTTAGAGAACTCCAAAAATAGGAGAAATCAGAGTGAGCCAGAGAGCCAGGGCTGGTGGTACGCACCTGTCATTTTTGCACTTGGGAGGGGAAGGTAGGAGGATCAGGAGTTCAAGGCTACCCTTGGCCGCATAGCAAGTTCAAGACCAGCCTTGAATTTATAACACTGTGAAACATGTCTTCCCTGACCCAAAAGAATCAACCAGAGAAAAGAAAAAATTGAGTACAAAACAATGACCTTGGGGATGACAGTAGAGGCATCCACAGCTGCGGGAGGAACCTGTGAGGAAGTTCAGGCTGGAGAGAGGCCTTGGGGGTTAACAGCACTGTTGCTTTTCCAGGGGACCAGAGTTCAGTTCCCAGCATCCACATGGCAGCTCACCACCACCTGTAACTCCAGCTCCCTGGGATTGATGGCCTTTTCTGGCCTCCACGTTCACTGCACTCATATGCACAAACCCAGACACAGGGATATACACACCACACATAATTTTAAATAAAGACAAAGCCTTTTTTAAAAAACCCAAAAGATATCTTTAAAGGCATTTCAACTATTAAATAACTAGAATTAGACAATGGAAGAGCAAGTGAAAGGATTACTAACTTAGACGTTCATACTTGGCACCAATCTTTCAAGGATGAGAAAGAAGTAAAGCTCTTCACATGGAGCAAAACTGGAACCTTTCCGGTGTTAGAATGCTTGCCTGGGTAGAATTCTTGAGGCCCTGGATCTGATCCACCCCCATAACTGTACAGAAAAAAATAAGTTAATTT
This sequence comes from Peromyscus maniculatus bairdii, assembly GCF_049852395.1. Lineage (NCBI taxonomy): Eukaryota > Metazoa > Chordata > Mammalia > Rodentia > Cricetidae > Peromyscus > Peromyscus maniculatus. The sequence continues at coordinate 6,568,950 of NC_134855.1, read as the reverse complement.
TAGTATATGTGCTGCCGAAGTGAGCATGAAAAAAATAAGTTAAATTTAAAAGAAAAAGATAAAGGTTATTAATTTAGACATTATTATAAGAAATAAAGAAGTTCCTAACAATGATAGAAGTTTTAGTACTAGGGAGACACAACAATAGCCAATAAAATAACTTTAAAACACGCAAAGTGATAATGGATAGGAGTCTAGAGGTGGGTAGAGCCAAGATTGTGTAGATCTCAATGTATCTATGCCCATTGTTACTCCAAGCAAAGAAGAAATGGAAACAGTGAAGGATTTTTGTTTGTTTCTTTGTTATTTTCATTGTTGTTGTTGGTTTTAGCTTTTCAAGACAGGGTTTCTCAGTGTAGCCCTCGCTGTCCTGGAACTCCCTTTGTAGACCAGGCTGGCCTTGAACTCAGAGATCCGTCTGCCTCTGCCTCCCAAGTGCTGGAATTAAAGGCCTACACTACCACTGCTACCACTGTCCGGCCATCATTGAAGTTTTAAATTACAAAATAAACTTCCATTTGCTCAGTCAAATTCGCTAGGAGTTCTAAAATCTTAAATGCAACAATTGGGAAAATAAGTCTTTCCAGGCACACGTGGGGGACTGGAAAAAGTAAGCATGCTAGAACACAGTAGACTTGTATTTTACGTATTAAAATGCAGCGAGGTGCCTCAGCGGGTAAAAACACTTGTTGCCAAACCCGATGGCCTGAGTTTAATCCCTAGAATCCATGGAAGACAAGAACTCCCGAACAATGTCCTCTGACCTCCACATTCACACCATTATGTGTACACCCACCCATACACTCACAAAGACACACACAAACACATAAATGTGGAAAAATCCAATTAATATGTTTGTAAATAAGAAAAATATCATCACGGAAAATCTAAAAGTACTTGGAACTGAGTAAACACCCTGTGTATCAGAATGTATGTAATGAAGCAAAAGTAGTAGTTTGAGAGAAACTGAGACCCTTCGCGTGGGTAATATAGCAAGCTAACCATGGGGCTAAACATTACTAAAGGAAAGAAATAAAACCCAGTAGCAACAGAACCCATAGAAGTAGAAAGCTTCAGAAATTAATTTAAACAATGAAGATGTTAGTTTAAGACCAGCCTGGTCTATATAGCATGTTTTAGACTAGCCAGGGCTACATAATGAGACCCTGCCTCAAAAAATAAAATAAAATAAAATTTAAAAAAATAAAAAATTAAAAAAACACAACAAAAAACAAAAAAATAGATTTAAACATTTTATTCTTTAAAAGTTGAATGAAATAGATAAGCATGTGGCAGAATGTATATAGGATATAAAGATACAAGGAATAAGCAATATCATAATTTTAAATAGAAATATTACTATAGAGATCAAATATAACAAGAAAATATCCAGTGTAGCTTTGTATGAATAGCATTATGAAGAGATAAAATGTGCAAATTCCTTGAAATATACAACTTATTAAAGAAAAAAATCCAAGAAAAGGACTGGTTGAAGAAGAAACAGAAATCATGCCGCCCCATGAATCTACCCAAACACTTCACACAGAACTCACCGAGCTCAGGTGATCTAAAATATTTGTGCCCCAGCACTACAAAGTAGTAGAAATAATATTATTAATCATAACACATTTTTAAAGTTCTTATCTTGCCAGGAACACAAGGACATTTAAACTTGAAAGATTTATCAAAATCATACTTAGCCGGTAATGAGTAAAAATCATCCATTCTCCTTATCAGAACAAGACAGGTGTCCAAGCCAGCAGCCTCCTTGTCAACACTTTACTGCAAGTGAAGGAAAAAAGAGAGGGAAAAAAAAAGTATAAAAGCTCATCCTGGCTCCAGACTGTAGAATTGCCTATACATAAGAACCTCAAATAATCTATCTATACCAGCAGGCTGGCTGCTCATAACTAATTAGTTTATGAAGGTAGCAGGGTATCAGATCACTATTCAAACTTTTTAAAAAGATTAATTGATGTATATGTGTACGTGCTTTAGGGTATGTATGTGTACCATGTGATGCAGGTTCCAGAAAAGGCCAGAAGAGGGCACCAGATCTCCTGGAACTAGAGCTACAAGTGACTGTGAGTCATGAGATATAAGTGCCAGGAACCAACTTAGGTCCCTGCAAGAGCAGCCAATGTTTTAACCACTGAGTCATCTCTAATCCTCAGTGTTCAAACTTAAACTGTTTTTCTTCACACTTACCTACAAAAATTTTCAACTCAGGAAAAGAGTGCAGAAAATGGTTTGACCTTACTGAAACAGCAGAAGACACAAAGACACAGGGATATTAACTATGGTTTATCAACATTCCTAGATTACCTAAAATAATCATAATTCCAATCAAAACTTTAAAAATGTTTTATAGGGCTGGAGAGATGGCTCAGTGGTGTTCCTGGATGAGTGGGAAGACCTCCTTTAGATGTATTCTGCACATTAGGAACTGTTAGTAATTCAGGCTGGGGTGTCACTCAGTGATGGAGCACTGGCCTATAGTGAGCAAGTCCTTGGTGTGTCCCAAGCAGGCACACACAGGCAGGCACATGCAGGCAGGCACACGCAGGCAGGCACAGACAGACACAGGCAGGCACAGGCAGGTACAGGCAGGCAGGCACAGGCAGGCACAGGCAGGCAGGCACAGGCAGGCACAGGCAGGCACAGGCACACGCAGGCAGGCACACGCAGGCAGAGGCAGGCAGGCACACGCAGGCAGAGGCAGGCAGGCACACGCAGGCACAGGCAGGCACAGGCAGTCAGACAAAGCAGTGTGTTGTTGTCATAGGGTCAGAGACAGACTAATTTGGCCATAATAGGGACTCACCCATGGGAACCTGGTCTCTGATGAGACTGAGATTTCAGATCAGCATGCGCAATAACTGGGAATCCATAAGAAAAAATAATTGAAAATTAGCTCTGTGCTTCATCTGTATGCAGAATATCATAAACGACTTTTTGTCATTTTTGTTGTATATTGTGGTGACAAGGTCTTATGATGTGGCCTTGAAAGGTATCTATTTTAAAGTTTTCACATTTCTTTACTTGTTGATTGATTGTATGTGTGTGAGTGTGCATTCAAGCATGCCAAAGCATTTTGGAGGACACCTTACAGAAGTCAATGTTGCATGTGAGGAGGACACCTTATGGAAGTCAGTGTTGCATGTGAAGAGGATACCTTACGGAAGTCGGTGTTGTGTGTGTGGAGGACACCTTACGGAAGTCAGTGTTGCATGTGAGGACACCTTACAGAAGCTGGTGTTGTGTGTGTGGAGGACATGTTCCGGAAGTCGGCTCTTAGGGATTTGATTTATGTCTTCAGACTTGATAGCAGGTACCTTTACCTACTAAGCCATCTCATGAGCCCCAGCAATCTATTCTTGATAAAGATTTAAATAAGAAAATCAAGGGAACTTAAGAGATGGCTTAGTGGTTAAGAGCCCTGCCTGCTCTTCTTGAGGACCCAGGTTCAATTCCCAGCACCCACATGGCAGCTTATAACTCTGTGATTCTAGTCCAGGGTCTGACATCCTCCTCTGGCTTCCACAGACACCTATGCAGGGAAAACTTGTATATACATAAAATGTAAAAATAATTTAAAAACAAAAAAGTTAAAACCTTAAAATTCGCCAGGCATGGTAGTGCACACCTTTAATCCCAGCACTCAGGAGGCAGAGGCAGGTGGATCTCTGTGAGTTTGAGGCCAACCTGGTCTACAGAGTGAGTTCCAGGACAGCCAGAGCCACATAGTGAGACCCTGTACTGAAAACAAATCAAAATAACAACAACAACAAAACTTAAAATATTCCAGTCTAGCTTTAGGACTCCTGTATTGAAGGAATTTGTAAATAAGACACACAAGGTCCTAGCTCCAAAAAGTATAATAAATTGTGCTACATTAAAAATGATTTTTTATTCCTCAAAAACAATATAGAGAAAGATGAGGTACAAACTGTAAGTGAAACGATTTGTAACATTTATAAAGTACAAAGGATTTCCAGTCAGTGTATGTGTGTACTTGTGTGTGTGTGTGTGTACTGGTATGTGCTTGTGTGTGTGTGTATGCACGTGTGTGTGTGTGCACACACATGTGTGTGTACTGGTGTGTGTATGTGTGTGTGCATGTATATGTGTGTGTACTGGTGTGTGTGTGTGTGTATGTGTGCGTGCATGTGTATGTGTGTGCGTGTACATGCGCGTGCATGTGTGCTCGTGTGTGTACTGGTGTATGTGTGTGTGTGTGTGTGTGTGTGTGTGTGTACTGGTTTGTGTGTGTACTGGTATGTGCATGTGTGTGTGTGTGTACTGGTGTGTGTATGTGTGTGCGCATGTGTATGTGTGTGTACTGGTGTGTGGGTGTGTGTATGTGTGTGTGCATGTGTATGTGTGTGCGTGTATGTGCGTGTACATGTGTGCTCGTGTGTGTACTGGTGTGTGTATGTGTGTGTGTGTATTAGAAGTAAATGAGAACAGATAGAAGAAAATTGAACAGAAGTTGTGAACATTTCACAGGAAAGGACACTGATGGAGAAGACACACGTGGAAAACTGCTCAAACTCAAAAGTGCGGCCACTCACATCATTTAGGGCAAGGAAAGCGTGAAATGTCAAGGGCAGCAGTTATGCGGACTCAGCTGCTGACAGCACTTGCTGCTCTTGGCGGACCTGAGTACCTTTGCCAGCATCCACATCAGGCAGCTCACCACCGCCTGGAACTCTACCTCCAGCGGATCCGACATATTCTGGACTCTATGGGCACCCACACTCACAAGTGAACAAGCATGCGTAAAATTGAAAAATAAAAATAAGGGGCTGGAGAGATGGCTCAGCAGTTAAGAGCACTGACTGCTCTTCCAGAGGACCCAGGTTTAACTCCCAGCACCCACATGGCAGCTCACACCTGTCTGTAACTCCAAGATCTGACACCCTCACAGACATACATGCAGGCAAAACACCAATGCACATAAAATAAAAATAATAGATAATTAAAAAATAATAATTAATATTAAAAAAGAGAGGAACTTTGTCAAGATGGCCAACATGAGAATGTTGCTGCTGCTGGAAAACACTGGTTTTGTGCGTTGTCCTGGCAACCCAATAGCGCCCTCCCAGGTAGTGTGCTGGGAGGTTCTGGCACGTGCGCATTAGAACCTGTGCAGACAGCATGGCCCACTCCAGTGAGGAAGTGAGAACAGCTCACATGTGTTCACTGGAAGAATGAATGAATGAATGAATGAATGCACAAAACGGTGCATAGCTAATGAATAATGAGGGAAGGTAACTGCCACGGCGTGAGTGTTGTAAACAACAGAGGTCTCACAGAGGCCAAGGGCGACCTTGATCTCCTTCCTTACTGTCCTACTTCTGCCTCCTAGGATCAATACCTAGGGTATTGCCATGCCCTGACAAAAATAGATTTTTTTTAAACATACACAGAGGGCCAGTGAGATGGCTCACTGGGTAAAGGGATTGCTGCCAAGTCTGATGGCTTGAGTTTGATCCCTGGACCCCAGGTGGTGGAAGCAGAGCCAACTCCTGCAACCCCTGAAAGCTACCCTCTGACCTCCACGTGTGTACTGTGGCACATATGCACATGGACACAAAATCAGCATATGAACAAGAAACACACACACACACACACACACACACACACACACACACACACACACGAGCAAAAACACAGACAATAATCACAACAAAGCAGGGTTGAAACACAGCGGTATATGGTAGAGGAGGAGACCGATCGCTCCAACCAGCCTGGATGAGTGAATTTATGTGACAAAAAGAAATGACCAAGCTTGGAAACAGATTTCGTGAGTTTGATCAACATTTATGCATGGTACTGGGAGACGGAGAAGATGCTGACAACTGATGGAGACACACACAGAGACAACCTGAACACTGCAACTCTTGGTCTGGGGAGATGGTGTTTCTCTGGCCTCTCTTCCCCACAGGGAGTTTGCTGAGACAAAGCATGGTTCCTGCATAGAAAATAAGAGGCTTACAATGGGCTCTTTAAAGTGTAAGGTGGGCTGGAGAGATGGATCAGAGGTAAAGAGCACTGGCTGCTCTTCCAAAGGTCCTAAGTTCAATTCCCAGCATCCACTTGTAGACTCACAACCATCCATAACTCCAGTTCCAGGGGACCTGACGCCCCCTCTGACCTCCATGCACACCAGGCCCACTCCTCGGCAGAGCCCTGGCCTGCTCCAGAAATGTTAAAAGGAACATAGCCAGGCTCCCAGGAGTCTCAGCCTGACCTTGTCCAGTCCCAGCTCCTTCATCTACTCCCCGATTTGGTTTTCTCAAGGGAGGTCCTCTTTTTCCTGCTTTCTTCTTCCCCTGGCCTGTCTGATGTTCACTAATTTTTGAAGCTCTTAATTTGTTCATTGCCTTCCTAGTGGGGCGATGTGGAGACTTTCATTAGTGAGGATGAGCCCCATGTCCAACCTTCTCCCAGCTCTGAAGCATCTCTCTCTCTCTCTCTCTCTCTCTCTCTCTCTCTCTCTCTCTCTCTCTCTCTCTCTCTCTCTCTCTCTCTCTCTCTCTCTCTCTCTCTCTCTCTCTCTCTCTCTCTCTCTCTCTCTCTCTCTCTCTTCTTTTTTTCTCTCTGTAGCTTTGCACCTTTCCTGGAACTCACTCTGTAGCCCAGGCTGGTCTCGAACTCACAGAGATCTGCCTGGCTCTGCCTCCCCAGTGCTGGGATTAAAGGCCTGTGCCACCGCCGCCCGGCTCTGAAGCATCTTTTCACATGTGCCATGTGCCCTGTATTTGCAAGCCACTCTGAGCTCTGTGCTCCCCTCTGTACAGCGAAAGATGCAGCTGGTGCCTTGGGGTGACCAGGACTGCACCGAGACAGGGAGGATGGGTTCCTCGGGGCAGTCTTCTCTACCTGCTCTGTGTCTGAGCCAGAGCCACAGCTTTCTGCCTTGGCTGAGTCCTTACCCTGGTTCTCCTGCAGAAATCTCCTCGCCTGCCCTCAGGCCACTCCATGGTGCTCCTTGGCTTAGAGCCTGGGCTGCTGAAGCTGCCCACCCCTCCAGAATGCAGAGTTGTAGAAAATGTGGGCTCTCTCTTTCATTCCATGCAACACTGCTTGTTGGACCACACTGGTGCCCCAGGAACTGCCGCTCTCTAGCTCTGTGACCTTGAAGAGGCTCCTTCACCTCTCAGAGCCTCAGTATCTTCATCTATACAATGGGGGCACAATGCCACCTTGAATGGGAGTTAAAGGAGATAATAGCCGGAGCCTGACTCATGAGCAGAGGAGCCGTCACTACTGTTACTGTCATGGTCGTAGGTATAATTGTTCCTCAGCGTTGGCTGGGCGCATTATAAGCAAAACAGCCACTCCATAGCTCCTGTTGACCATGGCTGCACATGAAACACCCTTCCATAGACACAGGAGCAGAACCCTGTTCCATGCAGATGCTCATGACCATGAGAGCTGAGATGCCAGGAACCTCTCTCGGGGATGCTCCATATTATCACCATACATAGAAACCCGGTCTCGAAAACAACACAATAAAATAAGTTGAATGGGCACTTGAAGAGTGATGGAGGTTGTCCTTTGGCCTACACATATACATGCACACATGAACATGTGCTCCCGCACACACTGGCATAGTGCGTGTGCGTGTGCATGTGTGTGTGTGTGTGTGTGTGTGTGTGTGTGTGTGTGTGTGTGTGTGGCAGTGTATGTATGCTATATGTTTTGAGCAGCGCTGCGGATGCAGCCCAGAGCCTCTGCATGCCAGACAGGTGCTCTGTCTCTAAACTATTCTCAGCCCACATTTATAATTTCGTTTGCTCCAGGAATGTCTGACAATATCGTGTTGGAGGTTATTGCAAAGAAAACACACCTCCAATTTCTCCTCTTAAGCACCAGTTCAAAATCTGCCCCCTATAGAATAGGATGGCATTGCGAAATTGGGTGCTTCATATAGACGGAGTGAGTCTCCTAAGGACGCGTGTGCTGGTGTTCACTGGCCTGTGGCAGTGCTAGGAGGCTATGGGACCTTTAGGATGTGCTGTCCTGGGAGAGGTACCATGTCTCGGAGAGCACTGCCCTCCCAGAGTTCTCACGGGGCCCTGATTGGGAGGATCACTGTAAGGTCCGTCTGACCCTCCTGTTTCTGTGACATGGAATTTTTACAGTTACTTCTACACGGTGTAGGGCAGGGAATTTCCAGCACCACGCATGACATGGACCCCGCAGTGCCTGACACTCATTCTCCCCGTTGGCCATCTTCAGGCTCCTGAGCAGTCCCTTCCGCAAAGCACTGGGAGCCCATGGATGATGACCTGCCTGACTCTCCAGTGCCACCTCGTGGCCTGATGGGTGACTGCAGGTTCAGTGTAGAAATTCTGGCTTGGGATTTAGTAGCTACTAAAATAGAGGGTGAAGAAAGAGAGTGGGGAGTTTTTCACAGAAAGCCACATGGATGCTCTGTCATATGGAGGAGATGTCCCTGCAAGATTTTGTGCTAAGAATATTTAATATGTCACTTGATGGTCAATTTTCCAAATGAAAAGGTGGAGGTTCCCGGGACCCTGGCAGGGATATCCAGGGCTCCAAGGGATGGGCAACGCACATATTCTTCATCCAGGGAGTGGATGTGGGTTCTTCTCCTTCTTCTCCTTCTCCTCCTCCTCCTCCTCCTCCTCCTCCTCCTTCTCCTCCTTTCTCTTCTTCTCCTCCTCCTCTTCTTCCTCCTCCTCCTCTTCCTCTTCCCCCTCCTCCTCTTCCTCCCCCATGTCCATTTGAGAATGCAAACATTTCTTTGCATTACACAGTAGTTCCCCGGTGTGCTGACCCAAACCCTGCTGGTTTGGAGCCTGGGCATATCATTGTTCCTCCTTTCCTGCCTGACCCTGGCATGTCCCCTGTGTTCACAGGCACCCCCAGGATCTCCCGTCTCCATTTTTGACCTCCAGACTCTAAGTTCAAGTGGGGTGTGCCCTTCCTCCATGCCTCTTGTGGCTCTTGCCTCAGCCTCAACCCCGCTGTTCCCTCTTCCCAAACGTCCTTGATCTCTGTCTTGCTCACTCTACTCTGACCTCCTTGGTATGTTCAAGGCAAGCACTTCCTCTTCCAGGAGGTTTCCCCGGAGTGCCAGCACTGTGGTAATTGCCTCCCCGCATCAAGTCACTTGTGTCTTTTGAGTAACTAACTGCTCGTACTTGACCCAGGAGACCTGGGTCCTGGAAGAAAGAGAAGATGGGGATGGGCACTCCGGGCCCTATCTTCACCTCCAGCCAAGCCTGGAGGTTGGATCAGAACTCAAAGCGGTGAACAGACTGCCCTTGTCCTGCAGTGACTTGGGGACAAGGTCTGCCTGGTATAATCTGGGGACACTGAGAAGCCATCAGTGTCCTGCAACCTCCAGGAATGGGGGTTTTGAGGAGGGGACTCCTCCCTCTCTCACTCCCTCGTCCATGCCTTCCACCTGGACTGGGGGGCGGGGGGTGACAGGCAGGTAGCAAGGCATCAGTGGATTAGCCCAGCCCCCAGCCCCACATTTTTTAGTGACAGGATTTTAGACATTGCTGTAGGCTAGAGGGTTGGCAGCCCACTGCTCTTGAGGAGTGGAACATGGAAGCCCTCCCCCGCTCACCCTGCCCCAAGCCGCCCAGTTCCAGCTTGGAGCTCGGCCACCAAGGCTCTGTTTAGTCCCGCCTCCCAGCTGTGAGCTTGGGCCATGGGACTTAGATTCTGAAGGTGGGAGAATCCCCTTGTCTCCAGGTGTCTGGTCTGGCCTTGGAGGATCAGATCCTAAGGCCAGAAACAGTGCCCCACCCCGGGGAGGAGCAGCAGGGGAGTGGGGGTGTGGGGGTGGAGGGGTGGAGGTGGGGATGGGGGTGATAGAGGGGGGTGGTAAGGCTGAAATGTCTGTGGTCAAAGCTGCTTTCCAATCTTGGTTTTTTCCTCGTGTTAACTTTGTTATATTGACCTATCACCTTCTCCCCTGGGCCTCAGTTTCCCTTCTGAAGCCTGGAATCCTGCCTTTCAGGGTAGTTGGGGGGCACAAATTGAGGAAATGGAATCTCTGAAGTCACTTAGCTGCCAGAATTACCCAAATCGGCCAGCTCAGCAGAGGCTGTGGAGGAGCAGGCCTCTAGGGGGCGCTGGTGTTCACAGGCAGAGTAAGAGGGGCTATGGTGGATCTCAGGTGGCCCTGGCAGCCACCAGAGCCACTCTATTTGGTGTGTTCTGTTCCCTGGCTAAACTGCCCAACTGTGCCTCGGTGAAGAGACCCTATGCTTGGCCTCTAGCTCCTCAGGGGCCCAGCTGTGGTCCATGTCACCCCATTCATTTGGGGGCGTCCCTGGCATATCATCTTATTTGGGGCCGTCCCTGGCATGCTCAGCTCACATACCTCAAACCAAAGACTCCCCATTCCATCTTCTCCTCTTGTACCCCAGTAGCAAGGACCAAAACCCTAGATGTAACCTGAACACTTTGAGAGTTTGGACTTTTCCTGCTCTCCACGGGCATCACTCTGGTCAAAGCTGCTGTCACCTCTCACCTTAGTGACACAGCTGACCTCCTGCCCCCATTCAGTTCTCCGAGGCCAATCATATTATCACCTTTCTGCTCAGCAGCGTCCTTCTTCCGGCCCCCAACCTTGGCTACCTTTCTGGTTAAGACACTCAGATTCTGCCTCCTCCAAGATGTGGAAGCGTGGACCACTCCCAGAGAACCCTCTCACCCAGCTCCCTGTCCCGCTTAGTAACTTCAGATCTCAGCTGAATGGCCTCTTCCGGGAAGCCTTCCCTGATCCTCACCCCCCATGAGACCAGGTGCCCCTGGACCAAGGCTCCAGTGTTCCTCACCCACACTGTGTCAGGCTTTCTCCATCCTTGGTGGTGACCATCACTTCCCTGCTTCTCAGCCTGGTTGGCACTCAAAGGACCTTCCTAAGCAAGGGCCGGTTGAGTGCAGGAAGAGGTGAGTGAGTGTTGGGTAACTGGGCAGGGGGATGGTGACGGATGACTGCGTGGGCTCAAGGCTGGAGATGCAAGGGGCTGAGGTGGTACAAGAAGGAAGGGAGGAGGAGACTAGGAGGTGGAGTCGGGCAAGACCAGGAACGCCCCCAAACCCTGTGTCCATGACTTGCTGCTCCTGGCAGCCACAGGGAAGTCCAGCAGTGTCACAGGCAGGTCCCTCTTAGGCCCAGTCCCCATCCCCCAAGGAGAGGCCACACGGGCGTGTACAGGTTGTTTATTTACAAATATACCAACATCTCATCTTTTTCTCATTGTTTCCATTTCTGCTTTTGTGGGAAGAGGCAGGTGAGTGGAAGGCGGGGGGTGGTGATGTGGTAATGCTAATAAATAATTTAACAATGACAAGTTATTAAATAAAATGTGTATGGGGATGGCAGGCGGGCAGTCTGTACAAGGTAAACGGAAGAATACGATGGGAGGCCTGGCCCCAGCCAGCTGCAACAACCCCCCTCTGGTGGGACCCCGGGGCAGGGCAGCAGCCCAGAGACCGTTGGCAATCGCCCCTGTGAAGGGCCGTGTGCTGAAGGGTCCTTCCTGCTTCCCTGCTCCAGGCCACATGTGAGCCTCCTTGTATCAGGTGTGAGTGTGTGCATGTACGTGTGTGTGAGTGTGGTGGCCCTTCCCCACAGTGGTCAGCCCTGGGCTGCGGCATCCCCCTGGCCCTAAGGGTGCTCAGAGCTGAGTTCATCTTCCCTGTGTTCCCTGACTGAGCAGGGGGGACATCCAGGTAAACTGGGGTGGTGGCCTCACTTCAAAGGGATGTCCCTAAAGGAGAGACCGCCTCTCTGCTGGACCTACTCATGTTGTGGCAGTTCCTCACCGTCCACACCCCCTCCAGGAAGCCTCCACGACAGCAGGCTGCCTGCACTGCCCCTTGGTCTGACCCTCACACTGCTGTGGTGCCCGTGTGTGGCCTCTTGTGAGTCTCTGAGGGCAGCAGAGTATGGGGAAGCCTCATGGAATGAGCCCGCAGAGGGCTGTGGCTGGGACAAAGCCGGGGTACTGTCCCTCCTGTGTGACACCTGGGCAGGCTCCTTCCTCTGCCTGAGCCTCAACATGCCACATCCCCAGGCAGGAGGTGGGACTCTGTTAGTCTCTGAGATACCCCTACCCATCTCTCAATTTCTGCCTCTTACTCCCACATCCCTCTGCTCCTTCAGGCTGAAGGCTAGCCCTCCCAGCCCCATACCCCTCTGTCAGCCTCAGCTCCCCAGCCTGAGTGGGGTCTTTAACAAGGTCTGGGCAGGGCTGGGTCAAAGGCCACCTCTGCTCACAGGACAGAAGCCTGAGTCCCTGCAGCAGTCCAGGGCCGGCGTGGGCGCCCGTGTCTCAGCAGGGCAGCAGGCCACAGCCATGGTGAAGGAATCCTGAGAACGGCTGGCTGCCAGGGCATCTCCAGCCTGATGGCTGAGGTCCCTCCTCTGGTAACTTAGAAGTGTCCTGGTAACATCTTCTGCCTGGGGACAGCAGCATGGGGACAGCAGAGGCCAGGGCAGGACTGGGAGTCTGGAGGCCCCGGAGTAGGAAGGGAGGACCCTTAGGGACCAGCAGCTGCTGTGAGGCACACTGGTCCTGGGTGGGGGCCTTTCGGGAGATAAGGAAGATGGGGACACTCCTGTTATCCCGTCCCGATGCAGTTCTGTCACCGCCGGGCTGCGAGGCCTGGAGCACATCCCTGGCCCTCTCCTGTCTCAGGTTTCCGCTGCCACAGAAGGGTGACCTACACAGCCCATTGGTATTGTGTCTTCCAACTTAAAACATGGTTAAGAGAAGGCCAGGTCTCCCTGGAGCCGGTACCCACCCTGGGTCTGCCCCAAATATGCCCTGTACAATTCAGCCAGGGGCCTGTGCCAGACGGGGGAAGGGTGAATCCCAGGAAAGCAACTGGTCCAGGACCCTAGCTTCAGCATGGAAATCAGCGATGTTCTCTTTATGAAAAGGGACACAGGAAGGCTGTGTTGGCAGCTGCTCTTCCCCGCTGACTCCATCTTGTGACATCTCAGGGGGTTAAGGGGGTTTGAGGTCTCTCCAGAGACAGAGAACAAACCCACACAACTGACTAGCCAGACACAGGAGCCCAAAGTGGAAAGAGAGAGAGACACTCATCCTTATGAGCCCACGGCTAGAGCTCGGCACACATCAGGATGTATGTCGGGGGTTAGGATTCAGCATTAAATGAGTGACAGCATCCTGGGCGTCTGGCCCAGGACCCAGTGCCTGTCGGGGGCCAGTGGAGGTTGCCAAGGAAAGACCCACTATTGCTTCTGCTTTGGGCAGGAAGAGTCCAGGGGACTCCGGGCTGGACTGACACAGGAGGCTGAAATGCTGGGGGGCTCTACACTGTGCAGGGGTCCTGCAGGGAGCCCCATAGGGCTGACCTCTCAGCCAGCTGAGACAGAGGGAGAGAATACAGTGGGTTCAGAGTAATGCCCCGAGCTGACTGAGGCAACGGAAGGTCAGGTAACTAGGTACAGGCCAGGGTCCTCCCTGGGCTCTGAGCAGTCAGCCTCCCATCTGCACATGTTGAGGAGTTGTGGCATGTCACTGTACCAGTGCGAGGCCCAGAGGCTCATTACACAATGATATGGGTGGGTTTCCAAAGACCTGAACCACCTGCTGGATCTCGGGCCACATTAGCAGAGGTAAGGTGGAAAGCAGGGGAGGGGAGGGGCCTGTTTGGTGTGAGCTGGCTAATGTCAGGAGGGAAGCTTGGTCACCCAGTGCCACCCCGCAGAGGAGTACAGTACCTGCCCGTGTACAGCCTGTCTGCTAAGGAGACTAAGGGTCAGGAGGGGCCACAAGAAGGGCAGCTGCCCTGTCCAAGAACAAGGGCCAAGGGAACTAAGTACCAGACGGTGTCAAGCCGGTGACTCTTGAGGTCCTTTCCATCTGGATCATCTGCCGTGGCCCGATTCTACCTGGTTCTGCGGGCTCCATCTCTGGCCTGGGACCTGGGTCTGTGACTGCCCCCCTGCCCTGCCTGTACAGAGCCTGGGATACGGCCCACCGAGTCACACCTGACACTCCCTCCTTCCGTTCTCTCCAGCTGCTCTCAGAGACAGGCCCTGCCCACTGACCTCACTGTCGCTAGGCTGCAGAGCGTCTGTCCACCTCTTCCACGTCTGTGTGCGTGTGTGTGCACCCAGGTGTGTATGCATGTTTGCACAGGTGTGCCTTTACATATGCATCTCTGTCCCTTTGGGTCTCTGGGCTCTGCCCACATCCCTCCTCTTACTTGGGACTCCTAGTCCAGGCAGGGCCAGAGAGCTTGTCACCCCTGCTCGGTTCCTCCTCTACTCTGCCCCAGCCTAGGGCTGGGGACAGTGACCCTGGGCCTCTTGGACCCAGAAACCATCCCCTGCGCTGACCAGAAGGGGAAGTGGTCACCTGCGCAGGACACCCGTATAACCGTTTCTCGGGTACCAGGCACTGTCCCAGGGCTGGACTTGCAGGGACAATGGAGCTTGGCTGGAAACAGAGAGAATGTTTAAAAAAAAAAAAATAGAACAAATATAAGCTTCCCAAAAAAAGAGGTGGGGAGGGGAAAGACGGTGACGGAGTCAGGGGCTGGGAGGCAAGTGGCTGTCCAAGAGCTCTGGGTCCCCAGGGGTCACACGGTCTCTGTGGGCAGGACACAGTCCCTGCCCAGGCTGCACCCATCTGCCTGTCTGGCTGCGCCCAGTGGGCACTTGAGCCAGGTCCGGCTGGCCGCGGGGAGGGCACCGTATGGCTGTCTGTAGAGTCTGAGCGGGTGGTGGGCTGGGGGGCCGGCTGGCTGCAGAGGCCTGTGGTCCCACCCTAGGCCCAGGCCCAAGCGTCCATGCGGCCCGGCTGGCCCTCAGGAGGCAAAGTAGGAGCTCTGCATGGAGTAGAGCCGGTCGATGGGGTTCCCCACGCGGGCCTGCAGGGAGCCCACGTCCGAGGATCCGAGGAAGCAGTCGCTGAGGCTGGTGAGGGAGGTATCGCTATCGATATCGTGGAAGATGGAGTCGTTCCCTGGGGGGTGCAGAAGGGATGTCAGGAGTTGGGTGTAGGCCAGGGCTCAGGGGGTCCTGGCAGCCCTGCAGGCTCCATGGCCAGGGGTTATGGGCAGGCCAGCTGGCTGGGGCTGGGCCCTTCCTGTCACGGGGAGGCGTGCTGGCAGTGCTCGCTGGACTGCCCTGGGCCCTGGGCCCTCCATTTAGGGCGGCAAGGACTGTCGGAGCCTCTGTCTGCCCGTAAGGCAAGGACAGAGGGCAGTGCTGGGCAGATGGGGTGGGGCAGCTTACCATAGGGGTTCATGTGGTCACCTGGCATTTGGGGCGGCGTGAGGCCCTGTTGGAAGGGGTCGCTGCTTCCGTAGGGGCTCTGCTCCATGGCCACGATCTGTTGCTGCGGAGGGGCCAGTGGCGTGTAGGAGGCCATCATGCCCTCCATGCGGCTTGACAGGACCTCTGAGGACAATGGATGCCTTCACCAACTGGTCCTGCCTGCCCTGTCCTGGGAGTCCCTCCAGATGCCCGTCACTCCCCTCCCGGATGCCACCTTCCAGCGTCTCTCTCCAGTTCCTTCCCCCAAACACTTCCCATTGCTCTGTCTTCCATCTGCTCCAGCTGTAAGGGCACAGCTGGAGAGGAGGCAGGCTATGTTGGCAGTAGCCATGTACCACGGTTCACCATGGGGGAGCACTAAGAGGAACGCGAGCCTAGGAAAAGCCCTCATCCCCGCAGAAACTAAAGCACCACCAGGGAGGGGCACCACAGGCTGGGGAGGGGATGGTCTGCCAGGTGGGAAGTCCAGCAGCTGGGGCCAGACCATCAGGGAGTGAGGCCATCAACGTGGGCAAACACGTTCATCGTGGTAGGGCAGCTAGGCCACAATGGCGTGTTTTAGGAACGGAATGCAGCAGGGTCCCCTCTGGGGCTATCTACGCAAGGAAGGTGCTGTGGAGAAATATTGGGAGGCTGGGTCTGTTGGGGAAGAGGAAGTGGGGGAGGCCCTGGGGACCCTGTCAAGGTCTCTGTAAGAAAGACAAACAATACTCATGGGGGTACAATGGGTGATCGACAACCGCTCCCCGGATGGCCACGGAACAGAGGGAAGGGTGGGGGCCAGAGGCATTATGGGCAGTGAGGTAGCACCAAATGGGCTCTGGTGGGCGGGGAGGATTCTAGGTGGCATCTAGGAGGGAACAGGGCCACTGGCGAACAAGGAATGCTGTCCTCCAAGAACAAGTGGGACTGCCTGGAGGCTGGAGGCAGAGGCCTGTGGCCCCAGGAGGGCCTCTAAGGAGAAATAGGAGATACGGGGTTTAGGTCCCCAAGTCTAGGCTGGGACGCTGGCCTGGCTCCAGCCTTGAGTGGCAGAGCTGCCTGTGGGTGCCTAGCATCTTCCCAGGGCTGCCCGCTCCCGCAAGCAGATGGTTCTGTCCCCTCCCCCACACAGGCGGTCTCTGGAGCTCTCTGTACCCCCTCCCTCCATAACTTCAAAGTCTCCATGTCCCTGTGTAGCCACGGAGACCATTGCCCCCCAAGCTGTTGGTGCTGCAACAGATTTCTGACCTTGGACAACCTGTCTTCCACTCCATGGACTGGCTCCTTATTGCCACCCACCACAGGCTTCCCCACCCCCACCCAGCTTTTCTGGGGCACTTCCACAGGATGAGTGAGCAGCAGCGTATGTCACTGCTAAAGTGCAGCTTGGAGCCCTGTATGTGGGCAGCTTCGCCCCTTGCTAGTGGTGGGATCCCAGAAGGTCCCTGGATATCCCCAGGCCTCTGTTTCCTCATGAGGTATGCCTGACAATCCTGACCTGGAGGGATTCCATGAGAGCTGAGTGAACCAGGGTGGGCAAGATGTGAGGCCACACTGAGTGACAGGACAACAGCGGCTTCCTGACAGACCACCCTTCTGGATCCTGACCACCCTTCCGGATCCTGACCACCCTTCCCGATCCTGACCACCCTTCCGGATCCTGACCACCCTTCCCGATCCTGACCACCCTTCCCGTTCCTGACCACCCTTCCCGATCCTGACCACCCTTCCTGTTCCTGACCACCCTTCCCGATCCTGACAGACCACCCTTCTGGATCCTGACCACCCTTCTGGATCCTGACCACCCTTCCCGAACCTGACCACCCTTCCCGATCCTGACAGACCACCCTTCTGGATCCTGACCACCCTTCTGGATCCTGACCACCCTTCCCGAACCTGACCACCCTTCCCGATCCTGACAGACCACCCTTCTGGATCCTGACCACCGTTCTGGATCCTGACCACCCTTCCCGATCCTGACCACCCTTCCCGGTCCTGACCACCCTTCCCCATCCTGACCACCCTTCTGGATCCTGACCACCCTTCTGGATCCTGACCACCCTTCCTGATCCTGACCACCCTTCCCCATCCTGACCACCCTTCCTGATCCTGACCACCCTTCCCCATCCTGACCACCCTTCCCGACCCTGACCACCCTTCCCGACCCTGACCACCCTTCCCCATCCTGACCACCTTTCCCCATCCTGACCACCCTTCTGGATCCTGACCACCCTTCCGGATCCTGACCACCCTTCCCCATCCTGACCATCCTTCCTGTGCAACCTCTGCTCCCCATGTCTCTGGGGCTCACCTTGGCCCAGCCGCTGGGAGTTCTGCTGTTCCTGCTGTTGCTGGTGCCTCCGGGCCAGCTTCTTCATCTGCAGGGGGACAAGCCAGGCACCCACTCAGTCTCAGCCTGCACGCCAGGCCCCCTTTATCCCCCTCACCCCACATGGACCCTTCCCTGCCTTCTCTCCATCCCCACCTCCCAGGTGTGCCCTAGACCCTGGAGTGGCAGTGACTTCTCACCTTTGCTCTTTGGTTCTGAAACCAGACCTGGACCACACGCACGCTGAGACCTGTCTCTGCCGCCAGTGTCTCTCGGACCTGACCCGGAGAGAGGGGGCAGGGCGGTCAGTGTAGATGGCAGCTGAGAGGTGGCAGTGGGTTGAGGGATGGAGGGACACTCCTGTCCCCAGTGATAGCAGTGGGTTGGGGAAGAAGACCTGGACCCACAATGAGCAAAAGAGGGGTGTTGGCCTCAGACCATTGCCCCCCTTCCCCACCCAACTCCTCACCTTCCGACAGGGCTTGGAGGAGACCTCAAAAGAAGCCTTGAAGGCTCTTCGCTGCTGCGTGGTGAGGATGGTCCGGGGCCGTTTGGGCCTTCTCGGGTCCTTCCCATCGTCTCCACTGCCCTTACTCTGGCTACCTTGCCCCTTTGCCGGCTTCATGTCTCCATCTTCGTCCTCACTCTTCACTGTGGAAGACACAATCCAACCTGTCAGTTTAAGCTTTGTATCTTGAGGTGAGAATTCCTCCACCCACCTGCTGTGGCCTCCATTGGCCTCAGGATAAAGTGGTTCCTTCCCTACGCACAGAGGGCCTTCTTTGCCTGGACCTTTATCTCCTGCTCCCTGCACGTCCCATGACCCACAAGCTTCCCTGTGGCATTGTCCACAGTTGCTGGTGCTCATGGGCTCAGGGAGACAGTGAATCAGGCCCCTGTGGGGAACAGGACCCAGGTGCACATGCATGGCCTCGCACGAGCCTCAGGTAGATACACACTAGAGTGTGTGCAGGATGCTGGCGCTCCCACACAAGGGCAGATCTGCTCTTACGTGTCTCTGAAGGCCAGCAGCCTCCTGCATAGGCATGTGGCAACTATGGCCCAGGCTGGTCCTGGGCTTCCGCAACTCATCATGTTTGAAACCCACCTTCAGCTGGCCTCTTAGGGTCATGTGTCATGCTAGCTGGGGATCAGGGTGAAAAGAGAAGAATGTCAGGAGCCTTCTTTCTTGAGACCTCCAAGGACTAGCAGCTGACAGAGACGCAGGGGCCAGGCATCCTCACAGGAGGACTTAGGACCGTGAGATGCAAGCGTGTGTGTGCACACACACACACAGTGTGCTCACTGGGGATACACATACCTGCATCTTGGCACAGAGGTCCACACATATGCTGCTTAGAGACATTTACAATCATGGGCACACAGAGGCTGGTACCCACAGGCAGGGACATACATGCCAAGACACATGTGGCATGAAGAAACATGTATGTACACCAAGCA
Organism: Peromyscus maniculatus bairdii; assembly: GCF_049852395.1. NCBI lineage: Eukaryota > Metazoa > Chordata > Mammalia > Rodentia > Cricetidae > Peromyscus > Peromyscus maniculatus. The sequence continues at coordinate 6,549,862 of NC_134855.1, read as the reverse complement.
ACACACAAACACTTCCATGACCCCAGGGTTTGGGGCCTTAGAGAGCCAGGTACATGGCTGAGGTTCCTAATGGCCACCAGCTTCCGACACCCCTCACCTCTCCCTAGCCCCACTTTCTCTGGAGGTGAGCCCCATGGAGGACTGTGTTCCCTTCTACCTTATCTGTAAGCTGGGCCAGTGCCCTTCCCTTCCGTGGGAGTGCAGGTGGCCACAGGGATGCGGTCACAGTGTCTAACCCATGGATGGCCAGCAGCAGGTACATAAGGACTCTGTCACACTGAGGCCCAGATACTGGGGCCCTGGCAATGGCAGACACTCCCCACATGGGCAGAAGCCATCCCTGTGGGTCTAGGATACCTCAAAGGACAGGCCAATCATCTCAGCATGTGCCCTGCTCAAGTTTCAGGAGTGACAGGGTGCTAGCTGAACTTCAGACCTTGCCAGAGAGCAAGTGCATGCATGCACAGTGCATGTGAGTGTTTATACAAACATGCATATGTAACCTGAGTGTACTGGTTAGCTGCAGAGATATGAAGCACATATGTGTGTGTGTGTTTGCGTGCGTGTGCGCCTAGGGAGAGCTTTGCATGCTTGGGTGTGTGAGCACATGTCCCCACATAGGGCACATGGGGTGGTGTCTCTATGGCACTGGGTACATGTGTGGTCAGATAGGCATACAGGTGTGTGTGCTCTGGAGCTGGCACCCAGATAAATACTAGGGTGGCATGCAGGGATGGGTGTGACACACCAGTGCTCTATGTGTGTGGGTGCAGGTCTGTAGAGCTCAGAAGCCCCCCTCCAGCATCCCACTGAACCACGTCCTGCAGCTGTCCCAGCCCAGGCTCACCAGAGTCAGACTCGTCGGGGCTCACGGAACTGAGAAGATCCTTCTCCTTCTCGTAGTCGCCCTTACACAGCAGCTGGCCCTCCTTGAGCACGAACTCATCCCCCTTCCGCAGCTGCCTCTCGCACACGCAGCAGCAGAAGCAGCCCAAGTGGTACACACACTCGAGCGCCCGCATCACAAACTCGGTAGGCGCGATCTTCTCCATGCAGCCGCTGCATTTTGCCGCGAAGAGCCTGCAGGGCACGAAGGAGGCACAGGCTGGGCTGAGAGAGTCTTGCCCAGGGCATCTCCCTCTGCCACCCTGGCGGACAGTGGGGTGGTAGTGGGGGGAACACCCTCCTCTTTTGCATGTCCCACGGACCGGTCAACTCTGTTTCTGGGTCTTCCGGCTCGGACATGGTAGCCACTAGAGGGCAGTGTTCAGGGTCAGTCTCATTTCCTGACCACTAGCCTCCTTCACCCCCATAGCCAAATAATCCCAATTTTGCCCTGCCCTCCAGCCGGGACCCTTCTCCCTACCCTGGGCTTCCAGATCCCTCAAACGCTTCAATCTTCTCTCACCTGTGCACACAGGACACAGAAGACTTTGTAACACACGTTGATCTTGTTCTTTCCTGATCCACACGCCTGTAGCTCCCAGTGCCCTTAGGAAAACATCCCACCTCACTACCCCTGGCTTCCTGGCTGTAATCCCTCAGAACAGCCACGAGGTCTCCAGAGCACCCTCACAGCAGCCCCTGGACACATCCTGTCCCTGCTCCTCGGCTTGGCGTCACCTTCTTGTCCCTTCGTTTTAGCCTGGGCACAGCTTACTGAAACATGGCTAGTAGCTGTACTCAGCACGTTACCCGTGCATGTCACCTGATCTTGCAGTGGCCCTTGAGACCAGAGAGACCTGAGGAAAAGGAAGTGCAGACCAGAGTTCCTCGTGCTCAGCGTACATGTGATGCAACAAACAACTCCCCGTGTGGGCTGATCCAGGCTCTGTCTCCCATCCAAGGGTCCAGCCCGAATAGGGTCTCCATGCCCCTGGCTGGCTTGTGCTGGAGGGTCCTGCTGTTCCGCTGACCGCTCCTCCCCACACCCCACCCTGCCACATGCTCGCTCTGTGGGAACTCAGCCTCAACAACACTTTGATGGAAAAATTTATGAAGAATCAAATTATTGCTGCTGGGAGGGAATTAAAACCATTTTTCATTCCCCGCATCCCCGGGCCACGTCTGCGGGCGCCACCTTGGGAGCACCGCGAGTCCCATCCCTCTTTATGGCCCGCCATCACGGGCACAGATTACAGCTGCAATTCTCTGCTAATCGGTTCTGGAGCAGGGACAGCAGTAAACGGCAGGCTCCAGCCCTGCCTCCCTTCCCGGGGCTGCCATCAGCACCGCCCACGACAAAATGCTATGGCGCAGTGGACAGGGATTCCTACAGTTCTGGTTGCTGCCCTGGCACTGGCCAGAGCTGTTGGCCTGGGGACGACTCCCGTACCCACCTCTATTCTGTCTGGCAGACTCCTATTCAACCTGCAACACCCAGCTCCAATGCCACCTTCTCTGGGAAGCCTTCTGTGATGATGCCCTAGTCTAGGGCACGTGGCCTCCCCTACCTGCCTCTGAATTTCCTTACTGCCTCAGGTTGCTCTGCTGCAAAGTGGGGGTACCAGAAGACCATCCTGAGGATTTGATGACATTGAGCATGTGAGTCAGCAAGAAGCCACTATGTATGTCTCCAAGGTGGGCCCAGCTCTAGTGAGGACACCTCAAAGCAGGTTATGGCTCCTTCTAGTTCCAGGGGGCCTCTGTGTGCATTTGTGGTGTGGGTATGCAAAGTCTGGGTGTGGGACTGAAGGTCAGAACAGGTGCTTGAGGCAAGTGAGAACCCTCTAGGCCCACCTCAGCCTGTGACTTTGCAAGGAAGGCACAGGCCGGGTAGTTTTGTTCAGGGCCCAACCTGTCCCATTGGCAGCCATAGGTAGGCAGAGCTCCTAAGAACCCATCTGGCCATGGACTCCTTCCCAGAGCAGATACCTACCCCTTGCAGCTGCTCTGTACCTGACCAAGGCACCCAGTAAGGGCTGCAGGGGTCTGAACAGCTGGAAACTGGCCATGTCTTGGCCATCTTGGCAGGCCCAGGTCCCAGGCCAGAGTCAGCACATCTTGTGGGGCTCCAAGACACAGAGCTTCCTAGGCTGCAGAGAGGCAGCCAGCAGGGTGTGTGTTGGGGGGTGACCCGCATTCAGCAACTATGCCACCAAGCTGGCACTCCCGCATTCAACAGCCACACTAATGCCTTGGCAGCAGGGGGTGGATTGCGACTTTCTCCAAGCTTATCAACACAATCTATTATTAATACCCCTCCAAAGGCTCCAGCAGCCATTTCCAGGCAGCACAGCCACTCGGGGCATCATCTGTTATCTAGATTGCAAGAGCCTGGGAAATAAAACAAACGGCGTGCACTTTATAAACGGAATGTGCCATCCGTTCGGTCTCCAAGCATCTCTCCACCCAATAAAACATCGGGGGGCACGTATGAAATACTCACTCCCAATTACGGGGCCGGCTTTGTCTACCACGCAGGGATAGAGTGAGAGCTACGCTCGAGCGCATGTGTGTGTGTATGGGGGTTCCCTTCTCTCTCCAAATCCCCTTCTCTCTCTCATCCCCTTCACCATGGGCACATGGCTGGAACCAGAAGCCACCGAGAGCCAAGGAGGAGCGGGCCAGCCACAGGCAGGACACTGCCATCACGGAAGCTCGGAAGCTTTGTGGGCAATTCCTCTCTCCCGGCCTCAGCTTGCTTCTCGGCACAGCAGGCAGGAGCTACCAGTTTAAAGCTGCCAGCAGACGGGGCGGGGACGCACCTTGGCTCCCCCACTTCACGGTGCAAACCCAGGGCTTTGCGTGTCCTAGATGAGCATTCTATGTCTAGCTCCAAAGCTCCCTTGCTATGTGACTTTGGGCAAGACATTTAACCTCCGAGACTCCAGTTCTCCATCTATGGGAACATTTGGGCTGGGAATGAAGCTCGGCTGGTAGCGTGCTTGTCTGGCCTGCACAAAGACCTGGGTTCCATCCCCAGTACCAAGTTTAACCAGGCATGGTAGTAAACACTTGTAATCTCAGCATCAGAGAGGTAGAGACAGGAGGATCAAAAGTTCAAGGTTGGGGCCAATGAGATGGTTCACTGGGTAGGACCTGCTTCATAAGTCGGAACCAGAGTTCAATCCCTCAAACACACAGAAAGGTGGAAGGAAGAAGAGATCTCCATGTGGCATCCTCTAGCGCGCATGCCCTCCCACCATACATGCAGTAATAAAAGAAATGGCTACATGGGACCCTGCCTTAAAAACAAAGAAAACAAACAAAAAAACGAGCCAGGCAGCTGTGGCGGCACACACTAACTTTAATCCAAGCACCCAGGAGGCAGAGGCAGGAGAATCTCTGAGTTAGAGGTCTATGGAGTGAGTTCCAGGAAAGCTGGTGCCACACAGGGAAACTGTCTCAAACCCCCAAAATGGTGGTAGTGGGGGGGGGGTTGTCCTAACTAACCGCAGAGCAACTGGGAAGATTAGGTGCCTGGGAGGCCCTTGGCACCATGCTGGTTCGGGGGCCTTGTGTTCCCTGCTTATTGGGGCCCCCACGATCTCTGGGTTGTGTGTACAAGTCCCAGCACGTCTCGCAGAATCCCCAAGGCCAGTCTCTCGAGCTCCCCTCTGCCATAATGGGTCTTGCTCTCTGGACTCGAAGACAGGACAGCTCGGTTGGTGGCCACCCACCTGCGTCATCTCTCTAGGTCCTCACAGACCAACCGGGAGGCAGGGCAGACACTTGTCTAAGGTCACACACAGCACTGCTCTGACCCTGTGAGTCCAGAGGGCCTTGTCTCTGGGTACTGGGTCTGTGCACCTGTCCCAAGGTTATAAGCTTCCTGGAGGCCCAATCCACATCACACCCCATGATTCTTCCTCTCCACAAAGGGTCTGGGTTCTTTACAAAGTAAACCGAGGGCTGGGCATGCACGAAACTGGGTTTGATCCCCAGGGTTGCATAAGCCAGACATGGTGACATACACATGTAATCCCAACACTCAGGAGGTGGGGCAGTAAGCTTAAAGTCATCCTTGACTAGATAGTGACTTTGAGGCCAGCTTGGGATCCATGAGATCCACTCTAAAAATAATAATAAAATAAATAAAAAACAAATTGAACATCACTCTATATGCACATTTTTTTTCAGTGATCACTGTGTAAAATATTCTATCGTGAGGACTTCCCTCTTTGAAAGAGTTCCAGGATGTAAGATCCCATTCCCATCAGCAATTGGTTTGGTTTGTCTAAAGCATAATTTATTAAACTCATAACAGGCTAATTAAAAAAAAGTCTGAAAACACAGTGTTTTGCAGAGGATTTGAATGTGGGTCACAAATCTGACAGACTAACGTCTTAGCCAGTGGCCACTGTGGGATGTCTGGAGCAAAGCTCCAGCTGCATACAGCACTGGCCTTTCTGAGATGTCCTCACCCCAGATGTCTTCAGCCAGTCCCCAGAGTTCAGGTGGTACATGCTGAGCTCAGAGCCCTGGCTCTGCCACTGTCAAGCCCTGGAACCTTGTTAAGTATGTACTCTTGTGCCTCAGTCTAGTGGGGACAATGATAGATATGCTGCTGGGGTGGGGCTGGGGCTGGGGTTGGGGGTGGGGCTGGGGGTGGGGGTGGCAGGGCTCCTGGCGATGGATGGGTAAAAGGGGAGTGTGATTGCTTCTATTACATCTTCAAGATTCCCAGCGCTGGGGCAGGAGAGATGGCTCAGTGGTTAAGAGCACTGACTGCTCTTCCAGGGGATCCAGGTTCAATTCCCAGCACCCACATGGCAGCTCACAACTGTCTGTAACTCCAGTTCCAGGGGACCTGACCTCCATGTTAAAACACCAAGGCACATAAAACAAAAACAGATAAATTAAAACTGTCCCCAGAGCTAGCCTAGCACTGTCGTTGAGTGGAGCTCCTTCCTCCTCCTCCTCTTCCTCCTCCTCACTGCACAGCATGCCCCATAAGTGCACTTTTTTTGTTTTTCGAGACAGGGTTTCTCTGTGTAGCTTTGTGCCTTTCCTGGAACTCTCTCTGTAGCCCAGGCTGGCCTCAAACTCACAGAGGTCCGCCTGGCTCTGCCTCCCGAGTGCTGGGATTAAAGGTGTGCGCCACCATCACCTGGCCCATCTGTGCACTTTACAGTGTGTGGGGCCCCAGCTGGGTTCTGAGGATAACTTCTACTGCACGTGTGCACTCGTGGCTCTCAGGGACCTCCTTCACCTCCTTCAGCCCTGGAGACAAGCCCTCAATGGGCAGCTTCAGTGATGAGTCAGCCTCCCCGCCTGTAATCACCACACTCCTCCCCAGCGGACACTGCTGCTTCTCACCTGATAAGGATCAAGCCTGAAGACACTCAAAAACCTAGCCCTACTTCCTTGCTGTGGTTTGGAGGCTAGCCTGTGGCACTATTAGCAGCAGGTGGTGTTTCTTAGGAAGGTAGGGGAAAGGTTAGGTCCCCGTGCCTTGAAAGGGGTCCTGGAAACCGTCATGATGTTCCACCCTACCATAGGCCCAAAGCCACTAGGCCAAGTGACCATGGACCAAAGCCTCTAAAATCATGAGCCAAAATAGATCTTTCCTTTTTAGCAGATGATTGCCTCAGGGGTTTTGTGACGGTGACAGAAAGCTGACACTGCTTCGTTGAGTCAAAGCAGACTTCAGTTTACTTCACAACACTTGAGAGCACAGAATAATCTCAAGGTAAAGCCCAAGATCAAACCATGGCCCTCTAAGCCACATCCTGGCCTGTCACCAGCCGACTTTTCACTGTCCCCAAACCCAGCAATTCCCATCGGCTTCCAAGGCTGGCCTCTTCTCTCGCTCTTCCCCTTGTTTCTGGACTGTTCATCCTTCAAGGCCTGCTTCAAAGGTCCCCTTCTGTGAGGGCTTCCCTGATGCATTATCAGCCATTCTGTATTTATGTGTCCAATGTCCCTACTGAGCTAGGAATTGACACGGGGTCTTCTAACTCACCCCCAGATCTGACACCGAGATTGTTAGCATTTGTTGAATGGATGAACAACTTTGTGAGAAATGAAATGGCAGCCAGATTGGGTGAGAAAAACATTATGTTTCTTTAAGGGGCTCTAAGAATATCACTAGGTAACAAGACACAGATTTGCTCTCTCTAGAAACACACCGGAGTCTGTCTGTCTCTCTCTGTCAAGGCTTCTGTCAGAATGTCACAGTGGCTGAGGCAGAGCTCCTGGACATAACTGCTGGATTCTTCTCTCCGACAGAGACCAGGTGAATGGGTGCTGCTGGTTTGGTGGCCTTCTGTGCCCACTGCGGCACCTTCTTTGATTCATCCAGCCACACTCTGGCTCTGAGGACGCCTGGGCACAGAGCCAGACTGCCTGGTCCCACAGAGATGACCACAGTGTGGCAGGTGATCTGCCAGGCTGTGCTCACCACAGAAGGCTGGGATGACAAATGTGGGGGACAGCTGGGGACTTCCTTGTGGAGGGGACATAATACAGGCCTAGGGAATTGGTTCTGGGAGGTGGCAGGAGTGATTTTGAATCCTAGCTCTGCCCTACTAGCTTCCTGATTTTGGGACAAGGCACTCTATCCTGACAGTCTGGCTCCCTGTGAGAAAATGGAGGTTGGGTGCCCACCTAGCAGGTGTGGTAGTCTTCTCCAGGACACACTCAGGTGGTGGCAGGATTCCAGATTCCACTGATGGGGCTCGAGATAGCAAGAGCTCCCTGTGGTATGGGGTTCTTACAGTTGGGGGCTGTGGTACCCTATGATGTAGGTACAGGGGTGAGGGGTAGGCCTCCAATGCCTGGGGACAGGGCCCTGGAGAGTAGGGGTGGGAGGGACCGCAGGAGCCAGCCCATCACTGGGACTTACTGACATCTCCCCATGTGTCTGTGCATCCTTATCATTCCGGGCTTAGCTGTTTTTTATTTGGAGACAAAAAGGGGCCTGTTGATGGGATCCAACTCAAACCAGCTGCAAACATCTGCTTTGATGCGGCAGGAGCCGCAGGCAGGCCCGGAGTGCGTGTCAATCAGGCGGCTGGAATGTGCAGCGTGGCTGGCCATGCTCACTGGCTGCCGGTGTGGTACCTCCTGGCCTGCCAGGGCTTGGCAGGGCCTTGCTGACCTGCCGCCTGCCCAGCCGGCATGAGGGTTGCCCCGGGCTTCTCTTAGCCCTTTGATCCACCTCCAGGGCACAGTGGGGAGGCCCCAGCCAGGGCTGGAGGTCACCAGCCATAGGCAGGCAGGGACCAGTCCAGCTTGGAGACTTAGGTACTGCCCCCATACCAACAGGCACACATTCAGGGATCCCACAGACACTGGCATCTTCTCCATGCCAGGCACTAAATGAGGATGGAGCTGGGAGCAGAAGAAAGGGACCATCCCAGGCTCCACCTCAACTTCCATTCTCACAGCAGAGGGGACATTCCATAGGTTAGAATAGCGTGTGTCTATCTGAACAAAGAGACCATCACACACACAATGTACCAAAGGAGACAATAAAGTAACACAGAGGCCAAGGAGGGGTCTAGAGGGCTGCAGTTTTAGAGAGGGCAGTCAGAGGCAGCTGGACATCTAGGGAAGGGGTTCCAGCTGTAGGGGACAGCAGTGTAAAGGCCCTGAGGTTGGAGTGCACATGGAGTGCCAGGAAGTGGCACTGTGTCCAGCACCATGGCTGGAGCAGGTGAATGGAGGGAAGGGACCCAGGTGCAGGCAGAGCTGGGGGAGGGCTGCTCATGTGGCCTGGGAGGGCTGCGAGCTAATAGACTAGCACTTAAAAGTCTTTTTAAAAATAATTTATTTAACTTTATTTATGTGCATTGGTATAACAGTGTCAGATTCTCTGGAACTGGAGTTGCAGACAGTTGGGAGCTGTCATGTGGGTGCTGGGAATTGAACCCAGGGCCTCTAGAAGAGCAGCCAATGCTCTTAACAACTAAGCTATCTCTCCAGCCCCCTTGAAAGTGTATTTAAACATTTATTATTTGTTTGTTTATTTATTTAGTGTGCATGTGGTGGGGGCCAACTGTCTGAGTCAGTTCTTCCCCTCAACCGTGAGGGCTCCGGGAATTGAACTCAGATCATCAGTCTTGGTGGCAAGCACCTTAACTCACTAAGCCATCCGTTTGGCCCTCTGGTTTGGCATCTTAACTGGCTCTCTCCAGTAGCTGTGTGGCTATGACGGACAGATGAGGAGCAGAGACAGGATTGGGGACATCAACCCAGCGACCTAGGTGAGATGAGGTCAGCATCCGGAAGTAGCCTGACCCCCGGAGCCTTCCAAAGGAGAGGATGCCAGAGGAAAGGTGGGTCTGACCCTCTCAACAAGTCGGGGGTGGGCACTAGAAAGGAAAGCCGAGGCACAGTAAGGGAGGGCAGGATGGGGCCTCAGCTCTGGACAGGATGTGCCCAGGGGCAGCACCTGACATCTGAAGTTCTGGAGAAGCTTAGATGGGAACACACACATTGGTATGGACATGAGCATAGACATACATGAGCACACACATACACAGACATACACATGTGCATACCCATGCAGTCCTACAGAATGAGCTTGGACCATGTCCCATCTTCAGTGGAACTCATCATGGAGCTGGGTGGGCACTGCTCTGAAACCAGGCACTCCTGGGTAACAGACAGGAGCCCTCTTGCCACCAGGGAGAGACAAAGTCTAGGACAGGGGGAAGTGGATGAGGCCCTCTCCCCGTCTGAGCACCTTCCCATGAAGACCTGGGGTCCAGCTCAGGATGCTGATCCAGACAGAAGAGACACAGGAAAGCCCGTGAAGGCAGCCAAGCCTTCGTGTGAGGGCACCAGGCTGGGGCTTCGTCTGTGGTTGATGTATGGGCCCTAGTATAGCTTGGATAGTAGAGGGTTTGTTGGCACACAAGAAGGCTTGGGTTTGATCCCTAGCACCACATAAAGGCAAATGGCTGATGTTATCCTAAACCCCACAGAGAGGATTGCTCTCACCACATTCCTGCACCTGCTGTGAGCCACGCCCTGGACTGCCCCTTCCTTTCCTTCTGCCGCCCATCCTGCCTCAGGAGCCATCCAGGCCCCTTCCCCTCCCGCACCGAACCTGCGCTCACGAGCTCCCGACCCTGGACTCCACAGCCCTCTCAGTCCTGTTACTGCTCCACTCTGCGTCTTAGAGTCTAAGACTTCCTGAAGTGTTTCCTACAGACCAAAAAGGCACCAGGCTGCTGCTCTCCTGGCCCCTTTGCAGGCGGCGGCACACAGGGGTGGGGGTGGGGAGCTGGGGCGGGGCAGGGGTGGGGGGCCGCGGGGGCGGGGGTTCTGTTCTGGAAGCCCTCTGTGGTTTCCTCCTGCCCACCTGTGATAGCTTTGTTTCACTCTGTCCACTCGGAGTGGCCAGGTCCATGTCCTAGGCTGGAGGTGCTGAGTGTGTGAACAGTCCAGGTGGAAGATGAGAAAGCCCACACCACGAGACATGGAGCCGCTGGCTTTGTCTTGGGCTCCTCCATGACTAGCAAGGGCTGGGTTCAGAGCCACGTGCCCAGGAAGGGCTGTAGGACTAAGGCAAAGCCTGAGTAGGTACGTATATACTCAGCCAGGTAGAACGCAGAGCTGGGCAGCCAGAAACCTGCTGGCTGCTTCAAACACCCCAGAAGAGCTGAGGGTGGTGACCCTCATCTCATCTGTAATTGAGGATAGCCCCAAGTTCAAAGCCAATGTCTACATAATGGGTTCCAGGCAAACCAGTACCACATAGTGAGTTCCTATCTCAAAACAAACAAACAAACAAACAAACAAACAAACAAACAAAAAAACAAAAAAACAAAAAACATTTCAGAGGAGGAAAGACAAGAGGGCTTATTGGGTAAAGTGCTTGCTGCACAAGACTGGGGACCGAGTTCAATCCCTGGAGCTCATAAAAAGGTGGAAGGAGAGAACCAACTCCACGAAGCTGTCTTCTGACCTCCATGGGTGCACAGAGGCGCGCGCACACACACACACACACACACACACACACACCCTTTTTTTTAAAGACTGCATAGGCTTCCAGTGAGGGAATGTGCATGTGTGTGTGCAGTGGGAGTTGACTTGAGAATTGCATTCTGTGCAGAGACAGACAAGCAGAGGCCATCCCAGGAGGGAGCAGCTGGAAAAGCAAAGGTATGAGGAGGCCTTTTGAAAGGCTGGAGAGACAGTGCATTCGATTGGAACAGCCTGGTAGGAATGAAACGTCAGCGAGCAAGGCTGCAGGTCCAACACTCAAGACCTGAAGATAAAGCACACACTTTTCTTCTGTACAATGATACATCCGTGCACCCATTCACAGTCACCTAACTGGGTACACATTCATCCACTCTCCCATTACTTATCCATCTTCCCATCCCTTTATCCATAAATCAGTCTAGCCAGCCAGTCACCCACTCATGTATCCATCTATCACTCACCCATCCACCTATCTACCCATCCATGTGTCCATCCACCTATCATCTATCAGTCCATCTAGCCACTCACACATGTATTCCTCCTCTATTACCATCCACCTACTCATCCATTTTCTTACATCCACCCATCATTCATCCATTTACCATCTAGCCACACCTTTATTCATCCCATCCACTTCTGTCTATACCCACCCATTGCCTCAGCCATCCACTCATCCACAGACTGCCTGCTCATCCATCCCAACCTCTCACTGCAATGTGAAGTGTTAGCATTTGCCAAACACACACCACAGCCAATTGCTGTGTCGGGTGACAAGGACTGAGTGGGAAGAGGGTCCAGGGGCTCTCCTGGTGGAAGGAACAGCAGCATTCAAGAGAAGGGGGTCCCTGCAGGAGGGACCTGGGACACAACCGTGGGGCAGAACACTGACCAAACTTGTGGTTTACTATTCTAAACCCAAAGATTTTGGCTTCTTTGTATAAACTGTAGCAGGGTTTAATTAGGGTTCTATCAACATTGATAAACTTTCTTTGAGCTAGTGTGTTCTAGAAGAAACTCCATTAAGGCAATTTAATTTTTTTGATCAATTTTCTTTCTAGTATAGTTAAATAATTTACAACTTCTCCTTTTTCATTTTTTTCTTTTACTAAAATTGTTTTTATTGAGACAAATGATTTTTTCACAGGACTTTTTAAGAGGGCTTGCTCTGCTGTGAGGTTTGTCCTCCCCAGCCTTGCTGATGGCCAGTGGCAATGCGTTACACCTGCGCAGCCTCCCTGCTGGCAGCTGGACTTCACACGGACTTTTTTATTTACCAAGGTAAATCTCCCCCAGGATCAGGAGGGTGTTTTCCAATCCTGCCAACTCAATCACTGAAGTTTGTTTTCACAAATCTCACCAGGCAGCCAATGAAAACACACCTACCCAGGGACCGAAACACCGGACTTCAAGGTGTCCTGTATGGACTGCAAGTGTCCCCAGCACCTGTGTTCCTTCTTGTCCTTCAGGGACTCAGACAGCACCTCCTTCTCTTGATCCCCATGTTTCTCAGAGTCTAGTCCCTTACTAACACGTCTGAGTTTTGCCAAAGAGCCTTAAGCCTATGCTAGCTGGGTAGTTTGTTTCCCTTCAGGTGAGCCGGTCCTCTCCTCCCTCGCCCTCTGCTCCATGCTCCCCCTGACGTAGCCATGGATAACACAAGCTGTCTTGGCACAGATGCTCCAGTCACGTGAGATCTGGCCCAAGCCTCTCCTCCACTGCGCATTTGTAAGCGCACACATTTCTCTGGTCCCGCTCTGGTCTGAACCCACATTGTGACGCATGTATAAGGTCCTACCAAGTGAGGCACTCATGAAATCTGCTCAGCCCAAAGCTCACAGCTACACAGGAAAAGCCTTTCTTCAAACACGCTTCCCTCCCGCCCCACCTCCCCAATCAGTGATGGCACACGCCTTTAATCCCAGCACTCAGGAGGCAGAGGCAGGCGGATTCCTGAGTTCCAAGCCAGCCTGGTCTACACAGAGAAACCTTAAAATCAAAAACAAAAACTAACCAAACAAACAAAAACAAAAAACTCACACACATACAAAAAAAAAATAAAAAAAATAAAAAAAAATAAAAAAGATCCGAGGATAGCCTCTTGGAAAGGTAGGGTCCCTTCCTCGATGCAGAGTGCCGGATAGGCGGGCACCACACTTTTCTAAGAGTTGGGAAGGTGGTTGGGGAGAACAGGGAAGAGGTGCCAGAGATAGGGAGCCTGAGAGTTGCTCTTGGGGTGACTTTTGGGAGGACACAGTTATAGTTGGTGAGTAGAACAAGTCCCTATGATGAGCCACAGGATTCTGAGAGGTGGGTGCAGGAGGGGCCGGCTGAGAGTGACGAGAGGTTTGGAAGCCTGAGGGCTGGACCTCTCAAAAGCCGGTGGGCTCTCTCCTGCAGGCTGGGGGTGGCCGGGGCAGGTTAAGCCTGGTGTCCCTGCAGGGCAGGGCATACAAGGCCACTCATGCAAGGCCACTCCTGGGGACCCCCCTCTACTGTTGGCCCGTTTAGTGGGTAACTGATCGCCCCACGCCCCGCCCCAGCCGCCCGCTGCCCGCGTGAGCCGCTTAATCACCGCCCGCCCGGCTGCATTAGCATAGTAATGGCCTTTAAATTGAGCCTCTTTGTTTTTTAATTAAGCTCCCAGCAGGTACAGAGAAGAGCGATTATTGAGGAAGCTGCCAGCGCTAATCGCCCGCAGTCATTTGACAATTAAAAAGCGCCTAGCTTTAACCCTTTCCCTGCGCCCGCAGCAGTACCCCCCAGCGTTTAGCACCCGCTGTGTGTGTGTGCACGCTTTCGACTGGGATCGGGGATCCCTCCCCTAGCAACTCAGAGAGGTCCTTGCCAACACCCCCATTTTGATGAGGGGCAAACTGAGGAACAGAGCAGGGAGGTAACTTGCCCAAGGCACACAGTTTGGGCGTGGAAGACAGGAGTTTGGCAGACAGGTTGCTATGGAGACTCAGTGGCCAGCCTTGGCGCCTTGCAGCGCCCTCTGCTAAGAACACCTTCCCACTTACAGAGTATGGCAAAAATCTTCTCACCCTTCTAATGCCCGTGGGGTGGAATTCCCAGGCCTCCTCTCCTTCTCCTTACCCATCCCGTGCTGTGTACAGGCACGGGACTGGGCCTCCCGCACGCCTGAGAACAGCTGTGTAAGAAGAGGTGGGAGTGGGCTCTGCCCACATGGGAGGGGTACCGTAAGTGGGACAGGTAAATTCAAAGACAAGCACCAGGTCCAGCCCCTCCAGGGAGAGGTGGTCGGAGACACCTGGCCGCTGAAGTTTGGAGGGAGGGTCTAGGAAAGGCTGCAGTGTGTCGGAAGATCCAGAGGCACCACCAGCATGACCTAGAAAGAAAAGCTGAAGGGGAGGGCAAACGGAACCAGAGGAGCGGGGCAGAGCGGGAGCAGCCAAGGGGCGGGTCTTACAGGCTTCACAAACAAGTGCACTTACATTTAAATGGGTAATGCCTCCCGTGATTTACTACAGAAACGTCCAAAAGGCAGCTGGCTGCCGCCTCCTCCACCGTATCCCTAGACTCCAGATACTCTCCCCAGAGAGATAAGTAACACATGGGTGTGTGGACCCATGCACCCCCACCCCAAGCTTGGCCTTTTCTAAAGAGGACTGGCTGGGTCTGTCTGTCTCTGTCTCTCTGTCTCTGTCTCTCTGTCTCTGTCTCTCTCTCTCTCTCTCTCTCTCTCTCTCACACACACACACACACACACACACACACACACACACACACACACACAACCACTCTTCACTAGGGCACCTGACTTCCAGCTGCCGGATCCTTCACCATAGGCTCAAACTCGGATTTACTTAACCTGCACCCCGCGGAGGCCTTGTGGGCCATTTAAAGGATTTTGTCTTACTCTCAAGAACCATTGAAGGGTTCTAAATGGGGAGTGGCTTGAGTGATTTACATTTTCAAAAGATCACTTTGGCTCCTAGCTGGAGCCCTCTGAGAACTGCGTTGGGGTCCCGCAGGAGGCAGAGCAGCTTCTTTCTGGCTGGGGGTCAGAGAGTGGAGATGGTTTGGGAGAGAGCCATTGGGTGGGCAATGCACTGGACTTGGGGCAGGATAGAGGATGCTCCAACCCTGGCCACCGAGATGGGGCGCCGGGTGGTGGAAGCCGGCGCTCGGTCACTGATGTCCTGTCACCTCAGGGCAGGAGCCTCCCATGATGGGGAGGGCCCACAGACGCTCAGGAGGAGATGGGGGGCCTGGTCCCCTCCCCCCCCCAAGGTTTCCAAGCTCTGTCCCTGTCCGGCTCAGTTTCTCAGGGGCTCTGACCTCATCTCACATGCTCTGTATTCTACTTCAGGTTGAGTGGACGAAGCCTGGCAGGGGCTGTGTCTTTCATAGAGAACTATCCCCAGGGTGTGTGGGGCAAGAGGGGAATTGGGATAGAAAGAGGAGCACTTGGCCCTCGTCACTCTTTTTTCTCTGTTCCAGGCTTGGGAGTGGAATGGGACAGGCTGTCGGCACCCTGGAGCCCCCCTCGCTCTGCCTATGACTCAGAGCTGGGGAGGGGGCAGTCAGGGCCACCCACCGGCTGCCTTGTCCCCTGGGCAGAGGCAGGAAGCAAGGAGCCCTTGCAGGCAGCTAGGGGTTAACAACCAGCCCACCCCCATCTATCAGCTAACATCTCCCAAACAGACAGACAGACACGGCAGCTGTCCAAACAGGCCTGTGTACCTGGCCACAGCCTCGGAGGGGACAGGGCAGTGCTATTTACTCAGCTCCTGCCCCCACCACACGCACTCACACACACACACACACACACACACACACACACACACACACACACACGGGCATTTCCATGCAGTCTCCCTTGGGTTTGTGCTGAAGGTTCGACAGTTCATAATGCTAATCATCCTTGTTCTGAACTGGGGGTCTCTGGACACTAGTGTTAGGACTGATTGTCCAGCCCAACCATTGCCACTCACCATGAGCAGAGAAGCAGCACTAAACTGCTCTCAGAGCAGAAACTGATACCGGGAGCATGGGAACCGGGGAACCATCTCAGACACCCTGGGGGCTTGTCAGGCTTCCTTCTCCCTCCCTCATGGCTCCCTGACCAGCTCCAATCGTGGTTCCAGTGCAAAGGCACCAGCTACCATTCACTTCAGTTGAGTGGTCCAGGAAGTTCCCTCCATCACACCTGTCCATCACCAACCAGGATGCTTCATACAGGGTTCCTAGGTCTGACCCTCCTCAGTGTTGAGCTACCTCCCACCTCTCCACTGGTCCCCAGGTCTGGTGTATCAGGTGCCCGGGAAGTCCGGCCATGAGCATGGCCCCCTCTCCCTCTGTTGGTGGCTCCCTATGCATTCTGCAAGCTCTCCCCAATGCTCCTTCCCTGGGGAAAGTGTTAAGGCTCCGCTCCTGCTCAGCTCAACTTGTACCTCCTACACAGAGCCTGGGTATCTAACTCCCCCGTGGCAGAAGGCTTCTATTTTACAGAAAGAAAACCAAGACTCACAGAGGCACCACACCTGTGCCAAGCCCCACAGCTACAGTACGGGCCCCACACAAGCAGCAAGATAGGGACTGGAGGGTGGCTTAATGGTTAAGAGTGCTTGTGGCCCTTGCAGAGGACTGGAATTTGGTTCCTTGCATCCATGGTAGGTGGCTCACAATTGCCTGGAATTCCAACTTCAGGCTATCTAATGCCCTCTTTCGGCATTCATAGGTACACACAGGCACATGCACACACATGCATGCACACACTCACACTAAGAGAAGAAAAAGAAGAGGAGGAGGAGGAAGAGGAGGAGGAGGAGGAGGAGGAGGAGGAGGAGGAGGAGAAGGAGAAGGAGAAGGAGAAGGAGAAGGAGAAGGAGAAGGAGAAGGAGAAGGAGAAGGAGAAGGAGAAGGAGAAGGAGAAGGAGAAGGAGAAGGAGAAGGAGAAGGAGAAGGAGAAGGAGAAGGAGAAGGAGAAGGAGAAGGAGAAGGAGAAGGAGAAGAAGAAGAAGAAGAAGAAGAAGAAGAAGAAGAAGAAGAAGAAGAAGAAGAAGAAGAAGAAGAAGAAGAAGAAACAGAAGCAGCGGCAAAGGTAGGTGCAATCTTGGGGGAAGGACAAAGCCCTTGACTCATGTGTCAAGTCCTAACAGGGTAGCATAGGCCAGCAGTGAGAGATGCCCAATTTGACCAAGGTGCCCTGGATCTGTGAACCAAGGTGCCCAGGGAGGGATGCCCCACTTATCAGGGCTCTCATGAACTCAGGCTCAGGCTCCGCTAGCAGGGACATGTGCATCCCTAAGAAGTGTATCCTCTCCCCAAGGCCAGGCTCTAGAAGGCTCTTCAGTGCCCCTACCCAGTGTGACATCTTTACAGCACATGCTGGGCCTGCGAAGGCCTGGGTGGGGTGAGGGGACTGTAAATTCCTGGGCCCCTGGCTTTCCATCCCTAACAACCTCCTCCCGTGGCCACAGCGCCTGTCCCTTCGCAGCCAATTTACATGAGGGGTCCCAGACCTTGGGCGTAAAGCATTCCAGACTCCAGAGAGGGGGCAACTATTGTTTCTTTGGGAAAAATAAAATAAAATATAAAATAAACCGGATCTCTGCAGCGTCTAATCACTCTCATATGTGCTATGGGGTTCCCAGCGTGGACAACCCTTTCCAGTGTGAGAGCCCCTGGGGCACAAACCTGGCTTCCCTGCAAGAGATGGAGGCAGAGGGCAGAGCCACTGGGCCCCTGTCTAATTTAATCTACTCCATAACCTCACAATGACTGAATGTCCCATTTCACAGAGGGTACAACTGAGTCTCTCGTTCAAGGTCAACAGCCAGTACCTAGCCCTGTCAGGATGTCTCCTGGGAACTGCCCTGCACTGAGTGGCCTCCCTGTGTGAGGGCCGTGCACTGCCCTCGTAAGGGGTCTGCTCCCACCAGGCCTGCCCCAGGCAGGCCCGCCATAACCGCAGCTGGGGCCTGAAAGCATCAAAGCTGGTTTTTAATAAGGAGGATGAATCTTCTTGGAAGCCTCAATCCAGGAGTGGGGGGGTGGGGGTGGCCAGGCAGCCACCGACCTTAGTTCTTCTGCCCCTCTGAAGGCAGGGAGGGGAGCCCTGGCCCAGTGGCCTGTCACTGGCCGCTGGGGGCCTGGGCGGTGGGGGGTGGCTGCCCCGGGCCTGGAGGGAGCTGGCTCCGCTAGCAGAGTAAGCTCACAGGATATTACACAGCCTTTGTGTGCCTGGTGACCCAGCTGCTGGTTATTGAAAAATTCCACCGCTCGGCACAGGGCAGGCCTGCTGACCCCTCATCCCAGGACGCGCCTATCTTTCAAAAGATACAGGATTAGAGCAGCAGGCACGACCCTGAGCAAAGCCCGTCTGGGGTGTCTGTGTTTTCGTGGCCTCACGGGATACTGGTTGGAGTGGGTTCTTGGCGCAGGATTTAATTAGTTGGAATCAGTCTGCGATTACTGTGGCGACTATTTACCCAGGCACTCAGCAGTCTGAGCCCTACTCAGAACAAAGATGGGCCCCTCAGCCCTGGGCTGGCCAGGCCAGGGGCCCCAGCTGAGCTTGGGCCCAGCTGGGCCGGCAGGGAGAGCTGCAGGCCCGGCCGGCCAGACCTTCTGCCTGCGCACCTCATTTAGTCAATATTTGTGGGTTTTCAAAATGCAAAGCATCTACATGGGGCTTTTAAAAAATTAAAGCATCTCAAGAAATTTATGGCCAACTTCCGAGTGGCCCCTCCCCCAGTTCGTGGCTCTGTGGCGGTGGTCAGGCAGAGCGAGTTTGCTGGGGTGGGATGGAATTCCTGCAGGAGGATGGTAGGGGGGCTATGCCCAGAGGCTGGCCTAGCCCCCACTCTGCCTCCTCAGGTGTGTGTGTGTGTGTGTGTGTGTGTGTGTGTGTGTGTGTGTGTGTGTGTGTCTACAAACACGCACATGTGGCAACTACTTTGCTTAGGGAGGTGAGCTGATTTCTCTTGCTTGTACCCATTCCCATACCATGGGAGCTTTCCTAAGGCCTACAGTGCAACTGGGAACAGGAACTATGAGTGTCCATGTATGTAGTCTAGATGGCTCCTCCTCCTGCATACGCCTGCCTGTCAATGCACATGTGCATGCCTCCTGGGCTCATACTTACCTGTCTGCAGCTGTTCAGCTCTTGGTATACAGCCAATGTTTAGCAGTCTACATCTACACACACTTACAAATCCAAGTGTGCTCCACTCTATGCACACATGCTATGCACATGGACCCACACACACCGACACAGGCCACTGCTCTAAGCATGTTCACACATTCATACACAATGTCTGTACACACATGTACATATGTGTGTCCCCACTTGTGGAGACATCAGCTTCCCCGAACCTATGGGAGGCTACAGGGGTAGTTTTGCAGCCCAGAGTCAGGTGTGGCTTAGAGATACTTTGGGTTTTGTTGTTTGTACATTTATCTGTTGGCAGGGTCTCACTATGTAGCCCTGGATGGATTAGAACTCTCTCTGCATCCAGAGTGCTGGGATTACAGGTGTGAGTCACCACACCTTGCTAAGGTAGTTCTAATGTGGAATAGGACCTCTCTGGTCAGGAACGCTGCCAGATCAGACTACAAGGCAGATCTGGGGGTCTGGCCCTTCATTTAGGCAGGCCTTGTCCCAAGCTGTCACCAATCTCCCTCTGTCCAGACTGTCCTCAGCCTCCTCTGAAGACTTCTTGGTTCTCACCTGCCCTCCCACCATAGCCATGGCCACTGAGGCTTATGTCCTGTGGCTTGGCGCACTTCAGGGCCACCTGCAGGTCAGGGACAGAGAAGCGAACTGCTGGACACAGAAGGACTCTGGGTATAATGGCCTCCTTTTCTGCCCTGCTGTAGAAATCAGTAACCCTGGCCTCACCGCAGAACCACGTGGTCTGTATGCTGTGAGCACTTGCACATACAGAATCATGCCTGCATGAAGCCACTAGCATCCCATTGACTGCACTAAAGAGGGACAGACAGAGGGACAAAACCCTGGTAGAAGACATGTGGGAGCAGCGGAAAAAGGAGGCCACAGTAGACGATGGCCTACACAGGAGCCTCTGCAGGTGGTAGACACATGCACGTGTGTTCTGTGAACACACACACACACACACACACACACACACACACACACACACACACACACGGAAGTGGTCTCAAGAGAATGATTCTTGGTTGTTCCAGTGCGGCCCCATTGTTGAGCCTTGGGCAGTGAGCCACCCAAATCCAAGTCTGGTTGGTGACCAGGCAGGACCCCAACTTACTGCTGGTCACCACCCCCAGTTTACATCATCCCCCTCTGCTCTGACCCTGATGGGCCCTCCTTCAGGCCTCTCTACTTCTGCTCCCCTCACAGACACCATGGGGGGCCCCTGGCTGATGCCCCCATCTGCTCCCTGGGCTGGGTTTCTTTTCATTGCCCAGCACCTCCCCTCCCCCGGGCTGGCTTCCCTGCATGGCTTGCACCTGCCTATCTTCACAAGCCCCCCCCCCCTTTCCTGTCCTCACTCCACCTGTCTGCCTCACACCCGGGGACAGCCGTGCCAGGGCTGAACCCCAAGCCTGCTGCCATCTTTGGGTCATTTCTTAGTGGTCCGTGAGGTTGATGGATCCTTATTTATAAAACCTCCAGAATGGCTTCACAAAGGAGGGCTGTGCAGGGCGTTTTCTCAGAACTGGGCAAGGGAGACCGCTCCCTAATGACTCTTCTTGTCGCCATCCAGGTTGAGCACCACAGGACAGGGGGAGTCGGGGGATGAAAGTGGAGGGCAGCAGGATGAGGTGGTAGCCCCTCTGGAGTCTGGAGGATGCATTCCAATCTTGCCTCTATTTAGCTTTGTGGGCTGGGCCCCTGGCATCATCCAGGGCCTCAGTTTCCCCCTTTTCTGGGAGGTTTGAGCCTGCTCAGATGGCAAAGTTACAATAAGACCATGAGTGCTAAAAGATCAAGACAGACTCAGAGGGTGACTCCAACGTCCCCTCCTTCTGGTTCAGCTGCTGTCACATCCCAGACGGACCCTATGTCAAGGTTCCTGCAGATCCCAGGGACTTCCATTGGTCTCAGGAAATTATAGTGCTTCCCGGTGTCTCCCTCCTTCCTCTCCTAGCCTGAGAGCTCTCGGCTTCCTTCCCCGCCCACCGCTAAGCTCCCAGCCACCACGCTAACACAACTGCCCAAGCCCATGGGCGTCATGCCCTCCCTGCACTTCCCTGCCCGAGGACCTGGCTTCAGCGCCTCTCTGCTTGCCACAAACGACCACCCAAATGGAAGCAGGCCTCACTTTCCCAGGGGCCTCCACGAGGGGCCACTCAGAGGCAACGGGCCGGGGTTTGGTAAGCAGCTGCTGTGGGACAGGCAGAGGACAAGGGCTGGACGCGAAGCTCACACCATCCCCTTCTCAGCTGTTGACCGCTTTCAGCTTGCTCTCTTTCTTTCACTATAAATGTGACACACCACACATATACACAGACACACAGGCGCACACACACACACACACACACACACGCAAGCGGGGGTGGAGATAATGCACACCACATGGAGGTTAGAGACAACTGTACGGTCGGTTCTTTCCATTCACCTTCGTAGTTGGTTCTGGGGACTGAACTCAGGTCTTCAGACTTGCATGGCAACTGGGCTATTTCACCAGTCCCATGAACCATCCATTTCTTCTGGAAACTCCAGACACCCTCAGCCTGTCTCTCTCCACATTGCAAGTTCCTGGTCTCCGCCTCCTGAGGTGCTGGGATCACAGTCCACCTGATCAGGGCTGGGTCCTCCCGTGGCTTCAGTTGTTGCTTCAAAGCCCCCAAGGCTCTGCTGCAGCACTGGCTGCCCCTCCAGTCAACTCCACAGCCTGACGTGACCGTGACACCAGCTCACAGAGGGAGGACCGAGTCTCTGGCTCAAGATGACCAGCCAGTAGCTGACCTAGGCGGGATCTCCTCAGATGCACAGGCTCCGGAAGGATGTCCTGCAGCTGCTGGGAGCCCCATCTCCTAAGCTGCTCTGTGGGTGCCTCAGGGCAGCAGAGCCCCAGTGCTCACACCCCAGCTCCTGTCAGTTAGCATATGTGCACTGTGACAAATGCACCAGGACGCCTGCTGATGTGGTGTGTGGGACAGTCAAGCCCTGGCATGGAAAGGGTTAATAAATCAAGGTCTACCCATTCCCCAGACAGCTGTGCCTGACAATACAGGTTAATTTGTGTGCGCTGACATGAGCGATGGTCCTGGGCATTTTACTGAGCAGGACAGGCAAGAGGTTAGTTAGCAAAGATCCAGGTCCCGTGAAAGGAGAGCCAACTGGAGACACTCAGCATGCTCAGAACACATTCCTAAGAAACATGTTTGTGAAGTTCATAAGTAAGGATCAGAGTTCAGATCTCCAGAACCCATGCAAATGGGATGGCCACCTTTAATCTCAGCACTCTGGAGGCAGAGATGGGGATCCCCGGGGCAAGCTGGCTAGTCACACTAGCTCAAATCAGTGAGTTCTAGTTTCTGTAAGAGGCTCTGTCTCAGTCAATTAAAATGGAGAATGATTGAGAAAAACGTCTAATGTCAACCTCTGACCTTCATTCGTGCACACACACAGGCATGTGCCCTTGTACATGTGTTTGTATAATACATGTGAACATGTATACTCACACCCAAGCCACACATGAGAGAAGGAAGGAAGGATGGGAAGGCAGGCAGGCTTGCCACCATCTTGGCTGTCTGACTTCATTCAGGGGAGCGATGGGATAAAGGGAGATGGTTCCGTTTTTTTTTTTTTTTTTTTTTTTACTTCTGCTTTGCAGCAATGGCTTTTATATTAGAAAAATAAAGGGATGTAAGAAGTAATCAAAAAAATAAGGAGGCATAAAGAAGAGAGAAGATGACCACTTCTGCCTGAAGTCGGATCTTACAGGGTGACACTGCTTTCCAGGACTGAGGTCCCCCGAAGCCCGCCTGCCCAGGTCCTCCACTGGCCTCCTCAACCTCAACTCTCTCTACCATCAGCAATTCTTGGCGAGTGAAAATCCAGCTGTGGGCCGGGGAGATGAGTCTGTAGGTAAAGTGCTTGTCGTGCAAGCCTAAGGGCCTAACCGGTGGCGCACGCCTTTAATCCCAGCACTCACAGAGCCAGGCGGATCTCTGTGAGTTCGAGGCCAGCCTGGGCTACAGAGTGAGATCCAGGACAGCCAGGGCCACACAGAGAAACCCTGTCTCAAAAAACAAAACCCAAAACCAAATCAAGCCGACTAACCAAACAAACAAAAAACAAAAACAAAGCAAGAGCCCAAGTTGGGATCCCCTTGGCCAGCGTGAACAGGACGGAGTGTGGTTGTGCACCTATCGTGATAGACATAGGGGTCAGAGGACAGCTTTACAGGGTCATTTCTCGCCGTTCACCTTCATGTGGGGTTGTGGGGAACAAGCTCAGGTCCTCAGGCTGGGGAGGCAGAGATGGGGGTCCCTGGGGCTCGGTGTCCAGGCAGCCAAATCTGCTAGTTCCAAGTTCTGAGAGACTCTGCCTCAAAATATAAGTGGGAGAGTGTTATAGGAAGACACCTGAGGTCAACTTCTGGCCTCCACATGCACTCACATACATGTGCACATGGATCTGTACACGCACACGCACGCACGCACGCATGCATGCACGCACGCGCGCACAAGAAAATTAAACTGCAAACAAGGTAGAGAACCTGGACCTCTCAGAGCAGGCTCCACAGTCCCCTGAGCTGGCCTCAGCTTGCCTTGCGTGTGTGTGTGTGTGTGTGTGTGTGTGTGTGTGTGTGTGTGTGTGTGTGTACACAAAGTGGCTGGTGCTAAGCATAAAAGGCACAGGTCTCTGCCATTCCTGTCGCTACTGCTCTGACTCTGACACCTGCTGTTCACAGCTCCTTCTGTCCTCCGCCTGTTCTCTTTGTCCCCAGCTCTCACTGTCTTCCCTGCCCCTTCCTGGGAAAAGGCTGTATGGCTCTAGCCACACACATGCACGCACGCTGTCACTGTCCCCGACCTGGCCCTGCTCCCTCACCACCCCTGCACTTCACTCTCAGTGACCCCTCTCCCTGGCCTGCTCGCTGTCTGTCCGTCTGAGCCTTGAATGCTGGGCTCCTGCTGGGTCTCTGAGAGAGGAGCCATGCTCCTGGTAGCTCTGGGTTCAAGGCCAGTTTCTGTCTCCCATCAAGAGTTTCCAGCATGTGAGACAGGCCAAGATGAGAGCCAACCGGCAGGGCCTTCCGAGGATGGCCGAGGTGCAGGTGTGGGTCCTGGGTGACCTGTCCGTGGTAGATAGCCGGGACACCAGGATCCTTCCTCCTACCTTTGTTCCATGGCAGCGGTGCACGGTGCACGTGCAGCCTCCCACACGCTGCCCTCTGTGTTTGGTCTCCATTTGCATTCACCCTGGAGACAATGGTGCAGTCCTCAGGGAGTGGCCAAGCCCCGCTTGCTCATCAGGGGGACACAGCTGAGATGCCCCAGGCTGGCATGGGCTGGTCCCACCACCGAGGAGGCAGGCTGCCCAGGGGCTGCTGTGCTCATGGGGGTGGGGGGCAGCTGGTGTCTGCCCTATTCGAAGGCCAGCAATTCTCCACGGCTGGTGAGGGGTGAGCAGGGGTGCCCTGCAGGCTCCCCTCCGCCAATACACATGCCACCCAGGAGAAAGTGTGCCCAGATCAGAGATTTGGCCACCCAGCCCAGCAGCCCACTACCATGGGAGGGAATCTTTGTTTCCCCCTGGTCCCTTTTGGAACAGCCCCCTAAGTTGGCAGGCACTGGGCTCACACTGGTTAAGCATTTTCTCCAACACTCTGTGACTACTCAGTACTGCATCAGCTCAATAAATACTCATTTTTAAGAAAACTGAGACTCAATTTCGCCACCACAGTCAGGAGCAGCAGTTAACAGGGCTGTAGAATGTCACTGCACAGACGGCAGCCCCACCCTGCCAACCCTGTCATGGCTGGGGTGGCATGGGGTGGGGAGCGGTCATAGGCCATGCCAGGCTGCACCACCTTCCCCCCAATTCAGACTCCAGGGAACAGGGGAGCAGGGCAAAGGCTAGGATGCCAGCTCCAGGGAGCCATGGTGGATCCCCACACCCATTTGGAGAAGACGACAGCCTCCAACATGAACAGGAAGAAGTGCGCACCTAGTGAAATCTGCTGGTGCCAAGCTCCATCAGGTGTCACTCACTCAATGTGTCAATCCTGCTGATGAGGTAGATAGATGCCTTTATCCCTACTGAGGCCAAGGAAGATGAATTACTTTGGTGAAAGTCTTATGCAACTTGTCTATTAAGCCTGGAGTAGGGCACGTGTCTCCATGGTGCATCTCATCCTTTAGACAGGGAGCAGAGACCTGCATGAGGTTATATGTCTTGCTCCTGCCTCCTGGTCTCAGCAGGGATAAAGGGATATACTGCCCACCTTCCCCACAAAAATCATGGGGTTGCCCATCTGATCAGTAGGGCACTGGGTTAGACCGGACAGGGGACTTGGGCAGCCTGGGGCTGTAACTAAGTCTCCAATGTTATGCAGGCAAAACAAACAAGGCCCCTCTGTGAAGGGCTGGGGGATTTGTGCTCATTGCCATGGAAACAACACAGAGCATGGGGGAGGGGATCATGGCCTGCCACTGCCTTTACAGATGTGAGGCCTCTACAGCCTCAGACAGGCCAGGCCATGAGTGGCCGGGAGGTTGCGGGAGCCCAGGGTAACCAGATAGGCATCTTATCTCCCCATGTCCCCCTGGGCTGGGCTTGAGAGGCAAGGTCCTGGCATAGACCTTGGGCTTGGGCTACGTGGGTGTGGTGGCTGGTGCAATGAGGGCAGAGGAGCCTTCTGAGTCACATGTGCCAAAAATATATGACAGAGATAGGAACAACAACTCCTACCCACCTGGCTAAAAATAGCCGCACTCAGGAGGCAGAAAGGTGTGGGGTTCCCCGAGAAGGTCTGCCAGCTGTGCCTGTGGTGGCCAGTTCTGGGAAGAACTCCTTTCTTGGGGAGATTCACCAAGGCCAGGGCCAGCCCTCTAGTGTGCATCTGAGAAAAAGCATCCTTGAGCACCCTGGGAGGGCTGGTGCCAGGCGCTGCCTAGGGAGCGACTGGTAAGCCAGGTCCCACGCAAGCTAAGAGGGCAGTGAGAACAGGTGGTCAGGGCCTACTGTAGCCTCCTGCAGGCCGACACTGTTGTGAGCCTTCTGTGTGCTTCTTCTCGTTCCAGTAAGGAAGAAAGGATTCTTATCGCCAGTCTGAAAGATGATGAGACTTGGCCAGGCAGTGGTGGTGCACCCCTTTAACCCCAGTGCTCAGGAGGCAGAGCTAGGCCGATCTCTGTGAGTTTGAGCCCAGCCTGGTCTACAGAGCAAGTTCCAGGACAGCTAGGACTGTTACACAGAGAGACCCTGTCTCCAAAAACCCAAATCAAAACAAACCAAACCAAATAAAAAAGAAAAGATGATGAAACTCAGCCCCACAGAGTTCAAGTTCACAAAGTAACCCAATGTTAAGAATTACTGAAATGGGCCGGGCGGTGGTGGCACACGCCTTCAATCCCAGCACTCGGGAGGCAGAGGCAGGAGGATCTCTGTGAGTTCGAGGCCAGCCTGGTCTCCAAAGCGAGTTCCAGGAAAGGAGCAAAGCTACACAGAGAAACCCTGTCTCGAAAAACCAAAAAAAAAAAAAAAAAAAGAAAAGAAAAGAAAAAAAGAATTACTGAAATGGAACTTGAACCCAAGTCTGGTAAAGTTCAGAGAGGGGCATTCATTTGCCTCAGATCACCCAGCAAGGACCAGGATTAGAAATTAGGAGTTTCTGGCTCCCAAGTTCAGCACCTTTGAGGTCCCAGGCTCATCTCTGGTCAAAGCACCACTGGCCGGTAAGCCCTGCCTCTACCCCAGCCTCCTCCGTCTGCCTGCTGGGTCCCACCTGGGCTGAGGGCACAAGCCCCCTACTGCCAGGGGTGGGGGGCACAGCCTAGCACAGGGCCGGTGTTGCGGCATCTGGACGTTTGTGAAATCGGCAAGGGTAGCCATTCTCATGCCCTGCCAGACCGGGCCCAGCAACAATGAGCCATCTGTGCCCAGGTCAGGGCCTGCTCCAACAGGCCGCCCACCGGCTCCCAACCCAGCTGCACACACTTCCTCAGGCCCCTGTGCCCACCCTGGGAGCAGGCACCCCGCTTCTCGAGATCAGGGTGTGGGAGCTCACCATGCCAGCCAGGGAACTGGTTCTGCAGAACTTTCTGGGCTGTCAGTGCTTGGACTGGACAGAGGCCAAGAGGACTCAGGGCAGGAGCCAGTCCCTGGCACTGCCCTCTGGCAGCAAGACTCCTACTTCTCAGCTACAGAAACCGGGGTTGGCGGGGAATTTGCACGACCGTTTCCTGGGCCGATACAATAATGATAATAATAACCTGGCTATTAGGTCAGCATCTACTGGGCAGACATGCATACCAGGCCTGCGCTAAGCATGACACATGAGTCCCCTTTCGATGTGAAACCTGAAGCCCAGAGAGGTCAAGTCATTTGCAAGAAACCACACAGCAGCATGGATTGAAGGAGTGTCCAGGCTGTCCTGACTCTTGCTCTTTCTCCTCTGTAGGATAAGTCCCTGTGTGGAGGTGGAGGTCAGGACTCTGCTGTCCTGCAGGTGTTGTGCCCTGGGGGCCTAGCACTGGGAACAAGGCCCCTTCCCTCGCTGCTCTGCCTCCACAATCCCTGCATTGTTGGCTCATTAGGTAATTTCCCTGGAAGCACCAGCTGTTCCGAGGGTGGGGAGATGTCTGATAGAAGTGGCCTCGGCAGCAGGGACCACTGGGCCAGAGGTGCTCGGGCCTGCCCTAGTGGGGCAGAGGTCACGCCGGGCCAGGTGTCCCACCCTTGCTGTTGCCTGAGGGAACCCCTAGGCCTTCGAGGACAGCAAGGGGGAGCTGTGGCCCCGCCCACCAGGGCCTGGCATTCCCAGGTGCCTGCTCAGTGCTCGGCCACAGCCTGCACACAGGCTGGCTGGAGGGAGGGAGGGAGGGAGGGAGGCAGGGGGAGAGGGAGGGGGCACTCAGCGCCCCAGGCCTGGTAGGTCCAGCTGAGCAGAGGCAGTTGGGGAAGGAGGGACCGCCCTCATCCATGGCTCCTCTGAGGCCTCCGCTCTGTGGCCTCAGGGCTGGTCCATTAAACCTGCTCCACTGCCCAATAAACAGACAGCAACCATGTGCTCCGGGTCAGCCTCGGTGCCCCCCTGACAACCATGTGCTTCGGGTCAGCCTCGGTGCCCCCCTGACAGCTTCTACCAGCCACACCCGGAGCAGCTGTGGGAGGCATCAGCCCGCCTCAGCCAAGCTCCTGGTGGCCTGCTGCACCGAACACCCTGGTCCGGGAGTTCTTTTTAACGTGTGTGTGTGTGTGTGTGTGTGTGTGTGTGTGTGTGTGTGCGTGCGCGCGCGCGCGCGTGCAGGGTGTGCAGGGGCTCCCAGGTCACCCAGCCTCAGAGGCTGCCCAGCATCGGTTAGAACTAGCCAGGCATGAAGCTTTCCATACAGCGAAGAAGCTGCCCGGGTGTGCCAATTGCTCAGTCCTTTCCTTGGGGACCTGGTGTCTCTTGCCAGTGTCAACATTGCTGTTACAGGGACAACTTCTACGGATATTTGACTATTAGGTACTCCCGCTCTGACTTTCTACGATCTGCCTGGGTCCCCGATGCACACTGTCACTGCTTGTGGCGTTGAGACCCGAGTACAGCCCAGGGACCATGGCTGGCTCAGCTTCAGCCTCAGTCCTAGATCCCCGAGTGCCTGGGGAAGGAGGACTGTGAGACCCAGGAAGCAGGAGGGCGGGGAAAGCGCGTGTGCTAGCTGAGTTTGGGACCCCAGTGCAGGTGCCAACAACCCTGGTGCCAGGAGGCAGAGGCAGGAGGATTCCTGGGCTTGCTCCTCAGTCAGTCCAGCTCAAATGGCAAGCTCCAGGTTCATCAAGAGAAGCTGTCCTGAAATATAAGGAAGAACACCTGACATTGACCTCTGGCCTCCACACATGCCCACACGTGCAAGTGCATGGACACACACATGCGCACACACAGACACACACACAGGAAGAAAGGATTGGCTAGCAAAACAAGCATGTGAAGTGTATGCCAGGTATTCATGCCAGCCTCTGCAGTGCCCTGACCTGTGGCATGTGCAGCTCTTGTATGGTGCTTACCGTGTCCTAGGCTTCAGTTCGACATTTTGCAAATGTCAACCCTCAGAGATGCATGGAGGTAGGTCCTGTTACCACCCTCGTTTACAGAGAGAGGCGAAGTGGCTGGTCCAGTTTCACAGTTGTCAATCTGGCTCCAGCATCCAAAATAACCATAATACTATATATGTCTGTGTGTGCGCAGGTGTGTGTGTGTGTGTGTGTGTGTGTGTGTGTGTGTGTATGTGTGTGTGTATGTGTGTGTGTGTGTGTGTGTATGCATGCGGGTATGTGTGTATATGTGTGTGCAGGTGTGTGTGTATGTGTGTGTGTGTGTTTGCAGGTATGTGTGTATGTGTGTGTGTGTGTTTGCAGGTATGTGTGTATGTGTGTGTGTGTGTGTGTATATGCATGCAGGTATGTGTGTGTGCAGGTGTATGTGTGTGTGTGTGTGTGTGTGTTTGCAGGTATGTGTGTATGTGGGTGTGTGGGTGTGTAGGTAGAAGCCAGAGGATAACCTTGCAGTTTTCAGTGCTGTTCCTCAGGTCTTACCCACTTTGCTTTTTTTTAAAAGAAGAGTCTTTCACTGGTCTGAAGCCTCCCAATTAGATGAGCCTAGTTGGCCAGTGACCCCCAGAGATCTGCCAGTCTCTGGCAAGGTCTTTACCAGATCTTTACTATGGCGAGCACTTTACCAAGAGAGCCATCTCCTCAGCCATTATACTATTTATGCAGGTGTCAGAAGTTATAGCCACACGGATTATACGACCCTACAGCAACCTCCAAGGCTAGTGTAGACCCCGCCCCAACACACAGTACACTGTGTAGACCCCCGCCCCAACACACAGTACACTGTGTAGACCCCCGCCCCAACACACAGTACACTGTGTAGGCCCCCGCCACAACACACACGTACACTGTGTAGACACCCGCCCCAACACACACACATGCTATGTAGACACCCGCCCCAACACACACATATACAGTGTATAACCCGCCTCAACACACACATATGCTGTGTAGACACCCGCCCCAACACACACATATACAGTGTATACACCCGCCTCAACACACACATATGCTGTGTAGACACCCCCGCTCCAACACACACACACATGCTGTGTAGACACCCCCGCTCCAACACACACACATGCTGTGTAGACACCTCTGCTCCTCCCAAGGCAATGGCTAAGGCTCTCCTAGACACCCTCCCTTGGAGCCGTCTGGGGAGCTGAGCCTTGTCTGTATCCAGGGGAGCTGGCTGGGTTCTTACCCTGCCTGTGTGAAGGTGGCTGCCTAGGTTGGGGTGAGTGCCCACAGAGCCAGCCCAGCTCTGGCCCAGCTGGGGCTCAGAAGGACCTCCAGGGGACAGCGTGAAATTGCCATTCTCTACTCACTGGCTGCTGCTAGAGGGAGCCTCTGGGCCCAGCTGGGAGGGGGTCAGCGGGTGCCCCTGGACATGTTCCACCCAAGACTGGGATGCTCCTCACCACCTGCCCTGCACTGGTGGCAGAAGAGGAGCCAGGCAAGCCTGGGGCAGGAGTCCCTTGACACTGTCATGCTCAGTAGGGCTAAGGGCTCCATTCAGGCCTGTGACAGAGCGTCTGGGGGCCAGACAAAAGGACTTGGCTCTGGCTGCAACAGACAGCAGAGAGAGAGAGACAGAGAGACAGAGACACACAGACAGAGACAGACAGAGATAGACAGACAGAGACAGAGACACAGAGAGAGGGACAGAGACACAGAGAGAGAGACAGACAGACAGAGACAGACACAGACAGACACAGAGAGACAGAGAGAGAGAGAGAGAGAGAGAAAGACACACACAGACAGAGACAGAGACACAGAGAGAGAGACAGACAGACAGAAACAGACAGAGACACACAGAGACAGACAGAGACAGAGACACAGAGAGACAGACAGACAGAGACAGACAAAGACAGAGACAGACAGAGACACACAGAGAGAGACAGACAGACAGACAGAGACAGACACAGAGAGAGAGAGAGAGAGAGAGACACAAAGACAGACAGACAGACAGAGACAGAGAGAAACAGACAGAGATGGAGGGGAAGGAGGAGAGAGGAAGAGAATAGGAATATCTGTGTCAGAAGACAGGAATCCTTTACAGAGCTCTTCTCCAGCTATTCTCAGTCCCAGGCCCAGGCCTAGATGCCTCTAAGTCACAGCCAGGCCCTCCCATCCCAAATCTCAAGCCCAAGCTGGCCACCTATGTCTTCAGCATGCTTCCAGATTGGGCCTCCTGCTTTCACCAGGAAGCCTTCCCCTCCTGCTGCCAAAAACTCTGGCCTGACAGAGGCAGGGCCTTCCCAGATTTGGACACCAGGGCTTCTCTGGCTGCAATTTATGCAAATGACTTAGCGAGGTTTTGGCTTGATAATTCGATTATTTGTTCAGCATTTATCTTAAGCAAACTGGATGACAAAGAACTGCAAACTAATGTGATAAAAACCATTTATAAAGCTGCCTTGTTCGGGGGCCTTCCCCTAAATATTTGTGACAAGGTAATAATGCTGCTGCGTGCGTCCGCCTGACTTTAAATTGGTTACTTAGCTGTGTGATGGATGAGGGGCGAGGCCACCTTCTTCTGAGGAGAGCTCCTGATTTCTGATCTCATTTTTTGAGGATAATGAATTATATCTAATTAGTCCTTCCCAAATCTAATCAGGGGGTAGGGATTTGGTACCCGGAGGGAGGGGGTTGGCAGGTGGCAGGGAGGGCAGAGGGGTCAGCAGGCGGGGTGCCCTGGGCCCTGAAGGAGGGGGTTGGGCAGCTGTTTACCTCCCCCCCCCCCCCCCCCCCCCCCCGCCACACCTGGCTGCAGAAGCCATGACTTTGGCTGTCCTGCTTCCTTCCCCGAGTCTGCCCTCTGGGCTCTGTAGGCTTGCCCCTCCCGTCTCCATATCTCCGTATCTCCGTATCTCCGTATCTCCGTATCTCTCCCTCTCTACTCTGCTCTTCCACGCTTCCTGACTTTGGCCTCCACGGGCTTTGCTTTCAAACCCAGTGATCTCCAGCTTGGCTGGCGGGGTTCATCCTTACTTAGTCTTTGGTGTCTTTTTCCACTCTCCCCCACTCCAAGTGAAGAGCCACACTTCTTGTCCATTCTTCTATGGAACCTCTCACACTAAACTGCCAGCCCTGCCTGGACCTTCCTGCTGGATGAAGGAAAACACTCCTTTAGGACAGACATGGGCCTGTGACAGGTGAGCAGGGTGGGCCTCAGTTATCATCTCACTCTGTAGACCAGGCTGGCCTTGAACTCAGAGATCACCTGCCTTTGCCTCCCGAGTGCTGGGATTAAAGGTGTGGGCCACCATGCCCAGCTCTGATGCCCTCTTACTTAACTTTGTGTGCTCCATTCCTGGTGTGCCCATGCCAACCCATAGCACATCCTCCCTCATTAGCTGTTTGTCGGCTGCCTGCCTGATTAAATAATCAAGACCCTTACAGCCCCAAACTCTGGCCCAGGAGCTGCAGAACTGGGGCAGCCACACCCTTGCAGAGGCAAGGGCTCTGCAGCTGGGACACACTCCCATCCTCCCTGATGGCTGGTGGGGTCTAAAGGCCATGGGTGTCTCCCTGATCCAACCCTGGCCCAGTGGTCAGCAGCCTCCCTTCTGCACATGAAGAAGGTGATCCTGGAGCCACACTGCACCACTGTCATGGAAAACGAGACAGTGTCCTGAGTTCCATCTGCTGTGGACAGAAGGTGGCCACACTCCCTCCATTCTTAGGCACTGTGCCTGCCCAGTCACGGGTTCACCCACCTCGCCTTCAAACACTCCCCAGCACTTCATGCATGGCCGGCTTTTCTCTTCACAACTCGATGGATCACGGCCTCTTGGTGAGAAAGCGCTTCTAGTTCGTTCTATGCATGCACTTTCCGTTCGCCCATTTCCCCTGTAAGTGTGCGGCAGGTGTGAGCCTGAACGTGTGAAGGAGGCCAGATGCCAATGCAGGCGCTGTCTACCTTGTCTCTGGAGTCAGATCTCTCATCTGGACCCGGAATGCACCAGTTAGGTTAGGTTGGCCAGGGAGCTGTCTACTCCTCTCCCCAGGCTGGGGTTAGAAGGACAGAGCTGCTCCCACATCTGCCTTTCTTTTTAAACATGAGTTCTGGGGGTTGAACACAGAGGCCCATGCACCTATCTCCCCAACCCATTTTACTTTTCTAAAGTCCCAGGACGACCCATGAAATATTCAAATCCTGCTTCAAAGGTGCAGTCTGCTGAGTGAGGGGGTAGCCTTCTCCTCGCAGCGCTGGAGGTCCACAGCTGATCTGGGTAGGAGGCTGTTTGTGGACACACCAGAGAGTCAGGTCCATGGTGTCCACAGGGGATACGGAGTGACTTCTGAAGCGTCTTGGATGGTTATAGTAGGTTGAGTACCAGAGACACTGTAAGTGGAGCCAGCTGCCCATGAAACGCCCAAGACAGCCCCCCTCGTGGCGATCAGCTACTGCAATTGAGCAATCCTATCATACAGCTGTGGTGGCCTCATCTGAGGACTCAACTCTGTCCCTCAGAGGGCATGGAGACTGGGGAAGGAGGAGGGACGAGGGACAAGGGACATCCTTCCCGGGGCCCCTTGGCTCACTGCAGGCCTCCCTATCACAGCACCGTTTCTCCAGTGGCTTCTGGGGATTCCTCCTTGCCTGTCTGAAACCATGAACCAAGGGAGAGGCCTCTGAAGATCCTGTTCAATATTGAGTTCATCCAAGTCTTAACCAGAACCTCTGCTGAACAGGGACTGGGCAGGGGCTGGGAATCCGACACCTGCCCATTTTCCTTTCTCACAGCCTGCTCTTGCTGTGAGTTAGCTAGCAGGAAAAAATGAAACTTTCCCAGCGCACTGATCAGCCTTCTGTGCCAGGTAATTCATTCAGTTCAGTCATTTAGACCTCTGACCTATTTCCTCTTCTGCTTTGGCCGCTAGGACTCTATCTTCACAAGAGTTTAGCCCGAATGCCTTTTTCTAAGACTCTGCCTCTGCCTCTGCCTCCTCTCAGAGGTGGCCTCCTACCTATCCTTTTGGGAAGGAGCGCCATCCAGGAAGAGTGCCATCCAGGAAGAGTGCCATCCAGGAAGTGCACAATCCAGGAAGAGCTCCATCCAGGAAGAGCTCCATCCAGGAAGTGCACCATCCAGGAAGAGCTCCATCCAGGAAGAGCTCCATCCAGGAAGAGCTCCATCCAGGAAGAGCTCCATCCAGGAAGAGCTCCATCCAGGAAGTGCGCCATCCAGGAAGTGTGCCATCCAGGAAGTGCGCCACCCAGGAAGAGCGCCATCCAGGAAGAGCGCCACCCAGGAAGAGCTCCATCCAGGAAGAGCTCCATCCAGGAAGTGCACCATCCAGGAAGTGCACCATCCAGGAAGTGCACCATCCAGGAAGTGTGCCATCCAGGAAGTGCGCCACCCAGGAAGAGCACCATCCAGGAAGAGCTCCATCCAGGAAGAGCTCCATCCAGGAAGTGCACCATCCAGGAAGAGCTCCATCCAGGAAGTGCACCATCCAGGAAGTGCACCATCCAGGAAGTGTACCATCCAGGAAGTGCACCACCCAGGAGGAAGCAAAGCAGCACTCACAGAGAGCAGGGCTGCACTGCTCAGGCCCAGGCCACGTCCATTGTCAAAGCAGCAGCATCCCCCCCCCCCCGTGACCTCACTACACCCCACTGACCTGTGTGCTTTAAAACAGTGAGCCACGGCCTGAGGGGTAGCTCAGTGGTAGAGGACCCGCCTAATTTGTGCAAAACCCTAAGCTCCAACCTCAGAACAGGAAAGAAATTTTAAAAAACTTAAAAAGTTAAATTATGGCGAGTGAGCTGCCTCTGTGGGTAAGGAAGCTTGCAGCCAGGCTGGCAGACCGTGAGTTCTATCTTCGGTTCCCAACGAGTGTAAGGAGAGGGCTGACCCCTGTGACCTCTGTCCATGTACTGTGGCATGCAGGGCGCACACACATAAATAATATATAAAACATTAAATGGGGGGGGGTTGATATTATATGAATGAAACAAAAAATAAAACACAACCACACCCCATTTCTAGCTTAGAGGAGAGTCATGCTTTGCCAGAAATTATTCATCTCTTTGGCAAACACTTTCTTTCCTTTGTTTATATTTTTGAGACAGGGTCCCACTCAGCAGCCCACTCTGGCCTGGAGCTCGGTGCAGCCCAAAAAGCTGTATAACACCACATGGGCTCCATAGGTGTTCTGGATGCCTCCTGGGTGCCAGGTGCAGTTCCTCATTCTGGGTGAGGAAAGAACAGCTGTTTCTCCCTCTTTGCTGGTGTGTTATGGGGGACTTAGCTGGGCTGAGGGATGAAGGCAGGATTTCAGTCCATGGGACTGAGCGTCCTGAAGCTCACTTCCTGTCTTGTCTGTCTGTCCTGTTGGGACAGAATTCGCCCTTGCCAGCAGGCATTCCTGACCAACAGAGCTGCCATATCAGGGCAGGGGCTGGGGCTGGGGCCACTGACTCTGGCCCCAGGCCAGGGCTCTTCATGATTCCTGCCACCACTGGGTTCCTATCTCCTCTTAGCTTCGGGACACATTATTACTGCTGCCTAGAACATAGTTAAGGAACCCATCCAGGGTCGCACAGCTCAGAACCTGAATTTAGGACTAATGTCACAATCCCCCTTCCTCTTCCCAATAGCAGGTCCTGATCCTTGTGGACTGATCAGGGTCAAGCGTCCAGAAGGAGCTTAGCAGTGCACCTGTTCCCTCCAGGACTGGGCACTATGTCCTATCTACGGGGCCAGGAGAAGAGGAGAAGTCAGCCCCAGACAGGTGCCTACCATCTGTATCAGAGACAAGCAAGAAGTCCCCTCTGCCCTTCTTGCCCTGTCCATCCTCATTCTTCACTGGCACAGAAGGCTGACCTGCCTATCTACCTCCTTCCCGCCCTCCTATTACAATCTTGGTGGGGTGTCCACTACCCCACACCCCAAGACAGGCTCTGCAGATAAGACCCCCACTTATAAGTTATTCCTGTCTACAAGAAAAGCCTGAGCAGACAGAGGCTAAGGATCAAGGAATTGGCTGAGATGGAGGTGATCAGGGCTCTCTGATAGGATGCTTAGGCAGGTACTGTACCATGGCAGCGGTGGCAGGACCACAGGACACCCCTGAATCATTCAACACACAGGCACTAGAAAGACCCCAGGCCCAGCTCCTGGTTCTGGAGCAAGGCGGGGTTATGGCTCTTGCTGCATCTGAACGCAACGGGCACACCACAGAAGCTAAACTGGTGGACCCAGGCCCCAGGCAGAGCCCAGGTACAAAGGAAAAGTAGCCAAGAGATGCAGAGAAGAGATCCAGAAATGCCCAGGCCTCGATGGACGGGAGGAGGGGACGCAGCCGGTGGGGACAGAGATGAGAGGTGACAGGATGGCCTGATTCTCACCATAGGAGCCTGGAAGAGGGAGGTGAACTAAGATGAAACAAACAAACAGTGTAGGAAGGCCTGGGGTCAGAAAGGACGGAGGGAGGGGTGTTTGGAACCAAAGGCAGGGATCCTTGTGCCAATAGACTGGCTCTGTGTCTTGTGTGGAGGTGGACATGGTAACCTACATGCGTGACCAATTGCATACACACACACACACACACACACACACACACACACACACACACACAATCAGACAAGTGAAGTGAAACTGGAGCATTAGGCTGGTGTCAACATCCAAGGTAACACTGTGACACATGTTAGCACCAAGGGGTGCGGGGTATAGGGTACAAAGGGAATCTCCATTTCTGACAACTGTATATGAATTATCTCAAAAGAAACAGGTTAATTATAAAATGTCTCCAAAAATGCAACAGAGAGCACTGGTTAGGGATGGGCCTGGGGATGAAGCTGCATGAACTCCCAGCAAACACGAACACCCACCCATCACCATGCAGTCTGTCTCGCTTTTCCACCTTGCCTGGCCCTGGCCCAGCCTCTTCCAAAGGCTCCTTCTCCATCCATTTGCTCAGGTCCCTCTCTCGTTCCCCTGCAGAACCCATGGTTTCACACAGGCATTACAGACCCATCGCACCGTTTCCCACAGGTCCTGAGGGACAGGGCTTCTATAGGGTTCGCAAAGACCAAATATCAGGACAGAGGCAAGGTAGTCCTCAGCCCAGCCTCAGGCCCAGGTCTGCGCGCTATGTTACCCGCTACCCAGAGCGAGTCCGTTCTGTACCCCCGCCGTGCACACAGGTGGATGCCAGCTGACCTGGAGGTGTGCAGAGAGGGACTGCAGGCATGCATTTGCATGTGCCGTGGGCCACATTCCCCTGGACACACACCTTGGGACTTAGGCCTGCTCAGGCTGCCCCTCTGGACGCCCTGCCTGTAGGAAGGAGGCTCTGCCAGGTGTGGGCTCCCTCCACTGCACCCCAAACAAATCCCTGGCTGATAAGGAGCCTTTGAACAGAAACCCCTCCCTCCTCTGCCATCAGATAAACCGGGAAGAAAGAGAAAACCCCTTCTTTCCCCTCCTGCAGCTTCTGACACTCCACACAGGGGCTGCCCCAGGCCTCACCCCCTCCCCACGGCACCCCCTTTCAATCATGTGGATCACAGGCATCTTGACAGGCGGCTCCTCCGGTTTGGGTTTCAATCCAGGGAGCCGCAGCCTCGGGCAGTCCAGTTAAGGCCTTTACACCTGAGTCTGACTGAATACAGAGCCTCTGTTGTGGGGACGCTTCCCAAGGGTCCTGGCTGCAGGGGCACCTGAGCCTCATGGGGTGTCCCGCCTCTAAGATCTCACCTTTGCACCAGGTACCCTGGCTTGAAATTTTGTTTGCTTTTTCTTTTTGTCTCAATGGCTCTTACTTGGAAGGGTCCTCTCACTCAGACTGGATCTTTACCTAAGCTTGTAGGTCCCCACTTCCTGAGTCCCAGTCTGTGGGATTCCTGGAGTAGACCCCAGCTTAATGAGCCATTAGCTCAGGCCCTGGTCTGTGGGGGTCCTCGTGTCCTAGGCCCTGTAACTCAGATCCTGCTGTCAGAGACACTAACTGCTCTGCTCCCTGATTTGTGAACCCAGACCTATACTAGAACTGGGGAGATCTCAGGAGGTGGACAGGAGCTGGAGGGTCAGGCAGGCAGGTGAAAGGACAGCATTCCCATGGCTCTGCCTGGGGCCAAGGCATAATTACAAGGCATAAGGTCTCAGGTGTGTGTGCTGAGGGGCAGGCTGACAGCAAGGCCTCCATTCTGTTTATCCTTCACAAAGACCCCCTGCAGGGGACCACAGTCTCCCAGCGGTCTCTGCTCTAAGCTGACCCCAGCCCCTTGCACCTGCCAGCTGCCTAGTGAGAAGGCCTGCAGCATTTGGGGTGGGGGTGGGGGCTGTCCCTGGACTACACGCGGACCATAGGCCAGGCTGGGCCCCCTCTCCTACCCCTTCTTCCAGGTGCCTCCCCCGCCCAGCTGACTCAACAGAAAACCCTATGATTTATTTATGCCCAGGAGCAGCCTCTGCCCAGGCTGCAGGAAGGAGGATCCATTCAGTCCCAGAGAGGGAGGAGAGGGGGAGAAAAGGGAGGGAGAAGGACATACAGGAGGGGGAAGGGAGAGGTAGGCCTGTCTCCTCCACCCAGGAGCCCCATCTAGGCCCCTGTCCTTAGGTCCCCAGATCCTAAGGAACCTTCCCCATCACGGCTTCATCTGGGCCGTGGAGGACCCAATTACTTATAATAAACAATTCCGTTTATCTTTATCAGAATCATTATCTAAATTGGCTACATGACACATACTGTTCTCTAAGTGTGCCCCGGGGAGGAGGGGCCATAAAAGCCGGGTTCTGCACTCCGTAATTATCCCTCTATGGGCCATAAACCATTACACTGGTGTTTAAAATAGGTATGGCGAGCAGTTTCCCTGGCCATGAGAGCTGCCCAGGGCACCCACGGAAAGGATGCGACTGGAAGTTTTGCTGCGACCAACAACTTCCAGCTGCTCCAAGGTGGCTCCTGTGAGGACCTGGCCTTGCTGTCCTCAGAATGATGAGGGGCCTGGCTGGAGGCGCGGGTAACATAGAGAAGCCAGTGAGGGGAACCGTCAACCCTCTCTGGGGCTCTCCGTGCCCTCCTGACATAACGCATGGCCTCTGTCCAGGACTGCTGGCCCTCCCGCCCCACTGATGCTGACTTGAGTTTCCCTTGGTGTTTGGAGAGGTGCCTCCACCCCTGCTCCTCCCCTCATCGTGCCCAGGGAGGGACACATCAGCATCTCACCCATGATTAAAACAAAACACAGGCTGCCCCACGTGGAGCTGCTCCTCCCTGTCACCTTTCAGCTGATGGGTCAGAGCTGCGGCTGCCTCTGGCTCTGGTTTCCCAGAGGCCTCTGCTTCCTCTAGATACTATGAGGGTTGGCCAGGGACTGTGTCCCTAAAAGTTCTTCTCCCAGCACCCCAATCCCTTGCTTGATATTCTGAGAGCAGAAGGCAACCTGGCAGGATTGTAGGATGTACATTCTCTGAAGTCATTTGTATCCAGCTCCTTCTCAGTGGACTCAGTCACTGGGACTGACAGGTACAAAATGGCACTGTTTCTGAGGCCTTCCTGCTGACCTCTCGGGGGACGTGGGAGGGGGTGGCAGGAGCTCCCTGGCTGGAACAGGGAGGAGGGCCATTTTGAGCAATGGCTTTCAGCAGGCGCAAAGATACCCAGTCTAGGCACAAGGCAGAGATGCGAGACTAGCACCGGGTGCTTGCAGTACATCAGGAGGAATGTCCCCAGACTCCCTTGCTACGGCTCAAGCATCTCGGGGGAACTTGGAGAACTGCAGATTCTCCCAGCCCGGACTAGCTGATTAGAAAGCCCGGGCAAATCGCAGCAGCACATCTATTGGCTGCTCAAGTTTGAGAACCTGATTCTGGAGCCCACATCAGAGAGAGGGCATGCTGATGCAGAGAGAAAGTGTGGTGTGCGTGTGCGTGTACATGTGCATGTGCATGTGTGTGTGTGCCTGGGACAGCTCCAGAGGTCTTGAATCCCTCTGGAGGGATGCTGGAGACCCAGGGGTGGAACCTAACAGCTTCCCTGAGACTTTAGGATGGAGGTGGGGTACAAGGTAGGGTGATGGGGATGCCAAGGGGACAGAGAAGGGGCAGTAGGAGGAACAGTAAAAGGGTCCAGTGGAAAGAGAGGTGGTGAGGAAGGGAGCATGCAGCATGACATAGGTAAGAACCCAGAAGGAGGGGCCAAAAAGATGAAGGCTCAGTGGTTAAGAGCACTGGTTGCTCTTGCAGAGGACCTGGGTTCAGTTCCCAGCACCCACACGGAGGTTCACAACCACCAGTAACTACAGTTTTAGGGGCTCCAACATCCTCTTCTTACCTTTGTGGGTACCAGGCATGCAGGCAAATGCTATTATACATAAAATGAAAAAACTACATAAAAACAAAAGAACCTTGGCAGATGTGCAACACCCCAGAGCACAGAGCAGAAAAAGGTCCAGGTTCTGGATGAGTGGGGCTGGGAAGCTTCCGGTCTAACTAAAGGACCAGAAGTTGCTGAAGTCCTAAAGATGGTGGTGTTCAGCTTTTATGAGCTGTCTGTGCTACCGCTGTCTGTGCCCCTCCCTCCACCTCATCCATGGTCCCAGCTTGCAATCCTTCCAGCCACAGCCTTTCAATTCCAGTTATCCTTAGGGTCCCGGGAAGCCTTATCACCCCTCGTGCCTCCAACTGGCAGCCAGTATCTTCCTGATTCAGGCCATCATCAGCTGTACAGCCATCCACCTCTCAATCTCCGCAGCCAGCACATTGATCAGCAAAGTGCCAGTCCACGAACTCCTTGCTCAGGGACCTTCCCCTACCCCTCTGAGGCACCCCTAAGAAAAGGATGAACTTGCCCATTTTACAATGAAGACACTAAGACATGGAGAGCCCAAGTCCCCGGCCCAAGGAAACATAGCACCCAGGAAGGAGTTGAGATGTGAAACTTAACTCTGGCCCTGCTTTTCATTCAAGTAGGGCCCGGGTTCCTCTTCAGCTGCAGAACCTAGTCTCCTTCTCCCAGGACAGGAAGGAGGCAGTACCCAGGGCGGGCAGACCCACAGGCTGGAACCTGCCTTCAAGGGAGGCCCTGGAGGCTCGAGGCCTCCTTAATGTGCCTATAACTCATTCTTGGGTTCACTAATGCTCCCGGCTATTAGTGCCGAGCACAGCTAAGCAAACTACAAAATATTCCTCCGCCTCAACAATCAATTTCCATATTGTTACAAATGGAGTCCATGCCTGCTGTGGTTCATTTTTCTTCCAGGTTTTCCCCCCTTCCCTTTACCCGGGACTGTGAGGAAGTCATTAGGGGGTGTTATGAATTTCACAATGTGCTAAAAAAAATAAAATAAAATAAAAATGCAAACTCTGTGGCGTCCACGTGCAGGAGAGCAGCCCTTGCCATCACCCAGGGACTTGCTGGGGTCAGGAGAGCAGGAAGGAGATGGCAGTGACAGCCAATCCCCGAGGACAGGATGGGAGGCAGGGGCAAAAGCCAAGTCTCCAGGGAAAGAAGTCTATGTCCCTGTGAACTGCTTTTTCATTTTGTTAGGTTTTTTTTTTTTTTTTTTTTTTTTTTTTTTTTTTTTTTTTTTTTTTTGAGTCAGTGTCTAGCCATGTAGCCCAGGCTGGTCTCAGACAGGTGATGACCCCGTCTCTGTCTGAGTGCTGTGTGCCTCGTGGCTGTCTTGTTTGGCTGCTCCTGAGCTGAAGAGTCCCCAAAAGACAAGAGGACACAGTGTGGTCTCACACCTGGGCCAAGGCACTATTCAGCCTGGGCAGGAAGGGCAGAGGCTGTCATGGCCTCCTGGAAGGGTTTCCTGAAGGAAGGGAATGTGGGGACAAGGGTTTACCTAAGGGTACCCTTCAGCTGCCTTGAGCCACCAAAGTTCCCCAAAGCGGAACGATGTGAGCGTCAGGCAAAGGGCCAAACAGCCAGGGTGCAAACACTGCCGCCCGTCAGCGGGGGACTGGTTAAACATGGGGGTCATTGGACAGTGGGAGAGAGCAGATAGACTGCTGTGGAAGGAACCGTGCAATAAACGACACACCCGTCCCACGTCGTCACAAGGGTTTGTGGGAAGGAAAGCGTGAGAATGTAGGAATGGGGTCTGGAGTTGATTTCTGGGGACCTGTGTATGGGAGGCCTCTTTTACTTTGTTCAGACACTCTATATTTGAATTTTTCCTAGAACATATACTTTGCTAATACTTTCTATTTACACTAAAATTTTTCCATTAAATTTATCACTATTGTGTGTGAGTTTGGACATGCATAGCTTGAGTGTGATGGTCAGAGGATAACCTTGTGGGGTCAGCTCTCTCTTTCCACTAGGGGTTCCAGGGATTGAACTCAGCTCACCAGACCTGCTAGTAAGTGCTTTTATTCTCTGAGCCATCCCACCAGCCCATGCTTTGCTGATGAAGATTTTTTGTTTGTTTGTTTGTTTGTTTTGTTTTGTTTTGTTTTGTTTTGGTTTGGTTTGGTTTGGTTTGGTTTTTCGAGACAGGGTTTCTCTGTGTAGCTTTGCACCTTTCCTGGAACTCACTTGGTAGCCCAGGCTGGCCTCGAACTCACAGAGATCCGCCCGCCTCTGCCTCCCGAGTGCTGGGATTAAAGGTGTGCGCCACCACCGCCCGGCGAAGTTTTTTTTTTTTAACAAGGCTGTTTGTTCAAAAGAGTTAGCACACATGCATTTTCTTTTGGAAAACCTTCCCTGATCCAATAGAGCAAAATGTATTCGCTCTGACTTTGAATGCCTCTGAAGTTCTGCAGCTATGTGAGTACAT
Organism: Peromyscus maniculatus bairdii; assembly: GCF_049852395.1. Taxonomy (NCBI): domain Eukaryota; kingdom Metazoa; phylum Chordata; class Mammalia; order Rodentia; family Cricetidae; genus Peromyscus; species Peromyscus maniculatus. The sequence goes on along the minus strand of NC_134855.1, from coordinate 6,507,011 downwards.
AACACCATGTCCCCATCAGACTGTGATCTCAAGATTGGGAACTAATTGTTCAGCTCGCCTTGACGACTGTGGAGCCTGAGCTGGGCAGGATTTGTCTGCTGTGCTCTAGCAGGGGGGTGGGCACAAGAGAGCTCGAGAAAGCTTTGGTGACTGGACTAAAAGTTTATTGCAAGGAAACTCTGGGTCTAAGCACCAGACCCTGCTCATCTGCCGAAGACAAACCCTGGGGCCAAGGCACTTGTTTTACAGATGTGCCAGTTGGCCCTGACCTCACAGAAGACAGCACGCCTTACCAGCCACTGTCTTGTGGACATGAGCCTTACATAAGTAGGCTTTGCTTGTGAGTTTTACTGTTGTGTGTCTTCATTTGCTTAATATAGCTGTATAATATGGGAGTTCAGTAACATTGGGTGGGTGGGTGGCTAAGATGATGGATGGATGGAGGATGGATGGATGGATGGATGGTAGATGATGAGTGGATGGATGGCTAGGAAGATGGATGGGCAGGTGGATGATGGATGATGAAAGGATGGACAGATGGACAGATAAGAGAGTAAATGGATGACTAGATGATGGATGAATGAGTGTATGGATAGATGGATGGGAGGTGGATGTGAAGATGGATGGATGGATGGATGGATGGATGGATGGATGGATGGATGGATAGACAGGTGGATGACTGAAGAAAGGAGGGGACAGCACAGCCTTCTGCTTTTCTTCATGATGACATCCCTCCTATTATCCACAGTGGAGCACACGGTTTCTGAGCAGACCCACCTTCACTCACTTCCATTCCAGGGATCCCTAAATCTCCTCTCCATCAGTGTCCTTCACAACTTGTCCTTCACGAGGCACGAGGACACGATCCTTCCTCCTTTACAGCCCCTGCACACTCCCTTTAGACTCTACAGTCAACTCAACATGGACTCTGAGGACAAATGCCCATCCTAGGTCTCTTGGGAACTGTTCCCTCAGCAACACAACACCCTAACTCTCCCCTTATGTCTTCAAGGGCTGCAGAGGGCGGGTCTTCTGCCCCTCACATTGTCAGCACCATCTCACTTGAAGGATCTATACAAGTACCTTCTACCTTCATGAATCCCACATGGTGGTGGAGGCTGTCCACAGAATAAAATGCCCAGAATCCTAAGTGGGTTAAAATTTGGAGCTCAGTTAACCATGTGCCCTGCCAGGGCTGCATTAGAGATGGCCCTGCCCCTGCTGGGCTCTAGAGCATCCCTCACAAAGCAGGTGATATTAATGCAATACCAGCTCAGTCTGGTAACATTGACATCCCTGTCTGCCTCCCTTATAAGTCTAAGGAGTCCCTGGCACCATAGTCCAGCTGTGAGTCCCTCCATAGTATCAAGCAGGCCCAGAGGAGATGCTGCACTAGGGGCCAAGTGCAGTTTGGATAAAGTTGTCTATCTGCTCTGGGGAGGTGGCTCCCTGTTCTGAGGGTCTTCACAGGGCCCTCCATTGGAACAGCACAGCTAGCCAGATGAGCATATACCTCGAGGGCCTGCTGCTGCTGGGCCAGGTGGGAGATGAGAGCAGACAGCCTTTCTTCAGGGAGACTGATGGCAGGAAGAGCCCCAGGCCCCTCTGTCCCTGTCAGCGCTTGGCAGGGGTTCTGAGGAACTCCACATCACTGCTGAAAGGACCTGTCTTGCTTGAGAGAAACTCCAGCGAAACGTACTGGCCTTCAGCCGCACCTCACACCTGACTCAGGCAGATACAACCAAGGACAATGTTGGCCTCAGCCCAGCTGCTCTATGCTCCTCTATGAGGAGGAGGAATGGATCCTGGTTCATAGGACAGGAAGCTGAAGGTTGGGATGGACTTGCCCAAGTACCATGGCTAGGAGGGGCTCTCCCCTAGGTCAGCTGGAGGGCCTGGCCATCCTCTCTCTGTCTTGCCTTAGTGAGGGGACCCCTCTCAAGATTGACATGGCCATCTCACCATTCAGGGGCCCAGGCTTTGGGAGGGAATTGGGAGCAAACACTGATCTTCAAAGACAGCCACCAGAGGCTTCAGTGGCGAGTGTGGCTCCCCATGGGGTGGGAGCATCTCCTGGGAGAGGGCAAGGCTGCTCAGCTTCCCTCTCCCACTATCTCTGCAGCATGAAGCTGAAGGGCACAGAGGGTCTGGGAGGAGCCCTCCCAGGGGCTGGATCGATAGCTTGCCAGCAAACAGGCTTTTCAGAACTGGTTTATGGACTTCTCTCTCTGCCTCATTCTCTAAGCCTGACAGCTGTGGAGCTGATGGGGGAGACTCTCCAGCCTGGGAGGACACACAAGGGCTTGGTTACCTGGCAGGATGCGATGACTCCCACCTGGCCTCCAGATGGCCCTTTGTCAGCTGCTGGGACACAGACAGGGTAATAGTTCACAGGGGTTCGCCTGCAGCCCCAAGCCTGCCACACTTCCGCTCCTTTCTGGCCACTCGCTGGACCCCTTTAAGTCCCAGTTTCTAGAAGACTAGGGTCTACTTCCCAGGGTCACTGTGACATCTCAGGGAGAACACAGTACCTCCACATACAATAAGAACCCCATAAAGACCCCAGGTATCATCTGTAGAGGAATTCCCCTGCCCCACCTCAGGAGCCTTTTACCCAGCAAATTAGAGGCAAAGGAAGAGAATGCATGACACTCCTTGATCTACCATGTCCTCGAATTGCAGAAGAACCCATATTGGGAGGGAAATAGGACCCAGGATGCCAGGGATCATCCTGATTTACAGGTGTGGTCTGGACTGTCCTAGGAATTAACAGCATCTTCCTTTGCTCTCAAAGCATCCCTGCTTGAATAATGAAGATAGAGTCACTGGTTTGTTGAACTGCTCACTTCTGCCAGGGATAGACAGGCTGCCTCTAAGTCTTGTCAACAACCTAGGAGTAGGGACATGCTCCCCAGAGAGACAAGTGGAATTCAGAAAGCGTATCTGACTTGTCCAAGGACACAGCTAAAAGTGGCCTCAATGCACCATCCACATTCATTGAGCCTGCCTGCTTAGATGCTCTGGCCTCGCCCAGGCAGGCAGAGCCGAGATTCCAGCTCCTTCTCCACCTGTCTTCAAAAACACATCCAGCCTTTCACTGGACTCGCAGGTCAGCGAGAGCAGGCCAGCTACCTGCCTTTCACTGGACTTGCAGGTCAGGAGAGCAGGCCAGCTACCTGCAAAGGACCACCCTCCCCAGCTGTGCACACAAGAGGATGCGATCCAGGATAATAAGCTGAGATCTTATCGGAGGCTTGGAGGCTGGAGGCTGCCTCTGTGCACCGTAGGCAGCTCCTCTTTAGCCTGGGGAATCCTGTTTTCTTTCCTAAGTGGAACATCAGATACTCATCTCTGATTTCACTGTGGATTGGGGGGTGGGGATAGGGCAGCCACTTAACACCTAGACCCAGGGTGAGGAGGGGGAGGGCTGTGTATCTATCACCAGCTGACAGCATGCCTGGCCAGCCGGGCAGGTGGGGGCTGCGAAGAGAGGTGGGGTCAGCCTATCTCAACCTCCAGCACAAATGAGGCCAGAGCTGCGGTGGCCATCCTCATGTTTCCATTCCCTGATTTTCAGAACTCCCCGGGGGCTATGTTGGAATGTCCACCGTTGGGTAATGTCAGGCTGTGGAGTAGATGGTAGTGAATGCATGGGACCAGGCAGGCAGGGTCAGCCCTGATGGACAGCTGGGAAGGGGTGTAGGTGCTGGTCTTATTTTGGATGACCAAGGCTGGCTGCCTAGGGCAGAGGATGGAAGCCATCTTCTTGGTATAAGACTGTAGTTAGCCACAGAGGTATGAAGAGAGGCGGGCCCAGGGGAAGAGGCCTTGGGGGAGGCACTGACTGCTGGTGGTAGGTTCCTGAAGCGGGGGAGGGGAAACTAGCATTCATGATCATCTGGGGTCCAGACAGCACGCTCTGGAGCCAGAAGAGCTGGAGGTGGCTGAGGGCAAAGACCAGGGCTCAGGGTTCCCATGCCTGTGTGGCATCCAGGCATTTCCTCTGCTTTAACTCTCCCATTCTCTCTCCCTCTGTGCAGTGTTCAAGAATCTTCCTGGGGCCTGAGGTTGCTTAGTCCCGCTGTATGGGAGACTATGTGTGAACAGACCCCGTTTCCACCCTGTCTGGCCTCTTGGGCCAGCTGGGAATACATACCTGAATCCCACGGCCATAGTTTCAGATGCCACGATTACAGAGAACCATGGAGTGGGACTGCTGTCCTAGTTGAGGAAGTGGGTCTCGAGTGGCTTGAGACCCACCTCACAGGGGTGTGCTTTCTTCTCTGTACCTCAGTTTCTCTATCTGAGGGGGGCATGACTGAGAGAATATGTGGAGTGTTTGCCCAGAGCCTGTTCTGCAGGGTTAGAGCCCTGTTGCCATCAATGTGCATGTGTAAGAGGGTAGCAGGCTAGCTGGGGCTGGCATGTGGGTAGCAACATGAGGAAGGGAGACCACATTCTGGGTGGACACAGGAGAAACCTGGGAGGATGGAGACATGAGAATCCTCAAAGATGGAGTACAGAACCCCTCCCCTACACACACACACATGGGTTAGGGTGAGGTATGGGCCTGACCCCAGGACAGAAACTCTGGCTAGGATATTGAAGATAAGGAGGAGGAAGAGGAAGTGGAGGTGGCTCCATCTTTCCCTCCACAGGCTTCCCCTGCCTTGGGAAGACCACACTATCAGTACCTGGACCCAGGAAGCTATAAATACCTGGTCTCACACCTGCCCTGCCAGTTAATTGTGATTCCAGAATTGAGATTCCAGAATCTCAGAGCCAGTCTTTGTCTCTGTAAATGGAAATAGCAATGTGGCCACTCTTCTTGAGAACACAGTGGGTGTGCTGCAAAGGATCATGGGAATTCACCCCATAACTCAAAAGACCTGGACCCCAACTCTCCATGCTCTAGGAAAGAGACTTCCGTATCATAGGTGCTTACAAAAACCCTGGCGGCCTGAGTGTGCCTGTCAGAGCTCCCTCTCTGCTTGCCTACCCTGCCCCATGGGGCCCTAGCCCCACGGATGGAGAGATACAGTTCATGCCTCCTGAGACTCTGGACTCTTCCCCTGAGTAGACGTTCTGTGGAATCACCACAAAATGACTGGCAGGCTCCTCCCCAAGGAGTGGCTCTCTGAACATCCTCCATGCTCCCAGCTTGCTAACCAAGGGCAGAACTACCTCTGGCCAGCTGCTCAACCTGTCATCAGAGCAGGTGGTTCATTTTAGAGATGTTGCCCCAAGCAGGTATAGGGTATCCTATTTGCTCTCACACCACCCTAAAGAGATAAGAGCCTGGCTTCCAGGAAGTTACATGGGACACTGACCAACCCTGGCCTTGCCCTTTATTTACCCCTCCCAGGGAGGCCAGTCGGTGAAGGGCTGAAGAGAGGACATTCGGTGATGTGATGAGGCCCCACGGGATCTGTCACAGATGACAAGCAGGGCCTAGAAGCATTCACTATCGCTGTTCTTACTCTTAGAGTCAGGTCACAAAATTTGGCAGTGGTGGAAAAGTTGGCCTCCTTGGCTCTAGATCTGTTCAAATCTTGGCAGAGCAATGACCTGGAGCCACTGGGAGAGGTCCCGTGACGAGGCCTACAGCTCTCGGGAGAGCTGGAGCAAAGACTACCTGGTAGGCCTTTGCCTGAGTTCATGCTACCACCGTCGGCTCCCCTATACCTCGCTGACACCTGGACCAGGAACTCCAAGGGAGTTCTTCTCCAATGGACATATTTTAAGTCGATCAAAGGGTGTGCTCCCCCACTTCTTTCTATACATTGGACTCTAAAATCTGGGCCATCCCACCACTCGCATTAACTGTGTTAAGGAGGAATTATAAAAAGAAATCAAATTTCCCATAGCATTTGAACGCCATTAAAATGCCAAACAATAAACTACCAGGCTGCAAATTAGATCAGTGGAAATATCAAACACATTGAGGTATAAAATCCATAATTGCATTTAGTGGCAGCCGTCCCTGGAGAGGCGCTGCTAAAGATCACCACAGCCCCACATATGAGGGCCTATTGACAGAAGAATAAAAATCGACAGGCCAACCAAATAAACCGGCAGGCCTCATTAAATATTCAGCTATGGAAATTTGACTATCCAGGCTTCCTCCCCTTGGTCCCAGCTGGGGGCTCAGGCCCTGCTCTCCCCTAACTCTCTCCCCCATGGCTTCACAGGCAGGGCGAGGGGAGGGCGTCTGGGAGGGTGGTGGGAGAGGGCCGAGGGGGCAGCAATAACAGGGGCTCCACCAGAGTTATTATTGCGGGGCGGGTGTTATTAGCTCTCACCCAGGAGTCCGTGGCCCCCGAAGTCTTTAATTAGGTCATTACAGGGTAATTTCCAGGGAGGCTTTAACTCCTTAGCAGCCGAAGAGTCCCCAGCTCAGTCTCAGATTCCCGAAGGGACCCGGGGTCAGCCCGCCGGCTGGAAAAAGAGCGGGATGGCCCAGGAGAAGGGGCTGGGCTTGAGTCCAGGTCCCTAGACACTGAATTCACCTGCTCCAGGACAGATGGATGCCTGGCTGGCGGACGGGTGCTTAGCCCTGGGGGCGGTCTGGGTTTTGCAGGGCGCTGGTGGGACCCCAGTCCTATTGGGTTTCAACCTACGCGAGCCACTTCGCTAGGAATGGATTTTCCATCTTCTTGGCCCTCCCCAGCGCCTCCTCTTCCTCCCCTTCTTACCATTCCTGTCTCCCCACCTCTCCTCCCAGGCCTCACCCAGTCTCCTTCCCAGCTCTCCTCCCCTTTCCTCCTCTCTCCTCCCCTTCTCTCTCCTCTCTCCTTCTCCTGCCCAATTACGCCCTCCCTCCCCTCGGCGCTCACCTAGGAGCTGCCGCCATGTATAATGCATGCGGTGGACGCACCAATAGGATTAGGCACCTCCGCCCGCCTTGGCGGAGTAAAGTTTATGTAAATGACTGATGACAGCGCTATTGTGTGAGGAATATCAATGGAGTAATTACAGTTACATCGGGCGCCCGCGCCGCCGGCCCGTGTTAATTTTTCACCGGCTCCCCCGGGAGAGATCGCAGCGCGCTCCGAAGAGCACAGCTAATAATGGGAGCTCGGAGCCGCCGCTGAGCCATGCGCCCCGAGGTCTTTCTGAGCAGACTGCTAAGCACTGCCTGTCTCCCCGGAGAGCCGAGAACAGAGATAAAATGATTAAAAACTGCCAAGCGGGCCTGGCAATCACTCGCTCCGCTGTCAGCCCGACACAAGACAAATCTCTGCGATTTTTTCTCTTCCCACCTCTCCCTTTGTGAGCCCCTCGAGCTGGGACGTGGGGGGCCGGCTGGGGTCAGGGTCAGCTCTCCAGGGTGGCAAGGCCTTGGGCAGGACAGGCAGCGGTGGAGAGGAGGGCACTGGCCTCTTGGGTCGGGGGTGAGTACACAGGCTGCAGGAAGCCTGGGGGAGCCAGAGACCTAGCTAGTTGTCTGCTTCTCCCAGAGAAACTCCTGTCAGGGCACACCTGTTAGGGCACACCTGTCAGGACACACCTGTTGGGGGACATGGTGGGCACACCTGTGAGAACATACCAGCCAGGGCACACCCTACTAGAGCACACCTGTCATGACCCACCTGCTAGGCACACCAGCCGGGGGGGGGGGTCATTTTGGCTGGGAACTCTAGGCTTCCAAGACCGTATTCTCTGTCCTTCACTCCCCCAAGCTGCAACATGGCCACTACCTGTCTTCTTTCTCGTGTTTCCTAGGCCAGCCTGGTACCTCCAGCCTGAGCACTGACCCAGAGCAGGTCCTGGATGGGGTTTCTGCCCTCTCCTTCCTCTCGGGACTTGAGCCACATCTGGGCATCCATTCCTGTGGCCCTGGAACTTCAGTCTGGTCCAGCACCAGAGAAGGGAGTGAGAAGGAAGAATAGAGGAGGCTACCCACTGCCCTCCCCAGCCCGTCATCCATCATCAGGCTCTGCCTGGGCCATCACTGCTCCACCTGACACACCTACCTGTGTTCACACATCATCACTTCTGCACCGCCCACATGGACACAAGTGAAGTCTTCTCTGTGCCGACAGAGCCCTCCATGGACAACACCACATGTTGACACCCAGACTCACAGTGTCCCCAGTGTAGACTTGTAGGCCACACATCATGAGAAACATCAGTCCACCTACCATAGAATAACACTCACCAGGCATTTGCTTGTACTAACACCCTGAGCCTGTGCCAGCCCATGACACACACAGCATGCTGCACTGGGGCACATGACGTAGGCACCTCCCCTCTGCGCTACTTGCCTGGTTGCATGCACGAGCCAGGGTCCCCACAGAGGCTCAGAGCCGGCCTCTGCAGATGCTGTGTGTGCTGGAGTAATAGGTGGCAGGACCACCTGCCTGTGGGGCTCAGATGGAGTGGGCTGGACTGCAGCCTGAGCTGGGACAGTCACAGCGGGGAGAACCCCAGCCAGCGAGCTGGCTCTGACACTAAGCAGAGCTTGTCCTGGTGGCCTCTGGCTGGATGCTGGATGTCAATACCAGGCGGTATCTGTGTTAGGCCTGGCTGCTCCAGACAGACCACACTGTCTGCCCTCTTGCTTAAGGCTCCCTGGCTTGGTTCCAGATTTGAAAAAGAATAATGAAGGGATTACAATTTCTTCCTTCATTGAGCTCCACTGCCAAGAATACCCATTTTATAGGTGAAGAGACCGAGTTCAAAGGCAAGAATAAGAGCCAAGGTTAAGGTCACCAGCCTCTGAAGCACACACTCTTTCAAAGTCTAAGCCACCAAGTCCTGCATACACAATGCTTGGAGATGCACAGGTCATACCACTGTCATATGTGAGTACTAAGCACACAGCAGAGACTCGAGCACTTGAGCTCACTAGTGTTTGCCCACACATGTCCACTGAGTCTCCACCACAGGTCCTGTGCTAAATGTTAAGTAGGAGGCCGGAGCCAGAAGACAAAATCAAGGTCAGACTCTCACGGATCTCCAGTCAGCTGACATTCTGGCCATGGGAATGCCCAGCTGTGACTACCACCATGCAGGACCCCCTTCCCATGCCCACAGCGCTCTCCCCAAGACCTACCTCTTCTCTGGGCCCTCAGCCTTCTCAGCAGCTCACACAGCAGTGCCTTCTCTAACGTCAAACCTGACATGCTGCCTCCTGCTTAGAATCCCCCCATGGCATCTAGTCGCCCCTGGAGGAAAGGCTGCCGCTGCAGCAGCATCTTCTAGATCCCTGTGTGTGAGCTCTGCATCTCTGTGTGCTGACCTTTGCCTGAGACCCGCTTAGAATTCACGCCCACCCCCACTTGTCTTCCCTGGACAGTTCGTGTGGGCTTTCGTATCCCTCCTCCAGGAAGTCCTCTTCTCTGCCTCTAGGCTGGGTGAAGAACCCTCTCCTGTCTCCAGGTACAGCAAGGCCCTGTGTGCCTCTACCAGAGCCCGGGCCAAGCTCTCTACCCTAGGCCTGCTTTCTCTCTCCCACGGGTCAGAGATTCTTTAGGGGTAGGGCAGCCTGTGTCTGCAGACGAGGGATGAGGCACTCAAGGCCTTGACGAATACTTGACAGGAGGGAGGGGGAAGCTTCTAGAGGGGTCCTGGCCAATTCAGGCCTACAGAGAGGCTGACGGGAAGGTCAGTGCAAGAGGGCTCTGACAGGAAGGATGCACAGGCGACTCTGAGGTCATCAAGCTGCCCTTGGGGAGGAGGAGGCTGCCTCTCTTGTCAATCATTCCTGGGCCCTGGGAATGGGATGCTGCCCCTGTCCTCACTGGGGGCTGGCAGGCCACAGGGCAGTCTGGTTCAGACTGTATGGCCACAGACTCTACTTTTCTCTCTTCTGCTAAAGATAGATGTCCCTCAGGGCTTCCCACAGCCCCAACCCAAGCCAGGAGACCCCCAACACAGCCTCCACCCCAGCTCCTTTCCTCAGCAACAACCTTTGAGATTTGAATAGTGAGAATGCAGCACCTATTGGGTTGTCTCAAATCCGCATTTAGGGGCCCAGGTTTCACTTGATAGACTGCGCATTTAGTATGCACAAAGCCCTCAGTTTGCTTAGTTCCCAGCACTTCATAGAGTGAGCATTGGGGCACACCCCTGTAATCCCAGCACCCAGGAGGTAGAGGTGAGAGCATCAGAGATCCCACGTCATCCTGGCTACATAGTGAGTTTAAGGCCAGCCTGGGATGTATAAGATCCTATCTCAAAAAAAAAAAAAAAAAAAAAAAAAAAAAAAAAAAGTACACACACGTCATAAGTACAGAGCTAAGGATGGAGGAGGTGGTTAGTGACAGAACAGAGCTCAGGGTTCCAGACTCTGAAGCGCACCAGACTCATGGCTTGGAGCCCCCAAGGTCCTCTGTGACTGTGTTGTGTCATTAGTCACGTGTCCAGACCCTGGCCATAGTGTCTCCAGCTAGCAGTGGTTCTCCCAAGCTTCCAGATCCTTCTGCACAATGGATTCCATTTCCCCAGCTTGCCTGCCTTGGTGGGAGTCCCCAGATACCCTGCGTGTTCACCCAGGACATCATACTCCTCACCCAGCCTACAGAAGGCACAGAGGGCTTCTTGAAGCTATCTAAGCCAAGAACAAGCAGGGAGGGGAGCAGGTTCCAGGCAGAGACTAACACAGGGAGCCAGAGATCCGCTCACAGTCTTGAAGGCAGTGCTGGGGAGGTGATGCTGGGGGTGGGTCTAAGAGAGGTGACACATGACGGAGAAGGAAAATGACCTACTGATGACAGCGGTGAGCTGGGGAGGTGGAGGTGCAGGGCCGACATCAAGCCATGACACTTCCATGTTGTGTGGCCCTGTCTCAGCCAGCTCAGTGTACCATGGAGGCAGGCAGCGGGGGCCACACAGTGGGTGTGCGTGCCTGACACTCAGCAGGTCCTTGCTCTTCAGGACTACGAGGACGGGAAAGGAGCGGCTCCCAAAGCTGCGCTAGTCCTGGATGGTCCACTTCCTCATCTTTGCTGATGCTGTCCAGTGTCATCTGCCGGCAACGGTCTCTCTGCCTCTCTGGCAGCACCCCCTTCCCCTAGGTGTCCATCACCAAAGACCCTCCCCGGGTCACAGCTGCCACTGGGAGGCTGTCCTTGCTTTCTTTGGTCCTGTGTCCTATGAACCTCTGAATTTAGCATGGCTGGGACCAGTTCAGTCACCACTGTCCCTCACCTCCTGTTGGGTGGGGAGCTGACCCAGAAAACAAAGGGGCAAGTCTAGAGGCCAAGGCTGGTACAGCTTTTTTGAGTGTTCACTGATAACAGAAAGGCTGGGGTGGGACTCAGGATGGAATACTTACATAGCATGAGCCTTGGGCTTTATCCCCAGTACTGACTGGGGACACACACACACACACACACACACACACACACACACACAAATAAACAAACACATATACACAAGCATACACAAACATACACACAAACACATAACACACACAAACACATATATACACAAATATACACACAATCAAACCCAAATACACACACACACACACACACACACACACACACACACACACACACACACACAGACTGACATCCACAGCTGTTGTTCCCCTCAGTTTTTGCAGTGAGGAACACTGTCTTAGGAGCCTTAAAGCTCCTCTTGTTATCCCTACAACAATTTGTACCCATTTCACAGATAAGGACTGGGGACTCAGAAAGGTCAAAGTCCAGCTCACAGACTGACACTGTATTAAGGAATGGCCAAAGCCCAGCAGTCAGGGGTTAACAGGACTGCTGTAAGTGGTGATACCTAAACCCCATGAGGACAGTCCCTGAGTACCTACTATGTGCAGGCCTACTCTTGGCATTTGCTGTCCCTTGGCTAGAGACACACCACCCAGCGACAAGCATCAACTGGTCTCAGGGCCGGGTCTTCATGGCCTTAGCTCCCCCATGCCTCCCCAGCAGGGCTTGACATGGTGCGGGGAGATGGTGTCAGACCACTCATTTGAAATGGGATGTGGGGTTCAAAGACTGGCCGGCCCGTGGCCCTGTGGGTCACCCTGCTGCTTCTGGGTGAGGGGGCTTTCTGGGCTCTGGGCTCCTTCATGGAGCGTTCTGATACCTCCGGTCTCATCCTGCTAGGTCTGGATCTTGTGTGTCTGCTCCCAGGTTGCCTGTTCTCCTGAGTATTCTCGGAGCAGGGATCCTCTCTGAGCTGGTGGGAAATAGGGAGCAAGCTTTGTTATCTCGGAGACTGATGGTATCCCCTGCTTCTCAGTGTGCACATCTCTGAATGGGGAATCACACAGATGAATCTGTGAGCCTTAAGAGTTTGGTTTTGGGTTTTTCAAGGCAGGGTTTCTCTGTGTATTCCTGGTTGTCCTGGATTGCATTCTGCAGACCAGACTCACTCAGAGATCTGTCTGCCTCTGCCTCCTGAGTGCTGGAATTAAGGGCGTGCACCCCACCAGCTACACCATCTCTCCCTTACTGTTTAATGAGATACTGTCTCAGGTCAGCATCTGCATGGTGTCAAGAGCCTTCTCTTCAGCATGTGCAGGGAGAACAAGGTTGAGAGAATGCAGCTCTTTCAGAAGCAGGGGACCCAGAGAGAGGATATTCTGGGGGACTCCATGGCTTTTGCCTTTTCTTGCCTCCCAGAGGATGTTAATTTTGTCCTGCCCTCTCTTAGCTTGCCTCCCTCTGCATCCTAGGATTTATGGAAGAGAGAGAGAAACCTTGCCTGGCTATAGACTCTCTAGCCCTCTCTGTACCCACACCAGGCATTGCCTCTCTAGCCCTCTGTACTCATACATTCTACTGTCCTGCTGGCGCTGCTTTCCAGCTAGGAGAAGGCCAGGCTCAGGGAGATGGGTGTACCAGCACAGGCAGCCAGCCACATCTCATTTATGCATTCGCAGTGACATTGGACCCAGACACAGATGCCAAGCTGGGGTTCCCATACGTCTGTGTGCCCTGGGCCAGCTATGATGTGATACTCAGGCTTTACCCTAAAAGCTTGAGTCTTTCCATGGTCCTGGGAATCTGCACATTTAATAAGCACCCCTGGATGGCTCCCAAGCTGGATGTGGGTCAGGACACAGCCAGGGAGATGCCACGAGACTGTGACCTACGTGTTAGGCCCTCAGAAGTGGATACCATTTCCAGAAGCAGGAGGACATGGCCAGGGGCTGTCAGGTGTGGGCTGGCCTATAGGTCTGCAGGAAGCCAAATGCCTGGTCAGAGCTCAGATGTTCACCAATGTGGGAGCTGAACAGTAAACCAAGAACAAACACATGAGCCCTGGTGACTGGTCACATGCCCATGGAGCCAAAAATCCTTCTAGAGACATGATCAAGTTGGTTAGCCTTGCTTGGAGCATGCCAGAGCGCCTAGGCCCCAGGCACGGAGCAGACTGCTGAGATCTGAGGTTCTAGCCCCAGGCTCCTGTGACCCTCCCTCTGCCCTCCCTCATAACCACAGCCTGATGTCGGCTTCCACTTATCCCTTCTGCACTGACTTCATGTCTTCCCGCCTGGGGGCCAGCGGCCGCCTTTGCCAGTCCCTAATCCTGTTCATAGGCTGCCAGCTCATCTTCATAAAGTGCCTCCCTAGTTCCCGTCACTCCCCTGTCCAATAACCTTCAATGGCTCCCTCCTGCCCACAGGATCAAATCTAACACCGGCTACTGCTCTGCTCTGCGGCCTCCTGTCCCGGTGTCCTGAGGTAGCCCCTCCAGCCAGACTTACTGCCCCAGACCACCCTTCTCAGTCCACATTGAACTCCAAATAGCTCTGCTTGCAGAGCTTACCTGCAACGCTGTCCACGGTTTGCCTAGCTTCAGCTCCCAGGAGCCTGCTCACCTAACACAGCACAGACTTTTTGACACTCAGGGTTTCTTGTATACCAGGCTGGATGACTTTGAACCTCTGATCCCCTTGCTCTGCCTGAGTGCTGGGATTACAGGCAATCTCAGGTATGTGTCACTACGACCTTTTATTCAGTGCTGGGATCAAACCCATTGCCTCTCACATGCTAGGAGACACTGTACCAGTGGGTCTACACCCTCAGCCCCTTCACAGTCTTTAAGAATATTATTACTGGGGGGACAGGGGCATGTGTGAGCCACAGCATGTGTGGGGAGGTCAGAGCACAACTTACATTAGTTGGTTCTCTGCATCCAGTGTGGATTCCAAGGATTCGACCCATGCCCTCGGGCTCGCAGCACCCTCACCTGCTGAGCCATCTCACACCCCAACCCTCCAGCCTCCGCACTAGCTAGAGGTCCTTTGCCCTGGCGGAAGTCACTCACATCGACTGAGCGGCGTGGCCCCGCACACATAATCAACCCATTTAACATCTCTGGACCACCCTGGGGGCTGCGTAGGTTCTTTGATTACTAACATTTTTGGTGAGACAACTGGACTCAGAGAGGCTGAGGAGCCTGCTGAGGGTCACACAGCTACCGAGAATTCATGCCAGGACCCTAGACCAAGAAGTCTGGCTCCTGCCCTGTTCCTCCATACCGACTAGCCATCCATCCACTGAGGCCTAGCACATAGACCCAAGCCACAAACCCAAAGACCTTCAGGAGAAGCCATCAGGGAATCTTCATGAACCTGGCTCCTACCCAGTGGCCTGCATCCGTCCTGTTCTTTGAAGGGCGTTACTGCCCTTCATTTAGATCTTGGTAGGCTTTGCTGGGACTGAGGTACAGAAACAAGGTCTAGCCTAAGGTCACAGTCAAAGGCAGCAGATCACAAGCTCGAACTCAGGCTGCAAAGTCCTATTGAAGAACCTGGCTAAGGAAGCTAGCTGAGCAGCCGTGATCCTCAGCTGGCCTAGTGGGAAGCAGCCATCCAGATGCCCCAGGCTCGCCTAACTCCCCTTGCTGAGACTCCCGCCAGGATGCTTGCCAGGCTGAACACGCACTGGGTCCCTCATCTCTAGGACAAGCTGTTTCCTTTTACAAATTATTTATCTCCATCATTACTGCTATTTAAATTAGAGTGTGACTTTTAAGAAGATGTGTCTCTACATCCAAGAGAGCATGTCTGTGGGAAGGTGGCACCTAAGTGACCTTCCTGAACTCTTGCCACGTAGGCCAGCCAGACCAGTGCGAGGCCAGCTCTGTCCTTCTCCAGGGGTCTGTCACTGCTCACTTATCAGTCTGATGTCCCTCAGGGGGCAGCTGCCCTGCCCGCCCCCTCCGGCTCCAGGCCTGCTGACTGGAACCGGACCTGGTGGAGTGGGCAGACGGGGGCACGTGGGAGGGGGTTGAGCCTCACCACAGGCCCCTTTGCAGTTCAAAGTGACATGCTCAGGCGGCTGTCCCTTCAAAGGGCAGACACAGACTGCCCCCAGTTGCTGCAGCAGCAGTCCGGAGCCAGGAAGGCGATGCAGGGGTAAAGATGCCCCTGGGAGGTCTGGCTCTGCTCCCTGTCCTTGCTTGCTGGGCCTCCACTACCTGGGCACCCCTTGGCTGTAGAGTCCTGGGAAATCACGTGCATTTGCAAAGTACACAGGGGGCTCTCAGGGAGCATGCACAAGGATGCTAATGAGAAACCCCACCTCAGACCCCAGGACACTTGAGTGTGCCTCCCATCAGCTGCTTCTCAGGTATATGATCTGGGGCAAGTCACTAGAAGTTCCTTAAAACAAAAAAGCTTGTTTCTCAAGGGTGATATGGGGCTAAGATGGAATGACATCATGGCCAATGGAACTAGACAGGTCACAGATAAACTCCACTAGTACTGCTACAGCAGCCCCAGTGACTTACGGGAGGGCACGGTCCAAGAGCCCACTGGCTCAAATGGACCCCAATGGGAGGACTTGGAGAGATAATCACTCTGCAAGACACACCCCTAGCACCACAGAAGAAACACGGGACTTTTATCAGGAGCCATACATTCAGCATATAGTGAGCTCCTGTGTTAGGCTGCTACCAGGGCACCAATCCAGCACGAGGCCAGAGAATCCGCCTTCCCGGAGGACCTCTGGAAAGTTCTCTGGTGACACAATGGCAGGGTTCCACTTTCAGTCTTCCAGGCTGGCTGGGTGACCTTGGACAAATTATTCAACTTCTCTATGTCTCCCATCTTACCTGAAAATGAAAATAACTGTGGCACTTGTGTTAAAATGACACTCAAGAATGGAAAGCCCTCAGAGCTGTGCTCCAGGCTACCAGCTCGAAGCAAGCATACAGCTGTGGCTGCTGCTGCTGCTGCTGCTGCTGCTGCTGCTGCTGCTGCTGCTGCTGCTGCTGCAAGCTCTCTGGGTCCTGCCCTGCCTGCTAGAAGCCCATGCAGCTGGGCCCCCTTCTGCCTCTCAGACTTGTGAAGTGTCAGCTACTGAGAGACATCCCGAGTGCCCCGCAGATCTCAGGCTGCCGAGGGCTTCCCCTCAGCTCTGTTTCCTTAGCAGCTGGAGAGAGTAGAAAAAGAGCCCTGCCCTGCTGGGCTTGTCAAAGCAGGGCTGGCTTGACTCGAACCAGGCTTGGATGGTAATTTTGCGGTCATGACAACTATTTTCTTTACATACTGCTATGGAAGGGGGAACCCCCCCCCCCCCGGTTTTTTTTTTTAACATAATTGAAGACACTATCAAGCGTAAATATGCTGGCATTCTTAATAAAAACATGATGGAGGGAAATATTCGAAAGCTCAATAATCAGAAGCAATTTGTGTTGTGCAGGAGATGTGTCATGCGCCAGCTCCCCTCTCCCCGACTGGGCTCCCCACAAGACTGGCTTTTGGGCTGGCAACTTTAGACCTATGGCAGAAAATGGAGAACAACAGTGAGGCTTGGAGTAGCCTGAAAAATATCCTGGAAAAGAAAAACACATGCAGGAGAGTGTGGTGCAAAAGTCATATTTCATGCCTGACTTTAGAGATTGTTAATAAGGATTAGAACCATACTCCAGCAGCTCAGCTATCAGTCAAGGCGAGGTAATTAATGCTGCTTCAGATCTCTGTGTGGGGAAAAAATGGAAAAGGCGAGTGTCCCTCATTTCATAGCAAAGAGGGCTCATCACAGCGGAACAGCCCAGAGGACTTCCGGACCCAAATCCTGAGCCCAGCTGAGACCCGGCTGTTGCTGGCTGTCCCTCCTGATCTGTCGCCAGGCAGATTGGGGGATCTCTTCTAAATTGTAACAATATCAACCCCCCTTTTTCAGGATTGGCTAATAAATATGATTAAGATAACACGTCTGAAACCACATGTCCTCAGCTCGGTGTCCAACATGTGGAGGGCAGATGTATTTTCCATCCACAGATGACCTAGTCGGCTGCTCCCCTGAGGCAGGGACCCTGGAAGATGGAGCCTGAAGAGGTCTTGGCAGTCTACTGGCCCTTGCAGCCCTGGCCGGGCTGCTGGCCTCTCCATGACCCACTGTGAGAATAAAGGGCCAAGTGCAGGGTGTCTGGGAGTCATACACAAGGATCATAGAAAGAGGCACCCATGCTCACCTGCCTCTCATCCCTTAATGGTCCAGAGCTCCACAGCTCAGAAACCTCAAAACCATTCTACTGTCTAGGCCACCTGTCACTAGCTCCCTCTCAGGAGCCAGGAGCCTGATACCTCAGGCCAGTATTAATGCTAGAGCCTGGAAGAGAGTTTTACAAAGAAAGGCAAAGTGCTAAGCCTACAGGTAAGTGCAGACCTGGCCCCTGCTTCCATTCACATAACATGGTGCAGGAAGCCTAGTACGGCACCTGGCCTCCATTCTTCCCTTGCTTCAAGGATCACCCCACCCTCCCCAAGACAGGGTTTCTTTGCGTAGCCCTAGCTGTCCTAGAACTCTGCAGACCAGGCTGGCCTTGAACTCAGAGATCTTCCTGTCTCTGCCTCCCGAGTGCTGGGATTAAAGGCGTGCACCACCACCTTCCAGCTTTGCTTCAAAGATCTTAAAGAGATTTCAACTGGGACATTAAGTAGCAGTCCAGAGACCCTGAAGATACGGCCAGGCTATATGCTCTGTAAGCAGTGTCTGTGGATCCTGCATCTGCAGAGGTGGAGAGTCCCAGCTGTAGCTCTGGAGAGAGAGAGAGGCTGCAGACTCTAAGGTCCCACTGACATGGTGTAAAGTATTTCAAACTCAGCTTAGGCCAGACATTCAAATTCAAGCAGGGAGGAGAGCAGCTTGTCCAACCCCAATAAAGAGTGAATGAATGAGCCAGGCAGTGGTAGGCACACCTGTAATCCCAGGGAGGCAGAGGCAGGAGGATCTCTGAGTTTGATCTCTGAGTTCTGGGCTACAGAACAAGTTCCAGGACAGCCATGGCTACCCAGAGAAACTCTGTCTCCGAAAATAAAAATTAAAAATAAAACAAAAAAGCAAACAAACAAACAAACAAACAGAAAAGTGGCAAGTCCCACCTTTGGGAGGGTATTGCCCCAGGACTGACCACTGCTTATAGTGGGGTAAGCTACCCTCTGGGAAACACCAGAGAGCTTCCCTCCCTCAACGGTCCCTGGGCCACTTAGGGCAAAGGACCAAGCCCTGGCTTCCTCCTCAGCCAGTCTGGCCTGGTGGCTCAGTGCTGTCCTAGGCTTCTGTCTCACGACCACTGCTTTCTGACCCTCTCCTAGAGCTCCACAATGGTCTCCCTTAAGACCCAAGGCCTCTTGTCCCTTCCCAGTGGGGGAACCCCGGGCCAGGGGGCAGAGACTGTGAGCCTAGGGTGCGGCCGGCAGGCCGGCTGATAGGAACCATCTGCGTTGTCTTAGACTGCCCCTCTGCCCACTGTCCTCTGAACTCGGCCGGTTCCCGCGGGCCGTTTGATGCTGGAAGAGGGTCACAGACCCCCGCACACAAATCACCACCGAGGGGCTGGGGGTGGGGCGGAGGCGCTGAAACCTAATCCACAAAGTTTGCCATGCCGCAGGCTCCCTCCTTCTCTCAGTGCTTAACGCCCCCTCCCTTTCCAAACAAGCCTTAGTTTTTCTTGCCAAAAAAACAAAAGTTGGTATCAAGTGTTTCGAGGGAGAAAGTCTCCCCCGCAGCCCCCACCCCTTACCAAGACGAAGGGCCCGCCACTTGGCTGAGCCACGGATTGCAGAGAGGCTCAGAGAAAAGATTCTAGGAGGTACTCTCAAGTTATCAGGTCCATTGGTCCCTGGCCCCAACTGCCACATATCCTACCGGCTAGACCCTGTGGCCCTGTGGTCCCACTCCTCTGGAATCCAGCTCCTTCCTCCACCGAATCTCCGGGTCCCAGTGCAGCCAGAAATAGATAGGAACGTAACCCCTGCCATTCTCTTATCCCACAGACCAGTCCTAGCCTGCCCTTTCTGGAGGGGCTATTCTACTCTCCGCTGCTTCTCTCAGTGTCCCGAGGCTGGGCTCAGGCACTGGAGAGTCTAACTTGCGAGTGCCCCACCCCGCCAGGGTACGTGGGCACAGCCCAAGAGCTTAGGAAAGAGACCAGGATTCTGGCATGAGACACAGATTCCAGCGAAGTTCCACTTCCTGCTCCCTGGAGTCCTTGGGCTAAACCCCCGGGGGGCTATGATGACTAAGGAGGGGCAAAGCAGACCTCGGGAGCACAGGAAGATGTTTTCACTTGCTAGGTAACAGTGTAGCTTTTTTGTTGTCGTTTTCAGTAGGACGCATGGCCCCCCCCCCCCGGAACCACCGCTGTTCTCCGCGGCCCCGGGTTCTCCATCGTGCCTGGAAGTTGCTAAGTCCTTGCATTCTAGCTGGCCTGTGACAGCGGCAGTTCCACTAGTCCACGCAGGCATCTGGGGTTCCTAGATGTGGCAACAAGGACGGGCTGAGTCTGCACTGGAGCGGTTGAACCGTGGGGCGAGGGAGTGGTAGCCGCGACGGAGAATAAAGGCGCCAGCGGCCCAGCTGAGAAGCGGGTTTCTGCGGGGGTCGAACAAAGGAATTTGGCCTCTGAAGAAAGGGGCTGAGCTCACAGCTGGGAATGCCAGCTCCAGACCTGCGGGAGTTTCAGGACTACGGCCTTAGTCCCTAGAATCTAACGAAATCTGCCCCTCAGAGGACCCTAGTCTCCATCTCAACTCTATGTTGGCTGGCACTCGCCTTAACTAGGGTGGTAGTTACATGCTCTTCCCTACTGGAGGCCCCAAATACCCGGCTCTAAGGTCCCCTCTGCTTGTGGGTCTATATCTCCATTTCCCAGATGCTGCCAACCGAGGTTTCCATATTTCCTTTCCTCTCCTGTTCCTTTTAGCTGGCTCAAGAGGCCCTAGGCACTCCTAAACGAAAAGCTGGTAGTGGGGACTCTGGGGCCCTCCAAGGCCCCCCTCCTCCAGTCACCCTCGGAAGGGGTGGAGGGGACACGGTTGTAAGGTGTTCAGCCTCTTTTCTCTGCTTGACATGAATAAGGGGATTAGGGCGGCAGGTTTCCGTCGGTCACTCGGTGGGACAAAGGGCCCCGCGGTTTGAGCGGTCAGCTTCTGATTAAACGCCAGAGCCCTGTCACTCAGCACCAGGCTAGGTACTTGTGTTCCTGACATAATCTTATTAGAAGATAAAACCAGAGAAATCCTTTTTCATAATGAAAAGTTACATTTAATGGCTGCACTCGTCCCCCACACCCTCCCGGACCCTCCCCGCCTTCCCTGGTTGCTGTTGGATATGGCTCGCCTGTAATTGGCATTTAAAGTACCAAGTCCGGGAGAAAAACGGGGTTTAGGGTTTTTGTAATCCCCCTAAACTGTCTTTGTTCGAAATCTCCACAGATACAAGTCTGTTAAGGGTAAATATTTGTGGATTGATACAACCACACCCCCACCCCTGCAAACCAAATCTGGAAGAGGAAAAAAACCCTCCAGCCACGGTGCTGGTACACGGAGGAGGAGGTCCAAGTCTGCCCGCGCACGCAGCCGTGCTGGGGACTCTGCTGCGGGCGGGCCCCTTAGCCAGCTCCAGGGGCAGAGGGGCTTTGGACATTTCTCAGGCGGGAAAAAGATCTTACAGGCTTCCTTCCCTTCAATGTTCTATTCCCTAGATCAACAAACCTCTCCGACTCGCTTTCGCGCTTGCCTAAAGCGGTGGGCTGGAGGGCCGGCCGGTGTGTGTGTATGCGGGGGGGGGGGGGGGGGGGGGATCTTAAAGCTAGCTCTGCCCACCCGCTCCCTCCAGCAGGACCCTTGAGTGGTTCCAAGGGGGTGCCTTTCCGCCACTCTATCCCACAGGGGACCCAGACTCCAGCAGAGCCTCCAAGCTTCCGAGGATCCCTCAACTGCGAAGGAACCCTAGGGCTGCGGCGGGGCCCAGGACTCGGGCTCCAGCCCAGCTCGTCCTGGATCGGATCGGATTCCTTCATAAATCAGCGGCTGGGTGAAAGGGCTGCGCGTTAGAAAGGGCAGGACCGTGTGCGCGTATTAGAGCGCGCGGTTCCCAAATCCGGGCTAAACCCCTGGTGACACCGAAATTCATCAACCGCCGCCAATGCCCCTGCTCCATCTACCGAGGAGCCCGGCAGCCTGCACACCCTCGCTGCCCCACTCCCGGGAAAAGAGAATCCCGCAGGAACGGCTGAGAGGAGTGTCTGGAACATAGCGCAGGCCCAGGCGTCTGTGAGCCGCCTTGCCAGTCCCGCTGGCAGAGGGGGCTCTACCCTCTGGGAAGGAGTTATTCTAACCTTTTTGTCCTTTGGTCAGGACTGGTCCCTCAAAAGCACTCAGCCCAGGGAGGGCAGTGACACCCGCCCCCCTTCCAGGCCGGCGCTCAGAAGATAGATAGGTACAATTGTTCAGACTCAGCATCTGGCGCTTCAGCAAGTTAGGGGACTGCTATCTGGGGCTCCCAGGAACGGAGGAAGTCCCTTCGGAGCCTGTTTCCTCGCCCACAGGTCCAGCGGGGGTCATAGAGCCAGTGGACTCCACAGGCACGCAACAAGTAACATTTCTTTCTAGAAGCAATGGCTACCGCTCGCCCACTCTGCTCAACCCGGCTCTGTTCTGCTCTTGCACTGGTCAAGTCCCAGAGTATTAGAGAAAATGGTCCCATCGAGCCTGCCAGTCATGGCGGCGGTCCACAGGCTGCCTGTGGTGAGAAATACGCTTATTTCCTTCTCAAGGGATTCAGACGTTGGCCCCAGTCCTGGGTAAGAAGCAAAAGGTGGCTACACGCCTCGGCTCGCACACAGGCTAGACCATGCTCCTGCCTCCGGTTTACTTCCCAGCAGGAAGGAAGAAAACACACACTGACTGAGTGCCCTATCCAGGCTGGCACCTCCGAGTTTACCTCACTTTGTCCTCAGCGCAAACCTGTGACATGGACCTGTCATCCCCATTCCACAGAGGAGGAAATGGAGGCTCAGACCCTGGCCCCAGTCACTTGGGGATGGTTAGGGTCTGTATCCCAAAGCAGCTTGTTCTTTTCTTTTTCTTAGACAACAGCGCTCCTCTCAGAGCTCAGGTTACCCTTACAGCATCCCAGTCCTCTGGTTTCCACTCTGGCCTCAACGAGGATCCACAAGGATGGCCCGAGGATGGCCGCATCTCAGTGCCACTTTACCAGAGTCCCCTCTGCAGGTGACAGGTGGGAAGAGGGGAACACAGTCAGCACTGGCCCAGCACTGCCACTCCCTTCTCAGCCAGGTGCTGGGGAGCTGGAGACCCAGTGTGGTGGCAGGTTCACCTACCTCCAGAGCACCCCAGAGCACCCGGCTCCTGCCGCTCTGGTGGGCACTGCTGCTACTTGGGCAGCCCTGAGCCCTCTCCCTCCTTAGCCAGCAATCTCAATCTCTCTCTCTCTCTCTCTCTCTCTCTCTCTCTCTCTCTCTCTCTCTCTCTCTCTCTCTCTCTCTCTCTCTCTCTGTGTGTGTGTGTATGTGTGTGTGTGTGTGTGTGTGTGTGTGTGTGTGTGTGTGTGTGTAAGGGACTCTTTCTAGCACAGGCCAGCCAGGAAGCAAACACCTTTGTTTCTTTTAGAACCAGACTCCAGAAAAAAAGGTTTTTTTCCCCTTCACCCACACACCAAGCACCAGGACAGCCGGGGGCCCCACCATCAGCCAGTACTGAAGCCTCTGGGCCTGTCTAGGGTCACTTGGGGCCAGGCACTCCCTGAGGTCCTGTTCCCTCCATGTGTCCACACAACCTGAGTCCCTATCCTCCTCCAGGGTCCCCAGGGTCAGCAGGGCAGACCCAGGGGGCTGCCAGTCACGGAGCTGAGATGGAGACAATATTGCCTTGAGAATAACAAAGGAAGAGCTCACGTGAGAATTGACTGGAACTCATCAGAGCTGAGCAAAAGGTAAAGGCCATTGAGGAAGTGCTGTCAGTTGGCCTGAAACCCCAGAAAGGTGCCATTGGGAACACAGCGGCCCCTCATGGCCCACCACTCCATGCCACAGTGACTCCATGCCACAGTGACTCGTGGTTAGAGCAAACACAGGCCTCCACTGCCTGTCACTTACACCTTCCCCCCAAATTACACAAACTTTGAAACATTTTTCTAGAAGAAGATGGATGCTTCAGGAGACTTGAGGTCAAGGCTGGGCTGTTTAAAGTATATTATTAACAAATAAACATTTACTGCAGGGGAAAAAAGAGGAGGAGGAGGAGAAAAACTCTATAGGCCACCAGGGAACCAAATCATGTTGCTTTTGGCATCAAATGACAGGGGACATTTATGACATGAATGGAGAACACCAGTGGCTGATGGGAAGGCAGCCGGCTGCCACTTCACTTCCCCTGCCTTTGGAATCAACTTTTTCAGCCCTCCCCTCCTCTCCCCTCCCCTATTACCATCCCCTCTCCACTTCTGACCGCAGTGGTAATAAATACACAGAATTTGGAGCCTGTTCTTTGCTGCCATCAACACAGACTCTGGGACTTGTAGAGAGCTAGAGATCTTCTGGCTGGGTCAGTCAGAGAGCCAAGGACCTGGAGTCACCTCAGGGCTGACTGAAAGCTCACATCCATGGGTGGACCATCCTTCCTGCCCCCATACCCCAAGCCAAAGACCAACTGTGGTGTCCAACAAATCGGAAGTCGTAACTCCTGTCATGGGAGTGTCCTCTATCCTTGGGCCAAAGTGGTACCAAAGTTGTCGGATTGTGTTTATTCGTGTTTTATATCCCCCACTCGACCCCGTCTCTCTGTCCCCTTCCCTTACTCTGTCGGTTCCTGTCTCTTTCAAAAACCTGCATGGTCACCAGACAGGCCCATCAGGGAAGCTTTGCTAACCTATCACAAATAGAAACTCCACAAGGCCACAGAGCCTGAGCCACGGGCTGTCTTCCAACCTTCTGGAATGAAGTCCTGGGATCTCTTCTCCACATCTACCCCCCTAGATCAGCCTTGTAGATGTAGGCTGAACTTTCTTGTCTGACATTTGAGTCACAAAATTATAAACTGGGACCATTCTTCAAATATAAAATCCTATTACTGGATATGCTTTTCCAAGTGATATGCAAGCCCCGGGAATGCCCATTGTTTTTCCCCAGTAGAAATATTGCTTCTCTGGGCCAGTACAGGCTCCCAGGAGGAACAGAGCCTCATGCCAGCTCAGGATGCTAACACACTGTTGGCATCTGCATTCATCCTCACAATCACAACTTTCTCCAACACTGGTGCTGAGGATAAAGGATGCCTTCAGAATGAAACATTGACTGACCTCCACCAGGTGTCCCTTGGAATCCTCAAAGCAGTCACCTCAAAAGGTGATGTCATCGCACTCAGTAGAGACAAGGGCTGGGGATGGGCTGCCATCTAGCTGAGTGCTGGGGCTGGGGGGTGAACCTGGCCGTGACTTGGTGTCTAAAGCTCTTTTTGTAGCAGTGGAAGGCAAGACCTTCAGTGTCCTCTGAGGCAAAGGGGAATGGTTTCCCCGGGGAACGATGCTCATCTGCTAAGGACAGAAATAATTCCCAAAGTGTAGCAACATACTGAGCAAGGACACCAGGCCCTGTGGGCGCCTAATCTAGAGAGTCTATAAGAATACTTTCCCAGGTAGGCAGGTCTTGGTCATACAGCAGAGGGTCAGATAGATACCTGGTGGCTCCGTGTTTCTAAGCTTGGCATGAGGGCAGGAAGAAACCTAGACCTTCCAATCACATACCACAAAGTAGATCCTCACAGCGGCTTCCCCCACTTAAGAAAAATACTGCAAACAAATAAGGCCACAGCAGCCCAGAGCCTTGGGAATAGAGGGTGAGCCAGGAGTCGGGCAGTGAATAATGCTTTCCTTCAGCCCCAGATGCCTGCACGGCAGGGGAAGGCTTTCCCTCACCTCCAGCCCACGGAGGAGGTGCTGGGGTTAAATATACAGGCTCCCTCTGAGGGACCAGGGATCCCCGGTTTGTGCTGGCAGCGGAGCCCTTCAGCCCTTGGGGCTCTAGAGAGAATACCCCCAGTCCATTTCGTTAGGCAATGTATTGGCTCCTTTTTCTAAGCAGATTTCTGGAGAGAGCCGTACCCTAGGAGTGTCTGCAACTCTGAATTCGTCTGATAACAGTGGGTGAGACTTACAGGCTGGAGTTTCCACCGTTAAGCGGGTGCTGACCGCGAGTGGTACCCCAGTACATCTAAGGAAGAAGCCTTCCTTTCAAGCTGGGAAACGAAACCCAGGAACGAGAAAGGGCCAGAAGCCTGGGTTTGCTCCACAGATGCCACACTGACACAGGCTGTCTCTGCTCGCGAGGCCGGAGTGAGCCTCCCGATCCAGAAAAGCGTTTGCCTGGGTAAACACTTCCTAGGAAAAGAATGCCGGGAAGAGCGGGCCGCAGCCAGCCGGGAGAAATGTTCTAAAAACCAGCCCAGGACTCAGAAGGCTTTTTGTCAAAGTCATAGCCTGGATGCCCACTTCTGCCGCGGAGGGGTACTCCACCTGGGCGGACTAGCCCACGGCATCCCCAGCATTTTCAACAGAGCCAGGGAGGTCGCAGCACCCGAGGCTTGGGCGCCCCGCCAGGCCCCTTACAAGCGGGTGGAAGAGCTCCGGGATGGAGCCCCGCATCCGCGAGCACAAAGGCTCCCGTGCGCACACCTACTATTCCCCAGACCCTGGAGTTGCTCCACAAGCCCTCAGACTCCATTGTGTGACAGATTTTTGGACTTTCCCACCGACCCTCCCCCCTTCCGGAGCCTCCTCCAGGAATCCACCACCTCCTTAGGACAGAAACCTTTTCCAGACAAACGTTCGCAGTTAGTGAGCGACAGCCGGCACGAGAAGGGAGTTATATAATTCGATGTCACCAAATTGCCAAGAAAAACAACATATTTTGGGGAAGGTTGTCATTTTTTTTTTCTCAGAGTTTCTCCGGTGGAAGACACATAGAGGTGTTCGCGATTTTGCGGAGGCCCTGTGTTTTCCCGATTTCTAAGCCAGTTTTCTATTCGAAAGAGGGCCGAGGTCGTGGGTTCTCCCTTGCCCTTCTTTGAAAGAGTTCCCGAAATGCACATAAAGCCAGGAAAAAAGGAGAGTTTTCAGGTTACAAACAAAAACGTTCCAGTTCCGCAGTCCGCAGGTCCCTTGCTCTGCCGGGCCTGCGGGTTGATTTTATCAATTGTCCTAAGTGTTCCCAATAACCAATTAATCGCCCCTGTGGTGCGTAAAACAACTTCACGCTTTTGGGTGCTTGCGATCGTTCTCAAACCGAAAGGAAGAAGACGCATAAAAAGACCAGCAACCTCTTTATAAGGTTCTGCTCAGCCGGGTGAGGGATGCCTTTTATAAAAGTTGCGTGTGTGTGTGTGTGTGTGTGTGTGTGTGTGTGTGTGTGTGTGTGTGTAAATTTCCCAGTGCTGGGGAGGCACACACTCAAAATCAAGACAGCACGTCTCCGCACCCATTTGCCTTAATTCTAGCCTGAAAGGCATTTGTGCACACATGAAATAAATATGTATGTGGATTTTCAAAGAAAAAAATCATGAATAAAAATATATTTTTTATTGTGTAAAAAGAACATTGTTTCCGTGTGAGCTTTCAGGGAGCCTGCCTGATCTTTTGCTCCCTGCAAAATGCTGCCAGGAGGCCCAGGGGATTTGTCCCCAAGATTGTGTTGATAACCACTACCCCGCCCAAGCACAGCAGGAGGCTGGCCTATATAGCAGATACTTAATTGTCATTATTGTTAGAAAGGAGGAATGATGGAGGAGAGGAGAAGACCGACTCTCCTTTCCCAAGGCTTCCTCCGGGGATGCACACTTCAAACTCAGGGATCCGAGTCCTGGGGACCAAATTCCTTCCCAGCACTGGGGTTTGCACCTAGGTAGAAGCCGGTTCTTTGGTGGTGTTTTTCTTTTCTTTCAAAAACAAATCTCACTGGGACAAAGAAGCTGCAAATGTTTAATTGTTTTGTAAAGTGGGGAGGTTGGTCACTCATCTCTCCAGGACAAAATGCAGCTTCTGTTGTTATTTTGTAGCTGAGCCAGAAGGACCTGGGAGGTGTCCCTGACCTCTTTTAGGAGAAGCTCCATAATGATCCCAGGGGCAACTATGTGCAAAAGGTTTTTCCAGTGTTGAAATTTTAAAAAAGTACAACCACCCCAAAGTTTCAGAGGCCCATTTCTACTTTCCCAGGCCTCTTAGAAAACCCACACGTGGGGACTGCTGAGGTCAGTGGCTTAGCAGGATGTAAGTGGTACTCCCAGAGCCCAGCCAGGAGTATATCCCATAGAGGGGCTGCCCGAGTCACCCCACGTCCCCAACCATTGCTACCCCATGTTATATGCACACCTGTGGGTGAACTGACTGGTGTGGCCTTCTCTCCAGGATCTAGAGTTCCAGGGCACAGACACCGCGCGACATCAACAATGTGCCTCAACCTGGGGAACGCAGCACAGAGGGCCAGCCCCACACCACGTTATAGGACCAAGCAAAGGACAGATCTTCAAAACCCACCCCAGTTCTTGCCCATAGAAAGCATCACTCTACGCAGCCACCAAAAAGAGCAAGGCGCAAGAGCAGTTTCTGCCGGTTCCTGGGGACACGATCAAGATCTGCTACCAGAGCCCTGTGCTGGGCTCTGGCCTGAGGTCTTAGTATTCCCAGGCCCCAAAGAGTCCAGCTGACCCTCTTCACACTAGACCTTGGATTAGGTGACGATACTTTGACTGCACTCACAGCTCGCACTCACAGCCCTGCCTTTTTCTCCAAAGGCTTCCGGCACTCGGACACCAGGAGCCCAAAGCACCTGGGCAGTCCGCCCTGCAGCCGCATCCAAGACACTTTTCTGAGCACCACTTAGAAGTTCTCACAGGCACACACACACTTGTCCCTGGACTCACTCCCAGGATCCCCACACCTTTCTCCCCACCGAGGCTCCCCACTGCCCCGCCCATTGCACTTCCAGGTACATGGGCCCAGGCAGGTCATAAGAAAAAGCCTGCGTCTGCTGTGGTATGGCCCCAGCCTCCAGCCATACAATCCACAGCGCCAGCTTAGCATAGAAGCCGGCAGGTAGGGCTCAACACACTTCTCTAGTGTCAACCACTCTTTTCCAGCACACTGCGAGAAAGGAGGCTGTCTGGGAGGCCTGACTCCTTCAGCCAGCCACCCCAACTAGGATCCCTAGGTGGCAGCTTCCTGGGAGGCCTGACTCCTTCAGCCAGCCACCCCAACTAGGATCCCTAGGTGGCAGCTTCCTAGGTAGATTGATTCTCCAGCTACGAAAAATTGCAAGGGCAAAATTCCCGTATGGAACGGTTTAGGAAGATGGACACCCATTTTTCTTTACCAGAGAATAAAAGTACAACAAGGAACCAGGCAGAGTGGGGATCGCCCTGCCTGTACCGCAGCCGCAGCCGGGGTTCAGCACCCACCTCCCTGCTCCAGGAATCCCAGACGCTCTTGGACTAGGGAAGCACACAGTCAGGCTTGGCTCTCTAAAGCAATGCCTTTCTTGGAATATAAATTCTTGGTTCCCACTTCAGGCCTTAGTGGGGCCAAGCCCTTTACCAGGACAAACATCATATCCACCGGTCTGCCCAGGGCTTTGTCTTGTACCCCAATTCAGTCACTCAGCGCAGGTTTCCGGGACAACAGATGGCACCTAGGGGCCACCCCACCAGTGTCGGCTGGGATGCGATGGTCCGCCCCAGCCCGGAGACAGGCAGCCCTTCGCGCCCTACGAGTTGCCGGGCCCAGTGGAGCGCAGAGCCGGCCGCAGGGCGGCGCGGGCCCTTCCCGGCAGGGACTGGCCGGGCTGGAGTGCTGGTCCGTGGCGGGGAAAGAGAGGAGAGCGAGAGGCGCTTACTGTTGGTAGTCTTGTTTGCAGTACAGTTTCCGATCCCGGAAGTAGCAGCTGGTGGTGAGGGCTTGCTGACATGCCGCGCACTGCAAACACTCCTCGTGCCAGGACGACTCGTTGACTCGCATCAGGAAACGGTCGGAGATGGGCCGCTGGCAGCCCTCGCAGACGGCGGGATGCGGGCAGTCGGAGCCTGTAGCGCACAGGGCGAGAGCCGGGCCGTCAGCGCCGCCTGGCCCAGTCCGGGAGCGCCACCCTTCGCTGGAGGAACCCCAGCCGCCGCGCCAGAGACGGGGCAGCCAGAGACAGCATGTCCCTGTCCATAAGCTGGGGCGCGGAGAGGCCGAGGGCCTGCAGCTCTGGCTGGGCACTGCTCTCTCCCCGGCTGCAGAGATCCAACAAGAAGGAGCTCCGCGCGGGGTGGTCGGCTGGGACCCAACCAGCGAGGTGAGAGGCCCCGGCACTCGCTGGCTGACACGCCCCACGATGCTGATCCTGCCTTCTGCCCCAAGACCCGTGGTTTGGATGGACCGGGGGGATATTCTTTTCTTCTAGAAGTTCCCCTTCTCTAGGTGACCTGGCACCTCTCCCGGACTCTAAGGTGACAACTTGGTCCTCTATCATCCCTGCCACCCGCTTCCCATCCCAGCCCCGTCCAGAGTAGCAGTTCTAGAACCCAGACCCGTAGAGGATGGTGTGACTGACGGCTGAGGCTGTTAGGTCCTGTCTGGGTGATGTCCCTGCACGTTGTCCCTTCGGGGAGCCTGTCTAGGTGTGCTGGTTGCCCTCCGGTGGTCTTTTCAGGGATCTGTACCCCCTCCCCACGTCCTGCAAACCCACTTTCTTTATCCTTTGGCCCTCATGCCAGTGTCCACAGCGGCACAATGGCCCTACCCCCCGACCAGGACTATTCGGGCGTTGTGACCCAGCACTCACCCAGCAGCACCCCCAGGGTGGCGGGCCCGGGGCGCAGGGCATGCTCCTCCATCTTGATGCCGTCCAACATCTTGGCGCAGTCCGTCTGCCCGCGAGGGAAGCACCTCTCCAGCGACTCGGGACCTGTTGCTATATCCATGGGACGCAGGGCGCGCTGCGGACCCTGCTGGCCGGGCGGCTCGCCCTCGCGCCCGTCCGCCCGCTCCGCTGCAGCCGGGGAGGCGCGGCGCCCGCAGGGTCGGGGCCGCCCGCTGCCCCCAGGCAAGCGTGGAGCGGCGGCGCGCTGGCCCCGGGCCCCGGCGTCGTGCAGGCGGGCCCGGGAGGCCGGCAGCCCCGCGCGCCGTGCTCTCCGGGCCACTCGCAGCCACGCGCGCCTGCGGCTCGCCTGTCACCTGCTTGTCAGTCCCGGGTCCCGGCTGCGGCGGCCGGCAGCACGCGGAGCAGCCGGGAGGAGGAGGCGGCGGCAGCGGCGGCGGGCGGGGGAGGGGGCGGGGGTGCAGGGGCGGCCCCGCGGGCTGGGGGGGCGCGGGTAGCGCAGCGGGGTCCCGGGCGGGGCGCAGCGGGCCGCGGGGCTCCGGGCGCGCTCCCCGCACTACTCCAGTGCCATGGTGCGCCGGAGGAGCGGCTCGGTTTAGAGCTGGGGCTGGCGGCGGAGGGATACTCCGGCCGGGAGCCGCCTCACCCCTCCTCAAACTTCCTGACATTTGAACTCATTGGTGCGCCTCGTATCACTGCGCCGCGATGAGCCGGCGGCTCCACGTCAAATAGTGCCGTCGCCGCCCCCCCCTCCCCGCGGGAGGGCTCCCTAAGCCCCCGGCCTGTACCCCGCACCGTGCCCCGGCCCCGGTCAGCCAGCCTGCCCACCCTTGGCAGAAGTTTGGGTAGCCATCGAAACAAATCCTGTGCCCCACCCCTCTTGAAAAATTGATTTGGGAGTTGGGGAAATCAGGCTTTCTTTTTTTTTTTTCTTTCTTGCCTTTTTTATTATTAATATTTTTGTAAAAAAAAAAAAAAAAAAAAAGCTCCAGCGATCAGAGGAGTGGCCCCGAGCGAGGCCAGACTGTGCAGACGGCGGGGAGCGCAGTGACTTCTCCAGGGTACGGCGCCAGGCGGGAACGGCGGCCCGGGGACCCCGACTTGTCGGCGAAGGTAGGTCGCAGGGTCTGAATTGGTGTCTCCCCCCCGCCCCCCCGAAGGCAGCGCCTGCATCGGACAGCTCGGTATGCAGAGAGGGATGACTCCCGGGATCGAGGGATAGGGAACATCACATGGCGAGAACTGCTGGCCCGGGACTCGCCAAAGGCAGCCCTGGCCTGGGAATGGGGCGGAAGGGATGCAATTTGAATGAGAGGTTCTGAAAACCTTGGCCTGGCAGAAATAGGGCGGGAGGGTGAGCTGAAGGAGCCCCCAGATCCTGAATGGGAGACATTGGGTGGGTGAGGACAGTCAGGCCAGAGTTGAAACCAGGAGAGTGTAAGAGGATCAACAGGACTGGAAAGGTGTCTTGGTCACCGGCGGGAGCAGTGGACGAAGGCTGGGCCTACCAGGGCTTGGAGTATGAGATGCAGGTAAGAAATGGTGTCCCCAAGATTTAGAGACGAAGGCCTGGGTCGGTGAGAGTCCAACCGCTCCAAGGAAATCAGGGTGACTTCTTGAATAGGTGCCCTTTCACTGTGGCCAAGGGGCCTGGCCTGGGGTCGAGACGGAGCGCTGGCCAGCCTGGGCAAAGTGGGCCTCGACATTGGGCAGCGCAAGGCCAGAGGCATGCAACTGGCGACTGCTGTGTGCATCCTACCTGATACCCCCCTCCACCCCGGGGAGGAAAGTAGAAGACATCGTGTCAGGACCTTAGGCACCTTGGGCACTACCGCTCGTCCTGGGATAGCGGGAGGGATGGATGGTGCGGCCTCAGGGCAGGAGCTGACTGTCCCCCGTGAGCCTCTGCAGGGCGGCCCTGGCCCCTCCGGGAGTGGAGCAGCGACGCGGAGCCGAGCGGGGGTGGAGGGCACGGAGGGCGGGTCCCCTGACCCCGCTGGAGGCGAGAGGGCGGATCGGATTTGGAGCTTGCAGGAGGCTTGGTCAGAAGTGGCCCCTTGTGCTTCGGGGGCCCCCCGGAGGGGCCCGGCTTTGTGGAGGATTAGCGGTCACCGCCCCACCCCAGTACCTGCCTGTGCGTCGGTGGGTATCCGAGTGTGTCTGTGCGTGTCGGCGCTCCCGACTCTGATGCTATTGAGTACGTGTGCACCCGTGTCCTTGTGCACATACAATTTTGTGTTTGTGTGGCCTTGCGACTTTCCAGACTGCGAGTGTCTGCGTGTTGTGTGCACATCTGCAGACCTTCTCTTGCTTCTGTGTCATGCTTCCGCACGTCTTTGTATGTGTCCTTGTGTCCGGGTCACTATGAAGATGCCTACGCCTTTGTGTGCGCCTCGGCCCCTGGAGTGTGTCTAGTAGATTTTTCTCTATATGTGTGTCTCCGAGTTACCTTTGTGTTTCTGTTTGCCCCCAAGTTCCTGAATTGTTTTGTGTCGCCCAGGGGTTTTGTGTTTGTCGCTTTGTGTTCTGTGTATTTCTCGGCGCCTTTGTGTGTCTGTATCCGGGAGCATGGGTATGTGGATGTAGAGTTTTCTTCACACACCCTTCGTCCTCTTGTCTTTACTCAGTGTGGGAAATCTTAGGCCTTGAGCTCCAAGGTTGGGCCTGGGCCTGGGCCTGGGCCGCCTTCTCTGGGTATCTGGGCCCCGGCGCTGCGGGAAGAAGCCGGGCGGGTAAGGCTCCGGCGTGCAAAGCCGAGAGGCGCCGAACAGCGCGCGGGCCGGCAGGTCGATCGGGTGCACTCTGCCCTCTGCTGGCTACAGTGTGTCCCTGCAACCACTGCTGGGTACCGCCTGCAGGCGAAAGCCCGAGTTCCAGGCCGGGACCTTCGCCATCTCCTTCAGGCTGCATGGAAGTATCTTCAGAAGTATCTTCCTGGTCTCCAATCCTGAAGACGCACCTGGACCTTAAACGCTCCATGCGGTGTTGCACTCCCACCCGTGCCTTCCCATTTCACCACGCTCCCTGTGCCTGGTCATTTCTACTTCATCGCTCTTCTTTTCTCTTTGGTTGAATGGAGGGCCCTGTGGCCCAGCCTCGGAAGCTTCCCTGACCCTGTGGCTGGCGTCTAGAACCCGGTTTGGGCCTTGGCTGTGTTTGTTGCGCTTTTTTTGCAATGCTTGAAGCGAGGTCTCAGCGCCGAGGGTACACCTGTAGCCCCCATTTGGTGCATGGCTGGTGTGTTTCCAAGGTGCAGAGGTTACTGGCGTCTCTCCCTGCACCCCTGTCCAAGCCGCAGCTCTGTTACGGGCCGACCCGGGCCGGGCTGCTGGAACTGTCGGCGACTCCTTGGGTGGAAAGGCTTCCATCTCTAGTCTGATTGCTCCACCACAACCTTGATCTCTCTTCCACGCCTGTTTCCTCCCGTCCATTCTCCCCGACCCGGAGGCCTTGGCCGTTGTCCTTTGTCCTCACTTCCTCAACCTGAATTGACTATCACCGATCCTTTTCACATAGCCGCGTAAGGTCGTCCATGTGTCTGTGAAGCATCCTTAGGGTTTTTGGCCTCCCAGTCTCTGCCTCCGTGGAAGAATAATACGGCTGGACAGGAGGACACCGGCCTAGGCTCGGAGCCCAAGTCTCTCCGCCTGGCTCTGCGGGATCTCAGCCATCGTTTCGGTACCAGCCGTTGCCCCCCTGCGGCTCTGAGACTCACAAGGCGGATGATCGCCCAGGCAGACGTCGTCCAACGCGGGATGCTTGCTGCCTCCAACGTCTTGCGGCAGAATCCGCTCCGGACTGTTTCCACCTTAGCAAAGACGGAGGAGGCTGGCTGCCAGCACCGCTGGGCTTGCAAGAAACAAACAGGAGGGAGTTGGGCTCTTCCTATTCCCACAGGCGCGCAGCTTCTGAGCCCTGCCCTGAGGCTTCTGGCTCTTCTCGGTTAGGACTTCGCAACCTCTCGGTAGCGACCCGCCTCGTACGAGAGCTCGCAGGGTGTGTGTGTGGGGGGGGGGGGTTAGGGCTACACCAGTGAAACCCCAATCGTTTCATGCTTCTGACCAGAGTCGGAGAGAGAGGACCCTCTAGGTTTAGAACCCATAGCTGGAGTCTCAGATCCCAGCAGGCATGAGCACCAGGCACAGCCTTGGGTGCACCAGTAAGAAGGAGAATATCAGAAACATCCAGCCTGGCCTTTTTGCTCTGTCACAAGGACCAAGGTCATGGAGCACCTAGGCCCACCCCACGCTGCCCCCCAGGCTAATGGAACCTCATGACTGAATCAAAGCTGCCCCAAGGCATGGTCCAGGTCGGGAGGCTCTCCGGGAGAGTCAGCTCCAGGTCCCGGGTGTTGAAGAATCCGCAGACTCCGGAAGTGGAACAAGGGCGCGCCCAAGGCTCAGCAGAGGTCGAAGGTGGGCAATTTCCAATTCCCGAGTGACCAGGCACACCTCCGAGCGTCCCAGCTAGACTTAACCCAGGACACACGGGTCAAAGGATGGGACAGTCACTTCCCATCACCCAGGAGAAAGCGTCTGAGGTCGTCCTGTGCTGCTGGAAGCCCGGTTGGAGGTTCTCCAGAGAGGAGAGACTGGGAAGGGACCCCCGGGGTGCTGCTCATTCTCCCCTGGAAGCTTTTGAGGCTGATGAGAGAGGGGTGCTGGGACTTGCGGGTGACCAGTGTGTACTATGCCCACAGCGGGAGATGAGCATTCACAGCCAAGTCCCTCAGCCTTCCAACAACCCCCACTCTGGCCATTAGTTCGGACTATTAGTCATGGGCTTGCTCCACATGTCAGGAAATCGGGCTCCCTCAGATCCAAAGGCTGCTGGCAGCCCTCGGGAAGGGCGCGAAGAGAAGAACACAGGCCCTCCCCAGGACTGGGTAGCCGGGGAGCTCAGGTCTCCCACCAGCTAGGCGGTGATTAAGGGCAGAGAATGGCCCCAGATCTTGTCTCAAGGGCTGGTTAGGAAACACCAGGATGGGAGACCTGCACCTCTGCACCTCAATGTCCCTGTCTGTGCAATGGGCATAAAAAAGGCATCAATTTTACAGGCTTCCCGGGAGGGTGATGCAGACATGCTCTTGGTGTGCCCAGCTCACTGCAGGGCTCTAGACTTGCTATTTGATGAATAACTGTATGGGAGGGAGAGCTGCTTCTTAGACATAGGGGACTCTCTTCCTCTAGAGCTAGAGGGAAAACAGATTTGTCTCAAATTCAGTCCTGGCTGGTGTCTTCCTTCCTTCTGGGGCAAGTGAAGTCAAGAAGCTGGTCACAAGAGACTCTGGGCACTGCCTGGGCATCCAGAAGACCGCTCAGCCTTCTCCACTGGCTTTGCCATGAAACCTGGGGCTGAGAGCAGCTAGCACTCCCAGTGAGATGACGATGATGATGATGGTGATGATGATAATGATGGTGATTATTTTTAGCCCCTTGCTCAGAAACCCCTGTTAGGGACTGGGATATGTATGTGTGTGTGTTGTTTAATTTTACCAAGTACTTTTCTTAAGAATCTCTGCATTTCTTGCCCAGTGGATGGTTTCAGCACCAAGTCTGTAAGAACGTGGGGCTCCCCAACCCAGGACAGGAGCCAGAACAAAGAGAAGGTGAAGGACCATGTTTGGAGCCATAAAAGCCTCATTAGGATCTCAAGAATAACTCACAGAATCGGACACAAATTCACAAAAGCCAGGGAATTCATTGGTCTCCACCCTGAGGGTCCACGGCTGGGGAAGGGGGGTGGTGTGAGCCAGGGCGGGTGCCTCTCCTATTTGATCTCTATCTTAAATCCACTTCAAAACGCTGCGGCGCAGCCGAATTGGAGGTTGGCCCCTTCCTGTAATTATTTGGTGTCTAGTAAAGTTTTTATGAGTGTCTGTGCAAATAAATGCATCTGATGATGTGCGGTTGTGTGCCTCCGCTGCTTGCTCCATGTGATGTAGGAGATGTGTACGTCGTCGTGTGCTGGCCCTCGGAAGAGAAAAGGGCAAAGTACAAGCAAAGAAAATAAAGCCAGGACCTCAGCATCCATCAAGCAGAGGGGCGGGGCCTGGGCTAGCGGGCAGCTCCCTGTTAGCAAGGCCTGCCCAAGTCCCCCCTCCCTCCCCAACCTGCAAATAGAGTCTGAAGCCTTTGGGTGTGCTCTGTGGGGGTAATCAAGGTTGGTGACAGACTTGGTGACTGGCTAGTTTCTGGAAAGGCCTTTTTGGAAACAGAACAAGGCTCACCTACTCTGCACTCCCCGCTGGGTATT
Organism: Peromyscus maniculatus bairdii; assembly: GCF_049852395.1. Taxonomy (NCBI): domain Eukaryota; kingdom Metazoa; phylum Chordata; class Mammalia; order Rodentia; family Cricetidae; genus Peromyscus; species Peromyscus maniculatus. The sequence goes on along the minus strand of NC_134855.1, from coordinate 6,470,678 downwards.
ATGGCAAAGTCAAATGAACGCTAAGTAAGGAGGAGTTAGGGGAGTTACATTGTTGCCTGTGTGAGCTCAGTTCATCTGCCTGGGAGGCGATGCTGGTCAGAGAGGCGCTGCCTGACCAGGCCTCTTCGGAAAAAGCCTCCAGGCTGGGCAGGGTGGGAGCTGGGTCCTGCTCTTCTTTACAGGACCTTTAAGCACAGTTGGAGGGTATCCTTTTCCTGTCTCAGTGGGTTCTGTGGAACCCTCGCTGGCCTTCTCTCCTCCCAGCCCTGAAACCTTGATGTGTTTGCTTTGAACTGATTATAGAACTTTATTGAACTATAATGTGCATATAGAAACGTGTACAAAGTGTGAAATTATAAAGGGGACACTCCCATGCCACTAATCCTGGATTAAGAGCAGGGATGCCTCTGGTCTCCCCAAAGCACTGCATCCCTTCACCAGCTTGTCTGCCCTGGCGGCTCTGCCTTCAGCTTGGCTGTGTTTGAACTTTATCTAAATGACATCGCACACCACATTTTCCTTCCTGTACTTAATCATGAGGTTTTGTAGGAAAAGTGGGCTCTCTCTGCTGGATGATGGGGGGCTGGCAGTTTGGGGCTCCCTTCCCCTCAGGGGGCTGGTTTTCTGGAGTTTGAACCACTCCCACCACATGTCTTTTCCCACCCATTCAAAACACCCCTTTGGTCCCCACATTCTGTGTTAGTAATCTTGTATAAGCCTAGCATTCCTGCCCCCCAGTCTAGAATTTCCCAAAAGGAGCCACCCTCTACACTAGAGAAATGCATCCAGAATCGTCTTTCCTTTCAGCTCCTCCATCTCCATCTAGTACCCTCTGAGACAACTGAAGAAGTCAGCACCTCAGAGAGGTGAAGTCACTTGTGTGAGGTCACACAGCCTTGAAAGGGTCAGATCCTGGACTCAAACCCCAGTTGGCCTAACTCCAAACCCCAGGCTCTTGTCACCTCTCCACATGGCTCCCGTGGGTATCCAGGCCCAGGCGTGAACAGTCCTCTTCCAGAGGGGAGGAAGCTGGACTTTTTCCAAAGGAAACGCTGGGAAACAGACACCCAAACAGCAAACAGGGCAGGTTGGTTCCCAGGCCCCAGCTGGCTAACCTCAGGGAGTGGAAGTCTGATGGGGCTGGTTTGGTCTGGACTGGCCCAGTCTCCCCAGATGCTCTGTGTCACCAGTGGATGGCATTGTGACACTCACCAAGCATGCCAGCACCCCATTCCTGAAAGTCGGCTATTCAGCCCCACCTCACAGATGGGGAAACTGAGGTGCGGAGAGGTCCAGGGTCTTGTCAGCCCACCAGTTTCTCAGAGCCTGAACTGGGTTGCATCTGCTCCGAGGCCTGCCCTGCTCATCCCAGCCAGAACCCTCCTCAAACAAGCCTTGTCCTTGACTCTCTTGTAAGATCCACTCTTGGTATCCTGTTAGGCTTGAAGTGTGGCCCTAAGATTCTGGAGTCTGGGGGACTGCAATGCGGGGCTGAGCAGTAAGAGCCCTTGGTTGTTCTGGCCTTGATTCTCTCATTTGGAAAGCAGTAGTGTTTTCACTACCTGACATTACCACTGTGGAGTTTAACTAGGTCCGAGCATGGGAACGCGTGTGTGTGTGTGTGTGTGTGTGTGTGTGTGTGTGTGTGTGTACTGATATCTCATGCTGAATCTGGAGTTGTAGATTCCAGCTTGGCCTGCTAGCCATTTTGCCCCAGGGAATCCCTGTTTCTGTCTCCTGAGTGCTGTGCTTACAGGCCACCTGCCTATTTTCACAGGGGTTCTGAGGATCCAAACTACTGAGCCGTCTCCCCAGCCCCTCTGTGGTCTTTAGAATCTATAACAAGTCAGAATGCCGGTTCCTCCTATTAGAGGAGCCAAGGGATATGCGAAGGCCCTGAAACAGGAAGGCACTGGAGCCAGGGGAAGCCTTTGTGGCTGATCACATCAAGGCTCTGGGTTACTCATGGGGAAGAGCTGACTGCAGGCCCCGTAGGTCACGGGGAGGAGTGTGGACTTGCACTTGAGAGCAGATAGGAAGCCAGGAAAGGTTTCAACAGCCACAGCACGGTCAAGTGTGTTGCTTAGAACAATCTCTCTGGCTGTAGTGAGGGGCAAGCCCGTAGCCAGAGGCCAAGTGACCAGGCATTGGGTTTCAATATCCCCTTTGTACGCAATGAGGCTGGGCAGTTCGCAGAACAGGCCTTATCCTCCAATTTCCCATAGAGGTTATGTTTCCAGAGTCAGGGTTTCATGTTACACAGAGCTGTTCTTTCTGGAATGCGGCCCCCAAGCAACCCCTGCCGGACCCTCCACAGAAGGAGGGGCTCCTGCGAGTACCGGACGCAGAAGCCTCAGCAGTGGCCGACCCCACATTGGCAGCAGCGTCTTGTGCTGCCCTTGCTTCTAAGCACTGCGGTGGTACCGAATGGTCCTGGTGCAGCTCCTGACATCACTGACCTCATGGAAGCCTAAAGCGGCCCGGTGAACTAGCTGTCCCGGTTGCCCCGTGAACCCACCGGGAAGGTGAGGCTCACAGGGTGAAATCCCTTGCCCAAGGTCACTGCCTCCATGCTGACACCTCTGGGTACCAAGAAGCATGGGGGGGGGGGAGGGGTAATGTATTCATGCAAGTGCCTGTGTATGTATGTGTCCGGTGTGCCTTTGAGCTTTCTGAAATCTAGAAAACCCTGTAACTGTTCCACATTGTGTGGAAAAGCCAGAAAATTCCATTTGTGCATCCTAATCCCACCTCCGCTCCAGCCCACACGGTATGCCCAGCAGAGTTCTCCTCCCTGGAAGAGCTTGGCAAGTCAGGCTCTCGTAAAGCCAGGACAAGCCTCCAAGTCCAGAAACCTTCCAATGGCCTCTCGCGGCCCGGTCTCCCTCCCTCCGCTCTGCATCACTCACCTTGCCAAGACACTTGGCCTTGTTTCAGCTTCTCAGACTTGGCCAGGCTACTCCTCAGCCTGCAGAGCTGGACTCTGTCTTGTGTTTAGGTCACTCCTATGCATCTTTTGTGTCCCTGTAAATGTCACCTCCTCCCAGAAGCCTTCCTTCACATTCCAACAGGTCAGACTACCTTGGCTGTGTTCTCCCTGTCCTTGTCCTTCATGGTTTAAGTAGGCTAAACGTCTCCCTCACCCCCTTTCTGTTCCTTTACAGCTTCCAGAGGAATCCAGGAATGATGGGGAAGGCCTGATGGGAGCAGATGGGTACGACATGTTTTGGTCATTTGACAGGACATTTGACAAGTAACAGTACCAAACTCTCCAAGTGTTGCTCTGCCAGTCTTCTCTAAGGTCAACTCTGATCAGTGTTCTCACTTCGGCCAGTCTCACCCCTAGTCCACAGATGGGGAAACTGAGGCTCAGGCATGGGAAGGCTCATGCCCACATCCCACAGACAGTAGCTAGAAGACCTGAGATTTGAACCTGCATCTCTCAGAGCCTGGGTTTGTACTTTCTGTGGCATGCTGAGGACATCTTTTTTTACTTGTCTTCTGTGGGGCTCCCAGCACTGCATCTGCCCCCGAGGAAGCCCCCCTGGTAGGTGGGCTTACCGCCTCTACCTGGTACCTGTCATTGTTGGCTGCTAGGCTGGGCTTCCTCTGCCGGGTGGCTGGCATGGGGAAGGGTGCCAGGTGTCTGCTGCCACCTAGAGCAAACTTACTCACAGATACTCTGAAAGCAGAGACATTTGGGAAGAGAGTTACCCTGTAGCCACTTGATACCAAACAATGATAAAGACATGGGTAATACCAGAGACCCTCAGCAAGACTTTGCTTTTGTTTTGAGAAAGTAATTATCAAAGATTTTATTGATTGGTTGATAAATTCCACCATCCCCCCCTTTTCAAGACAGGGTTTCTGTATGTAGCCCTGGCTGCCCTGGAATTCACTGTGTAGACCATGTTGTCCTCAAACTCAGAGATTCACCTGTCGCTGCCTCCTGAGTGCTGGGACTAGAGGTGTGGACTGCCACAAGGGACAATTTTTTTTTTTTTTGAGGGTTTCTGCTTTTCTGCTCTGGCTATCCTGGAGCTTGATATGTAGATCAGTCTGGCTTTGAACTCATAGGGATTCTCCTGCCTCTGCCTCCCAAGTGTTGGGATTAAAGGTGTACATCACCATACCTGGCCCCTAAACCTTTTATTTTTGGTAAACTTTTTGTTCATTTTTTGTAGACAGTCTGGCTTACAGCTCTGGCTGGCCTGGTACTCACTATGTAGCCTAAGCTGGCCTTAAAGTGTCAGCAATCCTCTTGCCTCAGCCTCTCAAGTGCTGGGAATAAAGGCATGTGTTGCCATATCCAGCAACTTCTTTTGTATCATGAAAATTTTCAAATGTATATAAAAGTAGAATAATATACCCATTACCTAGGTTCAGCTATTACAACTCATATACAATCTTGTTTCACTTTTATCCCACTCCAATCCCCCCATCCCAGTGGATTTAAAATGATTAATTAATTTATTTCTTATGTAGATCCAACCTGGGGTCTCATATATGCTAGGCAAGCACTGTACCCCTAAGCTAGCTCCCCAGCCCCCCTTCACATTGCCAGTGGATTACATTTTAAATTTAAAAATGTGTTTATCATTTGCACATCAGAGGAAGCCTTGGGACATCAGTTTTCCCCTCTCACCTTTGTGTGGTCTCCACAGATTAAGCTGGGCTTGTACGGAAAGTGTCTCTGCTGCTGAGCCATCTCACTGGCCCATCCCAAAACAAAAATTTATTTAATTATTTCTTATGGATTACATCAAAGCAGATTCTAAACTCTATATTGTATCAAGCATAGCTGTTGGGTTATGTGAAAAAATATTCTTGAGACTGTGCTTTCTGTATATCCCAGGCTAACCTTGAGCTCACCATATAGCCTAGGTTGGTCTCACACTCACAGCAATTCTCCTGTGTCAACCTCCTAAGTGCTAGAATTACAGGGGTGATGGGGGTGCCCACATATTCAACTTGGTAAATATTTCTAAAAAAAAGGAGGATCATTTTATTTTATTTATTTATTTATTTATTTATTTATTTATTTATTTATTTATTTATTTTTGGTTTTTCGAGACAGGGTTTCTCTGTGTAGCTTTGAGCCTTTCCTGGAACTCGCTTTGGAGACCAGGCTGGCCTTGAACTCACAGAGATCTGCCTGCCTCTGCCTCCCGAGTGCTGGGATTAAAGGCGTGTGCCACCCCCGCCGCCGCCGCCTGGCCTATTTTTTTAATTTTAAGCCTAAGAGTGTTTTGTCTGTGTGTGTTAAGTGCAATCTCGTGTGTGCAGTGCTTCTATGAAGGCCAGAAGCAGGCATCAAATCCCCCTGAAACTGGAGTTGCAAATAGCTGTGAACTGTTATGTGGGGCTGGGAACTGAACCCAGGTCCTCTGCAACAGCAGTAAGTACTCTTAGCTCTGAGCCATCTCAACAGCCCGAGAAAGGGGCTTTTTAAAAAAAATTATTACATTTTTGAATTCTCTCTCTCTCTCTCTCTCTGTGTGTGTGTGTGTGTGTGTGTGTGTGTGTGTACCACGGCACATGTGTAGAGGTAGAGGACAACTTGTGGGAATTAGTTTGCTAATGCCATTGTACCGGCTACTTTTCTGCTGTGGTGACCAAAACCAGACAAAGGCAGCATAAGGAAAGAGAGAAATAGAGTTGTTTTCACTCACAGTTTAAGGGCACCTGTCCATTGTGCTGGGGAAGGAAATCATGGTGGCAGGAGATGGCCTCAGCCCCTGGGAAGGTGACACTCATCTTCAGGGTGCGTCTCCTCAGCCAATCCCCTGTGGATGCTCTGTCACAGACACCACTGGTGCTGTGCTCCATTAGTGCCCAGGCATTTGTTAATCCAATCAAGTTGACGATTGAAATTAACGATCACAATCTGGAGAGCTTATCACCCAAACTTACCCAGTCAATGTTCCAGACCCCAGACAGTCTTACACTTGCCCATATTACAGGAAGACCCGTGAGCCGTTTCCCGAGTCTCTGAGGTGTCTGGCTCCCCTCGCTACCTGCCTAGCTCCCAGCCCTTGCCATTGTCCTTCAGCATTTATTCAGGTCTGGAGGCTCCCTGTATTCCCGTGGGGTCCTTAAACATGTTCGTCTGTCCTTTGTAATTTCTGTAATTAGATCTGGAGACTCTCTCAGACGCAGGTTCCATTTTTGGCAGCCCGCCTCGTGGGAGGCGTGGTGTCCTCCTGCCAGGAGTCCAGGAGACTCATGGTGTGTGTGTGTGTGTGTGTGTGTGTGTGTGTGTGTGTGTGTGTGTGTGTGTGTGTGTGTGAAGTTAGTGGTCACTGGTGTTCAGCACCTCGATTGGTCCCTGTAACAGGACTTGCAGAAGGGCTTTTCTGTGGCCAGCTTCCTTCCCGTCTGTTAGCTGGGATCTGCGAGGACCACAGTGTCCCCTTAGCAACTCTTCAGCTGCGTCGCGTACCATCCAAGCTCCTTTAGAATGTGCATGAGAGACAGTGAGGACTTGTCTCTTGATTATTAATTTTTTAGCACTAGGAATTGAACTCAGCCTCGCTCATGCTGGGCAAGTACACTCCACTCCTAAGCCACACCCTTGGCTCCTTTTATTTTATTTTATTTTTCTGCCTTTTAAATTTTATTTTGAAACAGTCAAGCAAAGCTACCCAGGCTGGCCTTGGGCTCATTACAGCCCTCCTGACTCAGCCTACCCAGTAAGGGCAATACAGCTGTGACCACTGTGCTTGGCTTATGCCATGCTGGGGACTGAACCCAGGGCTTTGTGCTTGCTAAGGAAGAACTCAGTAACTGAGCTGCAACCCCAGACCATTTTTGTTTTGTTTTCCATATGGAGGTGGGGAGTGGGGGGTAGGGGGGTGGGGGGGGGTGGAGGTGGGGGGGGGGTGGAACCAGGGTCTTGGGCATGCTAGGCAAGGCTCTACTGCTGAGCCACACACCCAGACTGGAGTGAACTTAAAAAATAATTTTACTCTTATTTATTTATTTTGTATACCTGTGGCTGTATGTGAGCATATGATACACACATGTGTAGTGGTATTTGCTTCGCCCATGACCTTGGGCTGTACTGTACAAGGAGGTAGTGCTTCTTGTATGTGACCTCTTAAAAGGAAAGGTCATGAGGTCCCTTCTTCCTGCTTCCTGCTTCCTGGTGTGATCCGACTGCCAGGTGGATTAGCTCTCAGTCAGATCAGAGGACGACTTCAGCTGTCTACTCCATTCTGTATTCGTGAGTGTATTTCCTCAATTTACCCTAATAAATTCCCTAATACTCCTTAAGCAGACTCCTGCGGATTTCTCACATTACATATGCCACAGTACACAGCTGGGCTACGGGGACTGAACTCGGATTGTCAGGCTTGGAGGCAAGCCCTTACCTGCTGAGCCATCTCACTGGCCCAGGTTGTTTCTTTCCTGTCCTTGTGACTACAGGGATGTAATGTGCTGCGGACCCCTGCAATTCCTATTCGTGTCCCACTCTGTCCTCTGGCTAGTGGCGTCTTCTGCAGGTTGATCCGTGAAGCCTGTGAACCCAGGAGGCTCTGGGGGCCCCTTTGCATTCTGGAAGATCTGGGTGGATGGACCTTGTGAATTTGCTGTCACACATCTGAAATTGTTATTAGGGGGCCTCAATTACCTTGCAGGAATCATGCTTAGAGACCACAATCTAGATTTGAGCAACATGCATTGCTATTGGACTGGTCATTGTTTCTGGGTATTTCCAGTGGATGAGTTAGGAAATACATTCCCCCCCCCCCAAAAAAAAAGATGAAACACAGAGTGAGTCATGAATGCCAAATCTTGGAAGTAACCCAGATGTTCTCCTGCAGGAGAATGTATTAGCAGACTGTGGTATGTCTATTCAGTGGATATTATTTATGTGTTTACCCTTAGATGCATATTGCTATGTGAAAGAAGCCGGTCTGTATGCTTCTAATTTCATGGCGTGTGATAAAGGTAAAACTATGGAGACAGTAGAAATATGGGTGATTGATAGGTGTTGGGAGGAGAGAAAGTGTATTTCACCTTTCTAGTGGAGCACAGGGGGTTCAGTGCAGCGATTCCACTCTGTTTGGCACTCTGGTCATCAGAGCGATCGCTGTCTACGGTGTGCTTCCCAGTTTCGGTTATCCGTGGTCAATACTGGTCTAAATATATCAAGTGAAAGATGCTCCCTGTTGCACTTCACTGTGAATAGCAGGATACAATCTCCAACCGCTCCACCTTCCCTCCTTTGTCCAGTGTGTCCATGCTGTATATGTGACCCACCTGTTAGTCACTTAGTTACCATCTTGGTCATCATAGGAACTTTTGGAGTATTGCAAGTGCTTGCATTTTTGGCTTGTCTATTTTATTTTTAAATTGTTATTTATTTACTTACTTATTAGACGACTTATTGGTGGGGTGGGGTGGAATATGTGTGGGTGATGTGTGTGGGTGCACTCACGAGTGTGTCTAGAGGCCAGCGGTTGACATCTACTTTATTATTGATTGGCTGATTTAATGTGTGCATGTGTGTGTTGCAGTGTGTGCCCCATAGTATGTGGAGATCAGAGAACAACTCTGTGGAGCTGATCTCCTTCTATCTCTATATGGGTTGCCAGGATGGACTGCAAATCACCCTGTCTGTGTGGCAATCACCTTGGCTTGCTAAACCACCTCATTTTTGAGTCAAGGTTTCTTACTGGGATCTGGGGCTCACCAATTCTGCAAGACTAGGTGGCCAGTGAATCCCAGGGGTCTCCCAGTTTGCATCTCCCCAGTGCCAGGACTAAAAGTCCCCCCACCATGTAGGTCCTGTATGTCAAACTCAAATGCTCATGCCTTCTCTGCCTGAGCTGTCTCCTTAGCCCCATTTCATTTATTTATTATTTTGAGACAGGGCCTCACACTTGAACTTCCTATGTGGTCCAGGGTGACCTTGAGTCTTCTGCCTTTACTTCCCAACTGCAGAAGTTGCAGATATGTGTCAGCACGCAGTGTTAGGGGTCAAACCCAGGGCTTTGTGCATGCTAGGCAAGCATGCTACCAATTGAGCTGTGCCCTATAGCATTTCCATTTTGTTATTGATTATTGTCGTTAACTCTTTCTGTGCCTGTTAGGATATAGCTGTGGATTCATGTCACACATTTGTCAAAAACCACAGAATGTCCAATGGGAAAAGGGAGCCCATAGAGTAGAACTTTAGCTGGGGTGCATTGATGTCGGCTTAGAAATTACAGCAAATGGTGCCTATTGGTGTAGGGCATACGGAAACTCGGTACTCATGCTCAAGTTTTCTACGTACCAAAAACTGCTAATTTTTTTTTAAAACTATGAGTTAATATTTCTAACTTAAATTCTGGACTACAGTGTGTTTTTTGTTTGTTTGATTTTTCTGGGTTTTTGTTTGTTTGTTTGTTTTAAGTTAGAGTCTCATGTAGCCCAGGTGCCTCCAACCATATGTAGCTGAGAACAACCCTGTATTCCTGATCCTTCTGCCTCTACCTCCAGAGTTCTGGGATTACAGGCGTGCACTACCATACCGGGTTTATGTAGTGCTGGGGTGGGACCCAGGGATCGGTGCATGTTCAGCAGAGCATTCACTAGCTGAGTCGCATTCCAGCCCCATCTCAAGGTTTTTCAGACAGGATTTACGGTGTAGCCCAGGCTGGTTTAAAACTCACAGCAGGTTCTGCTGCCTCAGCCTCAGGGGTGCCGAGTTAGAGATGTGAGCCCCATGCCCTGCTACCATGGATTCCAGACACACCAATATGAGTAGACTTTTTCAGGGGGGGTTATATGTTTGTTTTTTTCCTTCAGGGGACATCTTAGTGATATGCAGTCAAGTTCCCACACTTGGTTGTGGGAGTGACTGTGGGACTAGGTCACCCACTCGACATGCTAGCTGTTCTTCTTCCCCCCCCCTCCTCCTCCCTCTTCTTCTTTTTCCTCTTCTGTTTCAATTTAAATAGTTTGGATTTCTTTTCAAACATTTAATTTAGCAACTTTATTGTGGTTGATATATTGTGCACCTCAATAAACTTATCTGGGGTCAGAGAACAGAGCAGCCACTATATTAAACATAGAGTTTAGGCAGTGGTAGCACACGCCTTTAACCCTAGCATTCTGGAGGCAGAGATCTATCTGGATCTCTGTGATTTCAAGGCCACACTGGGAACTGAGCCAGGCATGGTGGCACACACCTTTAATCTCAGGAAGTGATGGCAGGAAGCAGAAAGGTATATAAGGTGTGAGGACCAGGAACTAGAGGCTTTTAAGCTTTTAGCAGCAATTCAGCTGAGATCCATTTAGATGACAACTCTGAGGAAACAGGATGGGCTGAGAAGTTGGTGAGGTGAGGTTAGCTGTGGCTTGTTCTATTTCTCTGATCTTTCAGCGTTCACCCCAATACCTGGCTCTGGGTTTTTCTTTTAATAAGACCTTTTAAGATTCGTGTTACACTTTATGGTACATAAAGTTGTGCTTGATTTTCAAGTCAAGTTAGGCTTTGCCCATCCTCATAGTCATCCTGTTTGACACCTGCCATCTCTGCCCACTGTTGATAGTCCAGTACTCCCTGGACATTATAAAAGGGATGCTTTGCATGTTCCTTGAGACCTCACATAACCCCATGCAAAGGTTCCCAACCTACCTTTTACAGGACAGGAAGCTGGGCATCCATCCCAGGACTTAGTCTTAAGTGTGGGCACTTGAGTGCCTAGCCTTGTTCCAGATTCCACCCTGGGCATCAGGGACAGAGAAGAGAGAGGCATGGTCATGTTCTCACAGAGTTAATGTTAAGTGGGCCAGTCATGCCTCACTTATACCTGATTGTAATGTAGGACTGTCTGTCTGTCTATCCAGGCACCAGGAATCCTTCCAGGCACCCTGAACAGTGCTCAGTGCAGCAGAAATCAATGTAAGTTTGTTGAATGAAAAAAAGGAAAACAAAGCTTGTGGTCATTATAGACATCCGCAGACTCTTGGACTGAGAAACTTTGGTACAAAATTGAAAAACCTTTAAATTATAGATATAATGTACTTCAGTAAAGACTATTTGGAAAGTGTAATAAATGAGATAATAAAAATAGCCATGATATCAGTTTAAATCTGTGGTTGGCCCCATATAAAGACAGCCTTTTATAAATCGTTAGAATCTTTATATACGTGCGTCTGTGTACATATATTTATGCATGTATACACAGTGTTGTTTGCATTTTCAGGAAATTGCTGCTAACAGTCTATCATGACGGTTTTCCTCACCAACATCCCTTTAAGCCTCACCATCTACTTAGGGCTTGAATTTATTTTCATAGTGATGACATCCTTTACCACATAAAATAACTGTCAAGCGGAGACGAAGGCTGCAGTCACAGGAAGATGACTATCTAGCAGGCCGGGAGGCTGCACATGGGATCTCAGCTGATTGCATAACCTTTCCCATGGATGCCAGGGAAATGCAGCAAGGAGGGTACCCAGAGCACCTGCCTGCTTTGGTCTCTTTCGTGCTCCGTGTTCTGCAGTTCTGGCCCTGCAGGCAGTGTGACTCCTTGGCTGGAGAGAGGGTTGTTAGCGCACTGCCTTTAGAACTCTCACCCTCAGCACTATATACAATGAGTTGGCTGTGTGACCTTGGTTTTCAACTTCAGTAGCTCAGGCTGTGAGTGGTCTCCACTCCCTGGGCAGGGAGAGGCCCTGGAGCTCAACTCCTGATTGCTTCATAAACTACCAATAAATAGACATTCTTTCAAAGATTTAGGTTTTTGAAATTTTATTTTATTTTTGAGACAGGGCTTCTCTGTGTAGCCCTGGCTGTCCTGGAACTCACTCTGTAGACCAGGCTGGCCTCGAACTCATAGAGATCCACCTGCCTCTCGAGCGCTGGGATTAAAGGAATGGGACACCACTGCCCGGCTGTAAATGGCTGTTCTTACTTTCTAGCAGCTCTGCTGTTGTCGTTTTGTCTTGGTAGAAAGATAATCCAGGCCTTAGGGAGTCACAGTGCGACAGCCACCTACCTATCTTTGGGCTGGAAGCTCTGGCCAGAGTATATCAGGCATGGGGTGAGATCCTACCACAGCTTAAACAACGTCATCTCCCCCTTTAAAAGTTTTTTTTTTTTTTTAAGTGGTACACGCCTCTAATCCCAGCCCCTAGGAGGCAGAGGCAGATAGATCTCTGAGGGCAGGAGAATTTCTAAATTCAAGGCTAGCCTGGTCTGCAGAGAGAGTTCCAGGACAGCCAGGGTTACACAGAGGAACCCTGTCTTATATTAAAAAAAAAAAAAAAAAAGACCAAAATAATTTTTTCCCTGCTGTATCCGATGTAGCCCAGACTGGCCTCAAATTCTCTATGTAGTTTAGAATGACTTGGGATTCCTGATCCTCCTGCCTCTACCAACCAAGTTCTGGAACTATAGGCAAACACTGCTATGCCTGCTTTATGTGGCAATAGATGGAAGCCAGGGTCGTAAGCCAGCACTCTTGGGATCAAGCCATACCCCCCAGCCCACTGCAGTTCATTAGCAGGAATTCATGATTACATTTTACTTCAAAACATGTCCAAACAGTGTGTGGGTATCTGGGTAAGCAGTGACAGGCAGTCACTAAGTTCATGGTTTTCAGGGCTCAGCATTGCAGGTTCCCATCTGTGGACTTTGAATCCTGGCTTCTGCTCTACTCATAACTGTGGGGTGCAGCTTTGTTCTGTGTGCCATCCCACATCCATCACCCCAACTATGTCTTTCTTTAGAATGACTTCATCCTCTGGCTCCCTGGGTAGAACACGTGATCCAAGTTTAAGCCAATCAAAACGAATCCATCACTGTGGCGTGGAGAGTGGCCCCTGATGGTCAGTGGCCCGAGCCAAGCTTACAGAGTGATGCTCCAGGCCTTTGCTTGAAGTGCATCTTTGCCATGGCTGTGCAGTTTGGGGCACAGCTGCTTCAGGGTCACCTGGCTCCCAAGTCGCATTGGTTGTCTGAGAACGAAGCTGCCCCAGGAGGTGAGGCCAGGGGAAAGCTCCCATGGACGGCCGTCCCGAGCCCCCGCAGGGCTGTGTAGGATCCCACTGATGCTCTCAGGCTGCTCTCCTTTCTTTGTGTGCTGCCTCTCTGGTATTCCGTCTGGTTGGACTCTGACCGTCATGACTCACAAAACAAGAAAGGCTTCGTAGGGATGGCTCAGTAGATAAAGGCACTCGTCACACAGACCTGGGACCAAGTTTGATCCCTGGGACCCACAGGAAGGTGATGGAGAGAACAAAGCTCATAGCTGTTCTCTGACCCCCACCCCCCACTCATGCTTTGGTGGAAGGCATTTTACCCATTAGGTGTCTTCCCATCCCCAAGCTTTGAATTTGAAGCATTTCAGAGTTCAGATTTTTAGATTAGACATAGCCAACCTCTAGTATATATATCTATGAAATACTGTAAAAAAAAAATCCACCAAGGCAGCATAAAGCTTTTGGTATGGTGTTTGACACCCAGCAAATGCTTAATAAATGGAAGTTATTTATATTTTTATGAGTTTAACTGTAGAAAAATGAGAGAAAATAAAGATTAAGTAGACATTTAAAAAAACACACCTTTTAAGGCTAGATAAATATTTTGAAATATTTATCTTTCAATCATTTTCAGGTGTACATAAATGTGGGGTGTGTGTGTGTGTGTGTGTGTGTGTGTGTGTGTGTGTGTGTGCCAAAATGAAATCACAGTGTCACAAATCAAACATGTCGGGCCAGTGAGATGGCTCAGTGGGTAAAGGAGCTTGCGGCCAAGGTCAAGGGCCCGAGTTCAGGTTCTGGATGGCACTTGGCAGAAGGAGAGAACTGACTCTTGTAATTGTTCTCTGACTTCTACATACGTGCATGTATGTGCCCCCCAAACAAATAACTTTAAAAATTAAGAGACAGTCAAGCATATCATGAAGATATCTGCAGTCCTTCATGGTAGCCAGGAGACAGGCTTTTGTGGAATATTTAGATGCGCTTAGTTATTCTGGACGACGGCATTCTCCATCAGGCAGCCTTTCTGCCTTCACTCCCCCAGTGTGCGCTACCACACACTTCACGTTCAATGAGTACAGTAGAGAGCCATCGAGGATTACACCCAGTGTTGACCTCTGGCTTCCAAATATGCACACACTTGCACATGGACCTGTATGCACACATGTATGTGTGAACAGGTACACACCCACTAAACACATACAACACACACACACACACACACACACACACACACACACACACACAGAGAGAGAGAGCTAAAAATAGGGAAAAGGGCTGGTGAGATGGTAAGCTGGATCGGCAGGTCAAAAGGATTGCTGCCAAGCTGCAGGGCCAGCATTCAAGCCCTGGACCCACATGGTTGGAGGAGAGAACGGACTCCCACAAGTCGTCTCGGACTCCGCATGTACAATGAGATATATGCATGCCTCCTGCAAATAAATAAATAAAACATAAAAAAGAAAAACTACTGTGATTTGCATATTGAAATGTCTGATCTTTGGCTCCACATGTCTCCATTCATAGGGAGAGAGAGGCCAGCTCCATGGTTCCCATTCCCATCCCATATTAGTCACCTTCTCAGCTCTAATGTCATGAACACCCAGCAGGGGAGGAATGTGATCAGGAGGCTGCAACAGCCTGGCTCTGAGGTTCCGAGGGGCTGTCTTTCCCACAGGTCAGTGTTGGTTGCTGTTTTATTTTGAAAGAAAGGAAGGAAGGAAGAAAGGAAGGAAGGAAGGAAGGAAGGAAGGAAGGAAGGAAGGAAGGAAGGAAGGAAGGAAGGAAGGAAGGAAGGAAACCTATAGAGCCTTGCTGCCAAGGCTGACGACATGAGTTCAAGACTTGGGACCCATATAGTAGAAAGAGAGCTGAGTCCTGAAAATTGTCCTTAATCTCTCTATACATGCCATGGCATGCATGCTCACACACATATGCACAGAGACATGCACACACACAATAGATAAATGAATACATGTTTTAAAAAGTTGCATTTATTTGTAGATGACACAATCAACTGAGTGGAAAATCCAATGCAACCCACAAGGAAACTTACAAGGGGGGGGGGCAGGCCTA
Source organism: Peromyscus maniculatus bairdii (assembly GCF_049852395.1). NCBI lineage: Eukaryota > Metazoa > Chordata > Mammalia > Rodentia > Cricetidae > Peromyscus > Peromyscus maniculatus. Next base: position 6,455,621 of record NC_134855.1, on the reverse strand, counting down.
GCATGCACATCGGTGAGCACAACGCTTGGGAAATGCAGCAGAGGGATCAGGAATACAAGGTCATCCTCTGCTGCATAATGAGTTCAAGGCCAGCCTGGGCTAAATAAGAAATTGTCTCCAAGCAAGCAAGCAAGCAAGCAAGCAACCAACCAACCAACTAACCAAGCAAGCAAGCAAGCAAGCAAGCAAGCTAATTGCTAACGTTAGTAAGATTGCAAAATGTAAGGGCAACATAAGAAAACCAGTTGAATTCCCAGTTCCCACCAATGGACCAGCGTGAACAGAGTCCTCTGAATGGGGGTTGATCTCTCAGGTGAATTTGCTGCTGGGCATTCCTCTGTCTCACTCTGCCATCGAATTTTTGGGACACAGTTCACCACCATGGCCCCTGGGGTGGGAAAAAGATGTCAGCTGGGTCCCGGCTGCTGCTCCACTGGGCCCTCCCCTGCAGAGTCTCTCTCCTGTGGACGTCCTTCCTCTGGTGGCTTGAGGGGAAGGCACAGCCGCTCCTCAGGCTTACGTTTGGTTGTGGGGGTCCCCCTCCCGGGTTTACTAGGGCCACAGGGAGGCCTGGGCCCTTCCTCCTCCTCCTCCTCCTCCTCCTCCTCCTCCTCCTCCTCCTCCTCCTCCTCCTCCTCCTCCTCAGCAGACCTGTGTCCACTGTCACTCAGCAGCCGTGTGGTGTCCGGGCCCCTCTGCTCCTCATCCCTGGCTTGGTGTGACTTGCTGTTCCTCCTGGGGAAGATTCTCAGGGTCACCACCCTTCTCCCAGTCGCTGCTCTTCCCCCCTCCCTGGTTCCCAGGCTGCCACAAGAGTCTCACTTCACCTCCCCACGCTTCACATCTGCCCCCACTCCAACCCCTCATTCTAATGACTCCAAAGAGCAGCCCGCCAGGAGCACTGTGCTGACTTGGGATGTCACAGTCTACCCCACAGTCCATGCCACGACAGAGGCAGGTCAGGGCTCAGGGGAGCCCACACACTCCCAAGATCTCTTAGTTACGATACTCAGAATTCGTTCCTCTCAGATGCCGAGTTGTGTGAGTTTTGATGTGCCCTTCAGGGATGCCCCATTTCCCACCAGCTCTGAGGGCTCTGAGCCAGGGGTGCAGTGGTCGAAGATGAGAGACACCACCCGTGGCAGCGCCCATGCCAGGAGCCACCACCACCGGAGGAGCCTTCTCAAACTGGCCAGAACCGGCTCCGCTACCCCCCCCCCCCTGCAGGCCCTTTACCTGTCTGGGCGCTGAGATGGGACTGGGAGGGAAGCGGGGAGGGACGGAGGGGGGGAGGGAGGCTTGGGTTTGACTGGCAGCTGAGCTCACGGCTTCGGGCCTGGCCCCCCGCCCCGCCCCCATCCCAGCTGGCTGCAGAAGTGAATGGGGGGAGTCAAGCTTACAGGGAAACGTTTGTTCTTGTCTAGAACAGACATGGGCTGGGGACCCAGCTTCCCTTTGGCTGCCGCGGAGACTGGGGCCACCTGAGTTCATGTTTATTTTCACAGCGTGGATTCCATGGAGATAATCACCCCAGACAGGGAAACCCTGGGAAGAGGGCTCCAGCCTCCACGGAGCACCTACTATGTGCAAGGCTAAAGACAGATGGGAGCCAGTGGGATTCCCAGCACACACACACACACACACACACACACACACACACACACACACACACACACACACACACACACGAGGATCAGACCTCTGACTGAGGGTTCAGAGAGGGCAAACCTCTCACCCGAGGTCACACAGCAGGTTAGCAGAGAGCTGGAAGGGGAGGTCACCAGCACTCGGGCACTTTCTATTGTGTCTGAATGAACCTTTTCCAAGAAATAGGTTCTAATCCAATGCGAGGTCCCGGCCCTGACCTTCAGTCTCTTTTTCCGTCTCATCCAAGGGTCGGGAAATTTGAGGAAGAGCTTGGTGTATGGTAAGAGTATGATGTGAATGCTATTGTTGTGGCCATTTTCCTACCTCATCTGGTCCCAGACCTTTGGACTAGCCGTGGGCCCAGGGCGCTCTTACAAGACGTTGGTGTCTTCCTGAGTGGAAGCCTTGAACCACGCCATGTGGAAGGAGGGCTGAGTGTGGCCAGAAGCCTCACATTCACTGTCCCCCAGGGAATGGACTAAGAATCCCACAGTCCTGGGGCAGGAGCCCTGAGCCTGACCCTGTCACCCCGCCCTTCCCCCAAATCTATGCTGTATGTAACTTATTGCTTTTCTCAACCCTTTTCCCATCAGCTGATTTCATTGCTGAAATCCACCTCGAAGCTGCCTCGGACCCTGTCACCCAGCCTGACTGGACAGCAGCCCGCACCATCGTCCTGCTTGAATATCCGAAGTCAAAGGACTCAAGGAAACAGCCGGATCAAAACCAAACATGGAACCAATCAGATCCTTAACCTGACACTACAAACTTCCCACAGACTTCAGAGAAATACCTCCAGAAGGGCCCGACCTTTCAATTCTCCCCAAGGCTACCTCCTCCTCTGGCCCAGACTTTCTAAAACACAGCCCTGACCTTGCCACTTCCGGGCCTCAAGCCCCTTCGGCTCGCTCCGTGTTATTTATTATTCTTATTCGAGAGTATCTGTCGAGGTCCCCGCCTTGCTGGGCCCTGTGCCAAGTGTCTTTTCAGGCATTTGTTTCCATGGGGCAGGGACAGTTGCCACCCTCATGTCGTGTGGGGTACCAGGAGGTCCTCAGCAGGCCCGTGTGGTGGGTGCGTGGGGTTTCACAAAGCCCATGCACCCCCATCTCCCTGCTGTCCTACCAGAGTCCCTTCTTGTGACCTCTCTTTGGGTGACTCTCCCAGCTCATCACTATGTCTTATCTACCTTCGGGCATCTGTCGGCTCCTGTATGTTGAGTTGGTGACTCACAATAGCTCAAGTCTGTTTTGAAACCAAAGCCCTCCCGGCCCCCAAGCCACCTTCCCCAACGCTGTTTCCATTCCCTGCCACACTTCTCAGAACCAGGTGGCTGGGCCCTGTGCCTGTCTGTCCCTTCAGCTCTCGGCTTCCGTCTGTCTTCTGAGGACTTGGCCTGGCTGCACTTGCTGGGCCAGATGTGTCTGCTGCACTGACCAGTTTGTGACTGCGTGTTCCATCCTTACCAGGTCACCTTCTGTGTGACTAGTGGTTTGAATCCCTCCAGTCACCCCATTTCATACGGGCATGTCTGTGTTCCAGCTCCAGGGCTCCCAGGGACCACCGCCAAGCCGACCTATAGCCCAGCTTCTCCTCTGACCTGACACCCCAGAGGCCCCCATGGAACTCCTCCTTGGACTTTTTTGGGTTGCTATCATGCCAGGTGGGGAGGGGCACTGCCAGCCCCAGTGAGCCGTGCAGAGGAGCATCCTGTACAGTTCCTCCTCACTCTGTACCCACTGCTCTGCCAGCTTGGCACTGGCCTGTCCTTCCGGCCTCTCTTGGAGTCTCCTCTGCCCAGAATTCCCAAGGCCACCGCTCTCTCCCCACTTTCCTTCTCCTTTATTTTACTTTATTAGTTATTTGGTGTTCAGACAGGGCCTCACTCTGTAGACCAGGCTGGCCTCACACTTGTAGAGCTCCACCTGCCTCTGCCTCCCGAGTGCTGGGATCAAAGGTGCGCACCACCAAACTCACCCATCATCATCGTCGTCGTCGTCGTCGTCGTCGTCGTTGTTGTCGACAGGGCCCTAGGTATTCAAGCTTGAGCTTCTGGTCCTCCTCAGTGCTGGGGTTACAGGTGTGCACCACCATACCCTGCTTACGTGGTGCTGGGGATGGAAGCCAGGGTCTCCTGCGTGCCAGGCCAGCATCACGGCCCTGCAGCTGCATCACCTCCAGCCTCCTTTGCCTGTCCCTCACCACCTCCATCCCCAGCCTCCCCCAAACCCTGCTCTCCAGGGAACACAGCCATCTTTCTCAAGGGTTGTCGCTGGCCAATGGTTCAGCCCCACACCCTCAGCCCAGGGCTCAGGTCAGTTATCAGGTACTTATCCTCCCTCTCAGGACACTGAGTATCAAAACTGCCCCCATGCATTTACACGAACCTTCCTCTGTCTCCAGAAGAGCCACTTCCCTGATGCCAAAGCCGATTTCCTTCTGTTCCCCTGGAAAACCTGAGCATGCTTTCTCCCATGAGCCTGTATCTATGGGAGAGCCATAATGAAGTCATATCTTTCTGTCCCCTTCCCCACGCTTATTGAGAACTCTCTAGAAACAGGACTTTGTAAGAATACAATTCTGAGTCTTTGTCAAAGCCTTACTGTGCCATCAGTTCAGAAAAGGAGAGGATAAAAAAAGTCCCATAAGTCCAGGAGTTCAAGCTAGCCTCAGCTACATTGAACTCCAGGCTAGCCTAGAGCCAGGTGGTCTGAGAGCTAGAAGCCATTCAGTGAACAGTTTGAGTCAGACCTGAGGACTCTTGGAATGCACACTTTGCCCTCCTCCATCCCAGAATGTTCCAACTTCCTGGATGAGGTTTGGCTTAAGTCTCATCCTTATTCCAGGCTGTGTGAGCTCAGACAGGACCCTCTACTTTTTGGAGTCCCCTTGCCTCTCTTTTAACAAGGGCTTGACAGTCTCCATGTTTCAGAGCTGTGTGGGTCCCATGTGGTAGTTGGGCTAGTACTGGGTATCTAGGAGTGCTTAGAAATTATTCAAGTATTCAGTCACACAGCAGGACCCAGCCCTCCCCCTTCTCCCACCATAAAGACCTAACTTCACAGAGTGGTGATCACCAGTACTCAGTCCTTTGTGCCCAGTGCCCACATTATCCCATTCTATCTCTCCCTACAGTTTACCAAGAGAAAACAGGTTCAGAGAGGTCAGGCTTTTTGCCCAAGGTCACACAGCCAGTGAGTGAGCTTGAATCTGAAATCAATCCAAGATCTGAAACATAGGTCCTGTCTGCGTGTCCTTCCCAGGTTCATCTACGGGTTCTTAGAGGACTGAACGGCAGGCAGCCCAGCCCCAGGGCAGGCAGGCTTCTCTGCCTTCCTTCTGCCCACTGCTAGGTCTGTTTAAACTAGCCAAGCAGGGTGAGGTGGGGAGGCCACAGAGAAGGTTCGGAGATGTTTGTTTTCCTTGGGGGTTTATGTCAACATTGGTCTTGACATTTCGCCTCTTATTATGTGTGGTTCTCTTTAGAGGGTGAAATAATATTTTCTTTTGCTTGAGAAAAGGACAGAGTTCAGACAGAGCTCTTGGCCCTGAATGGATTTTCCTTCTCTGCCTTTGCATGGGCCAGAGCTACAGATTTCCTCCAAGGACTGTGCCGTGGACACCAGCCTGGGACTGCAGAGACCCACCTTGGGTGGCAGGTTCAGCCTGGGGACCACTTCATTCTTGACTGGAGAGATGCTGTTGGTGGGTCTCGGTGCCTCCCACCTCAGGCTTCTCTGGGTGTGCAAGCACGGACACTTGCTGAACTCTGCCTGCTTCAGGTGCTGTGGGGTCCATGGTGGCTTCTTGGTTTGGGGTGTGGAGTGTTTTTGGTCCCTGTGCTGTGGGACAGATACCAGGGGTGGGTTTTCGGGACATGCTATGATGCATTCGGGTTCTACAGGTTGATCCCAGAGGCTCCGAGGATCCCCACGAGTGTCTGTTGTCTGTGGGTGAGAGCTGAGCTTCAGACACCTGCCCCCCCATGTATTCCCCCACGTGCCCCCACCAACAGTGCTAAGGATACAGAACATGGGTGCTGGGGATCTGAACTCAGGGCCTCATGACTGCACAGCAAGCCCTTTGTCGACAGGGCTGTGTCTCCCCAGGTCTCCTCTCACTCCATGTCTTCATTGATCCATTCATAGTTAAGGTATTATTGATAGGTAAGGCTTCCTGCCCCGCCCCCACCATTTTATTAGTTATTTACTGCTTACTTTATGGGTCTTCCTCCTCCTCCTCCTCCTCCTCCTCCTCCTCCTTCTTCTTCTTCTCTCTCTCTCTCTCTCTCTCTCTCTCTCTCTCTCTCTCTCTCTCTCTCAAGCATAGACCAGTCAATCTATGAAAGCCAGGCTGGACTCAGACTCGAGGCAATCCTCCTGCTTCTGCCTCTCAAGTGCTGAGAGTACAGGTGTGAGGCACATCAGGCTTGGTGATTTTACTGAATACTAACTTGCTCTATTTTACTTATTTATTTATTTATTTATTTATTTATTTATTTATTTATTTATTTATTTATTTATTATGTACACAGAAGAGGGCATCAGATCTCATTACAGATGGTTGTAAGCCACCATGAGGGTGCTGGGAATTGAATTCAGGACCTCTGGAAGAATAGTCAGTGCTCTTAACCTCTGAGCCATCTCTCCAGCTCCTAACTTGCTCTTTATGGTTTGTGCTACACTGTTCTGACTACAACAAAGCTTATATACAACATCCGATAGGTAGAGTAGATATCTTTATTTGCATACCCAAGCTTCACACTTCTATAGTCCCCAACAATTTCCCATTTTGCTGTCATGATTTGCATTTCTTCATATTAAGGTACTTAACAGCTCATTGTATTTGTTTTAAAAAGATTTATTTTTTAAAATTGTGTGCATATGTTTCTGTGTGCGGGTATATGCACATGAGTGCAAGTGCCCTAGTGGCCAGAAGATGGCATCAGATTCCCTGTAGCTGGAGTTATTTGGTTGTCAGTTGCTTGACCTTGGTGTGGGAACTGAACTAGGGTCCTCTGTAAGAGCAGTAAGTGCTCTTAACCTCTGCGCCATCTCTCCAGACCAGTTTTTAAAAACTGTTTGGACTTTCACTTTCATACTAAGGATATCTGACTTACATAGTACCCTAACAGTGCTGGAATATTCTGAGTTTAATTCTATATTTACCTTTGCCAGTTATGCTGGGTCGTTTTATGTCAACTTGACACAGGCTATTAGTCATCTGAGAGGAGGGAACTTCAGTTGAGAAAATGCCTCCATAAGATCTGGCTGTAGGCAAGGCTTTCTTTCTTTTTTTTTTTTTTTGGGTTTTTCGAGACAGGGTTTCTCTGCGTAGCTTTGCGCCTTTCCTGGAGCTCACTTGGTAGCCCAGGCTGGCCTCGAACTCACAGAGATCCGCCTGGCTCTGCCTCCCGAGTGCTGGGATTAAAGGCGTGCGCCACCACCGCCCGGCAGGCAAGGCTTTCTTAATCAGTGATTGATGGGGCTATCCCTGGGCTGGTGGTCCTGGCTTCTATAAGAAAGCAGGCTGAGCAAGCCATGGGGAGCAAGCCAGTAAGCAGCTCTCCTCCATGGTCTCTGCACCAGCCCCTGCCTCCAGGTTCCTGCCCTGTTTGAGTTCCTGTCTGACTTCCTTCAGTGATGGACAGTGATGTGGAAGTGTAAGCCAAATCAACCCTTTCCTCCCCAACTTGCTTTTGGTCATGGTGTTTCATTGCAGCAATAGAAACCCTAGCTAAGATATCAGTAAATTTTATACATTCATGTTTTAAATTAATGATTCTCAAATGTTACATCATCATGTCTGTTGTACCATGTGGAAAGAGAGAGACGACACTTGAGGGCTTGTAAAAGAATGATATTAGTTACTGTTCTCTTTGCTGCCACCAAAACACCTGACAAAAAGCAACTTGTCCTTCTTGGAACTGGGGCTGCAGGCATTTTTAGGGAAGCCTGGCTTCTTGTGTGAGTGCCGGGATCCAAACTCTGGTCCTTATGATTGTGTAGCAAGCCCTCTTCACTCACCGAGCCATCTTGCCAGCCCTTTAAAATTATTTTTATTACATTTAGTATGTATGTATGTATGTATGTATGTATTATGTATGTGTGTATGTATGTATGTATTATGTATGTGTGTATGTATGTATGTGTGTATGTATGTATGTCATACCACGCACGTTTGTTGCACAGCACAGTCCTCCAAGCAGAACAGCCACCATCTTCATGGTATTAGCTGTGTCTGCTTGCAGAAGATCACCACAGCTGGACTTGTTGACTGTTGACATTCATGCCCAGGAGGGGTGGGGAGGTCACTGGACCTCACCTGAGTATCCAGTCACTCCAGAATCTAAGTGTATACAGTTCTGCCAATTGCACATGGCTTTGGGATCTCAGGGAGGAGCCAGCATATACAGGTTAGGGGAGCCCAGGGGCAGGGCTCTGTCTGCATATCTGTGGGGAAACCATCATCCATGCTGGGTGGAGACTTTCCAGGGAGGCTGGTTTGGGGTCCCCCATACTTCTGTAAGCAGCCTGCACCCATGCTCCATATGTAAACCCTAAATAAATTCATTGGCTCCCCAGATTTGGAGTTTTAGTGGAGTCAAACTTTAGTTTGTCTCTGGGAACTTAGACATTGTCTAGTCCCTCCCTCTGAGGAGAATTATCAAAACTCCTAGAAGTCATAGGACAACTTTGGAGAGTCAGGTCTCTGCTTCTGTTGCATGAGTCCCAGGGATTGAATCGGGTTGTCGGTCTTGGTGGCAGGCAATTTGACCTTCTAAACCATCTTACCACCTTCCCCCTTCTAAAAATGGGGTCAGCTATGCGGTACACGATCCTTCATGACCCCCCCACTCCAGCCTCCCAAGTGCCAGGACTACAGATATGCGCCCCATGAGGAGTTGTATTCTCTAGTGAGGACTTTGAGTTGGGTCAAATATTTTTGGGGCCTTTTGAGTTTCATATCTCTCAAGTTTTCAGTCATTATTTCATTAAAGGAGCTCTCTGATTCTACCTTTATCCCATCTCTTGAAACTTAGAATGTGAAGGTTTGGTCACTTAGTGACACCCTGTCTGTTCTGTTGGCTGTTTCTCTCTGTCTCTGTCTCTCATCTATTCTCTCTCTCTCTCTCTCTCTCTCTCTCTCTCTCTCTCTCTCTCTCTCTCTCTCTCTCTCTCTCTCTCTCTCTCTCTCTCTCTCTCTCTCTCTCTCTCTCTCTCTCTCTCTCTCTCTCTCTCTCTCTCTATCATATTTTGACTAGATCATTTCAAAAGACCTATCTTCCAGTTCAGAGACTCTCCTTTGCCTGATCTAGTCTGCTGTTAGAGCACTCAATTGTATTTTTATGTCGATCACTAAAAATTTTTTTCTGTTTGCTTCTTTTCGGGATGAGGGAGAAGCAGGGTGTCATGTAGCTCAGGCTAGCCTCACACTCATTGTATAGATGAGGCTGGCCTTGAACCCCGGAGCCTTCTGCTTGCACATCCCACGTGCTGAGCAGCAGGTGTTCCCTGTATTGCCTGCGATGTTTGGCTCTTTTGTACTGTATGCATTTGTTCAGTTTCTAATCCTGAGTTCATTTCTCTGATTGGGCCGAACTTTACATTTTCTCCTGTTTTTCTGAATTAATTTAGGATTGTTACTTTGAATGCCTTTTGTGGCAATTTGTAAGTTTTCTTTTTGTGGTCAGTTCCTAAAGAGTTACTGTGTCTCAGCATGGAGAGTTGTCTCTGAGGTTAAGAGCACTTAGGTCTTGCAGAGGACCCAGGTTCAATTCCCAGTAAAGGTGGCTCACAACCATCTGTAACTGCAGTTGGAGGGGATCTGATGCCCTGGGCACCAGGCATGTATGTGGTGCACATACATACAGGCAGGCAAAACACTCATACACATAAAAAAATAATAAAAAAATTTAAAAGTAACTGTGTACTGGCTTGTTTTGTATGTCAACTTGACACAAGCTAGATTCATCAGAGGAAGGAGCCTCAGCTAAGGAAATGCCTCCTTGAGATCCAGCTGTAAAGAATTTTCTCATTGAATGATCAATGGGGGAGGGCCCAGTCCATGGTGGGTGGTGCCATCCCTGGGCTGCTGGTCCTGGATCTATAAGAAGGTGGGTTGAGCAAATCATGTGGAGCAAGCCAGAAAGCAGCACCCTCCATGGCCTCTGCATCAGCTCCTGCCTCCGGGATCCTGCCCTGCTTGAGTTCCTGTCCTGACTTCCTTCAGTGATGAACAGCAATGCTGAAGTGTGAGCCAAATAAACCCTTTCCTCCCTGGCTTGCTTTTGATCCTGGTGTTTCATCACAGCAATAGAAACCCTAACTAAGACATAGTGTGTCCCTTAAATGGTATCATGTTTTCTTCTTCTTTTGTATGTGTGTGTGCATGTATGGTCATGTGTATACAGGTAGACATGTATGTTCGTGTATATGTGGAGGCCAGAGGCCCCATTCACCTTGGTTCTTGAGACAGTCTCTAACAACCTGAAGCTTGCCAAGTCGGTAGACTGGTTTGGCTGGTGACCCGCAAGGCCTGGCCTTTTGTTATGGCTTTGGGGATCGAACTCAGCTTCTTGCGCTGGAATGGCTGCACCTCCCCGGCCCATTTTCATGTTTCTTGAGCCACTGTGCTGATGTCCAGGTGTCTGGAGCAGCAGCCTCTTCCGGACTCTACAGTGTGGCTGGACCTGGAAGCAGGGCACAGCTCCAGCCTGACTGACAGGCACGGGGCCCAGGGACCACTCAGGGTCCGGGCCTCATGCAGGGGTGAGAGTGGGAGATGGCAGCATCTCAGACTCTACAGAAGCAGGTGCAGAGGCAGCGGCTTTGGAGCAGCAGAGCACAGCTGTTGCCTGAGGCCTGGGCTGGACAGTGTGACCCCACTTTCCAGAGAGGAGATGTCAAACAGCTGAGACGCCAGGGGCCTAATCCAGCTCTAGGGGAGCTGGAGCCTTGCATGGAGATGTGGCCTGGCCCGTAGGGCACAGTCTCCCAGCTGAGCCAACGGTGTTTCCCTGGGTTGGGGTGCTATGTCAGCTCAGCCCTGGTTTGCACAATCCGTCAGATAAGGCAGTCTCTGGGAGGTGACGGTGGGCCCCGGGGAAGCACAGTCACTCTGGGTCACGGCTCTGCCAAATGCTGTTTCAGAAGGAAGGACATCAACTCATCTGAGGCACGGGGGCTGAGACTGCTCCGGGGGTTGAGGCCCCACCTTGCCTGGGAGCAGTGTGCAGGTTCACTCGGTCACAGATGAACAGAGCCAGAAAAAACGAGAGTGAATGACTTGTCAAGGCACTGTGGTGGCCAATCTTGATTGTCAGCCTGACTCAATCTGAAGTCATCTATGAGACATGCCTCTGGTGTGCCAGAGTATTTCCAGGAAGGACTAACCACGGGGAGGTGACCCTCACCCAGAGGTGGCATCTTTGTACTGGGCCTAGATAGAAAGGGTCTGAGGGAAAGGCAGCGTGCCTGCCTAGCTTTGCTTCCTGCTGATAAAGGCATCCACTTTGCTGCTGCTGCTGCTGCTGCTGCTGTTGCTGCTGCTGTTGCTGTCTCCATCCTTCACCCCCATCAGAACCCAGCTTCACCAAGCTTTCAAGGTGAGTTAAACACTATCAGCTTAGCAGGAACCCTCCAGGCCTTCAACCTCAGATTGGGGTTGCCGAGGTACCCATCGGCCACAAGGATTGTTGAACTTCCCACCCATGTTGTATAAGGCAATGTAATAAATTCTCTTTTGTAATATATATGTGTGTGTGTATATGTGTATCAAAATATGTTATGTATTAGTAAAATATTGTAATATATATTCATTCCTTTGGCTCTTCTAGAGAACCCAGACTAATATGGGCCTCCTCTTCCCAGGAGGCAGTGTGCAGCCTCGGGGTGTGGTACCCGGGGAGGGCAGCTGGGGAGGCTGCATTGCAGCTTGGCTGTCAGTGTAGGGTGCAGTAGTAGCTGGGCTTGGCAGTGGCAGGCCACAGGGCAGGGTGGTTCAACAGTGCCTAAGCCTCAGGGCCAGAACAATGCTGTCCTCACTTGTCCTTGGAGCAGGGCACCTGAGAGAGGTGGCTCCTTTTTCAGGAGGGCTCAGTGCAGTAACAACACAGGCCACAGAGGCAAGCCTGGCTCTGCAGACCGGGACAGCCTCCTCCCCACCACGCTGTGAGGACCGTCTTCATCAGGGGTCTATTGCCCCGAAGGGACACTGTGAGCATGGCAGCTCCTATAAAAGAGAGCTTTTAACTGGGGCTGGCTTATAGTCCCAAGAGGTTTATCATGGTGGGGACCATACCGGCAAGCAGGCAGAGATGGTGCTGGAGAAGGAGCTGAGAGTTCTACATTTGGATTACAGACAGCAGGAAGAGAGGGACTCTGGGCTTGGAGTGGGCTTTTGGAAACCTCAGAACCCACCCCCAGTGACACACTTCCACCAACGAGGCCACACCTCCTAATCCTTTCAAATAGTGCCACTCCCTGGTGACCAGGTATTCAGATCTATGAGCCTGTGGGGGCTGTTCTCACTCAGACTACCACAGGCAGAGAGAGCTGCAGGTGCCCAGCATGATGGTGGGCACCACTGCTCATCTACCCCTTAGGCAGAAGCCCCTCCTGGTTCTCAGCTGGTCCCTGCTTCTCTGTGACACTTCAGCTCCCCTTCAGTTATTTTTATTAATATAGCTGTTTTGTCTGTCTCTGTAGGAAGGAATGAGTGCTTGGGGCCTGTAGTGGTCACTTTCCTGTTGCTGTGATAAAACACTATGGCCTGGGCAACTTAGAGTGGGTTTGGGCTTATGGTTCTAGGGGGATGAGGGTCGTCACAGCAGTGGCGGGGGAGGGGGAGTGACAGGCAGAAGTGGAGCATGGCCACAAGTGGCAGGCATGGTGGCAGGAGCTGAGAAACCACATTTCCATCCACAAGTGGCTGGCATGGTGGCAGGAGCTGAGAAACCACATTTCTGTCCACAAGTGGCAGGTGCTGAGAAACCACATTTCCATCCACAAGTGGCAGGCATGGTGGCAGAAGCTGAGAAATCACATTTCCGTCCACAAGTGGCTGGCATGGTGGCAGGAGCTAAGAAACCACAAGTGGATGCAGAGATCAAACTGGAGCTGGGGTGAGACCACCAACTCTCAAAGGCCACCCCCCAGTGACACAGTTCCTCCAGCAAGGCTCCACCTCCCGAAGCCCCACAGTCTCCCCAAACAGCGGCAGCTATAGGAATGAGTGCTCAAATGCCCGAGCCTCTGGGGGACGTTCCCATCCCAACCACCACACGGCCTCTCTTTGGCTACCTTGCAGTCTGAAGAAGATGGAGTTGAGTTGTACTCTTTGATAAAGGGCTAGTCCTTCTGATTTACTTCTGATCTGTACTTGAGTAGGATAGGAGCCTCCAGCTTCTACCCACGGAGGCTGGTGGCATCTTCCTTCATGCTGGGACAACAGAAAATGCCACAGGCGTTGCCAGATGTGTGTTGGGGGGTGAAGCATGGCCGCAGCAGCTGCAGACGCTGCTCCAGGCTTGCTGCTTTGCGGTCTGCCCGGGAGGAGCAGCGCTTGCCTCCTCGGTCTGATGAGGAAGGTTAGGGCTGGAACAAGTGGTAGTGGAGATGACAATGTGTGTGTCAATGTCCTAAAGTGGCCTCTCGCTTGATCCCCACCCCAGGTGTCTATGCGTGAGCAGGTGGGTGAGGCATGGAGGTTCAGCACCTGCGTCCTCGGTTTGCAAAAGAAATCTCTGTCCTTGGCTTGCTCACCAGCTCTCTGTGCCTGTGGATTCTTCTTGATGGGTCAAAGGCAATCCAAGCCTGAGGGTGGAGGAAGATTCATCCCCAGAATTGTCACTCACCTATACCACCTTGAAGGGCACAGCGGGTTGGAGGGGGACCAGAAGGTAACAACCTACCATGACAAAGATTGGCATCTTTCCCAAATACAGGCCCAGTACTGACTAGAGAGCTTGTTCTCAGTAGATCTGACCCCTGATGATAAATAGAGTTTGGGGTTCCTAATCTAATATTCTGAGAGGAGCAGGCCAGTTGGTCAGACCTCATCCCAAAGTTCTTTATTAAGAATAATACTGTTTACTGGAAACCTAAGAACTATCCAGGCTTTGCTGCTTTTCCCTCCCCTTCCCTTCTCACCCCTCCCTTCTCGCCTCCCCTCCTTTCTCTTCCTTCTTCCCCTCCCTCTTCCTCTCCTCTCCATGCCTCCCCCTCCTCTTCTCCCTCCCTCCTCTCTCTCCCCCTCTCTCTGTCTCAGACAGGATCTCACTATGTAGCCTGGGCTGGCCTTGCATTCACGTCCCTAGGCCCTCCTTTGAGGGGACAACTATTTACCGAGCACTGAGCATTGACCTGCCTGGTCCAGTATCTCAGAGGACACCTGAGGGATGGGAGTCTCATGGAACCTGCAGCCTAGCTGCGGGGAGAGAAACGGAAGTCACCAAACAAGTGACCACGGTTGTCCACTGTTGTGGGACATTCGTACACTGTGAATGTATATTAATGTGACTGGTGAAATAAAGAGCTGAACAGTCAACAGCTAGGCAGGAGGTATAGGTGGGACTTCTGGGTCGAGAGAGAGAGAGAGAGAGAGAGAGAGAGAGAGAGAGAGAGAGAGAGAGAGAGAGAGAGAGAGACTCGAGGAGACAAGGAGGAAGCAGGATGGGTGGTACATGACAAAATGTGGATTAATAGACTGGGTTAATTTAAGCTAAAAGAGCTAGTTTAAAACAAGCCTAAGCTAAGGCCAAGTTTTCAAATTAGTAAGTCTTCATGTTGTTACTTATGAGCTGGTAGCCCAAAGAAAAATCTGACTACAGTCTGAAGTGTAAAAGATGTGTGTGTGGGGTGGGGTGGGGTGGTAGTGCTGAGCCAGGTGCTGAGATGGGAGAGCCTGGGACTTGGGGCATGGCAGGATCACAGAAAACAGTGTAGGCCGCTATCTCAGCCTGGACCTCCTAGAAAGCCGGGCCCTAAATAAAGCCTTTTTCTTGGAGTGAGAATCTGAGAGGAGTGGACTGAGCAGGCAGGATGAAGGTGTGTCCCTGAGCTGGGTTGCTCAGTGGTTGAGTCCCACACAACAGCAATTGTCTCCACTTCTAGGGGGGACACTGCCTGGGGGTCTGCTTTTCCAGGGTGTCCTAGTTTGGGTTTCTGTCGCTGTGATGAGGAAACACCAGGACCAAAACTACTTGGGGAGGAAAGGGCTTACTTGGCTTACACTTGCATATCGCTGTTCGTCATCAAAAGAAGTCAGGACAGGACCTCAAACAGGGCAGGGACCTGGAGGAGGAGCTGATGCAGAGGCCATGGAGGGTGCTGCTTCCTGGCTTGCTCATCATGGCTTGCTCAGCCTGCTTTCTTTTTTTCTTTTTCTTTTTTTAATTTTAAGCATAATTTTTTACTGGCTCTTTGGGAATTTCACATCATGCACCCCAATCCCACTTATTTCCCAGTCCCTCCATATCTGCTCTTCACCCTCATAGCATTCCCCAGCCTCAAAGGAAAACTTAAAAAGAAATAATAAAAACAAAAGTAAAGAACACAAATAAGAATATTAATTAATAACAAACAAACAGAATCCACTCTGCTCCTCCTCCTTTCCTGCCTATCCATCGCCTCCTCATTCGTCTTAGTGGCACTGGGAGCTGTGGTGTGTCATGCAGTATACACTTTTGTCTAAACAGCTCTCCTTGTGAATGTTCATCGTGTAGTGTGTTGCTGGTCTGGTTGACAGCTCTGGCCGTCAATGCTGGACCCTCATCAAATCTGCTCTCAGATACCCTGATGTTGCCCATGGTTCCATGCAACCAGTCCCTTCCCGTGCTCCAGCAGGTCACAGGTGGGGTAGAGGCTGGGGAGTGCCAACTCAGAGCCCTGGATGTGTGCCTCGGTGGTAGTTGGTCAGTCTGGGCAGCTGGGACCACCCCGCTCAGGTGAGGGTTGGAGACAGCCCTCCCACATCCGTGATGAGGGGCGGGAGCCAGCTTTACCAAGGCCGAGAGCCAGCTCTCCTATGAGGAGCGGGGCCAGTGGGGAGTAGAGTCAGCTCCAGTGAGAGGAGACGGCTTTCCCCAGACAGTGAGGGGAGGGGCCAGCTTATCACAGCTCTTTGTACTTCAACACATGGTTTCAACACATGGTTTGCGTGGGCCCCTGTGGTAACACAGGCAAGGGACAGGGACACAGCCCCCGGCTGCATCAGGACATGGCCATCAGCAGCAGCTTGGGCCCCGTTGTCATCATGGCCCCAGGTGGCTGTGCAGGCTTTCAGATCAGAATGGGCCCAGCAGTAGTGAGGGCCTTGGACTCCAACATGGCTCCCAGTGGTGGCCCAGACCCCAGGCACTCTCATGGCCTTCCATGGTAACAGAAGCCATGGACATCAACACAGACCTGGCTGCGATAGAGCCCCAGACCCAGACGTGGTCCCTGGCCACAGCTCGGGACCGGATGACACCTTGACACAGGTGACAGTGTAAGTCACTCAGATTGGCATGGTCCCAGCAGCAGCACGTCCCTCAGACCCCAACATGGCCACAGGTGGCAGCCCCAAATCCAGGCATCCTTGTGGCCTTTGGTGGCAACATGGGCCATGGACATCAACACAGACCCCAGCTGCAGAGGGACCAAAGACCCAGACCCCAGCAGCCTGGGCCCAGATGTAACCATGGTCCCCGATA
Source organism: Peromyscus maniculatus bairdii (assembly GCF_049852395.1). Taxonomy (NCBI): domain Eukaryota; kingdom Metazoa; phylum Chordata; class Mammalia; order Rodentia; family Cricetidae; genus Peromyscus; species Peromyscus maniculatus. Next base: position 6,439,279 of record NC_134855.1, on the reverse strand, counting down.
GGCCACTCAGATCAGCATCACCCTGGCTGCAGGGTGGCCCTCAAATACCAACAGGACCTGAGGTGGCAGCCTAGACCCCAGGTATCTGCACGGCTCTCAGTGGCAACAGGTACCTGGATATCAACACAGACCCTGTCAGCGGTAAGTAAGGCCATGGACCCAGACATGGTCCTCCACTGCGGCTTGGGTCCAGATACCTCCACAGCTCCTGGTGGCACACAGGCCACTCAGATCAGGGTGTCCCCTATGGTGGCATGGCCCTAGGGTACCAATGTGGCACATGTGGCGGCCCAGACCCTGGGCATCCTCATGGCCTTCAGTGATAACAGGAGCCACAGCCATCAACACAGACCATGACTATGGCAGGGCCAGACATGGCTCTTAGCAGCAGCTCAGGCCTGGATGTTACTGTGGCCCCTGGTGGCATGTAGACCTCCCACACCAGCCCATTCTTCGCCGCCTTCGCCTCTTCAGATCTGCCTTTTCCATAGGACATGAGCCATTCTGCGTCTCCCTTGCTCTCCTATACCCCACCATATACTGGCTCACCATAGTGGCACCTGCCTGCCCGGTGAGTGTCCTTCAGCTGCAGGGTTTTAATGGCAGCTGGCAAGCCTGTGGCTTCTCCACCCCACGACCTGGGGTGGGCATGTGAGTGTCCTTCATCCACTGGGCTCTAATCTCAGCCTGCTTTCTTATAGAATCCAGGACCACCAGCCCAGGGGTGGTCTCACTCACTATGGGCTGGGCCCTCCTCCATCGATCACTAACTAAGAAAATGTCCTACAGCCAGATCTTATGGCGGCATTTTTTCAATTGGGATTCTCTCCTTTCAGATAACTCTAGCTTGTGTCACGTTGACGTGAAACTAGCCAGCACGCAGAGCATGTGGCTGCACATGTGGGTATTCACAGTGGATTGCCACTGTGTGTAGGTGAGTCCCTGCTGGAACTCTCTGGAGTGGACACAGAATCAGGCAACATCTCCAGGACAGGCTGAAATGGACTGAAGATCCACCGGCTCCCAAGGTATCTTAAGGTGCATCCCAGGAGGTGACCTGTGGGCTGGCACCCATGATGAGAGTGAACGAGTCCTGTGGCGGACCTTCTGAGGCACTTGTGAGACTTCCGGGAAGAACGTGCAGTTGTGGCTTCCGTTGTGAGGTGAGCCTAGCTGGTTCCTGATGCTCATGCAGAACTGACCGTGTTTTGTGGAGCTGAGGTAGAGTACTTGGGCCCTTGGGAAATCAGATAAAGACCCTGGTGCATCCCTCTAGATCTCTAGTCATGTAATAATAACTATGGGTAGTTGTTAGCAAGCAATGTCAGCCAATGGCGACAGAGGAGTGTCGTTTCAAGTTCTCTATGGGCTGCAGAGATGGCTCAGTGGTTAAGAGCACTGGCTGCTGCTGCTACAGAGGTCCTGTGTTCAGAAGTTACCAGCGACCACATGGCGGCTCACAACCATCTGTAACTCCAGTTCCAGAGGATCTTACACCCTCTTTTGGCCTCCATACATGCAAGCAAAACACCCATATAAAATAAAAATAAGTAAATTCTAAAAAGAAATTCTAAAGCTGCATTAAAAAGAAACAGGTGGGGCTGGAGAGATGTCTCAGTGGTCAAGAGTACTTGTTGCTCTTCCAAGGACCCAGGTTCAGTTTCCAGCGCTCACATGATGCCTCATGACTGCCTGGATCTCCAGTTCTAGAAGATCCAAACCCCCTCTTCTGACCTCCTTGGGCACCAGGCACACACATAGTGCACAGACATACATGTAAGAAACACACACACACACAAGCTTAATTTAAAAACAAACAGGTGACATTAATTTTAATAAAATATAGTCTTTAACTCAATGTATCCAAAATATTATGTCCACACATAGTTGACATAAAAATGTCTATTTTACATTCTTTCACCCACACTGTGTGTTTGAGGCCACTTCTCACTAACAGCACTGTCTGTCAGGGCTTGTTGGTGAGTGTGGGGCTGGACAGCACAGCACAGCTCTAGGTACTAAAGGTATAACTGTTGTCATGTATTTAATTATGTGTTTCTCCTCACTCCCCAACTCTCTCTCTCTTTCTTTCTAAGATAGGGTCTCAAGCTGGCCTCAAACTCTCTATGTAGCTGAATCCTCCTGCCTTTACCTTCTGAGTTCTGGGAGTACACTACCATCATTGTGACAAAGTGGACAATGAGCCCGGCCAGCCATTGTCCAGAATTCTGCTGTTATTAACAGTTGAGGCATCATCTTTAATGGACATTCTTTTTTTTTTTTTTTTTTCTTCAAGACAGGGTTTCTCTGTGTAGCTTTGGCACCTTTCCTGGAACTTACTCTGTAGCCCAGGCTGGCCTTGAACTCAGAGATCCGCCTGCCTCTGCCTCTGGAATGCTGGGATTAAAGGCGTGCGCCGCCGCCGCCGCCGCCGCCGCCGCCGCCGCCGCCGCCGCCGCCAGCGTTAACTAAGTCTTTGAATTTTAGGTAACAGTTGCAATAAACAATGCAGAGAGGTGTTACTGTTGCCATCTCCCTCCAGCGGTAACACTGAATAAAACTGTGAGAAGAACTGACATGAATCCAACCCACAGGGTCCTTCCTTCCAGACCTTCTGCCTTAGCTGTGCATCCACGTGAATGCACACAGCTGTGCATGGGTTTAGTTCCGCACATCACAGGGATAGGCTCACACGTCTAAAACTGCAATTAGGAAGCAAATCTTCACTAAGGGTAGTTTTAGGGGAACAAGATCTTAAGGATGGATTGTCTAAATCGGGTCTAAAGTTTCTAGAATTTGTTCTTTGGTCTGATTAGATTTTTAAAATTTTTATTTTATGTGCATTGATGTTTTGCCTGCATGTATGTCTGTGTAAGGGTGTCAGATCTTAGACAGACAGTTGTTAACTGCCATGTGGGTACTGGGAATTGAACCCGGGTCCTCTGAAAGAGCAGTCAGTGCTCTTAGCCATTGAGCCATCTCTCCAGCCCTCCCCTTTTTATGGATTAGATTTTTAAACTATTTATTTACTTATTTAAGTGTGTTCATGTGTGTGGAGATCAGAGGACAACCTGCCAGAGTACTTTCTATCCTTCCATATTTGGGATCTGGGGAACAGACTCGGGTGCTCAGGGCTGGCCGCAAGCACCTTTACCCAGTGAGCCATTTTGCCAGGCCTGTTTGGAGTCTTTATTCTCTGCTGGTTTCCAGGTCTTAGTTCCAGCAGAAGGATGACACCCCTAGTGGGTACGACAAGGATACCACTGAACTGAAACTTAAGATACCCACCTAGCCACGTTGGGCTCCCCTTACCTTTGAACCAGTAGCCAAAGAAAGGAGTTGCAGCATTGGCTGGGATGTTGGATCTTGTTTTCAGAGGGGAACAGGACCCCCACTTCACAAGGGAGGGGAGGAGGGGTAAGATGGAGCACACCGGACCAGCTCTTCATAGTATGGGCTCCGTGGTTTAGTTTGGGGAAACCACAGCACCCGAAGCCAAGTGGGAGCGACGGTCCAGCCTGTTCCAGTCTGTCTCTGCAATGAAGGACCCAAGGCTGGCTACTTCATAAGGAAAAGGGCTTATGTAGTTCCCAGGCTGGGAGGCTGGAGGTCCAAAGTGGGTGGTGTCAGCCTCTGGGGAGGGTCATAGCATGGTGGCTCATGGTGACAGATGACAGAGGGCAGGGAGGGAAAGAAGGACCTCTCTCAGGTGCCCTTCAGCTCCCTCTAGTCCGTCCTGCTGAAGTTCACGGTGGTGTCAGGCTAGAATGGGCCTCCCTGCGGTCAGTCCAGCTAGGTGGCTTGGACTCCCTTCTACTGCAGAGGGACACTGACCTCTCAGGGTCATGCAAGGCCAGTCGGCCATGCAGGGGCATGGATGAGGAGACACAGGGGTTAGTGGCAGGCATGTGACTGGAGACAAGGCTGGGCAGAGGCTAGTGGCGGCAGGACAAGACTCTGGAGATACACTGGGACAGTGTTGGGATCTAACAGGAAAGGACCTGGAGAGCCTGACCTGGAGCTGTCCCTGGTTGTCCTGGAGTCTCCCCTGCAGCAGGCTGCTCCTTGCTGCTCAGCCACGCTTGGGCCTTTGAAATCTTATCTCCCATCATGTTCTCTGTTTCCTGCCTGTCCAGACCTCATCGGTCTCCTGTCTCCCCACCCCCACCTGCTGCTCTTCTGCAGCCCCTCCCCCCTCTGGCTGCTGCCCACTGCCAGCCTGGCTCCTGTTTTCCCTACTCCTCTGGGAAAGAGTTCAGAGTAGGACAGCTTAGGGCCCTGCCCACTGTCCCCAGCAGGCTCTGCACTCCATACCCTCAACCCACTGCCCCGGTCTTCCCTCACTAGCTTTTTAGACTGCAGTTAAAGGGGTGCCCTGTGCTACCCCCCCACACCCTACTCCCTGAGGCTTGGTTTCCCTTCCTTCTTCCAGGCAGCATTCCTGACCCTCCCAAGAAAAACTGTCTCCCTGTTATCCTGGCTTGTGTCCCTTGGCTTTGCCTGGCTCATGGCTGCCTGGGGTTGGACGTCCAGTTTAGTGACCTCCTCCAGAACGGGATCAACCCACCTGGTTCTGCTCAAATGGGGACTCTGAGACTCCACAAGGGAAACAGGCTCTGTGAGCAGGCCCCCCACCCCCATCTCTGTGTGGAACTCATGGCAGGTCCCTCACCAGTCTTCTCCACTTCAGGACTGGGCAGTGTGGCTCCTTCAACAAGGCCACTTAGTGGAAGACTGCCCCAGATCCTGCATCTCCACAGGCCAGTTCCTCTGGGCCCTCACCTCCTACCTCACAGAGATCAGATGGGAATGTCCTCATCTTCCCAGGGGTCCAGCTCTAGAAAGCCAGGAGTCCCAGGTTCTGTCCTTGCCTTCCCCAGGGGTCCAGTTGCCCCCACAGTTCTCCACACTGGGGAATCAAACTCCCAGTCAAACTGAGCTGACTTCAAACCAGCTTTTCCGTTTAGCAGCTGAGTGCCCTCAGTGAGACTGACACTCTGTGTCCCACCTGGAAATCCTCAACGGTGAAGATGCTCTGCTGAATTTATTCCATATTTATTATCATTATCTTATTTTTATTGTGTGTGTGTGTGTGTGTGTGTGTGTGTGTGGCCAGAGGACAGCCTTGGATGTTGCTACTTGGTAATGCCATGCCCCTTATTTTTGGGACAGTGTCTCTCATCAGCCTGGACTCTCCCATTGGGCAAGGCTGGCCAGCCAGTGAGCCCCGGGGCGCTGCTTGTTTGTGCCTCCCCAGCACTGAGATTACAAGCACCCACCACAACCATCTCGTTGTTTTGTATTTTACATGCGTTTGTGGACCAAGCTCGGGTCTCTGTGTTTACACATCGAGTGCTTTGCCAACTGAACTGTCGTTCCAGCCGGACTAGTGAGAGTTAGCCGAGAACTTGCCTGGCATGCAGTGGTCATTCAGACGGTTGGTCCAGGTGCTGCAGATCCAGCGGCTACAGACAGAACACAGACCTGGACACGACGTTGAGTGCAGAGTGTTCACACTAACAGTTCTCTACTCCCCTGCCGCGGGGGCTGCACCTCCAATTCCTCCGCAGGTGTGAAGTCTGTCCACTGTCCAGGTGGGCCGCAGAGGGCAGGGGCCCGTGCAGGCTATGGCAGCAGCATGCAAGCAGGCCCGGGGTGTGGAGGCCAGCATGTCACTTGAGGGCTTTAGGGTCTTGGGTCTGATCTGACTCAGGGCCTTCCCACTGGGGGGCCTGGGCAAGTCTTGGTCACTCTCTCTTTCAGTATTAGCTCAGCTATCTGTGAAAAATAGGGACAACAAGCCTCACTCACTGAATCACAGTGAGAAGTCAGTGTGCTTCCCTGGCCAATAAGGCTGACGGAAGCTCCGGGCCGTCCTGTCTGGCCCAAAGCCCAAGTTTCAACTTTATGGCTGCTATGGACTGTCTCCAGAGGCCCCTGTGCTAAAAAGCTTGCTCCCCAGAGGGCTACTATGGGAAGTAGTAGGACCTTTCAGGGCCTGGGCCTAACTGAGGGCCTCCCTGCCACCGGGGCTGTGCCCACAGAGGGGATTGTGGGAGCAAGCCTCTTCTTTACAAGCTGACTTATCTCAGGTAGAGCAGGAAGGGCCATCTGGGAAAACTGTGGCCTCTACTTCCCCTGTCATGGATCCTCAGGTCACAAAAGTCAACCAGAGGTGCCGAGGGGAACCCAGAGCACCCCCCCACACACACACACACTCATATGACTCATCCATGGGCTGAGTGTTCAGGGCCTCTAACCCCGGGTGAATTTCTCTCCATCTGCACCTTGAAAGATGTGACCAAGCAAGGGAGGTTCCCTGGGGGCTGGGCAGGTTTCCATCTGCTCAGAGTGCCGTCCTTTGAGGTGCAACACAGCCAATAACTCAATGGTGAGATTGTATGGGCTTGCTGTGTGGACAGTGAGTCCCAGACATAGCCTACTAATGTCTTGAGCCTTCTATGACTCCCACTGTCCAGAGGGACCATTCAGGTACCTTAACTGGATCAGTTCTGCAGCCCACACACCTGCCCGTCTATGGTGTGGGGTGCCTTGGGCACAGGCATGTCTCTTCTGAGACTCAGTTTTCTCACCTGGAGAGTGGAGAAAACGTCTTCTTCCAGGCTTGCTGGAGCTAAAGGAAGCCCCGGGCTGTGGGGGTGCTGTTAGTTCCTCCCCCCGTTGCTATGATACGACACCTGCCAAAAGCGACTTCGGGGAGAAGGGGTTTGTTTTGGCTCACAGTGTGAGGTTATGGTCCATCATGTCAGCGGCAGTCACGGTGGCTGTGTCTCGAGACAGCTGGCCACTTGCCCTCACAGCCAAGGAGCAGGGTGTTGAATGCCAGTGAGCAGCTTAGTCTCACCTTTTATACAGACCAGGACACCACCCACAGTGGGCACAACCTCCTACCTCGATTACCCTAATCAGGATAGCTCCCTCCGGCTGCCAGGTGATTCTGGATCTCATCAGGTTGACAACTGAGATTAACCTTCATGTGGACTACAATGTGTCAAGGTCCAGGCAAACTGGTATGAGCTAGAAAGGCAGGTTTCGTATGAGGGTTGGATTCAGCATGAAAACTGGGCTCAGTGTGAGGGAGCTGAGCTCACCATGAAAGTAGGGCTCATCAAGAGAGTCAGGCTCAGTGTTAGGGAGTCAGGCTCAGCACCAGGGAGCAGGGCTCAGTAGACATGCTGTCCTATGATGAGAACCCAGGGTCTGCCCACTGCTGGGGAAGTCCTTGGCTCTGCCCTTGCCACCACATGTAGGTGGTGAAGCCTGGGAGGGTAGATGAGGTGGTTCGGGTTGAGGAGGTGGAGAGGCAGGCTGTGGTCCTGGGGCAGGGAGACCTCGTAGACCTCTTGCTGCCCAGCTCTGCCACTTCTGCAGTGTGTTGGATAAGTAAACTTAGTTTTTGGGTCTGTTTCCCTCTGCATGGTCAAGTGGGGAACAAGCTCAGCAGGGTGCCACCTAGCAAGGCCTCTCCAGGAGTTCGTGGGATGACCCCTCGGCAGTGCTCACCAGTTTCTAAAGCAAGCATCAGTGAGCCATTCCAAGCTTGGGATGATGGGTCAGAATCCCTCCCCATCCAGGATCCCAGTATATCCTCATAACTTCACTAGTTCGAGAAGTAGCCATTATTGTCCCCATTTTCCGGATGGGGAAATTGAGGCTCAGGTCAAGGAAGGAAGTTTCCCAATGTTGTCACAAGGAGTTAGAGATGGGACTTGTAAGATAGGCTAAAGGGACCACACATTTGTCCCTCCTCCAGACAGCTTTTCAGCCAGCACCCCCTGGCCCTTCTTCTAGACCTGTTTGTCTTTCTCCCCTCAGGCTCGTCCCTACCCTCTGGCCCCCTCTTGTTTGTTTGTTTATTTACTCATTTATTTATTTACTTACTTGTTTGTTTGTTTGTTTGTTTATGTCTGATGAGTGTTGACATTTTGCACGTGCCTGTCTAGTGCCCACAGAGGACAGCAGAAGACAGAAAATGGTGTTGGATCCTCCAGAACTGTAGTTACAGACAATTGTGGGCCACCACGTGGGTGCTGGGAATTGGATCCAGGTCCTGTGCAGGAGTAGTTAGTGCTCTTAACCACAGAACCATCTCTCCAGCCCGCCTCACTGAATTCTTCATTGTACTTATCATTGGCAATGATTAGTTTATTTTCCTTGTTTCTCACTCGTGTCTCCCCACACGAACGGTAGCTCTAAGAAAGCGGCAACTTTTCTTCTACATTCACAGGGAAATCCTCAACGCTAGGATCAGGTTCTTAGAAAGTCCTTGTACCATGAATCCATCCTTTTCTAATTATCCCCAAAACAAAAAAGTATTTCATGGTGTCTCAACTCCAGCTGTGATGCAGTGTCCCGTTCCAGCCAGAAGATGGCAGCAGAGAACAAGGCACCTGCCGGGTGGAGCCCAGGTGAAACCCCAGGTTTGACTTTCCAGGTTGGCCAGAGGGCCACTGTGGTGTGTGTGTGTGTGTGTGTGTGTGTGTGTGTGTGTGTGTGTGTGTGTGTGTGTGTGTGTGTGTGTGTCTGTGTCTGTGTCTGTGTGTCTGTGTCTGTGTGTCTGTGTGTGTCTGTGTGTGTCTGTGTGTCTGTGTCTGAGTCGTCTGTTTGTCTACTTCTTTCCTCCTAAGCCCCCTGTGGGGTGTGTGTGTGTGTGTGTGTGTGTGTGTGTGTGTGTGTGTGTGTGTGTGTGTGTGTGTGTGTGTGTGTGTGTGTGTGTGTCATCTGTTTATCTGTCTACCTCTTTCCTCCTAAGCCCTCAAGAAGCCTGTCTTAACAGCATACATTGACACTGTCCTTGAGTAGACACAGAGGCACTGCTGTGTTGAGATGGCCTGGGACCTGTCCTGTGACTGGCCTCCTTGTGAAGGCGGGTGTGGGGCTGGTCTGCGCTGCCCCGCAGTGAGGCTTTGTGGATCTGTTGCTGAGCTGTGGCTCTCGAAGGTGCTGCTGGGAGCGTTTGTTGCTAGAGGTGTGCAGGCTGTGCCAGGTAGCACCCACCGAGAGGACACAGGGCTACCATGATGCCCAGAGCCAGCAGAGTGTGAAGATCTCTGCAGAAGTTACTGAGAATTTCAACTGAGCCAGGCCTGCTACCACCTTAATAGTCAGAAAGCTGAAGCAGGGAGGTTGATGAAAGGCTGAGGCCAACCTGGGTTATATAGTCAGCTCCAGGCCAGCCTGGGCTACAGAGTGAGATCTTGTCTTAAAAAAAATAAAAAATAAAAAATAAAAAAATTAAGCCAGGCGGCCAGTGGCACACGCCTTTAATCCCAGCACTCGGGAGGCAGAGGCAGGTGGATTTCTGTGAGTTCGAGGCCAGCCTGGTCTTCAGAACGAGTTCTAGAATAGGTACCAAAACTACACAGAGAAACCCTGTCTTGAAAAACAAACAAACAAAAACAAACAAACAACAAAAAAATTAAACCAAAATAAAAATGTGAAAAGAGCCGGAAGATGGTCCAGCAGAGCACTAACAAGGCAGTGAGCCCTTCTGAGCTCCAGGCTTTCTGCAGGATGCGGGCCAGGGTCAGGAGGCCAGACCCTTTTGTGCTGGCTGGGAGGCTGAAGAGGCGGGTGTCAGGGCTGTCCCAAGGTCAGCCCAGTGTGAAGGACTGGAGGCATGGGCTGGGCAGTGTGTGGAACTGAGCAGGAGAGATGGCCTGGAGGCCACTTGGTCTGAAGCAAGGAGGCCAGCTCTGCGGGAGTCCCGGAAAGAGGCCTCAGCCCCCTCTCCTCCTCAGATGGCTTCTTTCATCCATGCTGTGATTTATCTCCTCATGAGGGACGGGGCAGCCTTGGAGGCAAAGGTGCTTCTGATGGACTGTGAACCTCTCCTTGGCAGACCGTCCAGCTGCTCTCCGAGGGGCCAGTCTGACCCACACTTCCTCTCTGCCAAGTGAGGATTAAGGAACCGTAAAGTAAGGACCCCTGAAACCTGTCCAGAGAGCCCACAGATGGACCTGAGTGCTGTAGCCATGCAAGGGGAACTGCTGGGGCTTGAGGCCTGGAGGAGACTCTTCCCTTGGAAGCCCATTTCTGGCTTCCTGCCTCATGGAGGGAGCTTCCTGGTCCAGCTGGGAGCCAGAAATGGTCAGGGTCACCCCCAAAATAAGGGACCCCAGATGGAGCCAGGGTTAAAAGTGCTCACTGTGTGGCCAGGGAGCAAGGGAACCCAGGCTAGACTGAGAATAAAGGCATCCCTGAGCGGACTGGAGGGGGAGCCCCGTGCCCTCCATGTGCTCACACAGATGACACAAGCTGGTCTCCTTACTCCCAAAGAACCCAGGAGTGGGGGTTGGGCGGGCTGGGGGAGGGGCTGCTTACCAAGGCTGTACAGCCAGGAGGTGATGACGCCTGATAAATGGATAATAAAGAGAAAAATTTTTACATTTTACCATTTGAAAAGCATCTATTTCTCAAGCGTTACTTCTCTCTTTTGAGACAGGGCCTCAGATAATTAATATGTTGATAAACTTGATGTTTAGCTGAGGACAACCTGGTAGTTGTGATCTCTTGCCTTCAGCCTCTGGGATTACAGGGGTGCACCACCACACAGGTTTATGTGATGCTGGGGGGTCAAATTCAGAGCTTGGTGCACCCTAGCAAGCGCTGTGCCCACGGAGCTGCGTGCCCAGCCCACTTTGAAGTGTTAGTATTTATTTGGATATAGAGTCTCGTTATGTCATCCAGCATCAAACTCCCGGGCTCCAGCAATTCTCCTGCTTCAGCCTCCCAAGAAGTTGGGCCACGGGCACGTTGTCATCTCTGGGCAATTTAATCTCTGTTAATGACCCAGCTGAGTGGCACCTGCTGAGCAGTCCAGGCGTCCTGAGGGAGCCTTGTAGAGGAGCCTTCCTTGCTCCCTGCCTGTCTCTCCAGCAGACTGGTCCAGACTGGTTTCTACAGCACTCACAGAGTGCCTGGGGCCCCTGGAAAGGGCGCTGGTACTTGGCAGGAGAATAGGGTGGGGAGAGCGGCAGCCAGATCAGCACCAGAGAAGCTGAGGAAGTGGTTCCCGTCAGTCAAGTCCTGGCTGTGCAAGCGTGAGGACCTGGGTTCAAATCCCCGGCACCCACATTAGAAGCTAGATGCTGCAGGATGTGTCTGTAACCTAACAGTGGAGAGCGGGTGGAGACAGGTGGAGCCCTGGGGTTTTCTGGTGACCTGGTCTAGCAGAAATAGTGAGCTCTGGGTGCAGTATCAGGCCCTGCCTCGAAAAGGCAGGTGGAGAACAATGGAGGAAAAGACCAGTGCAGACCTCTGGCTTCCATGTATGCGTGCACACAAGGGAGCACATGTGCATACCCTTGTACGTACACACACACACACACACACACACACACACACACACACACACTAGCATTTAAATACAACCAATGACAGAAAAAAGATTGGAAGCCCTCCTCCCTCCCCAAAGGCTACATGTAAAGGACAAAGCCTTTTGAGGAAAGCCCACAGTATTCAATTTTGGGAAAGGTCATACTATGTAAACGAAGCCACACCACTGCCCTGGCCAGTGCTATTGCACATTTGGCTTTTCTCCAACTCCAGAAATGTTTTTCTCCCTCAATACATAATCTCTGTTTCTGCTGCTATCCATGTGTTCCTGGTCCAGTTCCTTGTTCCAGGCCACACAGACCTGGGGACCCTGCTGCACACCTGTAACAGGGGTGTAGGAGGCAAGCTGAGCCACACTGCCTCAGAGTGTCTGCCAACCTGCCCTGGTCTAAGAAAGCCGCCTAGTGAGAGACAGAGAATTGTTTAGGACTTTTAGAGGGAAATGGTACCCCACTTGGGTTTAATCCATATAGATCTTAACTCTGAGAACAGGCCAGCCTTGTGCCAGGGCTGCACATCCTACCCGGTAGGTCAGGTTGTGATGTACCTGAGCTTACACTGTAGATCATCGGCCCTGGGAGGATTCTCCTCAGACTGACCACTCCATCTTGAGCAAAGCACAAGCCAGGGGTTCAGGACCAGGCATCACTGTGACCTGCTACCCGCCCTCCAGAACATGGGCCTGAAGGAGTGACTTCCCTGCCAGTGGGAGTGGATGCAGGCTGGAGCCTGAATCTTGAAGAAGTGGGCTCTCATGCCAGTGAAAGAATGGACTTGTTAATGAGGCAAGAGCAGGGTAAGGAGGCAAAGAGAGAGTTTCCTTCTTTTGTCTTTTATATGGTGTGGCATAGGTTGAAGTTGGTCTCCCTCCTCAAAAGATCTGGATTAGAGGTACATCTTCCCAGAGCCAGGTAGGGTGTGTTGGTGTGCACCTTTAATCCCAGCACTCAGAAGGCAGAGACAGGCAGATCTCTGTGAGTTTCGAGGCCAGCCTGGTCTACAGAGTGAATTCCAGGACAGCCAGAGCTGTTACACGAAGAAACCCTGTTAAGAAAACAAAACACAAAACAGCAACAAAAGGAATGTTTCCCACCTCAAAGATACAGATTAGAAGTGGATTGACCCACTTCGCATGGCTAAGCAAAAATCCCTCACCGGTGTGCCTAGCCATTTTGAGGGTTTAGTTAATTCCAGATGTAGTCAAGTTGACAACCAAGACCAGCCATCACCCAACCTCCTTGGGTGCCCTATTTGGCTCTCTGTGGCTGTGACACACACCATGACCAAAAACAACGTGGGGAGGAAGGGTTTGTGGCCTTTGCTATCCCGATCCCAGTTCCTCACTGAGGGAACTCGGGGCAGGAGCAGAGGCAGCAGCCACGGAGGAAAGAGCTTTGCTCTCCGTGGCCTGTTCAACTTACATTCTTATACAGCCCACAACCACCTGCCCAGGGTGGTGCTACCCACAGTGGGCTGCAACTCCCCAGTTAGCAATTAAGAAAATGCCCCCAGGCATGCCCACAGGCCAGTCTGAAGGAGACTTCTCAGTTAAGTTTCCCTCTTTCTGAATGACTCTAGTTTGTGCTAAGATGAGAAAAACTAACTAGTTGAGGTGGTCTGGGCTTTGAAGGATGAGTAGGAGTTCACCATCAGTCCTAGGAAGGGAGGAAAGGGCTTTTTAGACAGAGCTAGTGCAATAGAATAGAGCTGTGGATGGGGCTGGAGGCCAGCAGAGGGCGGGTGCCTCTGGGCTAGCGGGAGACAGCACCTGGGAGGGGTGAGGCAAGAAGTTCTAGAAAACGCTGCCAAGGTCTGAGGTACATCTCACGGGTGAAGTCCACATGTGCCCTGGCTCAGGCGGAGTGGCCCTTCCCCAGGAGTTCACCTGCTCCTGGATGGGTGGGCCCCTCTTCCTGTGTGTAGTGTTCCAGGGGTCCAGGGGGTTTCACTCACTTCAGTTCCCCCAACGCTGTGTGACGGGCTTGGAAGGAGGGCTTTGCTCAACTCTTAGGAAGAATGAACAAATGAATGAATGCATACATTCCAAACAAATGAACAAATGGAAAAACAGGAAAATTAAGCGAGAGAAATGAACCCCAAAAAGACAGCAGTGGGGGCTGGGGGTGGTTCAGTGATTTAGAGCACTTGCTGCTTTTGCAGAGGGTTTGCCCTCTCCTCATCAATACTCCAAGCAAGGCATCCTCAGCCCTAGCCCTACTGTGTGCCAGGCTTCTGCCATCTCAGCACCCTTGCAGCTCACGATGCCCTGTAACTCCAATTCCTAGAGACTGAGTGCCCTCTTCTGGCCTCTGAAGGCACCTGCACTCATGTGCACAACCCCTCAGCCCAACACACACACTCTCTCTCTCTCTCTCTCTCTCTCTCTCTCTCTCTCTCTCTCTCTCAGACATACACAAGTTTTTTTTTAAAAGAGAGAATAGTGCTCAATTACATGTGGCTTCATGTTCTAATGAATTAATTAGAGTTAATTAATGTGTCTGTGTGTATATGCATATGCCAAACATGGTACCTTTTGTGTTTCTTCGAGACAGGATTTCTCTGTGTGACCATGACTGTCCTGGAACTCACTCTGTAGACCAGACTGGCCTTGAACTCACAGAGATCCGCCTGCCTCTGCCTCCCAAGTGCTGGGATTAAAGGTGTGGGCCACCACTGCCTGGCTGAATATGGTATTTTAAGGAGAGAATAAGAGACTTTTGGGTGTTCAGTGGAGAGGAGTGGGAACTGCTAGGGTATCTAAGTATGGGGACAGAGCCTCAGTGGCCTCACATAGAGCATGGCAATAACAGGGCCCAAGCATTTCAATGACAATGTTGGAGAAGTGCAGTCACCAAATGGAGAGTGGTGATACAGCCTATAATCCCAGCTCTTGGGAGGGACATGGAGGCAGGTCAGAAGTTCAAGGTCATGTAGCCACCCTGGGCTACATGAGACCCTGTCCCACGGAAAGGTGTTATCAGTTATTAAAACTTGTACCATACCCTCCACTGTCTTATTTGGGAGGCTCATTATCTTTGTTTTCCAGGTAGAGAAACTGAGGCAACGATCCTTTCAAATCCTAGCTTAGCTACAATCAAATCCTATAGTTCCCGGTACATCATTTCTGAGCCTCGGTTTACTCAACTGGAAGGTGGGGTAGCAGCCGCCCCTCCTTCAGACACTGCGGAGCACATATTTTTCAAGGTGGGCTGGCACCTGAGCCCTATTCTAGGGTCACACGCCACACGTGGAGCCAGCCGCCATTCTGCCTAGACTCCTGGGGTAAGAAACTGCTTCTGACTCAGCAAGGGTGCTGGACGGCAGAAGCCTGGCACACAGTAGGGCTAGAGCTGAGGATACCTTGCTTGGAGTGTTGACGTAGTGAGAAGTACGGCCAAGGCCAGGGCAGGATGCTGGAGGAAGGGCACAGTGCCCAGTGAGGCCAGGGTTTCCTAGCAGCTAACGCTGTGCTGAGGGGCTGTGTGACCAGATTTAATTAAGAAGCATACATGTCCCTACTGCAGGCTGGCTGCTGCCGAGCTGTGGACCTGCAATTAAAACTTAGCCTTATAAAGCTAGCACACAGGCATGGGTGCCGGAGCCACTGGCTTTCCCGAGAAGAGCATGCCCTCCATGCCCATGTTATTTATCGAGTTAATTTTGCCTTCTGCAGTGTGAAGCCAATGTGGGACCCTGAGTCCTAACCCTGGCTCAGAGCGGGCCATGTGCTGTCTCCTTTGGGAGAGGAGGGAGGCCCCTGTGCCTGCTCTTTACTCAAAGGACCTGGGTGAGGCTCTAGTGGCTTTAGTGAGAGAGTAGGTGACAGTCCTCTGGGGTCTTTAATCACAATATCCAGATGGCAGACAGATAGCTCCTCCTGAGCTGAGACACCACGGGAAGGACTTCACACCCAGCATCTACTTAGAGTACAGTGGTTTGGGTGACCCCTAGTGAGACAGCTGGGGCAGCTGGGGCATCTGGGGCAGCTGGGGCAGCTGGGGGGCCAAGGCAGGCACACAAAGTAGTGTCTTCAGGAGTTAATGTGGAGGCCTGCCAGAAAGATTCAGGTTCGAGTCTTGACTACTCTACTTAGTGGTCGGGTGGACCCTGGGTGTCTGCTCATCTGCAGAGAGGGACAGTATCAGCCTTCCGAACCCGGTGCCTGGAGAGAGCTGAAAGGTGTAGCCGTGTGTACAGTGGTCTTGAGGACTCTGAGAGTAGGGCGTCAGGGGAGAAGGGTGCTGGCTTTGGGCCCATCTCAGGGCAGAGCTTCCCAGGGGATCATCCGGTCAGCACTCTGCCGGGGAAACCACTTCCCGCACATTTACTCCCAGGTGCCAACTGCTATGGGCCAGAGTGGTGGGGAGGCAGGGGCGGAGAGGCGACAGCCTCATGGCCAGATAGTGGCCTGATAGCGGGGCCTTCGGGACAAAGCTATCAGAGGCGACGGCAGGATACTGAATGGGCTTCTCGGAGCGGGTGCGGAATTGCATTCGGCTTGGATTTAATTAAAAAGACTCAAATCTTTCTGATAATCCTCCCCGCAACGGCTGAAGCGGGGCCTGCAGCAGGCTCCCTGGCAACGGCGCATCCTGCCGATAAAGAACTTTCGGGGGAGGAGATTGTGAGCCCCGTTACTGCCGCCGCCGCCGCTATCACCCTGCCCATCGCTGGGCAAGGCCAGAGGAGCAGCTGTGGCCCCCACCTCTACAGCGATCCTCAGTCCTTTGTGTCTCACACTCCTACAATGCCACGCTGTGGATCTCTTTGTTCATGGCTGAATCCTCTGCCTGGCATCCACACTCCTTCCCTGTAGCGCTGGGCTCCTGCCTCTTCCTCATCCTTGTGGGGGCTGTAGACCACTGCAGATCTGTCTCTGTGTCCTGGAAGTAGAGCTCTCCAGCTCTGCTCCAGGTCTAAGTGTGCTGGAGGAGGGCGAGGTCAGGCACTGGTCCCTGAGAGCACTGTCCACCCCCAGTTTCTGCCTGCTGGTCTCTGTCCAGCCCAGCATCCTTCCTTATCCTTAGTTCCAGCCTTAGAAGCCCCAGACCCAAGTCTGATTTACAGGTGAGGATCCCTTCTGGAGACGAGAGCCTGGCAGGGAGGGGGGTTAAGGGATAGCTGATGAATGAATGAATGAATGAATGAATGAATGAATGATGCCGAGCCTGCCATAGTCCCAGGGCTCCTGAGTCACTTCTGTATATCAGCATCTGTCAAGCAACTGACTTGCTTCCAGGCCAAAGGCCTCCACATCTGCATCGCTGTGGGTGACCCTTGGAGGCTCTACCTTGGGGTGACTCCAGAGAACCAGACTGTGTCTAGTGGCCGTCACCAGGGACACACTTGCCATGCCTGCTGGCTGGCATGGATCCTGCTGGGTTGGGCTGGGGCACTGGCTCTACAGTCAGACTGCCAGAATTTGCTTCTCATCATTGTGGTCCCTAAGCCCTAAGGTCACGGCCATCTCTGTGGTCTGGGCTTCCTCATCTGGAGAGTCGGGGCATTAGGCTTTACATGGATCTGCTTTCAGGCTGGCGGTGACTGTGATCTCCTGTGGACAATGGCTGGTGGCACAAGCCTAGTCCTTGTGAAGACCTCTGAGGGGCGGAGAAGCAAAGGGCACGGAGGCAGAGCTGGGTCTGAAGCCAGGCTGTTACCCTCCACCAGCTGCATCTGCCTCTCAGAGCGGCTTATTGATGGCAATGCCTTCTCTGCCCACCGCAGTGGTCTGTGTTACCTTCCTCCCAGAGGTCATGTCCCAGCACTGAGGACAGGTAGCCAAATTCCATCTCAAAGACTGCATCCCTCCTGGGCATCCACACTGTGCTCTGACTGTTCTTCCTGTCTCCAGGGTCCAGTGCCAGGGCCAGCTCCATCCCACATCATCCTGGAATGTGGGGCGTTTCAGAGACGGCACCTACCACTAGTGCGGTGAGGAAGATGTGAGGAGGGCGTGGGGAGGAGGGAGGGGAGGACTGGGTTGACAGGGAGAGCCTGCCACTCCTGCACTCTGAGCCAGTACAGGGATGAGGGCTAAGAATTCTCATCTAGGGCTGGATGAGATGGCTCAGTGGTTAAGAGCACCGACTGCTCTTCTGGAGGACCCGGGTTCAATTCTCAGCACCCACATGGCAGCCAACAACTGTCTGTAACTCCAATATCTGATACCCGCACACAGACATACATGCAGGCAAAACAAATAAATAAAAAATAAGTAAATAAAAATAAATAAATTATTAAATAAATCTCATCTAATCCATATGACAACTCAAAGACAAGCCTGACTGTTTTGTCTATTAGCAGAGGAAACTAGGGTTCAGAGAGGTCGGGACTTTTCTTGAGGCTACCCAGCTCACAAACTAGTCCTCAGGAAAGGCCTTGGACAGATGGCTGTCTTCCCCCCTCCCAGTAGACCCCATGCCCTCTCCTCACCTGAGCTGACACATGTACTGTTTGTCCTTGTGTGCAGCTGGGATGAGCACTCAGTGCCTTGGGGTGAACCGGATGGCAAGCTCACCCCAGGGGAGCGGGGCCAATGCGTCAGCATGCCTGTGAAGGTAGCCTGGGACACTTCTGGACTGCGACTCTGTCAAGGCCAGACCCAGGGCCGTCAGGTAACAGAGTCAACCCAGAGGGACAGGCAGAGGAGCTGGATCCCTGAGGCCCCAGAGTCAGAGCAGGTGTCATGAGTTACCTCATACCCAGTGTCCATCCCAGGGTGGGTCCCTCCATGTGTGAGGGAAAAGGCTTTTGGTAAAGACGAGGGAGAGAGGGCAGAGAGTGATGCCATACTTGAGAATGGAGGGCATGCAAGGAGCCATGTCCATCATAGCCAGTGCTACCCCTAAGGTCCCGCCATCTCTCCTCCCAGCATCAGGACATCAGGGCGTGGCTGTCACCTGCTGGGAGCTTGGGGCAGTGAGGAGTGTGCTAGAGGATGCCCAGGGTTGGGGGAGGCTGCCCGGAGGAGCTTGAGAGGAGGGTGGGGCCAAGGTAGGGGCAAGAGGAGAGAACCAGAGCCCCCGAGGGCCAGACCAAGCAAGGATCTCTTCCTCCCAGAACTCACAACGAGGTCCCTGAGTGGTGTGAGGTGCTTGGCAGGTTAGGAGGTGCCACAGCATGGTTTCTGGGAGCGTCACCCTCTTCTAATCAAGGCTCCATGTTGGTATGTATGGAGCCTCTGTGAACCAGTGGTTTAGATGGAGGGTAATGCCAGCCACTCTGGGCACTGGGGACCATATCTATATGAAATGGTGGTTTTTAAGCATTTACCTAGAACAGGTATTCTCATCTGTGGGTCGTGACCCCTTTGGCAAACCTGTATCTCCAAAAATATTTACATTAGAATTCACAACAGTAGCAAAATTTCAGTTATGAAGTAGTAACAAAATAATTTATGGTTGGGGGTTACTACACCATGAAGATCTGTATTAAAGGGCCGCAGCATTAGGAAGGTTGAGAACCACTGTCCTAGAACATCCTGCCTCCAGGATGCACACACAGCTTCCAGCGGTGGGCTTGGGACAGAGGGGTAATGGAGGTCAGGGCAGGTAAGGAGGCAGTGTGGAGATCCTGGGCCAGCTATCTCCAGGCTCACTTGGCAGTGGGGGGCTGGATGCATACCTGGAAAACAGGTCCCTGGGTAGGGGTGACGGGAGTTAAGGGGGGCAGCATCTCAGATCAGAGCTGTGTGTGCAGGTGGCAGGTGGCAGGTGGCAGGTGAGGTCAGTTCTGGGAAAAGTGAGACATTTGGTGGGGTGGAGGGGAGGGGCCTTGGCGTATCAGGCACTGCTCCCTGGGCTACCCTGGGCTAATCTTCAGAGAGCCTGGCTGGGGGCCCACAGTGAGTGTTTCTAAGGCACTTCTGGGGGACCCGATGCTTGCTCAGAATGGAAACAGTGCTGGGAAGGATGCTAGGGGAGGAGCCTTGAGGGAGCGTGCATCCCGGGCAGGCTGCACCACGGGATGTCTGCCCTTGACCAAGGCACATCAGCGCCATGATATCACCAGGTGTCAGTTTTGTGGCCCATTGGTCAGACCATTAACTGCATTTGGTAAGAAACTATTATGTCTGTTTCTCAGTTGGAAAAACTTATGGAGGCCGGTGAGATGACTTGGTTGGCAAAGTGGACACCTAGGACCCAGGCAAAAGCTGAGTGTTGGGATACATGCCTATGACCTTAGAGCTGGGAGAGTGGGTGTGAGCATTGACAGGTGGATCCCCAAAGCTTGCTGGTCAGTCAGCCTAGCCAATTGGGGAGCCCCAGGCTCAGGAGAGATCTATTTCAAAAACTGTGGTGAAGAGTGAGAGAAAAGACACTGACCTCTGTCCCTCATGGTGCACACCCATGTGCACACAAACACAACCCAAATATTATGAAGTACACAAAATACCTACTGGAGCAGCGATTCTCAACCTGCCTAATTCTGGACCCTTTAATAATAAGTCCCTCATGTTGGGGTGACCCCAACCATAAAATTATTTTTGTTGCTGCTTCATAACTGTAATTTTGCTACTGTTAGGAATTGCAATGTAAATACCTCTGTTTTCTGATGGTCTTAGGCGACCCCTGTGAAAGGGTCAATCAACTCCCAAAGGGGTCACAACCCACAGGTTGAGAACCACTGCTCTAGAGAACCCTTAAAGGAAGCAGAATAATAAAATAATAGCACACTAACACACAGGTGTTTGCATTCTGAGAATATGCATTACCTAGCCAATGACTATTCATGAATACTCAGCTTTGTGTGTGAGGGTGAGAGAAAATATTGGATCAGCTGGGCACAGACAACACATGCACATAAACACAGGCACTCACGCACATGCACTCACACACATGCACTCATGTGCACATCTGCTTTGCAAAGATGGTTTATTATCTGAATCCTCTGTGCACCTCATTATTTTGACAGCTCTCTGTGTGAAAATGTACAGACATGTTTAGCATGACCTTTTCAAAGATTTGCTTATTATTTTTTAAAGATTCATTTATTTTTATTTTATTTTTTTGTGTGTGTGTGTGAGTGTTTCACCCTCATGTGTTTATGTGCATCAGGGAGCCAGAAGAGGACATCAGATCCCCCAGAACTGGAGTTACTGAGGCCACACGCCACCACGTGTGTGCTGGGAAGGGAACCCAGGTCATCTGCAAGAGCAGCCGCTTCTCAGCCACTGAGCCATCACCCCAGCCCCAGATTCACTTCTGACCGTTTCCTATTTCTTGGACTTCTTCCTGTTCCCATTTAGAATTTTTATATTTCACTCGTTCAGAATAGTCTGATATGTAATTTTATTCAGAAATATGTACATGGCTTAATATTCAATGATTTAATTTTTTTTATACTTAGAGTCTCACTTTTTGTAGTTCTGTCTGGCCTGGAACTCACTGTGTAGACCAGGCTGGCCAGGAACATACAGAGATCCACCTGCCTCTCCCTCCGAGAGTGGGATTAAAGACACTGAACATCATACTGGAGCTGCACTTAGGAGGATTTTTTTTCTCCCCACACGCAAGAGTATATAAGTATTCATCAATATTTTCCTCCTGTAATTAAAACAATTTCCTTCTGAAACCTTAAATCTTTAAGGTTTATTTTCCCATCAAAGCAGGGCTTCAGCACCACCTTTCCCTCTCTTCCCTTCCTTTTTTATTTTTATTTTTATTGTTCAGTACTGGGGATAGAACCCAGGGCTCCATCACTGACCCACGCCCTCAGTCCTCCTTCTCCTTTTTATATCGAGACCGAATCTCACCAAATTACTTGAGTTGGCCTTGAACCTGCGATTCCCCTGCCTCAGCTTCAGTAGCCAGAATTAGAGTCCTGTGCCACCACAAATAGCTTCGCTTTTTAAGAAGAAGACTGACTTTGATTTATGTGTCTGTGTGTGTGTGCTGGGATGGCTTTTCTTGGTCGTCAACTTGACTGTATATGGAATTAACTAAAACCCAAGTGGCTAGGTACACCTGGGAGGGATTTTTCTTGATTGAATTATTTAAAGTGGTTAGACCCACCCTAAATTTGGATCTTTTGAGGTGGGACAATCCAGGTTTAATCTAGGCCACACCTTCTGCTGGCAGAGTGTATAAAGGACACGGAGGAAGGAAGCTTTTTCTCTTTCCTGCTTCCTCCGGCCAGCAAGTTCATTCCTTCACTGGCATTAGAGCCCACTTCTTTGGGATTTCAGGGTACACTGGAGACCTCGTGGACTGAGCAGCTACTGGATTCTTGGGCTTTTCCATTGGTAGACAGCCACTGTTGGACTAGCTGGACCACAGCCTGTGATCCACTCTAATAATAAATCTTCAGTCTATCAGTTCTGTTCCTCTGGAGAACCCTGGCCAACACAGGTGCCTTTGGGAGCAAAAGAAGACAGTGACCCTCTGAAGCTAGAGTTCCAGAAGCTTTCGAGTTCTTTGACGTGGGCCTTGGGGACTGAGCCTACATCCTCTAAAGAGCAGCAGGTGCACTTCACTGCTGAGCCAATGCTGCTGTGCCCACAGTAAACATTTAAGAGCAGAGTCTCCTCTGCCTACCTACATGAGAGCAGCCAACTTAATTACATTTAACTGGGAAAAGTACATTTTAGAATGTGGGATTATATAAGATTTCCCTCATCCAGACCTGAAAGAAATCACAATGTATTATGCTTTAAAAAAACATTTATAATTACATTTACTCGTGTGTGTGTGTGTGTGTGTGTGTGTGTGTGTGTGTGTGTGTGTGTGTACATGAACGGGTGAACCTGGGGAGGTCAGAGGACAGCTTTGCAGGGATCCATCTCTCCTAGCACAGAGGTCCCAGGGATTGACTTGGTAGCAAGTGCCTTTACCCACTGGGCCATTTTGCTGCTGTCCCCACACTAAACATTTAAGAGCAGAGTCTCCGCAATACCTAAATGAGAGCAGCCCACAGTGGATTACACTTCTAGTGTTCCTGATTCTCTCTGATAACATTAGGTTTTGTATTTTTTCATCAGTATTTATAGATAAAAAGTATTTGTAGGGCTGATGTTGGGCTTTGGAATTTAATATGTGTGTGGGGGGGGGTTGGGGGGGGCTAGAGGCGGATACTAGGACCCCACTCTTTCACTCACCACCTTATTCTCTTGAGACAAGGTCTGTCATTGAGCCTGGAGCCAAGTGAGCAGTAAGCCCCAAAGATCATCCTGCCTCCACCTTCCACGGGGCGAGGGTCATAGGTGTGCAGGCCATGCCCGGCTGCCTCTCTCTTCCACAGGGCTAGGGTTATAGTTGTGCAGGCCATGCCCGGCTGCCTCCCTCTTCCACAGGGCGAGGGTTATAGGTGTGCAGGCCATGCCCGGCTGCCTCCATCTTCCACGGGGCGAGGGTCATAGGTGTGCAGGCCATGCCCGGCTGCTCACACAGGTGCTGGAGAGTCTAACTGAGGTCCTTGTGCCTGCACAGCAAGTGCTCCTATCCACTGAGCCATCTCCCCAGGTCCTGATTTGTACCAATTTCCTAAAACACAAGTGAAATGCCTCCATCTTCCCAATTCCTTGGGAAGATCTAGATGGCATACATAGTCTTTGTTCTTTTCGGGACTCAGACAACCATCAGAGCCTGGGGGCATTTTACGGTCATCACTTTAGAGCTGAAATCTGGCTCAATCCAGTTGATTCTTACTGTGCACAGATAAAGCACAGAGCCAAAGCTCGTGCAGGGTCAGCCCCATGGCTCTTCTTATTCCTCTCCTGACACCCTGCCACGCTTGGCTTCTTCAATTCCCCAGACCCTATCTGGTGCCTGCAAATCGAGTGGTCACAGCGTTACAGTCATTGCCCATCTCAGTGGCCTCTGTGACAGTGCTCCCTCAGCACCTGGAAAAGACACTCAAGCTTTAGTAGTTCTGAGCAGCTAGAGAAATGCGCACTTGCAGAAGGATGTGTGGGAGGCAGGAACTAGGCTGCTGTGGGCAGGCATTGGCTCTACCGGGAAGAGCCTGCGGTGGTACAGGGGTGCCAAAGCCTTTCCTTAGAGTTGAGAAGGACCAGCAAAAGGTTAGAACTCTGCATGGGGGTGGTCACACTGCCATCTGAAGGAGGGTGGGCTGGAGGGAGTGAGGGAGAGGGCTAATGGCAAGGACTCAGGTGCAGAAGGCTGACGCTGGGGCTGACAGAACAGGGAGAAGGACTGAGGTGCAGCCCTGGCCATGGGGATGGAGAGGCCACACTCCCTAACCTGGGCGTCTGTGTGGAACAATCCTTTTGCACAATATGAATATGCATTACTCTCATTGTTAAGAAAAGGCTGATTGGCTGATGGCTAGGCAGGATTTTCAGGGCAGAGAGACCACTAGGGAGAAGAAAAGGTGGAGTCAGACAAGTCACCAGCCAGATGCAGAACAGGACATGTACAAAATGAGGTTAACAAGCTATGAGCCACATGGCAGCACATAGATTAATAGAAATGGGTTAATTTAAGTTTTAAGAGCTAGCTAAAAACAAGCCTAAGCTATTGGCCGAGCATTTATAATTAATATTAAGCCTCTTCGTGGTTATTTGGGAGCAAGTGCCAGGACACAGAAAAACTCCACCTACAAGGGTCCTTGAGGGGGTGGTTCTCTGGGACATGCCAGGCCCTGGGAACTGGGGTAGGTGCCTGACACTAGAAAGCAGTCTTGGGGTAGGTGCATAGGGACTGAGTTGTCATCATCTCCACTCTCACAATCTCCAGAACAATTAATAACTAATGGGGCTGGAGAGATGGATCATAGGTTTAGAGCACTGGCTGCTCTTCCAGAGGACCCAGGTTTAATTCCCAGCACCCACATGGCAGCTCACAACCATCTACAATCTTAGTCACAAGAGATCTGGTGCTCTCTTCTGGCCTCTGTGGGTCAGATACCCATATGACACACAGACATTTAGGTAGGTGAAGCACCCATACACATAAAAATAACGAGAGAAACAATATTTTGTCACATTTGTTTAGTTATTTGTGCGTGCATATACAGCACATATGGAGGTTAGGGAACAGCTTGTGGGGATCAGTTCTCTTCTATCGGGGGTCCGGGGATGGCACTCAGGGTGTTCATTTGACAGCAAGCTCCTTTACCAGCACAAGAACAATTCCGTTTTTATTATTAAGTCAAGAGCTCAGTACCTGCTGGACACCAGACACAGAGCTCTGGGTTGATTTCCCTATTGCTGTATCTCTAGATCTCACAATTGGCTTTCCAAAGAGAAAGGCCTTGATTGGTGGAGTATGGTTTCCATGGTGTAAACACTTCCAAGGTAGGTGCCTGATCTCCAGCGCCAAACAGGAGCTCACTGAACACACAGTTGGGCGATAGTAGGGAGTGTCATGCATAATTATGGTTTTCAGTGCCTCCCAAGAGGCCCACAGGGTAAAGACCTGGCTCCCAGTATGATGCTCCTGGAGGGTGTAGAAGGTGGGGTCTGTAGCAAGTGGGGTCTGGTTGGAACCTTTAGATCACTGAGGATGTGCATTCAAAGAGGATTGTGGGACACTGGTCTTTTTAGCTGCAGCTCTGCCTTGCTGAGCTTCTGCACAGGGGCATGCCTTGCATGCTTTGCACACCAGCCACAGGCCTAAAGCAGCGGGGCCCAAAGATGGTGGACCAAACTTCTTAAGCCAAAGCCAATTAAACTTCTCTCTGTGTGTCCATTACCTGAGGACAGAGTTACCTCATCACACATGTCATCCACAGCATTCACACCATAACCATAACTGCAAGATGTTGGATGGTGGGAAAATGACGAGCTGGGAGGTTTTATTACTTTTGATCTGAATATCACTTATTTCATTGCAAGTTTAGATCATTTGTGTGTGTGTGTATGGGTGTGTGTGCACACTTATGATCCTATGTACAACCTCTGATGGGTTCCTCGGGCACCATTCACCTTTTTAAGATTTATTTTTATTTTATGTTAGTATTTTGTTTGCATGTATGTATATGCAATGTGTGTGTGCAGTGCCTAATGAGGCCACAAGAGGGCCACAAGAGGGCATCAGCTCCCCCGGGACTGGAGTTACAGATGGTTGTGAGCTGCCCTGTGGGTGCTGGCAGCTGAACCCAGGCCCCCTAAAGAACAGTTAAGTGCTCTTAACTGCTTAGCCATCTCACCATCCTCTACCTTTTTGGTTCCTGAGTCTGCAACTCACTAATTAGACTTAGGCCGACTGGCCAGGGAGCTGCCTGTCTCACAATTACAAGTGTACACTATCACACTTGCCTTCTTACACATGGCTTCTGGGGGTTGAACTCAGGGCCTCAGACTAGCCAGGTGAGCACTTCACAGACCCAGCCATCTTCCCACTGGCAAGCTTGTATAATTAAAAAATTTAAACACACTCCCAGTTCACAACATTATTTCCTAGACATCTAACAAGGAGGCCTCATAAACGGGCATGAACTGATTCCACCACGTGGAAACAATCCCCAGCCAGAGATGCTGCTACCAGGGAGGCAAAGCGAGTCACCCAGACAGTAGATGGTACAGTTCAGTATCTTTGAACAAGTGAGTTCCTGTCTCAGAGCCTCAGTTTTCTCATCTGTGAAATGAGGTACAAGAAAATATACCTCCCAGGGTGTTGTTGGAGACTGAGCTACTTCCAGAACAATCAGCAAACAGGAAATGCTTGGTAAGTAGGGACCAGACCACTGTTGTGATATCATTGCTTATTTATTTTTAAATTTATTTATTTATTTGGTGTGTGTGTGCATGCAACTTTCAGCAGTCAGTTTTCTCCTCCACCATAATTCCTGGGGGTTATACTCATGTCTTCAGGCATGCCTCACCAATTGCCTCACCTCCATAAAGGCTCACCTTGCCAGGTAAGCCATCTTGCAGGCCCTCATTATTTTAGTAATAACAAACATGGATCATGCCCTTAAGATATACATATTTGCCTTTAACCCCAGCACTCAGGAGGCAGAGGCAGGTGAATCTCTGTGAGTTAGAGGCTAGCCTGGTCTACATAGTGAGTTCCAGGACAGCCAGAGCTACATAGAGGGACCCTATCTCAAAAAAAAAAAAAAAAAAAAAAAGATATTCATATTCATGCTCCAGAGAAAGGAGGTGAATGACAGAATATATATATATATATGTATATATATATATATATATATAATCTAAATCCTATGATTTATATAGGATATATATATCATCATAGGGTTTTTTGTTAAGATTTCATGTATCTCAGGCTAGCCTCAAGCTCAGTATTTAGTCAAGGATGACCTTAAATTTTTGATCTTGCCTTTCCTCCTGTATATTGGAAATGCAACCACACACTACCAGACCTGGTTTATACAGTGCTGGGGACTGAACCAAGGGCCTTATGCATGGCAGGCGAGCACCCTACCAACTGAGCTACATAGCCTTAGCCCTTCCTAGGATTCTGTTTGAGGAGAAAATCCAGGTTTCCTGGGTGAGGTTGCATTTGAACTGGGCCCAGCAGATTGGGAGACTGGATGCTGAATGTGAGTTTGCACTCTCTTCAGGTCAAAAGGGAGCCTGGGCAGGGCTCTCAGCGAGGCAGGCTGCTCAGCAAGGCGTTCTGCAGCCTTCCGAAGGCTCACTGTGACTGCAGTGAGGAGAAAGGCCAGGAGGGGGCAAGGATGGCAGCGGCTGGCGGAGGTGCCCTTGACCCCTCCTCCCCTGCCGCAGGAGTCCCTCCCCCTCAGCCCTGACTCTGGCCCAGGCTACTAATCCTGGTGACACCGGGTCCTAAGGCTGGGTGGGGCGAGCTGGGCAGCTGGCCTCAATTAGCTCGGGAGGCGGGTCTGGACACTGTCATTAGGAGAAAACCAGAGCCCAGCCATAAACTCTAATGAATGCATTAATGGAAGGCTTGTGCGCCTCAAAGCAGGGAAAAAGCAGGTCTAAATAAAGTCATTAACACGGCCCACCTGTGCTCGGCCCTCGGCCGCTATTGTTCAAATAGCCCATTAGTTTCCCTGAGCAGCCTGGCTTGGAAGGCAGCCCTGCCTCTCTGAAGCGGCCTTTAACTGCGTTCATATAATTCAATTAGATTCCTCAGCCCTGGTCCAGAGGCATGGCCCGGGCTTTCATCTCAGTAATGACCTGCAGGCCAGAGTGGGGAGCATGGGGTTAAGAAAGGCTTGGACCCTGCCTGTGATTCCATTCACCAGCATCAGAGGACCCTCAAAGAGTTTCCTGGGGTGGCACCCTCCAGCCCTCAAGCTGCCGGGCTCAGGATTTGCACTCAGACTCGTGCGCATTATCCACCCCGTGCCCAGCCCTACACCTCTGGTTCAGCCCCGATCTCTCTGGCCTGAGAATCCAGCCCATCTCTCCTCCTCCATGCAGTCAACCCTATTAATAAAGAGTTAAGAAAATTCATTAAGAGTGAGCCTTTTATAGATTCCGCCAAAGCCTCCTTCCTACTCCTGTCACCGAGAAAGGGATAAAACTCCCTTTATCACTCCTCAACTTGTTAATGCCCCACCCCGGGAGTACTTCATCTGTAATAAACATCTTCACAAAATATGCGTCTCCAGGGAGGAGCCGTTAATTTCCTCGAGGCCTCACACATGTGAGGGATTTTATTGCCTGCAGGTGCTCCTGTGGTATTGCGGGAACCACTAATAAACCACCAGTGATCTGCAGGTAACCGTGGCAGACCAATGGGCTGTGCACCTGTCCGCCAAGGCCCACAATGCCTGCCTCTCCCTCCTGAGGCCCAGCCCTGGCCTGGTCCTCAATCTGCCCCCAACCTGCCCCTGGAGACGTCAGACAGGTAAGTTCTGCTGCCTCTAACCTCCCTGGTCCACTTACAGAGCCTTGGGAGGGGCCAGGGCTCTGCTGTTAGCAGAAAATTCCGCCCCTGGAATCTGCATGCTTGAGCAGGGATTTCCCCAACACACAAAGCTATGGACACCCATTCTCTTTGTCAGCTTCTTCCCCCGACCCCCTTTGCCTCTTTGCTGCCAGTCCCTCCTAATGTCGGCACTGAGGAACTGTGATTAAGGACACACTTAACTTCCCATTTTCTTAATAATCACTATGGAGGGGAGAGAGTGTGTTTCTCTCTCAAGGGGGGTTCCTGCAAAATGTGGCTTGCATATCTTAAGGGCAATTTCTCGAATGTTACCAATAAGCACTAGAAATATACTTTGTAGCTCAGTCAGTAGGAAAAAAACAACTAAAGGAATAATTAAAAGTTTGCATTTAATAAGTATGCTCTGCTCTTGGGTCCATTCCAATTTTTGATCACTGAACAAATTGTGAGGTCCTTGCTGGGGTCCTGGATGGTGTGGCTGGGCTACTGTGGATGCTCTGAAGGCTTTTTCTGCCTGCAGATGTGAGCTAGGGGCCAGTCCCAAGGTCCCCGGGCTTCATAGAGGCCCCAGTGGAGAGAGATAGAGAGACTGTTGAGGTCATGAGCTGATGACAAGATGACCTGTGTAGCCCTTTCCAGGACAAGGTGACTTTAAGGTCCACTCTTAAATCAAAGGTAGCGCGTACTGTTTCTGGATTTGAATTCATTGGTATTTGCTGGGCACCTCTTTGGAGGTGGGGCTCAGGAGGCCATGACGAGATCTGGATGGTGACTGTTCAGCTCTGTAAATGTTGAGTGTGGATATTCAATTCCCTGGGCTTGCAGGGAGAGCTTGGGGCATGTACCTGGGAAACGACCCAGCTGAGGACAGAGGAGGGACACCCATGGATTTAGCCCTCATGTGGTGGTTACGGTGGCTAGAGAATTGTGGAGAAAGGGGAGATCCTTAATAGGATTCTACTATATTTTGCAGGCAGAGACTCTGGAAAGTTCTAGCAGGCCCAGAACCCAGTCAGGCCTGGCAGGCAGGCTCATTGCTAGCCTGGGATGGGGGAATTCAGCATAGGACGTGGTCATAAGGGTCAAGGCGAGTCTCAACTCCTCCCAGCACTCATTGGGGGTCAGCTCCTCAGGACCTTGATACCATCCCTCCACCCACTTCCCCGACCCCTCACACTTCCAAAAGGGGAAGGAGGGTGAAAAGAGAAAGGTGGCCTGCAGCATAAGCCGAGGGCTCTGTGCAGCATAAGCCGAGGGCTCTGTGAGGCATAAGCTGAGGTTCTGCTGAACCACCTCTGGGTCCTCTGGCCAGGCTTCTCAGCAGATCACAGAGACACTCACCTTGGCTGTGGGGGAGCCTGGCCCCGCATCTGCCCCCTTTCCTGAGGCATGGCTGCCCTCTCCTGCCCCGCCCCTGCCCTGGTCAGCAGGGGAGAGAGGTCACTCACCCCTGCCCCACTCCTGCTGGCCAGCCTGGCCTGGCCCAGCCAAGGCATAGGAGGGCCAGGGACCCCTGGAGTGGCTTCAGAGGCACATTGGCCATGATGAAAGCCTGGGAGCATGGGGCCCAGCCCAAAGGTTAGAGGAAACAGGATTATTCTGCCCGGGGAGCGGAAGGCCCAGGGGGCAGGGGCCCTGGCTAATGGAGAGCACCAGATGCTGGCCAGCTGTTCTCTGTCTCCCTGGAGGCCAAGCAGGACCAAAGGGATTGTCCTACAGCAGGATGGAGTTAGGGAGGATAGGAGAAGGAACTGGTTGAATGGATGGATGGAGCTGAAGAGAGGATGTAAGAGGCAGGATGCCAGCTCCTGGCTAGGTCCTGGGGGCTGAGTAAAGCTTAGACCCAGAACCCTAACCCTGGTCAGTGTGCCCTCTAGAGATGGCAAGGAGGGGGCATTACAAGATATGACCCTGGAGAATCTACAGTCTCCTTTTCTCGAGATGTGATGTAAATCAGAATTCAACTGTGCCCATGTCTCTGCCATGGAGACCAAGTTGGCCCCCTGGCAGGCCTGTGGTGCCAGGTCTCACTCTTCCCATAGGGCTCTCTGCAGTCTCTTTCCTGAGTTCAGCGCAGTAAGAGATATGTTTGGGAGACCTCAAGTTTCAGGGCGCTGGACCTGCAACTCACAGGAGACCACTAAGCCAAAGCCTTTGGTGGTCGCTCTGAAAGGTCCCAGTACCCCCCCATGCCTCACCCCACCCCAGAGCCATCCAGGCCATCAGAGTTAGGAAGGCCTCTGAGGCCCGGTTCTTCACCCAGGTATCTGCTGGTGCCTTAAGAAGTTTCTAGGTTCCAGTGTTTGCTGGTAGTATGTGCATGGGGCTGTTTAGTGGGCAACCCACACCAGCACCGCTGCCTCCTTAGAACGTTTATACCTTGACGCAGAGGCCCTGGAAGATAGGCTGAACCAGACACAGAAATCCCCCCTCCATCCCTGCCTACCGATCTTACCTCCTCTGCTATCAAGAATGGACACCAGGCCAAAGAAGTCCCTTTCCCTGAAGATCACAGCCAGCCACAGATCACCTGCCTGAACAGAGCACTGTTTCCTGGCTGGCCTCGATTCTGTTTCTAGATGATAGATAGATAGATAGATAGATAGATAGATAGATAGATAGATAGATAGATAGATGATAGATAGATACATACATACATGATAGAAAGAAGGATAGATAGATAGATTGATAGATGATACATACATACATACATACATGATAGAAAGAAGGATGGATGGATGGATGGATGGATAGATAGATAGGTAGGTAGGTAGGTAGGTAGGTAGGTAGGTAGATAGATAGATAAGGAATAGAGCTGTTCTCACTCAGCCTTAACCAGCCCATATAGAACCCAGGGCTCAGGCGACAGGAAGAAACTGAGAGCTTCACAAACAAGTGAAGGGCGGTTTTCAGTGCTGGTCTGTGTAGCACTTTCTTCTGTGCTCTTTGGGACATATTTAGATGCAAAAAAAAAAAATCATTCCTTATTTAAAAATCCTATGGCATGGAACGTCCTTATTTTTACTTGCTGAATTTGTCTGTCCTATACAGGATCCCTTCCCTGGTGGGATTGTTCCATACTCTCACAGAGGGGACCTTCCAGGCCCCTTCCGTGGTGACAGAAACTGCAGCCAGATAGAGGCGTTTGCTCTTAGCCTACAATGACATCAGGAGATTGAAGTTGCCCCTTTCCTGTTGCAAAGAGCAGACAAATGCATTCTTTATAAATGTAAATATACACATATATTTGGGGGTGCTCCCTCTCCAGGGTGTGAGCAGGGAAACAAGGTGCTTTTGAATTTGTTCTTGGTGGCTCCAGTGCAGTGGTGTGTGTGTGTGTTGTGTGTTGTGTGTGCGTGTGTGTTGTGTGTGTGTGCAAGTGTGATTTTGATAACATTGCAATTTAAAGAACAAAAAAAGGAGAGCCCAGGGCATAAAGACCCATTTCCCCACTAAACTTCTGGGCTCTAAGTGCCTTGATTTACTGCTTGCTGGGACACAGGTGGATTTTCCAGTGTTAAAAATGGAAAGAAAGGAAAATTCAAAAGTGCTCGTTGAACTGTCTGCCAAATGGCCCTGGGCACGCATAGTTCCTCGCAGCAATGCGATTTCATTTTTTAAATTGTTGAGGGATTTTTGAAAAGATTATTTCCAAAAGAGCTGTTCCGTTTGCTCAAGAAGCCTTTTCCTCTCTCTCTCTCTTTGGGCCCCTCTCTCTTTTTAAGCAAAGACAAAGATGTTGAAGACAGATTATTTGAGCTAAGCACACAGGAAAAAAGCTAACCGTTTGTTAAGATGGATAAACAGCACCTGGGTTATTCACCTGAAAGTGGACACAACCCACGGCAGTGAGAGTCTTCCTATTAGATTGTCTTAAAAATATTTTAATGTTTGAGTTTCGGTTTTGTGTACCATTAGCCACACATAACATTTCCAGTTCAAATCTGGGCTACTTTCTCACAAATTTATTTCTAAAGATTTGATGGCTTAAAGAAATGTGGGACTAGGAGAAATATTGCAGTGTGGGAAGCTGACATAGTCAGACATTTCCTCTCCCTAATGGTCTCCAAGAGCAGCCAAGCTCTGATCTTAGGACATTCCGTTTTGTAAAACCCTAGCTCCGGTTCACACCGACATCGGCACTCACCACTACACACGCGCAGCGGTGAAGGCAGATGGATGAAGGGGAAGAGTGCGTGCGGCTGAGAACAGAGCCCGGCTACAGCCCAAGAGACCAACTCGGACCCTGTGCCTGGCCTGTACCCCATTTTCCGCTCTTTTCCACTCTCGCTGAGCTCAGATCTCAGATGGGAAACTCGGTGGAGCCGGGAGCCGGGAAGACCACGGGAGATTGTGTACAGCCAGTGGCAGCAGTGCCCCCAAAGAGTTAACTAGGATGTCCCAGTGCGCAAATGGGGGATAATTGGGAAACAAATTCTACAAACATCTTGAAAGAGGTAAAAGACCTTTGATCTCACCATAGAGAGGCAGACATCACCACGCTGCCGGCCTTTTGGGGCAGGCACACATCTCATACCAGGCTAGAGGATGGCATCTTTCTGAGAAATCAGCCGACACCTAATCCCACAGTCCCTTAATTATCCTAACTGGTTTCGCATGGCCTGAGGCATTTTCCCCAAAGATTAGAGCTGGAGTAGAACTGACACTATAATTAAATATGCAATTTGCCAAGCGTGGGCAATATGGCTTGGAAATCACCTTTGCAGGAAGCTTTACTGCTTGTTCATTGACATGTATATTGCAGGCTTTAGACTTTTATTTAAGCTGTTTTGATTGCCTTAATGGATTAATATGAAGCACCATCAGTGAGGGGACAAAGACTCGGGGGCTGTTTCTAATTTCAAAAATATTGCGCCTGCTTCCTTTGGTGTTATGACAAAAACAAGTTGTGTAGAACTTAAAGCAACAGGCGGGTCCCACAAATAATGGCCCACCATATGAATGTGTACCTCAGGAGTGGTAGAACAGGGAGCTTCCATGATGCCAGAGCAGGGATGTAAGCAGGCCTAGGTTGCGTGCTTTTGGCACTTGGCTCCAGTTGGGTGGCATTCTTGAAATAAGCCCATTGTCTGTGGGGAGCAGGATGCCTTTCAAATCAGGGCTTGGCAGCATCCAGGAAAGTGGAGGAATGTTACTGTCCCAGTTCTAACTCCCGGACATTCCTCAGGGCTGGGCCAGGGGAGCCTACTAGCTGGGATTTGAAGAATCCTGGCTCAGCCCGCGCTGCAGGCATCTGTAGGAGGCTTCTGGAAACCCGAGCCTGGAGCAACTAGTTTGTATCATGTGCTCAGATGCGGGAGAGAATCTGAGTTCAGGACA
This sequence comes from Peromyscus maniculatus bairdii, assembly GCF_049852395.1. NCBI lineage: Eukaryota > Metazoa > Chordata > Mammalia > Rodentia > Cricetidae > Peromyscus > Peromyscus maniculatus. The sequence continues at coordinate 6,405,791 of NC_134855.1, read as the reverse complement.
GGGACTCTGCATGGGGAGGAGATTGCACCTGCTGGTCATTTCACCAGGCTGGGGGCTTGAGGAGTGTCCTGGAGTCTCCCCCAGGATGGGACCTGCTAGGAGAGGAGACTGTAGAGATGAGACACCTTGAGAAGGTTCTCCTTGTGGGCTGAAGGCTTGCGGGCTTGTGAGCCAGATTAAAGGGCTGGCTGGGAGGGAAGAGGCTGGAAAAAGAATCAACCAGAAAAACACAAAGAGATCACAGAGCTCCAGCAGCTCCCACCTGCGGTCCGAGCACTCTGGAAGATAATCTTGAGTTTGAGGCTGGTGTGGTCTACATAGTGAGTTCCAAGCCAGCCTGGGCTAGAGCGGGAGACCCTGTCTCAAAAAACACAAAACAAACTATCGATAAAAGAGAGGAAAGAGAGCCGGGCATCGGTGGCGCACGCCTTTAATCCCAGCACTCGGGAGGCAGAGGCAGGCGGATCTCTGTGAGTTCGAGGCCAGCCTGGGCTACCAAGTGAGCTCCAGGAAAGGCGCAAAGCTACACAGAGAAACCCTGTCTCGAAAAACCAAAAAAAAAAAAAAAAAAAAAAAAAAGAGAGGAAAGAGAGCCTCATATAGGTAGATGTGGTCCCAAGCTCCTGCCTCATGCAAGCAGGGACAGTGGGCTCCTCCCCTTTGAAGGAGAGACAAGGCCTAATTGTCCCCGGGATGTGCACAGCAGCTTGATGTTTTCATCCTTTCTGAATGCCCTAATGAGGCTGTGGCCTCTCACCGTGAGAACTTCACTCCTGAAACCGGCTTTGATAAAGTGGACAGACCGTCTGGGACGAGTTACCGGGTCCCATTCCTTTCCCTTTTGAACCTTGTGGTGGTTTTGTTCTTTCATGGCCCGCAGAGTGGGGACAAAGTGTCCAGCCTCTGGCCTCTGTTGGTGCAGGCCATCCTACCTCCCAGGATACCCCAGGGTTGGGGGATAGGGAGACCACGGTCACTAGCAGTAGGTGAAAGGGGACTTGGGGAAACTGCATATTCCAACGTCTTTGTCCATCAAGCAGGGGTGCCGGCACCGGTGTAGGCAGCTTAGGAAACCACAGCAGCCCTCCGGCGAGCTTGGGGTGTAGTCACAGGCCTGAATCACAACAGTATTGGTGCTGCTGACTACAGTCTGTGGATCTCTCTGCACCAGGCTTGAAGCCAACGGTCTGACAAGGACCATCGATTGCAGCCTCCAAGCAATCATGCCCTTTGGTAGAGGATAAACAGATTTAGAGAATTAGATGGGCTATTGGGCAGAGCAGGAGGTGACGGATCCTTGGTTAGAGCCCTGAGTGGCTTTCAGGCCCCTGAACACCTTCAGTTTTTGATTGTATGTTGCTCTTGCCTGTATTTGTTTCTTATTAACATCAAGACCATATCTGTGAATTAGCAGCACCCCGGCTCTGGGATCCCAGGGCGCCTGTCCTCGCCTCTCCCCATCTAATGATAGAACACAGCGTCCAGACTCCTCTGAGCCCTCACTGGCCTGCCAGGCTCTGGAAGAGGTGCTGCTGAGCCAGCCACACATGGACAGGCAGGAGGCAGGGGGAAGAAGGCTTGCTGCACGCTGCAGCTGTCCCCTGAAGGAATGGCAGCCCAGTGGGCCTTGGCTTTGATCTCTGGTGATTAAAACCAACTCCCTCTGGGTGGGCGGCTCCTCCTTTGAGGATGCCCTCCTTCCTGGTCAGCAGACATCCAGCAGATTGTGGCTGCTATGTCCAGTCTGGCCTTGATTCCAAGGCAGCTGTGAGGTGCCAAGCTCTGGTCATGGCAGCCCTGGCTGCAGTCCAGGAGCCTGCACCTCCTCTGCTGACCCTGGCTGTCCTCTCTTGCCCTGGACAGCAGCTGGTGCTTTAGGCTTCTCCACCAGGGTTCCACATCCTCCTCATGGGCAATGCCAACCTGCTTGCCTGCTTATATCCCACTGCTGCTGCCCAAGAAGGCAGATGGCAGGGTGTCCTGTCCCCTATCATGGCTGGCCACCCACCCCTTCTCTCTGCGGGTTGCTGCTCTGTGAAGAATGACCTTGACTTTCTTCTAACTCGTGAGAAGCGGGGAAACTGGATGAGAGTTGTGACTGTTCTCTGGAGCATCGCTGTGTCCAGGAGCCGGGGTAGCGGGGGTCAGGGAGGGATGCGGCTCCTGCATCAGAGTCTCCTCTGTGCAGCTGCTCGGGGAAGCCCAGAGTGTGGCCACACTGGCAGAAGAAGCCAAGGACCCTCTGGTGGCTGCTCCTGGGAAGGAGGGTGTGAGGAAGCCACACTGGGTATTTCATGTCTCCATCTTGGTGGGCCCACCACAGCTCACAGGCTGACCTCGGGATGTCTCTGTGAGGAGCAGGAAATCTGGGCACACCTGTGAGCACTACGAGGCTTCTCCACGGATAGAGACTACAGAGAGAGAAGTGAAGAGGGAGGGGTGTGGTGAGAGGGAAGACCCCCCCCCACTTAAAATTTTGTCTTTATTATTGAGACTGTCCTGTATGTATACAATGAAATGTGGTCCTTTCCCCCGACTCCTCCTTCCCCAGTTCCTTCCTCCTAACTTCATCTTTAAAAAATTCCACTGGGTTTTTAATATGAAAATATCCAAATACAGAAAAGCAAAAGTTTAAAGAGCAAGACAGACCCTCTGCTGGTCATCGGACTTTCTGCTGTTAGTCTTTTGTAAAAAACCTGGGTTCCAAAATATAAATACTCGTTTTGACTCACTTGAAAGAAAGACCACGTTCGTATAACTTTTATTTATTTCTAAAAATTAAATCAATTTATTTAGTGTGTATGTCTGTGTGTGCACACATGCGTGGAGGTCAGAGGATAACTCAACAGAAATTGGTTCTTCATGAGGCTTCACCATGTGGCTTCCAGGGATGGAACACAGGTCAGCAGCAAGCACCTTTATCTGCTGAGCCATCTCACTGATCCCTTACATAACTTTTATTATATTCTATTGTCATGTTATTTTATTATAAGATACTATCGTGCATAGTTTATAAAATAAACTCATCAGAGGGACATATGCAAGAATACACAATGTGTGTGTAAGTGTCTGTACATGACTCACGAATGGTGGTTACAGACAAGATGAGGGTCTTAGTATGCATCTTCAGTGGGTGGGGGGGACTACACAGTGAGTGCGCACATGTGTTGTAGGGTGTTGTCCTCTGAGCCTAATAAGCATCATCTTCATCAGAGGGGCAGACCACTTCAAGTGACCCGAAAGACTGGGCCTGTTCACTGCTGGTGTCCCCACACAGCAGGGGTGTGTGGGAAGGGCCGCGGCACCCTTACCTCATCCCAGCTACTCCCTCCTGCCCCCCCCCCCCCCCCCCCCCGCTATGGCTATGCGTGTAATTCCGTCCTCACCGCACATGGCCTTGCGGTCTCAGGGGCTGTTGGAGCACGTGAGTGTGGAGGGTTAACTGAAGGGGAATCTCCTCTCCACAGCCCTGGGGAGTTACCACATGTGCTGGACTAAGACTTTTGGTGGGAGCAGCGCCCACACTCTGTGACCAAGCACAGGAATCTCACTGCTTCCCCAGATAGGCCTTTGGTAGAATTACATTTTGGTTTGTCTTTGGGTGTTCTGGAAGCAGGGGCACATGTGTATCTACATATTGACAGAGAAAGAGTTGCCGTAATGCATGCTCCCCCCTGCCCCCCCCCCCCACATAAAGCCTTGGCTGCCCCAGCTCTCTGTCTGTGTATACACATGTCTACATTGTTTGGAAGAAAGCTGCAGACGCCATCCTTAAACACTTCAGTGTGCTTTTCTGTGAGGAAGGGTATTCTCTTAACCACAAACCATTTGAAGAAAATTAACGGCAATCGGAGAGGGAGGGGCCTGGGGTTGTTGGCCATCAGTACAGTATCGCAGTTTGAAACCCTAGGCTTTATAGAGTACTATTCCGGGGAAGCCTCCCTTTGGCTTCTGTCCCCTGCTGGGCAGCGGGGGAAGACAGACAGATGCTTGGGTTATAGAGTCCAGGCTGGAGAGGCTCACAAGAGCTGAGGCTGGTTGGCACCCAGCAGACTCTCGGCTGTGCCCCTCAACTGTGAGTAGAAAGGGAAACTCTCCCCCACAGAGCCTGGCCTCCGGATTGTTGTTTTAGCTCTGCCCTTTCAGAGGAGAGGGGCTGGTGGGAGAGGGGAGCTTTGCAGGGCCTGGAACTGGGTTTGATTTCCTGTGAGACTTAAGCTGACTAGGGTCCCGGCTCTCCTGGGACTGTGGAGGCTGAGTTTAGACAAGATGGAGCAGTGGCCCCTTCTTTGACCCCTGAGGTGGGAGCCTGAAGACAACATGGGACACACGGAACAAGGCTGGAGTTCAAGTACCTGAGTGCCCCCTCTCTCATTTCTCAGGGTGGGGATGGGTCCTTGGAGCTTCTGGCTATGATATCCAAGAGCCTGCAGAATCTCCCACAGCCCCTCCTACCTGGGCCAGTGTGGCAGGGCCGTTCCCCAGCCCTTCATGTGCACCCTGACAATGTATCAGCATATGGAGATCTACATACAGGTGTGTCTCCATTGATGTGGGACTGTTTTTCTTACAGGTCTAGGAGAGTGGCCTGCATGTGCCCACATCTGTCCCCATGTGTAAGAAAAGTGGAGCAGAGAGTGTATTATTGTAGTGTGTATCTATATGTGTGACCACTTGGGGTTCATGTCCGAGTGGATCTTCATATAGGAACATGGACTGCGTTCCTGTGTGATATCACCAACAGGCCCTGAGTCAATGGAATAGATGATAGCCTTCAAAGGGGAGGGGTTCAAAAGGTGCATGCAGGGTGCGCACCTGCAGCTCCAGCAATTGGGACTTAGAACCAGGGGAGCAGAAGCTGAAATTCATCCTTGGCTCCACAGCCAGTTTGAAGCTAAGCCTGGGCTACAGAGACCGTGGTTTTTGTTTTTAGAAAGGAAAAAAAAGAAAGAGGAAGGAAGGAAGAAATTTTGACCAAGGCTGTGGCATAGGTGGGCCGAGGAAACTCTAAGTGAAAAAACCAGTCACGAAGAGAAACGGCGAGGAACGGCGAGGTGTGGCCGCCGACGCCAGACGAGGACGGATGGTGGCTGTCAGGACTGGGAGAGGGGGAAGGGGAGAGGTCAGGAGTTTTGTCTCCTAAGATGAACTCTGGAGTTCATGTGGGCACGAGCTGCGCAGCCTGGGTGTGTGCCCAGCGTCCCTGACTTGTATTTAAAGACTTAGGGAAATTTTGTTACACGTATTGAAGCACAATTAAACAAAACAAAACAGGTGAGGTTTTGGTGTTGTGGCTGCTGCTCCTTCTTCCTGGCTTCCCGTCTCAGAAGGACGGTGGCGCCATCTCCCGCCCCTGCCCCCCAGGTGACATGATGGATCACCGCCCATTGTTCTCCAGGAAGACCGGAATACTGTCTGTCAGTCACAGAGACACTGAGCTGGTGCCAGGCAAGCTTTGAGGAGCTGTGGGTACTCAGCCCTGAGACCCACGACTTCTGCCTTTGGAAGCTTGTTCCTCCAGCCAGCAACATCAGAGGCATTTTGTCAAAGGCAAGGACCTTGATGAAAAACTGTTTTATGAAACCTGAATTCCGACGTGTTTGCACGTTCCAGTTTGTCAGAACGCAGGGCCATAAATGTTAAGCATGTTGTTTATTATTGTGCACAGTGGATTTCTTTATGATGACAGTCTTATTTAAAAGTTCGTCACAGAGTGACTGCAGTACCCTGTGTGTGTGTGTGTGTGTGTGTGTGTGTGTGTGTGTGTGTGTGTGTGTGTGTGTGTTGGGGTTCCAGAAGAACTCTAGAAGGGGAGCAATGTCTTAAAGAACCATGGGGGGAGGGAAACAGCTTTTATTTGAAATGAAAGTGGACTGCGAGGCCCAGCCCCTCTTTTGTCGGGGGTCTGTGTGGTGCAGTTCTGGGGTTCCTGGCCATGGAGCTTTGGCTGGTGGTTACCGATGGCAACCAGAGCAGAGGGAGCTGCTGCCCACTGGCTGACACCTCCGTACTATATGCCCTGACTCTGTTCCTTGTTTGGGTGGAATCTTTCTCTTTGCCACTCTCCAAAGAGGGGTGGTCTCGGTACGGCTTTCAGCGTGCTGAGCTCTGTGGGACCTGGGCTACCCCACAGCTGGCCCTGACACCCCCAGACTGTGCTAGACTCTTTCCCTCTGGGGCCGCTGTTCTCCTGGGCTGGGTGCTTTGGAGGGGATGGAGGGGACGCCCCACCCACATCCGCAGGCCTCTCTTCCAGCCCCGGTGTCGGCTGCAGCAGCCCCAGGTCTGTCTGATAAGTACTTGTCCAGGAAACACTGTGCCTGCCTCACTGGGTCGCTGACATGGATGCTGTTTGCCCAGGAGGTGATTCCTTACCTGATTTCAGGCCTGTGGTGGGTGGAGGTTGGGGGGCGGGGGTCCTGCTCTGAGCAGAGCTAAGTGGTCTTGGCTACGCCGATGTACCTTTGCAGAACCTGGAGGGTCTGTCCTCCTTAGGTGGAGTGAGAGCCTCTAAGCTCCTGGGTCTGTGCTCTCCGCTGAGACCCCACCCCGGGGTTAGTGGAACTGTCTGCAATTGTAACTTGGCTCTTTGTGTTTTCAGCTGGGACACCAGCTCCTGGTGGCAGGACAGTGGTTATAGTGGCCTTTGCGAGATGGTGGGTACAGGGGCAGGCATGCAGAGCAGTTTCCACGATCGTTTTGTGAGTAGGGCACAGAGACTGTGGCCCTGGTTTGGGCCACACAGCCCTTCGGCAGAGGGGCTTCCTGCCAGTCCCTCCTGGGCTGAGCTTGGTGGGACTAGGGAAAGCATCTCTTCTCACAACCCTCCCGTCTCTGGCCGCCACCTCCTCTGCTTTGCCCTTTAGGCATGTAACGTGTCCCTTACCCCAGCCACCTCACGTATCACATTTCTACTTTTGTGCATACATTTTTGGGGCAGGAGGAACCGATGAGGCTGGCCAGGAGTTATTTGGGTCTTTTTGCCCCACAGAGTCCAGAACACATCCAGCCAACTGTGCAGGACTCCTGTGGCCCTGCACCACCACTGCGCTTCGGGAAATGTTCTCAGGAAAGACAAGGTGGGGGAACAGGAGACCTCAGAGAGAGCCTAGTGTTCCAGCCCCTGCCTGGCTCCTGCCTCTTCTGTCCTGAAGCTCCCGCAGCCACTGCCACCACCACAGCCTGAGCTCCACAGCTGAGCCCCTGTAAAGGATAAAGGAGTTCGTTCTTCACTTTTTAAGTTGCACAAAAGCTGTATGCATAATTAATGTGCAATAAACGTGAGCGGCTGGAAATTAACTAAATGAAAAAATGAATATACTTAACTGTGGAAATGTAATTTTGCCTTCCTTCTCTCGGTCTTTCCCCCACCCCCTTCCGCTGCGCGTTCACAACTTGTTCTACCCCTCCCAGAGACCACTCGGGTCTTGCCGGGGTCCACACTGTGAAAGCCTCAACTGCTGACCTCTTGCCAGGGAGCCTCGGCCATGATTAGTTTTAAGCTACAGCCCCAGTCAGGGACTTGTGGCCCAGGGTCCAAGGGCACCCGTGAGGCAATGCTGGGGTGGGGAGCAGGGGGGTTGGCCTGTCCCACAACTGGAGTTCTGCCTTGAGGCAGACGCCTCATGGTTTAAGGCTTTGGTGTGTGCAATTTTGAAAAAGTCAAACAATAAATCCATCATGGTATTTAAAATTCCTAAAATGAATTTGGTACTTAAAAGGCCAGAGGACTAAGCTATATTTACATATATTCAGACACAATGTATCATAAACAATTAATCTACCCTGCCTTTATTTTTCTAATTTTTAAAAACAGGATAAGACCTTTCTAAGTGGCGAGATTGACATCCCAGTGGGCAGAGGAGGAATGTGGTGACATGCTCTCATGACCTAGTAAACCTTCTTAGTGACACATTTGACTTCAAGAAACGACCATCCAGGTGAGAGAAAATTTGAAAAGAATTTTTTAAAAAGAGAGAGTAAAACTCTACCAATAGTTATTCAAAAGTTTGATTTATTGCACACATGTACCAGTAAGGGAAAATATCCAATCTCTGGAGAGAAATCCCTGCCGCTCCGGTCTCCCGTTCATGCCTGCTGCTGCTGCTGCCGTGCTGGGCCCCAGCTGCATCTGCAGATAATTACCGAACCAGCAGCAGGATGGGGAGATGGAACCCAGTGCTGCTCAGCTGCTCGGGCAGGACCGGGGCAAAGTGTCCTGGGTGGCTGCTGCTGTTCCCCATGTCCGGCTAGCTGGTCTTTCTCAAGTCTTTGCAGGATGGACTCGGGTTACCCTATTGCTAGATTCACTGACGGTGGTAAGAAAAGACGGATTCCATGCAGCCTTCCTGCACTCACTGCCAGCTCTGCCTGGGTACCTGGGCTTGCAGCTGCCTGATGGCTGGGGACCACAGCAAGCTGTAAATAACCAGGTCTGTGACTGCACACACCTCTGGCCAGCCATCCATGCCAGCTCCACCATAGTCCAGCTGGCAAATTCGGCTGCCTCTGAACAGGTGGCCTGCAGGAAGCTGAGGACGGGAAGTGGCAGACAGGTTCTACAGCCTTCACAAATCTGTGTGGGTCCTGCCCATGCTGCAGGAGCACACGGCTAACTCCACACTCATACTTCTGTACTAAACAGCTTCTGAAACTAGGACCCCAAGTCTGCTGGCATTGTTGGAGCAAGGCGACACCGTCCTCAGGTCCCCTTAACTGCAGACAGGGCTCACGGCTGTTCCCGAATAGATCTCTGTTCCATTTTTATTAATCACGGGGATAGGTCTTGTTTCCTGGGTGACAAGCAGGGCCAGCTGGGGACTTGTGAGCACTGGCAGGAAGACATTTGTTTGCACACTAATCTGGGGGACCCTGAGCTGGAGCTATGGTGACAGTTTTGAGGTTGAGACAGGGATCACAGATCACGGGCCAAGGACACAGTCTTGACCTACCCAGGAGTTAGTGGTGTTTCTAGAAGTTTATTCTGTAGGAGATAGGGAAAGCACTCCCATCAGCACTGCTGAGCAGGGCATTAAGGATGGAGCTTCCTCCACGTCCATCACTGAAGACGGACCAGAGAAGAGGGTATCGGGTAGTTAATGGTAATTGCCATTTTTGCGAGTAGACAGCGGCTGAATGTTGGTCATGTATGAACCGATTTCTAACACATCTATTGAATGGAATGGCTTACAGTCTTAGGAGAGAGATGGAGATGCTACCCAAGATAAATCATTAAATGAAAAGGCAAGCTATAGGGCTGTGCACCAGCTACATGCCATAAGTGCTCCAAAAGACACACACCCATTTGCTGATCTCCACCTTCTAGATGGGAAGGGGCATGAGAAATTGTCCAAGGCTTACCTGGAGGACTAGAAGAAGAGTCTGAAGGCAGGGTGTCAGTGGCGCTGACTCTGTTTCATAGCCTTTGAGCCGTTTGAAAGCCACACCATGTGTGCATGTGATAGCAACTAGGTCAGCATTGAAAACAGAGATCCAAATGTCCCCAGGCTCTCCTTTGTCTGTACTAAGGGCTGAGCGGGTTCTGTGCGCAGGCACTTCTGGGCTTCATGGCCTTCATCTCATAGTCTCAGTTTCCCTATCCATCAAGTCAGCGACATCAGAACAATAGTATCCACATCTTTGAGACATAAGCGTAGCCCAGGGAAGTCACTAAATTCTGTGTGTTTTATAAACGACACGTAAATCAATCTGCACATGTTAATCCATATATTGACTAGTGTGTCACTTTGATTTTCCTGGAAGAGACCTGAAAAATAGCTGCGTGTGTTCCAAGTCCAAAGCTGAGGTGGCTGGGAGTGTTGCTGTCCATCCGAGGGACCGTTGCACTGTGTGGTCCATGCTGGGTTTGCAGAGTGGGGTTGACATTTTTTTCTGAACTGGTAAATGGTCTTCAGTGTCTCTGTATACACAGGCAGGTGACCTAACAGAATTAAGCTTATTGGTTTAATTCCTTTGGGCCCCCTTGGCAAGGGGAGAGCAGCTGGGTGAATATTTTAATTAAGCTCCGACACCCAGAAGTCAAAGTCTCGGGTGGTTTCATCGGGCAGCGGCTCACAGTTTGGGCTTTTAATCAAGTGCACCTTCAGAGTTCAAAATCCTTCCTGGACAGAAATATGTCATTAGGCATCCAAGATTTTCACTGGAGAGAGAGAGAAAAAAAAATACAACTTGACTGTATTTTCTCTAGAGAATGACACCATGATTCGATTAGCCTTTTTCCTTGACATTTTGCCCATTTTATTAACTTCTGCTCTGCTTTTAGGCAAGCAACTACTGTTTTACTTCCCTGAAGAAGCCCATAATATTATAATTCAAGTGTCAGGACAGATTAGGTTAAACGAACTGTGTAATTCCCGAAGGAAAACAAACTTCAAAACGGACTCGGTTAGCCTTGTAACATACCATGGATTGCATTAGCGTCCAGCCAGCGAGCCCGTCACCTAATGTGCTAAAGTTGGCTCTGATGTCCCCTTCGCTCTGCAAGGTGAGAAATTACTTAGCTAACAAAATATTCCGTTTCCCCCACCCCTCTTTGCATTCTTTCTTTATGAGATCCCGAATTGTGACATTCGCACCGAAAAAAAAATCTCTGCGCTTATTTGTGAAAAATGTATATTAAAACCAAAACCCATCACATGGAGAGAAATCCCAGATGGTTTTATTCACAAGCAGTAGAATTAATGGCCTCTCTTCTCTTTATAAATATTAGAAGCAGATGAGTTCATTAGGATTGTGCCGTAATAAAGAAAACCTGCTCACTCTGACAAGACAGCCACTTATCTATCTACCAAGTAACAAAGCTACTTCCGGCGTGTGAAACACAGCCCAAGTCGCCGGCCTTACCTGGGCTGTTTTGAAATTAATGAAAACCACGCCAATTCCACATTCTGCAAAAGAAAGTCTTGGGGTGGTAGTGGTGGAGGGGAGATGATGGAATTCAAGAGATTTTTTTTTTTTTTTGAAAATGTGAGTGATTTTGAAAAGCGAGGGTTTTGAAATGTTTACTTTGTGGTGGTTTGAAATTTTTACATCTTTCAACAAAGAGGCCAGAGAAGTGAAAACACGTGAAGAGACTTTCTGAAAAGCACGATTCAGCAGAAGTTGGGTGAAGCCGCTGAGGGTCCTTTATCTGAGGCAATCTGTGCATGTCATGGGGCGGGGAGGCTCGGAGCTCAGCCCCGCTGGCCCACCCCAGCCTGAGGCCTCGGCTCCAGCTTCAAAGCGCAGTTAGTGGAGCGTCTTGGGAGGGAATCGGACACCTCACTCTGGGGACCTTTATCCCCAAGCTCTGTCGCCTGATGTGGTCATCTCGTTAGTCATGGGAAACCTGGGGAATTTCTGTTTGTGCCTCTTTCTACACTTATTAAGCAAGAAGTGGGAGGCTGGCAGGAGAAACCAAAAGATGATTGCTGTCCCCTGGGCTGCGGCACTTGGGACCACAGCCTATCCGTCACTGCGAAGGCTGCATGGAGAACCCTGCCCAGAGTGGGAGAAAGTGAGCACTCGGGGCCTCCTCGTCCGCCATGTCCTGGCTGGGCTCCCATGGAAGGGCGTGGGCTAATATAGTCTGAGAAGGGAATGCCTTTGGGGGAGCCAAGCCACAGCTTAGAAGAATGGCATGTCACCAGGTTCTGTTGTCCCATTGTGTAGCTCAGACCTTTCCCCCACTTCCCCCAGCCAGACAACAAGAAGCTGTCACACAGAGCACAGGTACCTGCACAGACCTGTCCCTGCTGTGGGAGAGGGCCAAGATGGAAATCCTCCAGGCTCCTCTCCTCGTCTGTCTGTCTGTCCGTCCGCAGTGCTGGGGTTGGAATCCAGTGTTTCTTGTCTGCTAAACAAGTGCTCCTCTGCTGAGCTGTTTCCCCGACCCCAGCCTGGAAATCCAGTTTCTAAGCATCCTTTAGACCACCAAGTCCCAGTACCTCCAGATGGTTCCAGAACCTGCTTCTCTCTGGCCGTCTGTCTTGTCTAGTGTTCTCTTCCTCCAAGTGTGCCGGGCTGTGACGCTCCCCCAGGCCCAGGTGGACTTCTGAGCCGAAAGATCAGAGTGCCCCTTGTGCCCCAGTCACACATGTATCAAACTTCTGGGCAGAATTTTTGGGGAAGCAACAAGTTTGAGCCAAGACCCTGCGATTGAAATTCTCCAATAAATCCCTCCCAGCTGAGCCCTAAGGGTCTGCAGCTAGCTTCAGCAAGCAGGGGTGGTGGGGAGGGTTTTTTTCCTTTTTTTTTTTTTCCTTTTTTTTTGCAAACTTCAAACAGGACCTGGGGTTGGGGGGTGGGGGTGGGGTGTGCTGAGAGAGGAGGCCACCGGCCAAGGGCTCCGAGTTAATTAAAGAGACTGTGCTTACACCTATAAACTCAGCCCTTCATACATGAAAGCCCGCTGCTTGCTTTCTTGCAGGGCTACCTCACGGCGGCCGGCGAGCCTGGAAGTGGGAGGTGACTCAAGCCACATTGAGAAGGTTTTGCAGCCCCTGGAAGGCTCCAGCCAGGGCACTTTGCCTTCCACTAGGAGCTAAGACTGTTCAACGGCTTTATTAAACATTGATCTACAATCTTCCAAAGCAGTCCTGGGCACCTCCCTCGGGATGCATGGGCCACCCCTCCCCCTTTTTGTCAGACAAGGAAAGTGGGGTTCAGAGAGGACAAAGTGACCCACTCAAGAGGATGTTGTGGTACTGGAGAAGGCAGAGCTAGAGCGCCTACGTCAATGGCTGGGGCAGGCACCAGCAAGGGACAAGCTGCTCTCCCCCCAGCCCTGGCCCCTTGCACTGCCCGTGACATTCAATCAGGTGCTGGTGATGCCTGGCCCAGCGGTCCGGGCAGGCCCCCTCAACCTCCCAACGACAAATGGTTCTCGTTTGAAAGGGAGGTTATAAAAACACATGCCCAGAGACACTGTCAGGGAACGGAGGATTAATCTCACTTCAGTCAAAAGACCATTCCAAATATTTTTCTGGGGGTGGGAGGGAGTGGGGGTGGAGAGCAGCCCTATCTGGGAAGGCAGTCAGGTTCCTGGGGTGCCCCTCAGGCTGGGCTCCAGGGGCATGCTGTGGTGTAGATCACTGGGGCTGGGGTTGCTTGTATGTACCTGGTGAGGCTGGGCCCAGTCGAGCCCCTTGCTCTGAGGCCCGGGTCCCCACAGCTTGCTTTGCAGGAGGCCTCCATGCTGGCTTGCCTGCTCACACCATGTCCAAGGGCTTGGCTGTGTTTCAGGGCCCTTTAAGTTGCCGAAGGGAGGGATTAGCCGTCTGGGACATTTTCATTTTCTGGATGGTGTCAGAGGCTGAGTGTTTTTTCCTGGCCTCTGGAGACCAGCTAGGGGAGGGCACTACCCCATGCCCTTTACCGAGACCCCAGGGCCACACATCAAGTCACTTCCAAGACTCTGGGCTTCTAGGCATAGACGCTTGGGGTGCAGGCTCTTGGCAGTGGCCAGGCCTCTGTTTCTCAAAGGCCCTGTTTATTGAGGGCATAGAGGCCGACAGTGGTATGTTATAGGTTTATTCATATCCTGGAAGGGCTTTAATTGAGCCCACTTTCCGACAGGGCAAACTGAGGCTCCGGCATGTGCGGGTGGCTTGCCTAAGCCCTGGAAGCCAAGAAACAGTGACACATTTTCTTAACCTTTGAAACATCTTTTCAAGTAGGGCTGTTAACTCATGGTGTTACTCACGCAGAGGTCGAGGCTCGGGGCTGACTTCTCCCAGCCCAGCCTTGCTGGCAATGGTGGGACTCCCAAGCAGTGAGGACGAGGAGGCCACCGTGGGCTGGCATCTTTCCAAGCACACGTCAGCAGCGTGCAGACAGTAGATTTGTCTTCCATCTGTTAAAGCGTGCAGTGCTTTCCCTGTGAGACGGTCGGTCTGAGGGCCCGAGGTCCATGGTAGCACACGTGAGGTCAGGGCCATCCCCATGGGGTCCAGTGAGGGCTGGCACCAGGCCACATGTGCTTACCCCAGCAGTCCAGTGTGGCCTGACTGGGTGCCAGCCAGCTGTCCAGAGCCAAGCTAAGGCTGGGGGCGCAGTGGGCCCCCACCTAGGCTCCCCACACCCTATAGGCAAGGTGCTATGACAGCCTTCCCTTTATTAAACATGGCTAGAGACCCACTTCCCAGCCTCTCGTGGGACCAGGGTGGGCCTATGTAGCTGTGAAGTGCCTTTTCTCTGGGGACCTAAAAGAGGGACTCCTGGCACTCAGAGACCCACCCGGGAGTCCCCTTTAGGCAGTGGAGTCCCGTGCTGGGGTCTTGCAGCTTTGGGTAAGTCTATTGGATTTCAGTTTAGCTTGAAAGTAGATTTCAGACAGGATCTGCGACTGTCTGGCAAGAATGGGTGGTGAGCAGGAGGAGGGTGCCTGTGTGCACAGGTGTGTGGGGCGTCACAGACCTTACATCCTCGGCCCCTTCCTGCCCACAGTGGAGGGGTCTTCCTCTGGACATTCCAGCACTCTGCTCACTGTCCTGACCTCACACCCTCCATCAGAAAGTCCTAGAGTGGCTGATGGCTGTTGACCATGTGAGGGGGAGGTGGCCGGCTTGAACTGCCTGACTTCAGGAGCATCCTGTCCCCATACAACAGAACATCTCCCTTTAGATGACACCCTCTGGGCTACATTCATGGAGTTGGGGGTGTATAGGATACTGTTCTTGGTTTGATGGGGCCCTCTAGGCATCACCTAGGCTTCACTTTCCTCATTTGCGAAGTCTAAGAATACCTAGCAGCAAGGCTATGCTGATAACGCCCACTGGAACAATGGCATTCCTCATCATCTCCAGACAGCATCTCCTCACCCCTCACTCGTGTTCACCATGGACTGCTGGCATCTTGTGCCAGCCCCCAAGCTCAGGGCACACCTCCATCCTCCAGGAAGTTTCTCCACCCATCTCCCACCTGTCTTGGAAGAAATAAATTGTCAGAATAACATACATCTTAAAACTATTTGAGAGGATAAGGAGATTTAAAAAAAAAATTGGTGTGTATAAGTGTGTGCCTGTGTGTGCACAAGTGTGTGTGTGTGTGTTTGCGCGCGCGCATGCGTGTGTGTGTGTGTGTGTGTGTGTGTGTGTGCGTGCGTGCGTGCGTGCGTGCGTGCATCCTCATGGAAGTCAGAAGGGGCGTCATCCTCTGGAGCTAGAGTTACAGGTGGTTGTAAGCTTCCCGACATGTATGCTGGGAGCTTGGGTCCAGTCCTTGGCAAGGACAGGAAATGCTCTTAGCCACTGTGCCGTCTCTGCATCTCCCTTTGTCTCTAAAATTAACAAGGTCTTGCCATGCAGCCCTGGCTGGCCTGGAATGTGCTATGTACAGCAGGCTGGCCTCAAACTTGCAGTGACCCTCTCACTCTGCCTCTGGAGCATGGGGATCACAGATGGCATAGGAGACTAACCGTAGAGGAAAAGATGGACCAGTGACCCACACTGATGATTATGTTCACAGGAAGAGCTGCCAAGGGAGAAAGGGAGCTATGGGCTGGAGTTGGTGTTGCATACAGACACAGCAAAGAAGTCCCTTTGAATGTGTATAAACAAGCCACGTGTGGTGGCCTGCACTTTGAGCCTCAGCTACTTGGGTGGCTGAGGCAGGAGGATCACTTGAGCTGAGATGTTTTAGGCCAACATGGGCAACACAGGGGACCCTCTGCCCTAAAGAAGCAGAGTAAAGAGAAGAGGGAAAAGTTCCCCTCCCCCCACAGTTGGGGAAAGACTTCCAGGCCTGCATAGATGTTACCAATGACCCATAGACATGTGGACATGAGCTCAGCTCCATTTGTCAACAGAGAAACACATTTCAACCACAGCAAGATGCAAGTTCACACTGCCTAAAAGCCCGAAAGACCTAGGATTTAGTTAAGGAAATGGGGTTATGGGAACATCCATGTTCCCCACTCTCTTATCTCAGAGCCTCTGATTCAGGGCCACACTGCTTTTAAACCCTAAAGAACATTTTAGGACAGTTTCAACTATAGAAAAAGCACCATTTTTCAGACTCCACATGTAGTTTTGCTTCTTATTAATATCCCTCAGGAGTGTGGTGACAGTATGTATTTTTAAGAGTGGTTTCATTATTTTCAGTTATGTGCATGTCTGCACATGTACAGTGCTCATGGAGGCCAAAGGCACCAGGCAGCCTGAAGCTGAAATTACAGACGGTTGTGAGCTACCTGGTGTGGGTGCTGGGAACTGAACTCGGGTCCTCTGGAAGAGCAGCCAGTGCTCTTAGCTGCTGAGGTAGCGCCTCTCCAGCCCCGACACACTGTTTTCATTAGCTGTGCAGTGTCTGTGTCTGGAAGAAGGAATCCCTCTGTGAAACACGTTTAGAGCTGGGGCTATAGCTCAGAAAAAGTGCACTTGCCTAGCGTTCAAGAGGTCTGGGTGCCCAAACTGTTTAATGTTGAGCTGGTGAGATGACTCCGTGGGTGAAGATCCTTGCTGCCAAGCTGGCGACCTGAGTTTGATCCCCAGGCCCCACGTGGAGGAAGGGAAGAACCCACTGCTGGAAGTGACCTGACCTCCACGTGCACATCACCGCACTAATGTGTTTCCACATATACACAAATAACCTTTTTGGACAAGTTTAATGTAGACTTTTATTCTTCATTAAACACGTGAGAGCATTTTAGAGTAACTGTCAAATGCTAGCAGGATTCTTGCATGAATTGTTCCTTTTAGAAATTTTTTTTTTAGGGGGGGATTCTTCCTCGATCAAATCTGATTTTCTTTTTCTTTCGTTCTTTTTTTTTTGAAGGTTTATTTATTTATTATGTATACAGTATTCTGTCTGCATGTGTCCTTGCAGGCCAGAAGATGGCACCAGATCTCATTACAGGTGGTTGTGAGCCACCATGTGGTTGCTGGGAATTGAACTCAGGACCTCTGGAAGAGTAGTCAGTGCTCTTAACCGCTGAACCATCTCTCCAGCCCCACTTTTAGAAATTTTATAATTTTTAAAAGTTGTGTAATTTTCCGCTGACTTGAACTGAACATATTAGTTGGAAAAGGCAACATTTTCACATTAATTCAATAAATAATTACCAAGGACCTATCTTATGCCAAACATGGCCCTGGTCATTAGAGTCTAAGCTAAGAGTAATTACTAATTCTTGCTTTTATGAAGCATAAAATGGTTTTAGAATGTTAAAGTAACATAGGGTATTTTTAGAGCTGGAGGGATGGCTCTAAAGTTAAGATCACTGACTGTTCTTCCAAAGGTCCTAGGTTCAATTCCCAGCAACCACAACTATAATTTAATTCCAGGGGATCTGATGCCCTCTTCTGGCCTTCATGGGGTACCAGGCATGCAAGTGGTGCACAGACATGCATGCAGACAAAATACCCATCCAAACTCATAACAATAATAATAAAATCATAGGTCTTTCTACTAATCTAGATATCCTTTGCTTTTATGTATTCAGAAATCTTCACAGACAACTTGCACCTTGTTAATTCCTCAATACATTTATGCCTGTTTGAAAGACTTTGGATTTCATTTCTTGGTCGGCTGCCATCTATACAGAGGAGCACAGACCCTTCTGATAACCGTTTTTATGCCTGACACCTTGCTCACCTCTCTCCATTCTAACCATTTGTTGGTTCCTTTGGTTTTCTCTGCAGATGATTATATAACAGGACAAGCATGGCGCCTCTGCCTCTCTCCTTCCCAGCGGTATTCTGCCTTTCCTCCGTGTCTTACAGCACTGGCTTACACCTCCGTGCACAGCGAGGAAATGGTGGTTGCATGCCTGCATCCTTGACTTGTCCTTATCCATAAGGATAAGGTTGGTGCTCACAGAGGCTCCTAAACTAAGGTGTCTATTAAATGCAACTTCTGCAGTGGATGACAGGACTGTGGCCGTATTTCCTTAGCTCACTGAGTACATTGCCCCGGCCCCCTTCCCAGTATTGAACATTCTTGAATTTAAATAACTTATTTTTATGAATATGGTATGTTGTCTGTGTTCATGTGTATGCATATTTGTGCCTGGTACTTGTGGAGATGAGAAGAAGGCATTGGGTCCCCTGGAACTGGAGTGACAGATGGTCATGAGCCACCATGTGGGTGTTGGGAATTGAACTCAGGTCCTCTGGAAGAGCAGCCAGTGCTCTTTACTGCTGAGCCATCTCTCCACCCTCTGTTGAAAATGGCATTTAAAGTTTTAATTTTGTGTGTATGATTGTATTGCTTGCATGTATGTGTGCGTACCACATACGTACCTGGTGCCCGTAGGGGTCAGAAGACATTAGATCCCGTAGAAGTAGACTTAGGGATGGTTGTGAATGACAGTGTGGGTGCTGAGAACAAACCTGAGTCTTCTGCAAGAGTAGCAGCTGTCCCTAGCTGTGGAGGCCTCTCTTAAGCCCCTCCTACTTCTTGAGATAATCCCTACTTGTCATAATATTTCATGGAAAATCTTGTTCTCGGACCCTAGGCCAAACAGGCCTGACTTCTGTGTACTGTCCTTGTTTGGCTTGGACCAACTTAAGACGAACTGAGGCACCCTCTCCCTTCTGTGTCCTAGAGACAGATGTGTCAGGAAAGGCATGTTTCCTGTGTGGCTCAGTTCTCCATCAGTGTCCAGAGGTTTGCTGCTGTGCTTTGTGCTGGTACATCACACCAGGAACACAGGGCAGAGCAGAGCCTCTTACCTCACGGGTGGACGGGAGCAAGAGAGAAAAGGGGAGGGGCTGGGCCCCCACTGTCCGCTCTGCCCAGTGACCCGAAGACCTCCTACTGTGCCTTATCTCCTACAGACCTGCCAACTCCCAGGAGTGCGACCCCAGGGAGCAAGCCTGCAGCACGAGGGCCTTTGGATGACACTTGGGATCCACACAGAAGCTGCAGGAGTAAACTCAGCCTCACAGTGCCTTGGTCTATAGTTTGAGGGTGTGGAGAGAGATCGTTAACTATTCTTTATTTTTCTTATATATTATTTTAGTGTGTGTGTGTGTGTGTGTGTGTGAGAGAGAGAGAGAGAGTGTGTGTGTGTGTGTGAGAGAGAGAGAGAGAGAGTGTGTGTGTGTGTGTGTGTGTGTGAGAGAGAGAGAGAGAGAGTGTGTGTGTGTGTGTGTGTGTGTGAGAGAGAGAGAGAGTGTGTGTGTGTGTGTGTGAGAGAGAGAGAGAGAGTGTGTGTGTGTGTGTGTGTGTGTGAGAGAGAGAGAGAGAGAGAGAGAGAGTGTGTGTGTGTGTGTGTGTGTGTGTGTGTGTGTGTGTGTGAGAGAGAGAGAGAGAGAGAGAGAGAGAGAGAGAGAGAGCGAGAGAGAGCGAGAGAGCGCGAGCGCATATCTGGGCAGGTGTCCTTGATGGCCAGAAGCGTGTCCGATTCCCTGGAGATGGAGTTAAATGTAGTTGTGAGCCGACATGGGCATTGGGGACCAAACTCAGGTTTTCTGCAAGAGATTATGAGCTCTTAACTTCTAAGCCATCTCTCCAGCCCCGTGTTTATTTTTCTTTTATTATTTTTATTATTACTTGTGATACTGGGGTTTATTATTATTATTATTATTATTATTATTATTATTAGGTACTGAAGATTGGACCCATGGCCTCACCATACTAGGCAAGTGTTTTCACTGACTTACATCCTCAGATTCAATGTTTTTAAAAGATTGTGTGTGTGTGTGTGTGTCCTCGTCCATGTGTCTGTGTCCACGCGCATGCACATGCGCACATGCACGCACGCACGCACGTGGAGATGCCCGTAGGGGCCAGAGGTGTTGGATCCTCTGAAGCTGAAGTTAGGGGCAGCTGTGAGTTACCTAATGTGGATGCCTCCTCCTGTTCATTTTCTTGATACAAGGTCTTACCTAATACTCCAAGCAGTCTAGAACTTACTATGTAGCTCAGGCTGGTCCCAAACTCCTGTTCCTCCTGCCTTGGTCCGGTTGCTTGGGCCCTATTGTGTGGGAAGGATGCCTTGGCAGAGGAAGTCTGTTCACCTCAGGAGAACCAAGAAGTGGCGAGAGTAAGAAGGGGTGGGTAGGGGAGAATGGGAAGCTCACAATTCCCCCAGGGGCACATCGCTGATGACCTGCTTCCCCTGACTTCCTGAAGGTCCTACACATGCTGGCAACCAAGCTGGCTTCTGAGGGCTTGGAAGATCCAAACCACAACACTGGGGAAGTGTGGACACCTGGCTTCAGACAGCTATCAGAGCTGCAATCTGAGGTCACCTGTGGAGGAGGCACTGGAGGGGACTCCTGGAACTCACTGCCTCCGAAGAGGTTCTTGTTGGATCTCCTGGGGTGGGTCTGGTGCACGAGTGGGAAGAGCTCTCAAGACGCCCGGTGTGGCCGGGATTGAATGGCTCAGCCTCCGTCCTGTGGACAGGGAGAGTGGGAGGTGGGCGCGTGGGAGGTGGGCGCGTGGGAGGAGATGGGCGCGTGGGAGGAGATGGGCGCGTGGGAGGTGGGCGCGTGGGAGGTGGGCGCGTGGGAGGTGGTGGGTGCGTGGGAGGAGATGGGCGCGTGGGAGGAGATGGGCGCGTGGGAGGTGGGCGCGTGGGAGGAGATGGGCGCGTGGGAGGTGGGCGCGTGGGAGGTGGGCGCGTGGGAGGTGGTGGGTGCGTGGGAGGAGGTGGGCGCGTGGGAGGTGGGCGCGTGGGGGTGGGCGTGTGGGAGGTGGGCGCGTGGGAGGAGGTGGGCGCGTGGGAGGAGGTGGGCGCGTGGGAGGTGGGCGCGTGGGGGTGGGCGTGTGGGAGGTGGGCGCGTGGGAGGAGGTGGGCGCGTGGGAGGAGGTGGGCGCGTGGGAGGTGGGCGCGTGGGGGTGGGCGTGTGGGAGGTGGGCGCGTGGGAGGAGGTGGGCGCGTGGGAGGAGGTGGGCGCGTGGGAGGAGGTGGGCGCGTGGGAGGAGGTGGGCACGTGGGAGGTGGGCATGTGGGAGGTGGGCACGTCTTAGGCCGCTCACCTTGTGCAGCCTCTGCCCGTGTCCCCAGTCAGGAGGTCCAGACTCTCAAAACCATTCCCAAGGGCTGCTGTCTGGCCACAGCTCCCTAGCCTGAGGTGTGGGAGAGGGGGGGTGGGAGCGTGGGGTCCAGCCTACCTGCTGGGGAGGTTGCTGGCTAATGCCCTTCCTCCACAGCCCTGTTTTCCTACACCTTCCAAAGGCCAAGAGTTTCCACCCAGGGCCAGGCAGGAAAGAACAGAGCCAGAGAACTGAGTCCCTGGCAGGCTCAGATTAGCTTCTGTGTTCCCTCGGCCTTCTGTTGCTGTTCTCCCCAGAACAGGCTGCCAGGGAGCGTCTGTAGCCAAGGCTAGTCACCACTACCCGAAAGCCTGCCGCGTCTGGAGCCAAGCCTGTGCTGGGGCAAATCTGTTGAGACCATCTCTGGTTCCTTTGGACACATCAAGACTAGTGCAGAGAGGCTACTGAAGGACCTCATGGTACCGCTGGAGTCCATCTCCCCCCGCCCCCCCCGACTTCTCACGTCTGTTTACCCCTCCCCGTCGGCCCTGCCCACTCCTGTGGCAGGGGAGGATATGATAAACAGGCCCCCTCCTCTCAGGGTACACACCGAATGAGAGCGTCCAGTGGCTGCAGTTCAGTGACTTGTGGTAGGTTCAGGTCGCTTGAGATGGAGAACCAATACCTTCTCTGCAGAGTGGGGCAAGGCAGAGAGGGTCTTGAAGGATGAAGAGGAGTTTACCAGGCAGAAGTGTGGGGAAATACATCCTAGGTAGAAGGAACAGACTAAGCCAAGACAAGGAGGCATCTCAGAGTCACCTGGGGATCGCAGGTCATCTAGCAGGGCCATTGGGAGAAGTGGGTCGGATCTGGGAGGGGACAGGGACTCTGGAGGCGCAGGCTTCATTCTTAGGGTGCAGTGGGAGTGGAAGGACCTGCTGGGAAGATGAATTCAAGGAAGGCGGGGTGGGTGACTCACTTCTGCTGGGGAGGGCTGCTCAGGGTGCAATCCAGGGAAGTGCTGGGCCAGCCAGTGCTGAGGCCAGGGGAGAAGCAAGCTGGCACCAGACAAGGACTGTCCCCCAGCTGACCTTCTGGGCCCCGGGACTCTGGATTTGGGATGAGATTGGGGCTTCAGCTATTTCTGAACTGAGACTGTAATCTTGGAGGCCATGTTAGCTTCCTGTTGCTATGATAACACACCCGAGAAGATCAGCTTTAACAATCGGAAGTCTGTTGACTCTCAGAGATTTCAGGTCATAGTCTTCGACTCTGTTGCTTCAGGCTGGGGAGACTGAGGACAGCTGCTTACTCCACAGTGGCCAGGAAGCAGGGAGGAGATGGGGAGGGGTGGGACAGGAGATGGTACCAAGGGCAGCCCCAAGGATGGAGTCCTGTCAACTAAGTCTCACTCCTTTACTCTCTTTCTATTGCCTCCAATGGCTCAACAAATCATAACCACACCAGTGGATGTAGCCACTGCTAGCGTCAGAGCCTTACGATCATTTCTGAGAAGCCTGTTAACCGGCAACTATGACTTTATCACGGCCTTTGGAGGACATTTGAAATCCAAATTATAACCGTGCCCATCTGCTTGTGGGTATCATGTACACTGCTGTGGGGAGCGTAGGGGGGACTTCAGGGACCCAGACGGTGGCTTGATGAGGCCCATCAGTGAGGGTGGGGCAGCAGCAGCTGCCTTGGGCTCCCTGAGCGAGTTTCTGGCTTGGTCACCTCGCCAACTTTGGTCTAGGTTGGAGGGCATGGGGGCTCATCGGGTGTGCAGGCTCTGGGCCCTGGGCTCATTCTGTCTTTCCCTAGTGGTGCAGAGGACTCCTGTGACTAAGGTCTTACTTGTATTTTCTTCCCAGGTGTCTCAAACGCAGGACGCAGGGAGGGGCTTTGCATTCTGTAGCGAACTGGCAAATTGTCCTTGCCCCAGAGAGAGGCCTCCATGTCACTCAGCCTCCGAAATGTGCTCAACATGCTTGACTCACTCCATCTTCCAGAGGGAACTCTGGAGGGAGGGCAAGCATCATTCTGTCAGATGAAGGAGCTTGCAGAGTCAGAACCAGAACTCAGACCTGGTTTCCCTCAAAGATGCCTGTGTGTGGGGCAGGGTGGCCGGGGGACGATGACTTTGCTATGTGGGAAAAAGACTCAAGAGATAGGAGGCTGGGGTTGGGAAGTCAAGGGTACAAGTGTGCAGGTGCCCCTAAGTTTCCGGGAGCCCAGGAGAGGAGTGGCGAGTCAAAGGTCACCATTCTAGCTCCTTCCCACTGAAGCTGGTGTGTGCTGAGCTGCAGGCAGCCAGTCAGGCTGTGAGGTGGGTCCTAGAGATGCAGAAGTCACAGCCAGGGCTGGGGAGGCAGGGCGCTGATAAGGAACTCACAGGGAACCTCCAATGTGTGTGGGGCCCCCAGCCATCTCTGCAGGTGGCATCCTGCAGCAGGTGAGCAGTTAGGACAGGCCCAAAGCAGGGGAGCTGCATCCCAACACGCTGATAGCCAGCCGAGCCCTGAGGCCCAGAGACAGGATGGGACAGCAGGAGATAAAAGAGCCCTCTTCATTCTACTGGGGTCTTGTTCATAGCAACTGGGATTTCTCTCAGGAGCTTCCGAGGGTCAAGGATGTCGGTGGTACCGAAACCCTCAAGTCACCTGCCAGCTCTTTCTAGAAATCTGAAAAGTGAAGGTAGTGGCCACTTGGCCCTCAAGAGCCCTGGAAAGCAGGAGAGAGAGCTTGCAGCTGGCCAGAAGGCCTCCCCTGAGGGACACTGACCTCTGCTGGCTTTAAAAATAACAGCAAACTGGGGAAAAGAGGTTAAAACAAACATTTATTTAACAAATTATATTAAGAATACAGCCACACAGTGAAACCCCCTTTGCCAAGCAGTCACCTTGAATAAATACACAGGAAGGCAGCTGGGCCTAAGGGCCTTGTTCCCAGCGCCACACAGTGGCCCAGCAGCTCGCAGGCTCTGAAGGGAAACTGCCTGGACTGGTGCAATGGCTGCGGCTGCTCCGCCTTGCACCCAGAGCAGGGGAAGCTGGCCGCTCTGCTGTGCCGCCTCACCTGAGAGGGAGCTGGGTACAGGAACGAGGGCCCAGCTGCTTCACCAGGCTCTGGGGGCAGAGGGTCACAGAGCGGTTCCGTGAATTCGGCACTTCACGGCCTGGCGGCACATCAAGGCCTTTCCTGTGACCGCAGCAGGAGAGATGCTCACAGGCTGGGGGTCCTCGGGTCACAGGAGGCACAGGATAAGCTCTCAGCCCAACCTGTGCCCAGAATCCACTGCCATGGTGAGGTGAATCCATAGCAAAAGAAAGCCCACCGCAGGGATGGGCACAGAGGCCAGATAGTTGGCACAGGGACATTGGGGTCAGGTTCTGCCCCTGCCACTGGCAAGCTTACAGATATGCCTCAGGCTCTTCATGGGACAGGGGACAAAGAGCACCCAGTGCTGGGCTTGTTTGGGGATGACAGGAAATGTGCTTAAGACTGCCAGGTCTAGTGCCCAGTGAAGGAAGGGGGTGAGCTCAGGATCTCGGGGCCCTTGTGTGTATGTCCTCCTGACCGAGGGTCGTCAGCTTCTTCCTGCAGAATGGCCATGGTCACAGGTGGCCACATGCCACTGACCACCAGGAAGAATACTCATGACTCTGACCTGTCCTTTTCCCAAGGTGAGTGAGGCGGATGTGAATTCTTAGACTTGGCCTTATGATAAATTTGCAAGTGAGCCCGGAGGCCCCTGCTCATCACCCATGTGCCACTTCCAAGGCCCTAGGAAGGAACGGACTTTTCAGTGTGGGGACTGGGGGAGGGTGCTGTGCTCTGGCTAGCCTTTTCAAGAGAAAGACGTGTGCTTGGCAGGGACAGCAGCAGCTGTGGGACATGCTGGGGGGGGGGGGAGACCTAAGGGAGAGGCTGCAGCTCTTCACACCTCCCAGGGTTCCGTGTGCTCATCTCACAGCGGCCAGGGGTGAGTGCGGACAAGCGGTCCACACCATCCACCAAAGGCCACTCCATTCTGCTGTGAGCCGCAGCCCCACCTCCCGGTCTGGGCCTGTGCCGGGTCCACACAAGGTGAACAAGGTGCACACACCACCACTACCACTGCCAGAGGACAGGAAACCAGGGCTTGGGTGCGACCTAAAACTTACAACAGACACCAAGTTGTCCTTAACACTTCAAAAGCTAGAAGCTGTTGACGCTACAACATTCACAGTCAAGGTTATTCTTAAGTCTGCCATGTCCCGAGGTTACTCCAGCTCAGAGCTTGCAGTTTGCACTTGTCCCAGTGGTGGAGTCCTGTGGGAGGGCGTGCGTGGGTGGCAGCGCCCGCGTCCTGCCTCCAGGGACCTCTTCACTTGGCCTTCTTGATTACCGACAAAGGGTCCACTGTCTTCACCTCGGAACGCCCAGGGCCTGTAGGAGCTTCAGGGAAGCCACGTTCTCCATCAAGGGAAGGACGGACGGGGGAGGGCCTCCTGGCCTCACTGGGTAGGACAACTTCACAACTGGGAAATGGAAAGAGGTGCTGAGACAATGTGTGCAAGCATAAAGGAAGTGGCCAGGAGAGCTCCCAACCTTCCCAGTGAACTCAGGCCATGAGTGCTCGCCTCCCTGCTGGGCCACTTGGTGTTACACCAGGAGCAGCAGGCACAGGTCCTCAGGCCCCCGGCTTATGGAGCCGTCTGGGGGACAGTTCATCAGCTCTCCTGAGCACCAGTGTGGCATGGGTTCTGACCCCACAGGCCTCTGGGACACCGGCATTTGAGTTAACTACCTTTTCTTGGCCTGTGCTGCCTAGAGGCTGTGGGACCCAGAGTCAGGGGGGTTGATGGGTACCCCACGGGGTGTGCTCAAATCTGAGAGAAGGTGAGGTGACCATTCCTGACACAGAAATGAAGTACCATCAAGCGAAGAAGGCTGACGGAGGAGGGAGGGTAGGCCACAAAGGGCCTGAGGAGCTGAGGGGCTGATGAGGTTGGTGAGGTATTTTTGGCCCTGCCTTGGCTCATGCCATCTTGTTGGCTGCTTCTTGCTGCTGATCCTTTTGCACCTTGGCCACTCAGCTGCCTGTGGCTCTCTGGAGCTGTAACTGGAGAGGTTTGTACCCACTGGAGTGCAGTTGCCTGTGGCCACTGACCACTGTGCACACCTTCACATCCACAGACACTCCAGGGACCAATGTCAGACAAACCCTAACAGCCAAATATGGCAAAGCAGTGCATCATGTGAGGCTGAGAGCTGGGACAGCAGTGGCTACTATTTTCATGGCAACACATGTGGAGTTGAACTTGGCACCTCAGATGGACACCTATGAAATGTACTAGCCAAGATTCAGAGGCCTGGGACATAGGGACTTTTCAAAACAGCAGATCCCTGGTAGGAGGTGCCTTCTAGACTGTGGGTGGGCCTGGCTGAGAGGAGTTGATGCCCTTGTACTGTGTCCCTGCAGGGCTGGGTACCATGCCTCTCAGAGTCGCCACCAGGTCAGGGCACGAGGCAGAGGCATATGGAGGCTGTTGCTGGCAGGAGGATGCTCCATAGATGAGCCCTTTGTGGGATTGGAGCTTGTGGCCAGGCCCAGCACCCTAGCAGCCAAGTTTCTGTCCAGGTAGGCCCCCAGTTACTTCCACAGAGACCGGAGTTCCATCTGCTCTCTGGACATCCAGTGTGTGCGTTGGCGGAAGAGTCCACGGTTGTCTGGAGTGAAGCAGAGACCTGTTTTCTCAGTGTCCTCATAAATGCATGGGCCACTTGAGCCTATTGACAGGAAGGCTTGTTCTCAGGTAGCCTGGGTCAGAGATGATCAGTGCATCTTGCAGGGTCCTATGTGATGCAGTCAACCCCGGAGTCTTCCAGGAGAGAGACAGTGGCTTTGTGGGATTCTTAGAGTGGGTGATGGTCAGTTGAAGGGAGCCAGAGGGCATCACTGGGCCGCTGGAACATGTGCCCGGGCCCTCATGGGTGACTCCAGGTAGGGAAGGATTCTTCTTTCTTTGTGGGGTAAGTGGTCATCACACAGGTGTGCTAGGAGCCTCTGGTCACTAACAGCACATACATTAGTCACAAACAACGTTCCCAGGGAGGCAGGGGAGTCTCGTCAGGCAAGCTGATGACCATATATGACCACACAGCTGCCCAGAGTCTCTTGGTCAGTGGGGAGGGCAAGCAGAATGGGCAGGTGGGGGAGGGAGTGACTCTCCCCCCAGCCACCCCATCAGTAGTCTGGGCACCGGGTAGGAGACGTCTTCTCCCCCAGGAGGCTGGGGCTCCTCAGGACTGGGGGATCTGCTGGCACCGGGTAGGGCTGGGTGGGAGGCGTGCCGCTGCGCTCTGCTCCGTGCGGAAACTGTACTCATACTGCAAGAAGAGGAACAGAGGCAGTCAGGCCAGAGGACCCTAGAGAAGGCCCCGGCTGAGCAGCGATGATGCCAGCCCCTGCTGAACCCTGGGCAGAATGGCTGCTGGGAACTGAAGCTGGGGTAGTATATTACTGTTCCTATGTGTGTGTGACAGGCTCAGGAGGTGACAATGGGTAGGTAGTGTTCACAATCCCTGCCTGCCTCTGCAGGGTAAGACTTTGCTGAGTGCACACTTCTGGTACCAATGGCAAGCTCACATGAGAACCTTGTGCCAGGCCGAGAGGCAAGTACCTTCCTGCTCCTGCTTGTACCTCAAGGAGGGACCACTGCAAGGCTGTGGGGAAAGGCCTGTGAGTGGACTCCATGCCTGACCAGCGGCCTCCCTCCGTCCCCAGATCCCGGGACTCCTTGCCACCAGGCACACTGTGCACTGTCCAGGACAGCACTTTAGTGGCCCGAGAGCCCAGGGAAGGGCTTCTGGACTGCTCTCACAAGTGCATACCCTCTGCAAATGTTCCTCACTGCACCCAGAACCTGCCCTGGTGGGGACCCTGCACAGTTACACAGATGGGCCAAGCAGATCCTTGGTGGTGTGTGCCATGCTGTCATCCTGAGCCAGGAGCCAGTTCCATGGAGGATTATTAACTCTTACACTGGAGACCCCAATTCTGTAGGGTCTGGAAGTAAAAGGCTCCAAGTCCAGTGAAAACTCTGAGAAGAAACGAGTCATTTGGGTGGGGAGAGGGGCCCTGCAGTTCACTTGAAGGCTGAGACATTCAATGTGGCCATTGGTGAGGAGCAGCGGAGGATTCCTTATCCTGACAGAGGTGGCGGGGGGGGGGGGGGTTGTGGAATAGCCTGGCAACATTAAGTGAGAGATGTTTAGGTTAGTGGTTGCCAAACGTGTTCAGTCAGTCGGAAGTGGTGAGTGGCGGGAGGCCCTGAGAAGGCTTTCCAACAGAATGCAGCTCTGAGAAGAGCTTTGAGCTTGGCTACTCTGCAGGACACCTGCCCGCTATGCAGCCTGTGGAGGAGAATGTGGTCCGACTGTAGCAGGAGAAGCTGCAGCCCCCAGCCAGGCCGTGTGGCCCATGGCCCTGCTGGCATGCACACTGGCCAATCAAGGCCCACCAGCCTCAACACACACACATACACACACACACACACACACACACACACACACACACACACACACACGGAGAGCTGCGGGCAGCAGGGAGAAAGAAGAGCAGCTGGGACTGAGGTCCAGTGTATGATCAAGAAGCCACTCAAGACAGCACCCACGCAACCCGGTGCGTCCTGCTCCACAGCATCTGTTACCAGGATGGGTAGACAGAGTCTGGGCCGGGTGCTGCAGGAGCCCTCGGGCAGGTCTTCCCGCCCAGGATCTTGATGGACTCACTTCTAAGGTGAGGTGTGGTCCTTCTAATCCCAGGGGTGGCACAGGTCCATCCTTGGTAGCAAGCGGTTTCCAACTAAACATCTGGTGGCTATGAGGGGAGCCCATCAGAGCATCCCACAGCACCCCCTCCACAACACTACCCTCTAGTGACCCTTGAAGGTACACCATCCCATCAGGCTAACATCCCATCAGGCTACCGGCAGCTGGCTACCCAAGAGGCTTCAGGCAATGGTCAGCACAACACTGCCACCTGGTGGCTGCTCAGGTGTGTGCACGTCAGTGAACAGCAGCATGTTAGAGCCTCTGTTGGCTTTATCAGCACCTACAGGTCTTACTCTGCTGGCAGTTGGGGTGTCTGTGAGTGGGTGGGAGAAGGAACATTTAGGGGTGCGGGTCAGGATTGCAAAGGCATAAGTTATATGAAATCCTTTATGCCTAGGGCTCATAGGGTGGTGGCAGAGGGGCCTGGGAACTTTCCACACAGCCCAGGACTCAAGCAGGAGCACTTCTTGGAGCATGGGCCTTTCCCAGAGAAGAGCAAAACATGGTAGGGCAGAGGAGCAGGGAGGCTTATGGTACAGGCTTGGGGATGGAGGGCCCAGATGCCGTTCCCAATGGTACAAGGGCCTGGAGCATCAGGACACCAGAGGAAGTGCAGGCTGGAGAGAGGACATTGGTTTTGCTGGTGGCTGGGAGTGGGTCCCCAGGAGTGTCCAGGGGAAGAGACAGTAAGTATATGTGTGTGTGTGTGTGGGGGGAGGTGTTGAGAGGTATCTGGGGCCACAGTGACAAGAGCATGCATTCAGAAAACAAGAAGACAGGCCTATGCCCTTAGGGTAGGGACTGGCAGCCCTTGGGAGCAGGATGCACAGCCCTGGAGCAGTGTGAGAGGCAACACCCTGGTGTGAGCCACAGATCCTCACTGGCGCCCACCAGTCCCAGGCTAGATGGGATGTAATTGTGGTGGTGGGGTCTGGGATGATCTGAGGTGTGTATTTTCAAGTGGCTTCGAGGTGACTGGATGTTGGGGTCAGTTCTGAGAGCCAGCCTGACCAATCCCGTGACCAACACAATCTGGGGTTAATGTGGGGAGGGTAGGAGTGGAAGGGCCAGAGTCTATGACATGGTGGTTGATGGGTACCAGGAAGGAGGGACCGAGGACAAAAGGGGGGGTACCCCGCTCTGAAAGCCAGGACTAAGGTGCAGTGTCTCTCCGGTGAGGGGAGGTGATCCCAGCAGGGTCAGGGCTGGAGACACAGCCTGAACTGTCTCGGAAGTGTGCTCTGCTGTGCTGGGCTCCCAGGGCAGGAGGAAGCCCCGGGCGGTGGTGATTCCTTCATCTGATACTGTCTGGTTGGCCTGGCTCCAGACTAGTCAGTCTGAGACAGGGTCTGGGTCTGGGCACCTGCATGTGGATGGAGCTACAGCTTCCTGGGCAGTGGGGGGGGGGACAGTTGGCTGACCAGGCAGGGGGCCTCAGTATGTGGGGGTCATGCAGTCCTGGCCTGTGATGGCTGGGAGTAAGAGAGGGTCTCTGGGAGGGGCAAGGACTTGCCTCCCAGTTCACCATCCAAGTTGCCATTTCTCTCGACCCTGGCACGGAGTACAGGGAGGAACTGCAAGTGCACACTTGCCCTGACTTGCCCTACAGCCCTCGCACATGAAGACCCTGGGGGCCGACACAGCACACAGACCCCTTGGCTGCCTGCCCTCTCCCTGGAGTTTTCCCTTTTTAGGTTATCCTGGCTGGGAAGAGTGGCCACCCCCACTCTTGTTCCCCTAATTCCCCAAATGAAATTTCAACATATGTCCCCCAACATAATCCCCCTTAGGCTGCGGATAACCTTCCCACAGACGATGTCCTCCGCCTGGGATTCCTCGTCCCCAAAATGTTTGCCCAAGAGACTAGGGCCGCTTCTGGAAGCCTTTCACTCCCTTGGGCAAACAGAGAGTACCTTTGAAGGTGGATTTGAGCCCAGATCTGTTTACTCAAGACATTAGTCTTCTGCATAAGGAAAACCTGCACTTGAGTACAAACAGCAAATCCTTTTTGAATTAAAAAAATTTTCAATTAAAAAGCATTTGGTGTGCAGAGCCCAGTTCAGCTGAGCAGTGTGGGGCAGTGTGCCCTCTGGTGGGCACAGACTGTCATTGCAACTGTACCGCTGGCCTGGCCTAGGAAAGAGATGTCACTGTCAGGGGCTCCGTCGGGGACTTCCGGGGGCTCGGGACCTTTAACAGTCTTAGGCCTTTCAGGCAGAGACAGGTCACAGTTTCCACAAGCCCTTGCTCACCATGAGACCAGTGTCCTGCTAGTAGAAGGGAGCACCATCACAGAGGCTGTCACTGCAGCACCATGAAGAGGGGTGACCAGACATTTCCTGCCACTCACGGGAGCTGGGGAGCCACTGGGGGGCTCTGTGCAAGCACACCCCACAGCACCTGTGCCCAGGAGGCAGCGATGGGGACACCAACGGCATTTATACAAGTCCCTGGCCTGTTTTAATGGTTGGTGAGGGGAGGCACGGCCTGGGTTGGCGAGCAGGCGCTGTGCCTGCCCCTGGCCCCGCTCTTCCTCTCCTCATCAATACCAGTCATATCCACCAGAGGGCTCTAGACGAGGAAGGCAGGAGGAAGGTCTCTGTCCAGCACCACACTCACCTGGGGAAGGGTTCAGCTTCCTGACACCCCAGGAAGTGACTCCCCAGGAGTGAGCCAGGGGAGTACTAGCCCGGGCCCAGAGGGGCACTGGGAGCACGTGCTGAGCTGGCCAGGTGTCCATGCCACCCCTTGATGGGCTGCAGCTGGGACGTGGGGCCAGGCGACAACCGGAGCAAAGGCAGGCTATACCGCACCAGACCACAGAGGTCCTGCAAGGGTATGGACAAGGGCGAGTTTGGGGCCCGGGTAAGCCTCTAATGCTGGCAACTAAAGGGCCAAGACTCAAGCACAGAGGTGATTCAGGGCTGGAGAACAGCAGCGGAGGGCTGGCCTATCACAGATGGCCTAACATCAGGGCAGAAGGAGCAGAAGAGGTTAGACCAGGCAGCCCAGGATAGCTATGAATGCAGCCTAGAACAAAATACTCAAAAACTATTTCATGATGTTTTAAGTAAATTAAGTTTTGTCTTTTCTTTTCTTTAAAGACAGGGCTTCTCTGTTTAGTCCTGGCTGGCCTGGAACTCTTGGAGTACTGGGATTAACGGCATGCTCCACCACACCTAGCTGAAGTTTTTGTAAATTTTTTGGAACTCAATCACTGTTCCTGAGGATGAGCTTAGTGAATGACTGTGTGGCTCAGAGAAGCGGAAAGGCTGGACACAGTCACCCATCTGCCTGCTCTCTGAGGCACTGCCACAGCCCAGGCTCAAACCTGCCTTCCATTTGTAACTAAGTTCTTAGGCCACAGCCCTTCCTCACCCACAGCCCAGCCTCCAGAGAACCTCTATTCTGGAAGGCCCTTTTCCACTCAAGGGCTCTATGCTCTCCAAGCTGTGTCTCGGCTCTGGGGTTCAGCCCTGCTGCCCTGCTCTCCTGGGATGAGCTAGCTTAGGCCTTGCATCTGCCCTCTAGCAAGGACCCCAGGTATTCCACTTCACAGCCAGAGCTGGGAACTCCGAGCTACAGCCAGTCCTTCAGGCAATGGAAGGGCATGCACGGCTGGGGATGGACAGGGAAGGACCTGTGTGGTCCATGTCCTGTCAACTTAGAGGCATCTGTTCCGGCCTTAGATAATGGCTCCTTAGACATGGGCAGACAGGGTGAAAGCATGGTCCGGCAAGAGTGCCACAAGCAAACTGGGGGAGCCGGGCCCCTAACGGGGCAGGGTGACTAGTAACATGACAGCCAGCACACCAGTCCTGTCCTCTCTCCACAGGGACAGAGCAGAGCCACACACTGTCTGACTCCCACAGAGTGACTGTCAGCCTTCATGCTTCTCCTGGAGAAAGTGCACACTTCCCAGCCAGGTAGAGGCCTGAGGCTGCCACACCATGGCAACAATAATACCCCTGTCAACAGGGACCCATCCTGCAGGAAGGTGAAAAGTCTCTGTACTCAAGACAATTATTAACATTTGAGAGTGAAAGATTGGCAGAGAAGTCACGTGGTTGAGAAAATGGGAGAGGTTCGCTCTACAGACGCAAACCACAGCCTCCCCTTGCTGTGGTCTCACAGGGCAGACACACACACACACACACACACACACACACACACACACACACACACACACGAGTGTTTGAGTATGTGCAGATGCCTACGGTGCTGAATGGAAACCACAGCTGTGCCACAGCCTCTGGGCTGCCTAGCATTGAGATGGCATTTCAGAATTCACCTCGACATCTGCAAAAATGGCTGTTTGTAATGTTCCTCTTTTCTCGGTCATGGGAGAAAATGGAAATATGTGAAAGAACACTGCCTTCCAGGTGGGGTGCAGACTGTGTGGCATGCTCTGTGGAGGCCCTGTCCCACTCCATTTTTGCTGTAATGACACTTCTTGTCACCTGTGCCTGGCAACTTCTAGTTGAGTTTGGGGATTTGCCTTATTTTAACGTGTGGGACAAAAGTCCCATGAACCCAGAGAAAAGAGTGGGACACGGTCGTGAAGGACACAGTCGTGGAGGACAGGGTCGTGGAGGACAGGGTCGTGGAGGACAGGGTCGTGGAGGACAGGGTCATGGAGGACATGGTCGTGGAGGACAGGCAGAGCCCGACCATTCACCTCGACTCACTCTGGTTTTGCACAAGACGGTGTGGCTGATGATTGAACCCTGACAGACAATGTGGCCTTGGCACCCATCACTGCGGCAGCTACAATTCCACGGCTCCTCTATTTACATGCTGGGTGCCCTAGCCACTAGGGAATACCCTCTCTGGTAGTCACTCTCAGGAGTTGCTGCCTTCAATAAAGCAGCAGTTTCCAATCTTTGGTCATGATCCCTGTGACAAGCCTCTATATCTAAAAGTATTTACATTACAATTCATAACTAGCAAAATTACAGTTATGAAGTAGCAATGAAATGATTTTATGGTTGGAGGTGACCACACATGAGGAACTGTGTTAAAAGGTTGCAGCATCAGGAAGGTTGAGAACCACTGAGATTGAGGCTCAGCCATTAAGAGAAGTCACTTCTCTTCCAGGGAGCTGAGTTTGGTTCCGGCATCCACCCTGGGTGGCTCACAGCTGTTCTTAACTCCAGCTCTCTGGGATCTGATTCCTTCTCCTGGCCTGTGAGTGCACCTGCGCACACATGGCAACCACACACGCAGATACACATGAAGCAAAAACAAAATCTCAAGGCCAGTGAGGAGAGGGGGACCCAGGGACTCAGACCCAGGACTCTGTTGACACAGTTCACCAGGTTAGTATTCAGAGAGGAAGAACAGCCGTCTCCACAGATGACCAAATGCCGCTGCCGAGAAGTCGCCGCCCATCCTGATGAGAAGCTGCAGGAGGACGCATGGACAACTCTTAAGCAGGAGAAAAGAAGAAACCAGAGCAGAATGTGTGGATACTGAGAGAAGAAACTACCACTAAAGAGGCCCAGGCACCCAGAAGGTCCTGCTGAGGAGACTAGGACACCAGAAGGGGCAGCTGCTACCCAGAGACCAGGACAGTGCCTGGGCTCTTGTCTGTGGGCAGGGTGACGAGGAGGACAGTATCGCTGCTCTTTCAGGTCGGGAGAGGTTGGCTCTAGACTCACTACCAAGGCTGGGAACTTTGTCTATCATGTGACAGATGAGACGGAAGAAGCAACGGTCCTGCTGACAGAAGCCTGGGTCGCATGACACCCAGGCATGTCTTGAAAGGAAGCAGGAGGGGGCTTGGGAGGCGGCTCAGGTGGCACAGTGCTGGCCCAGCGTGCGTAAGGCCTGGGTTTGACCCCCAGAGCTGTAAAACTCTGGCATGGTGGTGCATGCACTGGGAAGTGGAGACAGGAGGACCAGAAGCTGAAGGGCAAGCTCAGTTACGTACAGAGTTCAAGGCCAGCCTTGGCTGCTTGAGACCCCATCCCAAAAGGACAACAAAAAGAAACACAAGAGAACTCTTTAAAGAAAACCCTTTTGGTTTCCCATCGGCCAATGCGCAAAGCACACCTGTCCCCAGGTGGACATGCCAGGTAAAATGTCAAGCCGCCTACTACCCATGGGTTCAGTGCAAGCCTGATGGCCTGAGTTCTATCCTGGGACCTCCATGGTGTGGGGAGAAACAGCCCCTCAAGTTGTCCTCCGACCTCATAAACCTAAAATAAACCAAATGTACGAAAACCAAACAAATGGGAGATGGAGTGGTGGCATGTCTGTAATTCCGTTTTTTTCGAGGCTGAGGCAGGAAATTCATGAGCTCAAGGTCGTTCTGGAATATACAGAGAGACCAGGGAGACCCTCTCTCAAAATAAAAAGGTAGTTTATACACTCCCTGCTCCTTGAAAGTCTGTAAGGTTCAGATGGAATCGTGCCTCTAATTAGAATCAGCGGGAGCACAGAACTAACCCATCGTTTATGAGAGCAGTCACAGAGCAAGAGTTGGAACAGAAGGTGCAGGAAAAGCCCCACAGCACACACACAAAGATGCAGCAAGAAGTCACAGAAGAAAATGACCTGAAAACATTAGAAATAAAGCCAGCTCTAGAGTTTTCTTCCTAGAACATGCCAAACAGACTAAGTAGTTGGTGTTTAATATTCAGTATTTTAAAATATAAAATAAGAAAAGGCAGTGGATTTTATTGTAAGAATGACGTGAAAACAAAACCCAAAGCATCTCCCCAGGCCCGAAGTTGCCATTTTTAAAGCATAAAGGGCTCTTAAAAATGAGAGGGGAGGAGTCCGAGAGGAGAGGAGCCCAACTGAGAAGGGAGGAGTCTGACTGAGAGGGGCAGGGTCCGACTGAGGGGGGCGGGGTCTGACTGAGGGGCAGGGTCTGACTGAGGGGGGCGGGGTCTGACTGAGGGGCAGGGTCTGACTGAGGGGGGCGGGGTCTGACTGAGGGGCAGGGTCCGACTGAGGGGGGAGGGGTCCGACTGAGGGGGGAGGGGTCCGACTGAGGGGGGAGGGGTCTGACTGAGGGGCAGGGTCTGACTGAGAGGGGCGGGGTCCGACTGAGGGGGGCGGGGTCTGACTGAGGGGCAGGGTCTGACTGAGAGGGGCGGGGTCTGACTGAGGGGCGGGGTCCGACTGAGAGGGGAGGGGTCCGACTGAGGGGGGCGGGGTCTGACTGAGGGGCAGGGTCCGACTGAGGGGGGCGGGGTCCGACTGAGGGGGGCGGGGTCCGACTGAGAGGGGCGGGGTCCGACTGAGGGGGGCGGGGTCCGACTGAGAGGGGAGGGGTCCGACTGAGAGGGGAGGGGTCCGACTGAGGGGGGCGGGGTCTGACTGAGGGGGGCGGGGTCCGACTGAGAGGGGAGGGGTCTGACTGAGAGGGGCGGGGTCCGAACCTTCCCCCCACCCCCAAATGGGGAAGCTTCTCCTCGCAGTAGGTGGCAATGACCACCAAGCAGTCAACACACAGAGACTGTGGAGAGCCCAGCCCTAAGGGACATTTGGAGACATTTGTACCACACCCTCCTCCAAGGCTCTGGATCTTCAGGAAGAGGGCACTGAAAGATTTATAAGAGCCAGCAGCAGGGGCTGGAGAGATGGACGAGCAGTGAGGAGTACACAGTGCTCTCGCAGAGGACCTGAGTTCTGTTCCCTGCACGTAAGTCGGGCAGCTCACAGCTGCTTGTAACTCCAGCTCCAGGGATATCTGATGCCTCTGGCTTCCCAGGTGCACTAACATGCACCCATCCCACCACCATGTAATTAAAACAAATTCCTTTTCTTGTTTTTTCTTCATTTTTCGAGACAGGGTTTCTTTGTGCAGTTTTGGTGCCTGTCCTGGAACTCACTCTGTAGACCAGGCTCGAACTCACAGAGATCCACCTGTCTCTGCCTCCTAAGTGCTGGGATTAAAGGCATGCACCACCACCACCTGGCTTATTTATTTTGTTAAGTATTTATTTATTTATTTATTTATTTATTTATTTATTTATTTATTTATTTATTAAAGGCACACGCCTTTAGTCCCAGCACTTGGGAGGCAGAGACAGGTGGATCTCTGTGAGTTCGAGGCCAGCCTGGTCTACAGAGTGAGTTCTAGGACAGCCAGGGCTACACAGTGAGATCCTGTCTCAAAAAACCCAATAATAAATAAATATATAGAGCCAAAGGTGCTCGATTATATCTGTCATGAAAATGGTGTTTCCCAGACCCCGCTGGACACATGAACACACAGCAGCTGTGACAGTGTGCTAAGACCAACACACGGGCAGCTGACAAAACCCCTCAGAGGAGAGTAAAGTGGACAGGTAGTCCCACCCCAGCTACCCGCCTGAGAAACTCCTGGGAGAGGGGGAGTCTTTTAATGTGACCCCTGATAGGATGACCACATACCAGAGCAGACTCAATGGAAAAAAAGGAAAATAGAGAAATCTCCAAGGTGGGTGAGAAGGGGTGAGGGTGGGGTAGAGATGGAAGGGGCTGGTGGTGAATATATTTAAAATACATTGTATGTAAATTCCAAAGAATTAAGAAAAGTATCACTAAAAAGTGAATGAGAAGGGGTTGGAAAGATGGCTTAGAGGAGCAGTTCTCAATCTGTGGGTCATGACCCCCACAGGGTCACATATCAGATATCCTACATGTCATATACTTACATTATGACTCATAACAGTAGCAAAGTTAGTTAGGAAGTATCAACGGAAATAACTTTATGGTTGGGGGGGTCACCGCAGCATGTATTAAAGGGTCGCAGTGTTTGCTGTGTGAGTATGAGCATCCAAGTTCGGATCTCCAGAACTCAGCCAAGTTTAACAGCTGCTCCTGTAACTCCCAAGCTGTCGGGGAGCCACAAGAGGTCCGGGGCTCACAGGCCGGCCTAGGGGAACAGCAGCTCCAGGTTCAGGGAGGACCTTGTCTCAAAACAGGTGAAAGACACGGGATGCTAAGCTCTGGACGCTGCACGCAGCTCTGCATGGGCAAGTGTGCCCACACATGCATGTACCCTGAGGAGAGGGGAGGTGAGGGGAAGGGAGGGGATGAATATTAAATAAGCTGGAGGAAAACCACCAAGCCAAAAGCACCAACAGGAGAGATTCCCAAGACAAATGCAACCAGTGGACAGCCACTGACGACAGACCAACATGGGGGCCGTGGAGACCTTTAGCTCTAGAGTAGGTAACAATGGCAATCGTGAAAAGCACAGTGTTGCTGAGCTGGAGTTGGCATGTGGAGAAAGCTAGCCTCATGCTCCTTTGGGTGGCTTAAGTGGGCTCACCTCCATTTGGAAAGCAAAGAACTAATATTTCCCCCTCTAAAGAAAGCCCCACTCAGGGGACAAAGCCACGCACACAGAAAATCAAGTTATAGGCACTGATGAGAGCCACTGGGGATGACGTCAGTCAGTCAGCAGGTGACCGGCTAAGTATGTCAGAGCATCCTCATAGAAGGGATGGCATGGGGGTGAGGCTGCACCCCACAAAGCCACAGACAACAAAACCCCAGCGCCAAGCATGAGGAGCCTGCAGGCTGTTGGTCAGGGGGACTATGATACAGGTCACTGCTGTTGCCCTAGAACTGGAAGGCAGTACGCTGTTGCTGAAGGTGCTGTGCATGTTGGACACGGGACTTGGAGAAATCAAGCTGGAGCTGACCTGGAAGCCTTCTCCCTGAGGATTAGCTCTCAAGTAGACAAAGGGCTGTGGGCTGCCGAAGGAGCAGAGCAGTTAAAATCCTACTCAGCTGTAAAGCCCGTGATCTGTGACGAGGAACAGTGACACCTGTATTTTGGAGGTAACCGACGCCTCCTAGCTGGACTTAAGGCCTGCTCAGTATAGGAAGATGCATGCCTGCTAATATAAATCTAGGCAAATACCTGTGGCTGGTAAGCCCATGCCTAAATCAGTCTGATTCCCACCAGCATTCTAAATACTTGCCCCTTATAAACACAGAGAAGCTCAGCTCTCACTCCTCATCCAAGAAGCTTCTCTTTGCAGAAGACAAGACCATTATAGAAGCCGCAACTGGCCAAAATGCAAAGACCATCTGACTGTAGGTGCACATGCCCAACTGATAAAT
Organism: Peromyscus maniculatus bairdii; assembly: GCF_049852395.1. Taxonomy (NCBI): domain Eukaryota; kingdom Metazoa; phylum Chordata; class Mammalia; order Rodentia; family Cricetidae; genus Peromyscus; species Peromyscus maniculatus. The sequence goes on along the minus strand of NC_134855.1, from coordinate 6,366,977 downwards.
ACACACGAGCTCTACCCCTAAAAGTTCAAGGAACATGGCAGGTGGTGTTGGCAGGAGGGGGGCGGGAGATAATGTAAGAGCCAGCGAGCCAGGACGCCAGCTATGAGATAGTGTCCTCTGTTTAAAGCAGGGAGATGTACCCATTAAATCTCAACAACATGGCTGCTCACACAAGACCTGCACAGTCACACTATTAGCTGACATCCCAATGTGGACAAGGGAAAAATCTCACACGGCCCCAACACTAGAGGAAGAGCTATAGGCAATTAATGGCTGCCGAGAGAGGGAGAATCAGTCTTCTTGAGAGATGAACCCCTGATAGGTTATCCGATGCCATGTGGTCAGCCAACCCAGTGTGGTCAGTCCCAAGTGCAAAATGTACTAGCAACACTAAATGGCCCCAGTGGTGTGTGTGTGTGTGTGTGTGTGTGTGTGTGTGTGTGTGTGTGTAACAATAATTGAAGAGGTCATGAAGTTGAAAGGGAGTGGGAGAAACCCAAGAGAAGCTGGAGAGGTAATGGAGTGATATAAATACAGTGTTTGTGTATAAAATTCTCAGAAAAAGTATTTTTAAAAAGGCAGAGAACGTGGCCATTAGAAGGAACGAGCTGTAAACTGCTTTTTGGCCCGTGGTGGCTGCTGTAATAGTCTCCATCTGCTGTGAAAGAGGCTGCCTTGATGGAGGGAGAGCTCCGGTTACCTGTGGGCATAAGGGGAGGTATTTAGAATGAGCGGGAGTGGGGGGCAGGTTACAGAACTGTGATTGCAGGCAAGCTGATCTAATGGTGTGTGTGTGTGTGTGTGTGTGTGTGTGTGTGTGTGTGTGTGTGTGTGTGTGTGTGTGTGTGTGCATGTGTGTGTGCGTGTGTGTGTGTGTGTGTGTGTGTGTGTGCATGCATGCACGCGTGTCCAGGGTGGGCAGCGTGGGATGTTCACTCTACTCCATGTGTTTCTAGGTTTGCATTTTTATGCATGTGCAATAGTTGTCTGTAGGGAAAACACACAACACTGAAAAAGCTGATGTCTGGGCCAGACAAGATGGCTCCGCTGGAAAGTGCCAGCCACCCAAGCAGGAGGGACTGAGTTCAGATCAGAAGCATCTGTGTAAAAGCCAGTATAACCCCCGTGGTGAAGGATGGAGACGGACAGACACCTGGGGCTCATTGGCCAAGCCAGCCTAGCTGAATCAGTGAGCTCCAGGTTCAGTGAGAGCCCCTACCTCAAAACTGAGGCAGAGGATGAAGGAAGATAGCATGTTGACTCCTGGTTTCTGCATGCACACACGCACATGAACACGTGTGCACACAATCTATTCTGACTGGCAAGCTGCTTCAAATGATACCATACCAACAAGATCGGTGCTGGTCTGTGGCATGAATTGTGGTTGTAGAGCATGTGGCAGGGTGAACCAAACTCCTCCCACATTTCGGAAGACATCTTTTGTGCCTTCAGAAAAGCCAGTTAGCCCACCCATTAGGTTCTTTAAAAATTAAAAACAATTTCTTTGCAACTGGCAATCATCACATGTATGCTGACAGCTCAGTGTGGGCACACTGTAAACTGGTGCAGTCGGCTGACTGGCACACCATACCTTACCAGCATACCATCTTCTGGGGTTTCTTTGTTTTGAGCTGGAATGGTCTCAAGCCAGTGTGAGCTCTGAAACTTGGGTGGTAGCTGGGGCCTTTGACGAATATATAAGAGGAAATAAGAGTATTCCAGCTTAATTACACCTAGTGCATGAAGTAGGCAGATTTATTTTTCCAAATATTTCATCTTTCTGGCTGAAAATAAAGCCATTGACACTGGGTGGAGAACCTTGCATCTTACCTAGAAGAGAGGCGGCCATGTAATCTGTTGCAGTTCAAGACCTAACCACTAGATGGTGGAAAGGGACCATGTATTTCTGCGGCTGCACCTCAACCCTTCAAATCAGTTCACATTCATAAGCACAAGGAAAGCTTTCCAACAGCAGAAAAGAAGGAACAACTGTGCTGGATCTGAACACTTAGCTTCGATAAAATTGGGACTCTGCCATTTCATTATGAATGCAAAAACCTGCCTGGCTCTCATCCGGCAGACATAACTCCCCAGCCCACCCTAACCTCGTTCATTTGAAGAGGTCCCAGCAAAGTGGACATCCAGAAGTTGAATTTGAAAATTCTTTTAACCTCATGCTGCCACATGCGTTTCCATTAATTTCACCTTTGAGTCGTGACGTAAATGCTAGCGGATCAGCCCCAAGCCAAACAAGCAATAAGCCCCATTTTTCAACAGGCAAACACATAAAGATGTCAGCTCAAACTGTTTACTAATTAACACTTAAAAAGACACAAATTAGATATGCGTGGCTAAGAGCAATTATAATCAAGACGAATTCCTCTAGTCATTTGGGAACTGGAAAAAAAAGCCTAATTGCTGGAACCAATGTTTTAAAAACTGAAATCATGCCAGTTAGCAAATATGTTCATTTAAAGAGTATCTCACGTGACTACACTCCTGAGGCCCGACTACAAACGCGAGAACAAGGATAATATTTAGGGATAAAATTAAAATTTTAAGCTCTCTTAGATTTATAACTTCTTCATTAAATATGTCTGCAAACAGCAGCCCATAAAAACCTGTAGCAATTAAGTGGTTAAATGAACTGCCTCCCTTGTCAATTTTAAGGGGGTGATTAATATTAGATGGTCCCTCTGCTAATGAGACTCTCCCCCTTTCAGCTTTCAAGTCCTACAAAAAATGGAGACTGGCTGTTCCACCAGTAAGAGAGGTAGGCTAATGAGAGAACACCTCGCCACAGCCCCATGTGCCCACCAAGGGTTCTGGGTGAGCTGGTTCACATGGAGCCTGGAGGGACTGGTTTCCCAGCTGCGCATGCCCTTTCAGGACAGGGATGCACTGCTTCCGATTTAAAAGGTTTGTGTGGGATGTGCCTCCCTGCCCTGCCTCTTGGCCCATGAGACCTGGGGTGGAGAGGGCAGTGAGGTTGATCTGGTTGGGGTGGAGGCCCATGGCAGTATAGGTAGGTGGAGGCAAACGGGATGCAGGCAGCCGCGGCAGGGATGGTTTTCCAGGAGGTGGCTGGAAAGAGAGTGTGGGGCACGCCCACCCTGGCTGCGACAGGGAATCCATCAGATGGAGAAATGGGGCAACTGCTTACAAGGGAAATAAAGAGCTGCGGAGACGGGAATATTTATATGCCCATCTACTCACTCATGGGAAGATGCTTCATCATGGACCGCTGTGGAATTGCATTTTTCCTCGTTCCTCAACAGAGCAGCTTTTGCTGGAGCGCGCGCGGGGTGGGGCGTGGGGTGGGGAGGACAGTGTGGCTGTGTGAGGACAGTAGCCCCACACCACCCTCCCACAGAGGCAAGAAAACAAGAGGAAGCCATGCTGGGACAGGCCAACAAACCTTGTGTGACCCCTTGGTCACCTCCCATGGGAAGGGGAGGCAGCAAAATTCAGCCTATTGCCTTGATCTAACTGACAGGAACCCTGCTGAGGCCTCTGCAAAGATGGGCAGAGAGGAGCGTGTGCCAGCCTTCCAGGCTGAGTTACTGTATTAATCAGGGCTTCATTCATTTCCACCACCCACATCTCAGTGTGTGCCTGAATGGTGAGGCTTTTGTCTTCAGTGACTCCTCCCCCGCCACAATGCAGCTTAATGGCATGTATTTTGACTCTAACTTTTAAATAGCACCTTTCTTGTGTCTTCCTGTAATCTAAGGGCTGTGCATGCCGGGAAGCTCTGGAGCATGACAGCTGAGGCACACGAAGGTCTCTGCCAGCTGTGAGGCGCCCAGTAGGGACACCATGCTATGGGGTTGGTCCATGAGGCCTGTGCTCCAGCTGGGGTTGGAGAGGCAAAGGAACTTGTCTGAGGTCTGAGCATGGCTATCAACTCTGGAGGCAGAAGTAGGCAGATCTCTGTGAGTTCAATACCAGCCAGAGTTTTACATACTGAGACCCTGTCACAAACAAACAAACAAACAAACAAAAAACCCCAAACCCCAACTAGGGGAAGATTTAGCATCTGACACAGGCAGACTGGGAACCTGCCCACCATACCATATCACATCTACTAACACACGGCACTCACCACAGACATGCACACTGCTCACCTGTGTCCTGCCTGTAAAACTATCCTGTCACCTGCACCATCTGAACATGGACACCAAGATTCCCCAGAGTCCTGTCCATGACACCATGTCACCTCCAAGAGAGCATGCTCAGTGAGGTGGTCTGAATGAGAATGGCCACCACAGGCTCATGTATTTGAATGCTTGGTCCTCAGTTGGTGGGACAGTTTGGGAAGGATCTGGAGGTATGGCCTTGTTGGAGGAGGTATGTCACTGGGGTGGCCTTGGTTGTCCTGCTTTTTCTGTATGAACTTGTGAATGGGATGTGAGGTCTTAGCTTCTGCTCTAGTGCCTGCCTGCCTGCCACCATGCTTCCCGCCATGATGGTCATGGACTAGCTCTCAGAAACTGTAGGCCAGCCCCCAGTTAGATGCATTCTTCTGTAAGTTGCCTCAGTCATAGTGTCTCTTCACAGCAATAGAACACTAACTAACACACTCAGCCTGATGGTGGACAGACAGACTGGCCAGCTGTCTTCAGGGATGGGCACTACTTCTTCAAACTGTGCCCTCTCAGGAGACGGGGCAGGGGTATACTTATAGGCCACACTTAGTCCTCTTGTTTTCCCTGGAACCACCTGCTGACTGCTTAGTCACCGTCAGGGACTCTGGCTGTCCACTGGACCTCAGCCCTGGTTTCTCTTGCAGGATGGCTGGGCACTGCTTCTGCCCACAGAGGAAGTGCTTCCCAGACACCTTGCTCCCACTGTGGGGAGGAGCTAGGGGCAGGGTCCTAGATGTTCAGGTCTAGCCTGTGCTCCAAACTCACAGATGGCCAGTGAGATGGCTTACTGGGGAGAGACCTGCCACCAAGCCTGATTACCCGAGTTCCATCTCCGGAACTCACACGATGGAAGGACAGAACAGACTATGCAAGTTGTCTTCTGACCCCCACACTCTGCGTCAGGATGGAAAAAAATTAAGCACCCTATTTTTTGTTTTGTTTGGGGGTGTGGTTTAACAAGTGTAAAGCACAGAACTGCCAGTGAGCAGAGCATGTTTCCAGCAGACCCTGGGCTCCTTCATAGGGGCAGCTGGGGCAGCAGGGAATGAAAAGCGAAAACCAAACGTCCTGACCCAGAAGGCACATGCCAGCTCCCGGGCCCCACACCTGTTCTAAGGGGCTCCCTAGCAGTTCCAGTGCCCTGCTTGCTCCAGGCCCAACACTGCATGCAGGCCATGGCGGAGGCCTCTTCAGGTTTCCACATCACAGAAGCGACCCTGTGTTCGGGTTAGGAGAGGCAACATCGAGCTGCTCCCAGGAAACTCACTGAGGTGGCTGCAGAGGATGGCACTGTCCTTGGGAGTGTGGGCAGTGACGTCCGAACACCATGCCGTGAAGCACATGGGTGGCAAGTGTAGGTGACTTTCAAGTCCTCAGTGACAGACGCTGTGCCACCCCCACTCACGGTGGCCCTTGCTTCCACACCCCGTTTCCCACCACTCACTGTCCCCACACCTTTCTGCGTCTTCCCCATGGCAACTTTGACAGAATTCAGCAGCAAATGCAGGCCTGTCTTCTTACCGAGACTAACAGTGAGAAACAAAACAAGATGGCACCCCTCAGCTGCTGACCAGGATGGGCAGACAATGCCTCCTGCCCCGGCCCCAGGAAAAGGGGGGGCAATAGTGATGGGTGGGGGCAATGGGACGCTACCAGCTCTGCAGGTTCAGGTCCCGCTCCAACCCCCCCCCCCCCCCCCCCGTCTCAGCAGAGCATGGCTGGTATTTCCATTACTACTCCATCTGACAGAAAAGGAAACTGAGGCTCAGAAAAGTCAACTAGAAGAGTTGGGATTAAGCCCACAAGCTCCTTCCAGAGCTGTCCTCAGCACCCAGTGTTGTGTCTTGGGGGAAGCCACACCCCCAGCTCAGTGCTGAGGTAAAGAAAATACACATTAGAACAGGCTAGGCCAGGTACCAGCCCTTGGAGTAGAGGGAGGGCCAAGACATCTGGTGTGAATATCACACCTCAGCCTGACAACAGGGTCTTATCTATTCACTGCACCCAGAACCCTGCTGGACTGGTCTCCTAGGCCCCCCACTGTCTCCACCAGGCTGGAGAGCCTCCTTCAAGGGACTTCCAGGCACAGGACAAGGCTAGGCCTCAGTCTTGCCTCATCCAAAGGAGGAAGGAGGTCACCTGGTCCCTCGGGGTGAGAATAAGAGAGCCCCAAATACGAGGACTGTGCCCCCAGAGGTGCCTAAGGAAAAGATGCGGCGGCCAAGGCCGGCAGGCAAGGACAGGGGTAGTCAGGAGGGAGGAGGTGGGGTGCCCCTTCCTGCAGCGCCCAGCCCCAGCACTGGGCGCCCACTGCCAGCAGGGTTCCCACCTGTGCACGCTGCACTGGCCGATCTCCTCGGAGACAGGCTCTCCCTTGCCCTCCAGAGACCGGGAGGTGGCCTGGGTCAGGCAGCCAGGCTCTCCAATTCTGTCCGGGTGACCTCGGTCTATCTTGTCCCCAGAGCAGCTGGAACAGCCCACCCTCTCAAAGCCTCCCTGGGCACCCACAGGCTCCATCCCTCCTGGAGGCCCACCCTATGCTGGGTCTCTGGTTCACAAGCAGCCGGACTGCAGAGCCATTTTAAGGGCAGATGTGACATTCTACACACATCTAGATCTCTAGCCTCGTGGCCAGCCATTTCTCCTGTCGCCAGGCAGCAAGCAAACAAGACTACAGGTGACAATCATGTTTTTAGGATTCACTGAGAATCTAAGACAAAGGGGGAGTTTTTCCTCTTGTTTTTGCTTTGACAGGTTTAGGAATTTGTTGTACTGCACTGATTCAATTTTCCTTGATTCCAGCCATCTTTCAATAATGCAGCCTGCTTCTTCTGGCTGGGTACATACAAGAAAACCCCAAGGAACCCAGGATATTGAAATGGTTCTGCCATTTCCATCTGTGAGACAAATGTCCCTCTCTGAGGAGCTCTGGTGGCAGCACGTGACCATGGCAGTCCTCTCTACACAGAGGATGTGCACACTGACGCCAGTCCGTGAACAGGGCAATGTTAGCATGCCTGGCCTCCTGTGGAACCTCACTGTTTCAGGCCTGGCTCCTCGGAACTTTCCTTTGGACCCTGACCCTGGTGTTTCTTATGATGTCCAGATGCCATCCATCCATCCATCCATCCATCCATCCATCCATCCATCCATCCATCCAGCGGTGTGTGTGTGTGTGTGTGTGTGTGTGTGTGTGTGTGTGTGTGTGTCTAAGTATGAGGGGCCTAGGACACTCCTCTGGATCAAGAGGGTTGACCAAATATGAGACGATCTTGGTGGCAAATGACGGGAGAGGGGACGAGGCACTGGTCACAGTCTATGGCAAAGGCTTTCAAAGTGACTCACTGGTTTTTCCCTCAGAAGGGCTCTTACATCTGCCTTTTCTAGAACAGAGCCCTGATAGAGGGACAGGGACTCTAGAGGAGTGAGCAGTGTCGCAAGCCCAGCGTACGTACTTACCTCCTTTTCAATTTCTGCCAGGGACTTGATGGTGATTCCCAAGAGATCAAAAGGCTGCATCTGAAAACACAGACCAAGTCACCCCTTGCTCTTATGACAACTGTGATATTCAAGCTGCCCTAGTCATCGTGTCGTCCGTGTCCCACCCCCCCTGTCCCCCTCCTCCCACCCCCCTCCCCCACCCCAGTCCCCCACCCTCACCCCCCGGCAAGGAACGGACGTTGTGATGCTCAGTCATTGCGGGTCCAGGAAGAAATCACAAAGTACATGGTGGGCGGAGCCTTCTGTACCACAAGACTACTTTGTCACACAGTCACAGCACTAGGGGGTGTCCAGGGATTGGGTGGGTCATGGCCTCCCGGAGCTGTGCCTAGGGTCAATTAGCTTATCCTATTCCCGGATACCAAAGGAGAAAGTGAGTGAGACTTAGGCTTCTGTGATGGGATATGGGGCTGGAAGTGTCTGGAGAGTGGTGGAGGACCTAAGGGCCTGCAGTGTCTAGGGAAGGCTCTGGTGGATTCCAGGCCTTTGGCAGTGACAGGAGAGGGGAATAACTATCCATCAGCTAATGGTCTGCAAGGTCAAGGTGGCGAAAGTGATAATGTTGCACATTAATGGGGGTCCTGCAGTTCTGTGGACAGTGGGACATTTCTTGCAAATACACAGGTTAAGAGAACCAGCTGCAGGTGACCGGGCTGGACCGGTGAGCTTCCCTGTCTGTGAGGCTGCCAGTGCAGGATCTGTCCAGGTACACTCGTTCTGTGTTTTCATGGAGCAGCAGCAGGCCAGCCTCCTGCAGCCTGGCTGGCAGGTAGCGCCCGAGGTCCCCACAGAACCCAGGACTAGGAGCCCTGCCCTGGGTGGGGAGCTAGCGCTGCCCTGGGCTCCAGGGATGTCCTGCATGGCGCATGGCCAGAGGCTGACTCCCAAGTCCAAGGCTTTGGATTCCAAACTGGCTGCCTTGTGCTACAGGATGGGTTAATCTTCTCTATTCACTTATTCAGCATATTTTCAGAGTGTGAGTGTGGACACACACATGTGGAGGTCAGAGGGCAGCTTTCAGGAGTTGGCTCTCTTTCTGCCTTGCTGAGGCAGGTTTCTCTCGTTTCTGCTCTCGGCCAGCTGGCTCACGACTCCCATCTCTTAGGGGTGCTAGGATTGCACATGCATGCCACTGTATCTGGCTTTGTTATGTGGGTTCCTGGGTTTGAACTCCAGTGACTGGGCTCTTGCCCCAAGCCCTTTCCCCTGCCGAGGCATCTGGATGCCCCTCATATTTACTTTAAAAGCCTGTTAAAGCAGCACAGTGGGCCCTTCTGGTCTGGCTGCAGGGGAAGGGCTGAGCACTGGGCTTGGCCTGCATCTGTGGCCTTGAGTCTTTGCTGAATTGGCAGTAGCACATTGTGAGGGCAAACTTGGGACAGGGCCACCGAATTAGACCCTGAGCTCCCAGGGCTGCTCTACCAGTAGCCACAAAGCAGTTTGGCTATGCTGAAGATGCCAGCCTTCCTGGTGTGAGGATAGGGCTGCCTGGCCGCCTGGCCCAGGAGCCAGCAGAGGTCCAGCTGCTGCATCATTAGCTCTAACTATTCCACTAAACTTTCCCAACTGGAGCTGGTGAGCAGGGCAGAGCTGCCGCTCCCAGGGAGCATGCGGGAGAGGTGCCAGTGTCTCCATGGCAACGCAGCCAAGTGGAATCTGCGGAAGTTCCTTAGACTCCCCATGTCACGTCAGGAGCATTTTTCACGATTAAGCTGCTTACCAGAAGGGCTCAGAGGAGGCCTATTATATTTCATAAAAATGGAAACGACAGAGCAGGTCGGATCGCCAGCCGGGTGGTTTTAAACTGGGTCCAAGAGAAACACTGTGGGGTCTTCGCTGGGCCAAACTAGGGCCTTGGTGTTTAGTGATGCCTCAAAGCAATCTTCTACAGGAAGGATAAAAGCCAGAAACAAGTTTACTGACCCAGCATGGCTGAGAGGGTGAAGGCTGTCCTGAAGATCAGGCACCATCAGAGGGGTGTCTCCAGGAGGGCATGGAACCCAGTGCAGGGTCCTGGCTCTGGCAGGCACCTCGTGTGGTCTGGATACTGGCCTCTGCCCTTGGCTGGCTCACCTAGCTCCTCTGTCATTCAAGAAGCTCAGGGTGAGAGCACAGCCAGAGGCCCTTGACACTCGTGCCATAGCAGAGCGTGTGGCACACACAGAAGGCAGCGATGACAGTGGGAACAAGGCCAGCTCCGTCACTGTGAAGTAAAAACTCAGACCACGTGTGGGGACCAGCAGCAGCAGGAGGAGGAGGCGGGCAGATCTGAGTTTGATGACAGCCTGATCTATGTAGTGAGTTCCAGGCCAGTCAGTGCTGTATGTCTCAAAATAAAACCGTTGAGTCTGGTTGTGGTGGTGCGTGTTTTAATCTCAGCACTCAGGAGACAGAGGCAGGTGGATCTCTGTGAGTGCAAGGCCAGCTTGGTGTGGAGAGCTAGTTCGAGGCCAGCCAGGGCTGCACAGTGAGAGTCAGTCTCAAACAAACTGCTAGACTGACTAAGCTCGACTAGGGAAACACTTTGCAACTGTCCGACGCGGCTCAAATGCCAAAGCGTGGCCGTATGCACTCGTCTGCTAGTGTCTCGAGAAGCTTGGACCCCACCTGCTCTTTCCTTCCCCTTCTCAAGCATTTGCTAGGTGCAGGCCCCAGCTGAAGGGCCCAGAGATGAGCAGAACGCATCTCAGCTCTCAGAAGTTGTGCCTTCTGGTTTTAGGGTTCAGCATCCAGAGTAAGAGAATCATCGGGCAGAAATGCTTCCACGGGCCCAGGGGGCTCCGGGGTGCTAAGAGCAGCTCATGCACACAGAAGCTGAGGGACTTCGGGCTAAGGTGGGAGAGGGGGAGGGGATCATGCATTAAACTTACACTTTCTGGGATGCAGGAAAACTTCTCTGAAATCATGAAAGGCACACCATCCATCGCTGTAAGAGGAAAGAAGAGAAAGGCATTGAGGACACCATTGCTGTCCAGGAAGCTAATCTGTCAGTCCAGAGAGAACCGACCAGTCCCTGGCTGGAGCAGGTGCTGCCCAGTTCAAGTGAGTGGGAGTTACAGAGTGGGGCAGGGTGCCCTCCATCCCCAGGGACCACATCCCCAGGGATGCAGAGAGGGCGGGGGAGTAGCACAGGGCTGGTCCGGAAGCCCTCTCCCAACCTTACCCAGGAGTCTGACCTATGTCCTAAGTGGTGGGAGCCACTAAGGGCCTGACAGCAGGAAGAAAGTGACATGTGGCTAGGAGGGGACAGAAGAGCATTCTGGGAGGAAGCTGGCCTAGCATGTCCATTGTCCATTCTCTAGGCTGAGCCATCACCTCTCCTGGGTGGTGTTAGGTGCTCATCAGGGTCTCCATGGAAAGACAAGCCGTCTGGTGGTCAGAATGACTGAGCTTGAGTCCTGGCCTGGGCGTGTGGTGAAGTCAGTCACGTGTAAAAGAAGCATGGCTAATGGCTTCGAGGTATGCTTTGGGTCTGCAGTGAAGTGTGCCCAGAACTTGCCAGAGCCGTGAAGAGTGGACTCAGTGTATGTGGGAAAGGGGAACACGTGCTCACGGTGACTGATTCCTTGTCAGAGTTCAGGGCTGAGTCCGACAGGACATGAGGGGAGGGGTGTGGAATGAGCAGCCCGTGAAGGAGAAATGCAGGGACCTGGAAACTCAGTTCCTTTCTGCACCACATCCCCTGCAATCTACGTGTGTCTACATCTCCACCACCAAACTGGTGGCAATCTTGCCACAGAGGAGCCTGTGATGCAGGGTCCTCACAGTGTGACACCAGTCTTGCAGAGACCGGATGGAGCTGAGGCAAAATTCAGCCTACACTTCTGGCCCTCAGCGTAGGCACCTGCAGCCTGCAGTGAGAGGGAGTTTGTGGCAGATAGAGGTTGTGAATGGACATTGCACGCCCCACCCCCCCTTTCCTAAAATGAAGGCTTCCTTGGTATTCAAGGCCAACTTCTAGGGCTAGGGCAGAAGAGAATCAGGAGTGGAGAGGAGAGGAAGGCGCAGAGCCTGGCCCGGAGTGCAGTGCCATCTACAAGATGTGCCCTGCGGGGTGTGTTAAGCTGTGTCCCCAATACTGCTGGAGGGAGGGAACAAAGGGCAGGGCTGGCCTGCACCCGAGCCCCTCTGCAGGGCCACCTGCTGTGTGCTTTCCAGGCTCGGCAAACGCCTGCAGCAGGGACCGCCTCCCACTGCAGCTGGGCCCCACAACCCAGAAGAGGGCATGATGTATGCGACACTAGCCCAGGGAGGAGGGACAAGGTCCCAGATAATGTCGTAGACCCACATGCAAACACCCCGTATGACCTGAAAACCTATCACAGCAGACAGTACCATGAATGAAGGATCCTTGGAAAGCCACAAGCTTGCCAGAGAGGGATGGAGGGCCCATCAACACCCAGAAAGGCCTCCATGGCTCCTGCCACTGGCCACCCAATGTGAACTCTAAGCTTCCATTTACCCCGCACAGCTCTTGTGTGCTCTAACCTCAGATGCTTGCTGGGTCCAGGGCCCTCATATCACTTCTGATCACTTTGAGATGACGAAACAGAGGGTCCAGAGGGAGAGCCTACCAAGGTCATATGGGCAGGAAGCAGTAACCTGGAAGCCCTGACTCAGGACAATTGGACACAGATGACAATTGACACAAGCACTGTGCAGGGACTAATGATGCTTCCCCTTAGCCACTTCTACAGTGACGTCCTCACCGGGACGCTTGCGGGAGCTCGGGGGCAGAGTGTTTCACACCGTGAGAAACATGAGGCTGCCTGACAGTGGCCACCAGGAGGGTGGTGGCAGGTACACTCCTGCCTGGACGGGCAACAGAGATGGAAGCCCCTTGCGCCCAGTCCTGACGGAAAGAAGCCATTTGGTAAAGTGACTGAGGTCACCTTTGGTAAAGGGGACTCACAGCAGGAGGTCGGGCAGTCAGACACTCCTCCCATTCACGAGAGAACAGATCTTAGCCCATCTGGTAGAGCCAGCAGGGCAGCGCTCAAGAGAAACCACCTAGATCGGCCTCCCAGTGCTCAGGACACATGGAGGCAGATGTGACCTCCAGGCCATACTTACCGGCCAAATTGCATTAAAAAAAAACCTAGTGTGTGTGTGTGTGTGGTTGGGTGCAAGGCACTGGAGAGATGGCTCAGGGGCTAAAATCTTTCAGAGGATACTGGGTTTCATTCCCAGCACCCACATGGCAGCTCACAAGCATCTGTAATTCCAGTTCCAGAGGATCCGACACCCTCCTCGGGCCTCCTGGGCACTGTATGTGGTGCCCAGACAGGCATGCAGGCCAACGTTCACACACATAAAATAAATATGTCTTAAAAAAATCTGGTAGGGGCTGGTGAGACGCTCGGCGGGTAAAGGAGCATGCTGCGCAAATTCAACAAGTTGAGTTTGAGCCCTGGAGTCACAGAAAGGTAGAATGACGGAAATGACACCACAAAGTTGTCATCTGGCTTCCACAGTGGCATCCACCTCCCCTTCCATAGGACGCAGCCTGCACTGGAGAGGCAGATTAACCAACTGCTCTGCAGGGGTCAGGACATCACCTGTTATCTGAGAAGAAACACGGGATAGGAACCTAGAAGGAATGCTTGTTAATCGGCCAGCAGTGAAATCTGATGGAGGGCACAGAATATTGACATCTGGGCTACGTCAGAGCATGGAATTCCCAGGGTCAATGTCACACCTTGTAGTTTAGGGCCATCTCTACTGGATGAATGGGAGACGCGCACAGTAACAAAAGGGGATGCCTTAGTGCTGGTTGGACACATCATATGATTTGATTGTGAACATGGAAGGTGCCCTCCTCAAAGCCACAGTGCCACAGCATGGCCACAGGTCTGCTTTGAGCTTGTATAATATTCTCGCATGATCATCCTGAGAGCCGTGAAAACAGGGAGGACATTGTAGGGCCCTAAGTTAAGTCCACATGGAAATAGAGAGGCAGACTCAGGCCTGCTGCCCCGGGGAGGTGGGACTCTGCCCAGTACCCAGCACTGCATCTGACACATGGGGAGAGGCAGGTTGGGGCTTGTGTCTGGAGAAGAGAAGGCTGGAGGTGGGCTAAGAAGCCACAGCTGCGGGGAGGAGGGCTGGCCGGACCAATCACGGTTCAGGGTCTCACTTCCTCTTGGAAGATGTACTGCACAGAGCGAACAGGGAGAGCAAGTGATACATGCTGGGCCGGAGCAGGGCCTGTGTGTCGCCGTTTAGCTGTAGGAGGGGTCTTATCTGGACGGCCTTCCATATTTGAAAACATTCAGAGGTTTGGCAAACATAATCCCTAAAAATGTTGGCAAGCATTTTTCACATGGTCCCCAAGATTGCTCGTAAATCATCTCTGTCCTCCTTCTGATGGGGAGCCCTGTTCTCCCCCTTCCTCTCTCCTTCCCCAGCCAGGGCTGGTATGTTTTCATCACGACTGTTCTAGAGCGGAAGCATGGATTGCTGTCTTAGCTACTGGGCTCTCACTGACCCTACTCAGGGCCACACACTGCTGTGACTTGGTTCACAGGGTCAACGTGCTCTGCCAACCAGCAAGAGTTAGGGCAGGGCTTCTCCCTGATCCTGCCTGATCTGTGTGCATGGTCATGTCACAGAAGCGGGTACTGGTCCTTCCTCCGGGTAGGGTTCCCAGGGTGACATTACAAAGGCTCCTCCAAGCCTTGGAGGTAACGAGAGAAGAAGGTGGAGGACCCGTGGTCCCCCCAAGGTCTCTTCCACAGAGGAGAGCAAGGAACCAGGCTCCTTCCCTTGTACGAGGTGGTGAACCTTCAACCTCCTACCTGCAGCCTCTTCACACAAGTCAGGCACTCAGGAGTTTCAGGGCTGTGACAGAGCTAGTGTTCAGGTCCACAGCCTGGCCTGTGGTGGAAGGATGGGCTGGTGGCTGTGTCCACACTGGGCCACCACACTTTTGAGCCTGTCTAAAGTGGGCCTCACACTCCAGTGCTCAGGAGCAGACTCTTTACATCAACGGACACACTTGACGACAGCAGCCAGGGGTCTGCTGTGGGGACAGCATCCCGGCACTGTGGCTCCCGATATCTGACTAGAGCTGTGTCCCTTTAGTGTCAGGCCACTGCTTTCTTCTTTTTACTTAAAAAAGAAAATTGGTGGCAGTTTTAACAAATGCCGATCCATGGATGGAGCAACAAGGAGCAGATGAAAGCGAGGATGTGCCGTGGGCTCCGTAGCGCAATTAGCATTCTCCTAAACAAACGAGCTGCAACAGAGCTGTAATTAAGCAGGCCTGTAATTAAGTATATGCCCTTTATCATAACGATCATGCTTAAAAATGGCACGAAGCACGGAACTGTGTTATTAATGCTGTAATCCCAGACTGAAGAGCAAGTACATAGAAATCTGCATGTCAGGCCTGTCACCGCGAGTGTTTGTAAAATACATTAAAGAAAGAGGCCCCCAAACAATGAGCTCGTTCAACTGTTCTTTTTACAACCAGCCAGCACAAGTCAAGAGGACTGTGAATGCTTACTGATCCTGAGGTTTAAACAAATAAAGCCGTAATCTGCTGCATGCCTCACCCCCGCTGCAAAGAGGGGGTGTCTAGAGCTGTGTTCTCTGCTTCCGCTGACCCAGACCCCATCTTTGCTGCTCTCAGGGAAGCTGCCCAATTTGCATGCTGCATCTGGTTGAACATCAAATTGGATTTCTGCTCCCACAGATAACTCTATGAACCTGTAGGAAGCCTGCCTGGCAAATGGGCTCCCCATCATAGCTCCTGCCTCCTCCCTTTGTGTGGAAACTATCATTTTACTTCCCAAAGCCATCCCTAGAGCTCGCCTTTGATCCCCCATCTTGACACATGCCTCAGGCTTCTTCAGACTCTACACAAACCGCCCACTGACAGCTCCCAGGGTTCCGTACCTCGGGCCTCCACATCACCCAGGGTTCCGTACCTCGGGCCTCCACCATCACCCAGGGTTCCGTACCTCGGGCCTCCACCATCACGCAGGGTTCTGTACCTCGGACCTCCACCATCACCCAGGGTTCCGTACCTCGGGCCTCCACATCACCTAGGGGTCCGTACCTCGGGCCTCCACCATCACCCACAGTTGCTCACAGCAGTCAACTCCATCCTTCCTTGACATCTCCACAAGCAGAAGGGACAAGGACACTTAGATTTCATCTCAGCATGCTTGATAAAGAGTCATAAAATAGAGCTGTAAAAATGAAATTTTAAAACCAAACCCCACTCCCATCACCTCTGCTGTTACCTGCTTACAGTCACCACACAGCGCCAGGTGAGCCAGGTAATGGTACCTGGACGTCCTAGAGGAGGCTTGGCAAACTGGCTTACTGGCAGGTAGTCGTTTTTGGAATGGAATTCAATGTGGTTGGAGTGGTGGGGGGCCTTTAATCTCCTGTACCTGCTTGGGGCTCGGAGCAGTAAGCAATCAGTATCCCACCCCTTCCCCTCCTTTTCCCAAAGTGGCATTCCCAAAGTCCTTTGCAATTTGGGATGGGAAAAGTGCCAGCAGCTCACGATCTCAAGGCCATTTCTCAAAACTCATTTGCAAACCAAAACACGGGGCGTCCTGCTTTCTGGGTGACTCACTTTGGAGATATCTTTGGAAGATATTTGTAGACGCCTCCGGAGCTGTCTGCTCGGTGACATTCCAATTGAGTTTACACAAGGCCAACAACTTCCTTCTAGGTCCCCAAAGTAATTTGTTTTGCCATGTTATTCATAAGCCAAAAGGAGCAATTTATCAGCAACAGCCGGAGACTCCGGAGCCCCACGCTCAAGAGGAAGAAGAAGTGTGGGCACTGGTGTCAGTCACATGTGTGTGGTGCCCGCTTGCCAGGCATGTGGTTTTGGTAAGTCACTTAATCCCGAGTCAGAGTTTCACCTGCCTCGTCGGCAACGCCGGGGTGGGGGCGAGGCAGCGAGCATGAGTGAGCCGAGCACAGCCGTTCCGCGGCAGCCACTTGACACCTGGTTTTCATATACAGAGCACAGACCGTTTCTTTGGGGGATGAGTTCAGAGCACAACCTCCTACCCCACTGCTGTGACTAGGACAAGGGTCGCTCTATCTGACCCTTCTTTCAACTGTGAAAGAAAATGATAATATCTGGGCCACTCCTGTGGCAATGAGATAAAAACACAAAGCCCATGTACAAACAAGCTTCTTGGTTGGTTAGGGATGATGATATTACTGCTGCACAGAGGAAAAGGCCCTTCACAAACTCCGTGTATCCATATTAAACCATCTTACCCGTGCGTGAGTCCCGGTCAAAGGCTCCCAGAGGTATAGATGCAATGTCTGCCCTGCACTGTGGTATGACGCACAGGGTACCCAGTAGTGCCCTCCCTGCCATCTGTTCTCTTGGCAGTTACAAGCAAAGCTTGATCCAGAAATGAGGTTCTGGAGCAGTCTGGTACCACACAGGTAAGGAGTAAGATGTGAGGCAACTGAAGAAAGCCAAGGCTGCATCTTAGCCAGGTCTCCCAGTGGCCAGAATGTCGTTGTGGTTAAATGTCCCTGAGCTGCAGCTAGGCTTGGGCTATCCTCCACATGAACTAATGAAGGGTCTGTATCCTCAAGAGACCGGCACCATTCAAATACCGTTTGCATTGTGGTTTTGACCTCAAGCCTAGTCCCATGGGCTTTTCTAGAGGACCATGGGAAGAACTACCACGAAAGGGAAATCTGGTTCATTATGAGTTGGGAGGGAAAAAGGGTCACCTCACCCCATGAATATGTCACCTCATAAATATTCCTAAGACTTTAAAATCCACATTACAGAACGCACTAGGCTGCACCCCACCTTGGGGGCAGCCCCCCCATCTCTCTTTGACTGTTGGTTTTGCTCTGCTAAATGAACTTCAGCTTAAAATATCTGTGTCTTGACTGAATTCTTTCCTTCAAGAAAACAAGAACCAAGCCCCCGCCCCCCCTCCATAGGTTCATTTGTTTGATGTCCCCTGGAAAGAGTCCTAAAGGGCTGGGAGCCCGGCTCAGGGATGGAGGCCTCGCTTAAGCGGGTGCAAGGCCTTGGGTTCCACCCCAGCACCACAGGCAGAAACAAAACAAACAAAACTGCTTTAAAGAAGCCCAGGCTAATAAACTAGAGGCGTCTCCCACTAACGGACACTCCCCAGGGTCTGTTGGGCACAAGCACTCTGGATCTCACACACACACACACACACACACACACACACACACACACACACGATCATCTCCAGACCCATCTCTACACAAAATGCCCAACCCTGTCGCTTCAGGTGACGGGGGATTCCTCTCCACATCCCTAGTACCAGGAGAGGAGTGAGACCTCAGCCCTGCTGAGAGCGGCCCTGCTCTAATGCAGACATCTGGTCAGGGAGGGAGGTTCCTGGCCAGCTCTGAGAGCGGGAAGGGTAGGAGGACATGTCCTATAGCCAGGAGGGCCTAGACATCCAGCTAGAACAGCGGCATTTCTCTGAGGAAACTTTATAACTCTGTAATGGCTTTGCTCTAAGACCATTTACACTTGGCTTAAGGTGAAGACAGTTGTCTCAGGTTCACATCCATGGGACTAACGGGAGGCCTCTGTAGTCAGGAGACTCTGGAGTCAGTGCTCACACCTGACGTTCCAAAGCAGAAACTCTAAAGCCCGTTGGCGAGCAGGAGATGAAGCATGGGGGCGTGACTGTGCAGAGCGGAAGGCAGGCCGTCCTTGAGAACAGCAGTCCTCAGGGAGGCGGGCTGCTGTAACACAAGGGCCATTCCCATCCAGCCACTTCACTGTTACTGCAGGCAAGTTTGGGGGCCACTGGACAGGCCCTGCTGGCTGAGCGTCACACACAACGGCCTCTGTGGGGGCGGACACCTCAGGAGGGGAGGTGTGCCTTCCCTTCTGGGGCCTCTTTTTACCTCAACACCAACACAAACCATTTTAAACTGTACTTTTTCTTTTCTCTGAGACGGGGTTTCTCTGTGTTGCTCTGGCTGTTCTGCAACTCACTTTGTAAACTAGGCTGGCCTTGTACTCACAGAGACCTGTCTGCCTTTGCCTTCTGAGTGCTGGGATTAAAGGTGTGCACCACCACTGCCAGCTAAAATATATTGTTTGAATGTCTCAATATATGAATCTGTTTTCCAAGGAATCCATCCCTAAAGGCCAGCTAAGCTAACACACTCTGAACCCTAGGCCAGGGGGGTCTGCATGGGCCTTGGGCCTGTAACTGTTTTCTGTGCATTTATGTGTGCCTGAAAGTATAGAGAAATATACTTCGTGTGTGTGTGTGTGTGTGTGTGTGTGTGTGTGTGTGTGTGTGTGTGTGTGTGTGTCTAGCTAGGGTGACCAGACAGAAGAACCACCGGGGAGACTCTCCTGGCTGGTTTTCCTTTTGTCAATGTGACATGTTAGAGTCACGTGGGAAGAAGACCCTCCATTGGAACAATGCCTCCATCAGACAGCCTGCAGGCAAGTCTATGAACATTTTCTTTTTTTAATTGAAAATTAATTTTCACACAATATATTTTGATTACGGTTTTTCCCCATCCCTGTGGAGTACTTTCTTAATTAATGATTGATGAGGGAGGGTCCAGATCACTCTGGGTGATGCCATCGCTGGGCACGGTGTCCCAGATGGTATAAGGAAGCAGGCTGAATAAGGCAGTAAGCAGCACCCTCCATGGCCTCCGCTTCAGTTCCTGCCTCCAGGTTCCTGCCTGACTTCCTTCGATCATGGACTGTGATACAGAAATATAAGATGAAACAAACCTTTTTCTCTCCAAGTTGCTTTGGCCACGGGGTTTTATTACACAAAACGAAACCCTAAGACAGACATATTGGTACCGGGTTTGTGGGATATTGTTGTGACAGACCTGACTGTGTTTGGGAGAACTGTGGAATCACTTCAACTTTTTGGCTGGAAAAGGCATTGAGTGATCAGGGCTGGCTGAGCTGTTGTGGGAACTTAGAATATAATGCTGAGAGCAGTGCAGATGACAGGGACCCAGCTCATGCACTTTCCAAAGGAAGTAAAGACTCTGTGCTGTGCTATTCTGTAACAAGACTATGCAGCCCTGAAGAATTATCTGTGATCAACACGAGACAGAACCACCAAAGTACAGCCTTTGCCTTGTTGGGACAATTAATACTGGTCACCTGGGGCTGAAGAGTAAGCTGTGATTAAGAAAAGACTAGCATCACTGAGACAAAATCTTCGGGGAGTGTTTTCTCAGCACTCAGAAGTTATGGCCCAGATGGGGCCAAGGCTGCATCTCATGCCGGCCGGCTGGCAGCAGAGTGTGGTATAAGGAGGCAAGAGGAAGAGTCTTGTGAGAGTCTTCCAGGTGATGCTGGCTTTGAAGGCACGAAAAGGTCATGGAGAGCAGCTGAGACTTGGCATCATAAGAGCCTAGGAGAGCCTGCTGGTGAAGGCTCAGCCTCAGTTGCAATAGAAGCCTCAGGACTGAAGGAGCCATGAGGGCAAGTTAAGGCTTGGCACCAGGTGCCAGGGCTGGAGTCCCTGAATAGAGCCCAGGAGAAGCTACTAGTGAAGGCACAGCCCAGTTGCAATGAAGACTCCAGCATTTTAGGGATGCCAGTACTTGGGACTACACCAAGGACAGCAACAGCTGTGGCGGCACCAGCCTGAGCCTGTGGGATGAGCTGTGAGTGCTGTGACTGGTACAGCCCAAGAAGGGGAGCTGTACAAGTCCTGTGGAACCCGGAGGACCATAAGTGAATTCCAGATACCATGCACCATGCTTTCTACACCAGTGGACTTTGGTTTTGCTTTGAAATTATTATAACTGTGCCCTGGCCTTTCCTATTTGAAATAAGAAGTATGTAGCCCAATCTTTGATGTTACAGGAGCCCACAATTAGGAGACTTTAGATATTTTAGAGAGACCTTGTATTTTGAAAGAGACTTTGGATGTTTTAAATAGACTGAAATTTTAAAGTGTTTAAATTCCTAAAGACTGTGAAAATTTTAAAAATTGGAATGTTTTTATTTTGTGATGTTGATATTGAGACGCTGGGGATAAACATAAAAGAACAGGTTATGGTTTAATTGTAGTGCATCAGTGTGCCAAGTTGACAAGGGGTCAATAGTCCTGGCTGGTTTGTTTGCTTGTTTTGTTTTGGTTCAACTTGACACAAGTTAGAGGAATATGGGAAGAGGAACCCAATTGGGACAATGCTTCCATCAGGCTGCTTGTAGGCAAGTCTGGGGGGGGGTATTTTCTTGATTAATGATAGACATGGGAGGGCCTGGGCCACTGGGGGTGGTGCCAGCCTAGGCCTGCAATCCAGGTTGGTATAAAGAAGCAAGCTGAGCAAGCCATGTAGAGCAAGCCAGAAGGCAACAGTCATCCATGGACTCTGCTTCAGCCCTGTCTCCAGGTTCCTGCCTTTAAGTTCCTATCCTGACTTCTTGGATAATGGACTCTGATGTAAAGTATAAGATGAAACAAGCTCCTCCCCAGGTTGCTTTTGATTATGGTGTTTAATTATTTCCCCAAAGCCCTAATTAATACAGGTAGTAAGGCTGGTGCAGGTGGTTGGGGCAAGGGCTGTTTGCAGAAGGAGTGTAGGAGAGGGAACGTACAGAAGCCGACATGGATGGAAGAACTGAGAGCCTGGGAACTGGGCTAGAGCAACAGGAGGGACCCAGGGTGATGGAACGGGATGCCAGGAGTTGCTATGAGGGTGGGCAAGGCAGTAGGCAGCAGATGGGCTGGGGTTTCCATCTAGCATGTGCTTTTTGTGGGGCACTTGTGAGGTCCAACAGAAGAAAACTGGTTTGTGTAGGTTGGAACACCATGGGCAAAACTGTTAGGACTAACTAGTAAGCACAAGAGAGAAAAGTGGGGCCTGGGGCCCTGAGAGAGGGAGAAAGAGAAGAGGGGGTGGGGAGAGAGACTGTGTGGTATGGACCAGAACAGGGTTAGTCAGCATAAACCCGGCCTCAGTGTCTAGGTGTAGGGACTAATATATGGATGGAAGTGCAGGGCTGTGTGTGCACACATGGACACATGCATGGACACATGCTTCTCGGCTGAGGGCCTAGATTCAAGGGCACTTGGGAGCAGCATGCAGGCTTGGAGCCCTGGCTTTTGTTTCTTTTTGTTTCTCTAAAGAAGCAGGCTCTTAGAGAAATGGCTGATTCTAGACTGAAAAGGAAAACCAGGAACTTCTTGAGCCAGAAAACAAAGACACTCACAGAACCACGGAAACATGGAAGCTGGCTTGATGGAGCTCCTGCTGGTAACTACAGGATAGTCTGAGCATCTAAGAAAATGACAAAGGACACAGATGGGGTGGTGCATGCCAGTGATACCAAATTCAGAAGGTTGAGACAGGAGGATTGAAAGTTCAAAACCTGCCTGAGCTACACAGCTGTCTTAGGAAGAAAAAGGAGGTCAACGAACGAGAAGCCACTGGTTCATGCTGATAGAAGCTGATAAACATATCCACAGGCTGAGAGAAAGGCCCTCCGCATCAAATGCCAACCCCCAAATCAGAATGACTGACAGGACAGCCAATGGCTGCCAAGTCCAAGTGTGCCGAGGCACAGGCTGCTCTGTGTGCAGAAGCATCTCACTCCCCAGACTGCACCCCATTATGGAAGGGACAACAGCGACTTCCCAGTGAAAACCCAGGGAAGCTGCGCTAACCCCAGGGCTGAGTTGCGACAGCCCATGGATGCCCCGATGTCCACCCCGAGGAAGAAGACAGACTGACCTGGGTGCTGTCCCTGCGGCATGCACAACACACACCTATGCCAAGAGAAGCTGAACCCAAGTTCAGGCTGAGAGACAGGGCCCAGCACAAGACCCCAGGCACAAGGCACTAAGCGCAAGACAGGGCTCTTCCCTATTCTACTCGCCAACTGAGCAAAGGTGACCGCGCTTCACTCAAACCTGCTTTCCTGTCAAGTCAGCAGCACACACACCAGGTTATTATGTCTACCCCAGGGCTAAGATCCAATTCTTAATAGGAATTATCTCAAACACTAGATTTCTTAATTATGAAGTATATATCTCTGAGGCATCATTAGAAAGTTTTCGAAAGTAGATGCAAATAAATTCAACAGTGGGATCCTTTCTTTTTTCCTAGTGACCCCCACACCAGTCAGAGGAAGCCCTGTGGCCAGGACAGGGTGTCTCTGAGAGTAGACAGGGGTTGGTGGGCTGCAAAAACACCACATAGGCCTAACCCTAACCCTAACCCTAACCCTAACCCTAACCCTAACCCTAACCCTAACCCTAACCCTAACCCTAACCCTAACCCCTAGCCCTAACCCTAACCCTAACCCTAACCCTAACCCTAACCCCTAACCCTAACCCTAACCCTAACCCTAACCCTAACCCTAACCCTAACCCTAGCCCATCCCTCTGCAAAGGGACACGGATGCCATCACCAAGTGTAACTGCTTTCCTTCTCCTCCATCAGGGCTTGGCAATGTGACTTGCTTTGGCACATGGTGTCACAATGTCTATGTGACACCAGTTTGTACACCTGGGAGTGTGGTCTGCTGCTGTGTCCCAGCTGGGCTGGCTGTGTGGAGTGAAGGCCAACGGTCCTGGTTCTGCTCTTCCCACATCAATGAAGGTGTCCCCTGTCATACGTGTGATGGTTCCATTCATGACCATCTAGTCCATCCTGTTGACCACAGAACCCTGAGTGGATATAAATAACTGCTGGCTAGCTCAAGCCCTAAGTCTTAGGGGAGGTAATAAAGCAGAGAAACCAACAGGGGCTTTGAGGAGAAAATTCACAGAGATTTTTCAGACACTGTGGCAGGTTGGGCACACTCCACACACCGTCTGTCTCCAGTTCCCCAATACTAGGTTGTACACTTGCACCACATCTGACACACACTTGCACCACCACATCTGACACACACTTGCTCCACCACATCTGACACACACTCACACCACCACATCTGACACACACTTGCACCACCACATCTGACACACACTTGCTCCACCACATCTGACACACACTTGCTCCACCACATCTGACACACACTCGCACCACATCTGACACTTTACCATTTATGTGGGTTCTGGGGATTGAACTCGGGTCCTCATGCTTAAGGACAAGCATTTTACTGACGGAGCCGACTCCCCCGCCTAAGCCAATGCCTTTACTTTGATTCCATGACTGATTCCTATCGTCCCAAGTATTTCAGCAGTAAGATCAGCCTGTGAACAGCACACACTAGGTAAGTATAGTGTGTCCCCCCGCCCCCCCCCCGCAAAAGAGCCAAAACCTCCCCAAACAACCCCCCCAAAACCAACACCCCCTCCACTCCCCAGACCCAGACCCCAGAGGTGACACCAAGATCTTCCTCTCTGACAGTGGAGTCCAGCCCTACCCTGGCTGTCCCCTGAGGACCGCTCCCATGGTGAAAGGATGAAGACCTGAACGTTAACCATGATCAGGACTCTGCCAGAGAAGGGCACCTCATCCACACAGGGCACAGTAACCATAGCCACCCACCCCACATGGCGTTTTAGCAAGTAATCTCTCGGTGACGGGATGAAAGAGCAGCTGAGACTCAACCAATGGCTGGAGTGACATCCACTGTGACCTGCAAATGTCACGAGTGTGCTGCCGTCTATCAAGTCGCTGTGAGGTACAAAGCCAGAGCTACCCAGGTTTAACATGAACTGTTAGGGGGCATACGGCACCACACACACACAGACACACACACACAGACACACACACACAGACACACACACACACACACACACACATACACATACACACACCATACACACACACACATACACACACCATACACAAACACACACACACACCATACACAAACACACACACACACCATACACAAACACACACACATCACATACACACAACACACTCCATACACACATACACACACATCACATACACACCATACATACCATACACTAACACACACATACCACAACACACTCCATACACATACACACCACATACACACACACCATACATACACACCACACACACCATACATACACACCACACACACCATACATACACACCACACACACCATACACACAGACCACACACACCACATACATACCCCACACACCACATACCCCCCACACACACCACACACACCACACACACACACACCACACACACACACACACACACACACACACACACACACACACACCACATCCTCTAAATATTGGTGGCTGGTTCACTTTGTAGATCTTCCAGAGGAAACAGGTGTGAGGCCACCTCCTGTTTCTGACTGTACTGGTCACCTGACAGCAATCCAAGGCATGATCATCTCCTCTGGCACCTCCCCACCCAGGCAAACAACCCCGCCAGCCACTCTGGCCCACGGTGGAGCTCAGCCTTGAGGTTTAACAACAGCGCCCATGGAATCTCTCCGATTTCCCGAATGGTGAACTTTCCCAGGCAACACGAGCTGAGCTAATGAGCATGGGGATGACAAAGAATCTTCACCCAAGGTTCTTTGAACTCTCCAGGATAATAAGTACTTGTTCCTTTCTACAATGGGCATATAAAAGAGAAGTCTAAATAATAATTGCTGTAATTATCTTGCAAAATATGCAGAGATTAATGGTGATTATGAAAATGTCTAATTGTTCTCTGAAGTCACCGCTGATCAAGTGGCATCTGAAACGGCCGCTGCCAAGGAACTTTGACACTGAACCGCAGGTGGGCAAGGGGACGTGTCACCGCGCCTTTCTCCCCAGAAAATCTTACCCTGTCTTTATGAAATCCGTTTGCATCACTCCCAACCCCCGGCCCACATTTTAACTCTTCACACCGGTGCTCTGGAGAGGCTTCCAAGACACCCTGAACGGGCTTCGTGGTGTCACTGTGGTTCAAAGCCCCAAGTTCAACTTGTTATTTATTCAAATAATTAATTACTCGTGTATCCATCGAGCAGTTTGTCATGACACATTAATGACTTGATAGACTTCCATGAACTGGTGAACACAGAACAGCAGAGCGTTTTTATCGTCATTTAATTTTAAAACGATCCTGTGTGAAATTATCTCGTCGTGAGTGATGGGCGCATAAAGAACCGACTCAGCAAAGCCCCTTTTGGATCATTGCCTTATTAATGGGTAACGTCAGGGGAATGAAAAATGCTAACATTGTCATATTCTGCTGCTGGGTGGAGACGGATGGCGGGAGAGTGGGCAAGGGCTCCGCATGATCCCTGCCACGAGTGGCACTGCCCCTTCCCCACGCCACAGCCAGAACACCCACTAACCCACCCCGCGGTCCAGAAGCCCAGGCGCCCTATTTTGGAGTTTACGGCTCTCAACATTAGCGTGTGTGGTCTCTTTTCTCTTAAACTTGGGTTTTCCATGAGTGATATAAAAGCATTCCGCTTTATTGCTTTGAACATTAAACGTTATTAATCCAATAGAAGAACGTTAAAGATATTGCTGTCACCTTTAAATGTGAAATGATATTAGGAGCTTAAAAATGCTGGGGTAGGAGAAAAGATGTTCTTGTTGCTTTCAAGTCTTCAGACGCCATGCCGGGCTGAGGATAAAGGCCCATGTCTACACAGCTCAAGCACAGCATCTGCAGACCTGCACTCCAGGGACCACAGCAGGGGAGCGGGGAGCCTTCTAAAGGAAGGGGGGCACCAGGTTTGTCTTCCAAGCTTCCTGATTCTGCTCTGGCTTAGCCAGGAACAGCTTCACCACTCGCTTGGATGTCCTCCTTCCTATCGGCCACACTAGTTGCCAGAGCTTAGACTCCCCGAGAGGATGGCAGCCGACTTCCTCACCAGCTGTCTCGGTACTTCCTGTTCACCTGCAGTTGACTGCCAAGAGAGTTCTGTGAGGTTTGCATAAGGGGCAGTTCTCCTGTTACCTGCATGATGTTTACACCCATCTCACAGAAGTAACTGTGGAGGCTTGGGCATTAGATGGCAAATGCAGGCTAGCTGGGAGCAGTGTTGGGGCAGAGGGCACACAACAAAACCCATGGGTGCTGGTAGACACTGAGCTGTCAGAGCCTGAGGATGCGGGCCAAGGCAGACGAGCGAGGAGCAGCCAGAGGCTGGCTGGGCAGTTTGTTTTGTGGAGCACCTTAATGCTGCAGACGGACACTGGGGCCATTCCCAGAGATGTCTAATAAGGATGTAGCAAAGCTGCCTCGTGTGGTGGGCACGTCCGAGTGACGAGTGGAGACTTACTCATCCGTGGGTGAGCAGAGCAGAGGCACAACTTGTAGAAAAAAGAAGTACTGAATCCCAAGTCCACGGCTCTGTCCCGTCTGTGGGAGGCACAGCCTCTCAGTGAGTCCAGTCACCACAGCAGCCAGTCTGGAATCAGCTGGGCCTGCAGCGGGCACCTCGGGAGAGCATCCCCATTCTTCCGTGGTGGTAGGGAGCTAGTGACCTCAGCCCTCAGAGCAAGTGGCACCCCTTTGTCAGAGGTAGCAGCCCTGATGAGAGAGCTCAGTCCTGGGTGCAGACGAACTTGGCTAACCTTAGTGCTTTGAAGATGGAGTCTTTACAGCTGACCCTGAACCCCAGAAGCATGGTTCCTTCTGAAGTGTGTCAGAAGGCACAGCCCCTTGGATGCTTATTAAGCACACAGCCCTCAGCCCTGGACCTCAGCCTTCACTGGAAGTCTGCAAGTGTGAATGTGCCAGGGATCCCAGGGGCGGGTCCTCCAAGTCTTCTGCACACACAGGTCCTCTGTTACCTGGTCAGGATAGCTACCTGACAGCTGGTGAAACTGTGACCTGTGTGCTAGGCACAGCCCTTAGTGAGGAGCCAAGTTCAGCCAGGCTCTGGAAATCACTAATGAATACAAGAAAGAGACTTAGAGATCCTGGCTCCTGAGTACAGCCAATAGATTACCTCAGGGTCCAGAACTCTCAGAACTGGGTCTCTGAAATCTGCAGTATGAAAAGACCCCAGAAAGAACCCAGGCCCACACTTTCACACTGTGTTTTTAATTCCAGAGGTCCCTATGGCTTATTACTTTCCACAGTAGGGGGAAAAAAAACCATTAATAAATGCAGACACTCTGTGAATGACTCTTCTGGAATCCAGACAGGGGTTTTTGTTTTCTCCTTTCTCTGCATAATTCAAACTGAGCTCTTCATAGTTCGGGGCTCAGGCACGTGGTGCTGCCAACGTGAACTGGAGCCTTTGGTTCCTTCCTCTGTCTTCTGTGGGAAATCACTTACAGCCACTTGAAACCTGCCCTGATGTTTTGAAGAGGCTCTTTGGTCAGAACAAAGTGAAAGAACACATTTCTGTACAGCCTCCTGGCGTAGAAGGTTCCACACAGGCGACTTCCCACTGTGAAGTTTCCAGAGCCCTCAGGAGCCAAGGAGGACAGGAAAGCAAGGCCTGATGGGAGACATGCAATATCTCATGGGAAAACACAGAAACCCCTGTGGGAAATGGGACTGTGCTTCAAAAATGCTTTCTTAAAAGCCCCAGGGGAGGCAGAACATGGTGTCAATCAAAGAGGAGGAGGAACCCACATGAGCCAGAATTGAAGAAGAGTCAGAGATGATGGGATTTCCCAGACACTGCACACCTGGCACCTCTGGAACTCTGAGGGATTCGGATCCAGGAGGATTTTGCTGGTTCTCACCTCTCCCCTGGGCTCCTGTGAGACTGACTGCCCCCTCGCCCCCCTCTTGTCCCTGACCTCCCCACCGCCCCCTCCCAGTTTCACCATAGCAACACCTGCCAGAGAGGGGTTTACAGGTTTTCTTTGCGCACCCAGCGGGTAGTAAGAGAACCAGGTGCACAGTGTGGCTCTCCTGATGGCTACATAACTATTTATTGGGCCAGTGGAAAAACTGTCTCAGCTTAGGCATGGCAGGGACTCCAGAGCACAAAGTTAAGGCTCCGGCTTGGAGAGGGAGCAAGGCTTAGAGGCTCAGGGACGTGGGACAAGGGCAGCTTTCTGCTCCTTTGTTCCTGTGAACTGTCCCCAAACTGTCTCTTGTCAGGCACTCCTGGAAAGCAGCAGCTTTTGCTCGTCCTGTGATCCTGGTGGAGTGGAGGCAGCTTGTGATTGTGCCTCTCAGTTGATTCCACAAAGGCCGTTGGACAAGCACCAAACTGTGCTTTAATTTGTGTCCAGAGTAAGGAAAACACAGGTGGCCATTCAGTTTTCTGCCTGTGAAACCCCAAATGGCCAGGAGACAGGGTGCTGCTCCGCCCACACACCTTTTCTCTTAGACAAGAGATGCTGGGACAAGATGCTTCCAAGAACCATGCAAGAAGACCTCCTGTTTGAGGTCTCGATTGTAAGAGCATGCTACAATGTAGGGAAGACAGAAGGACAGGGTGCTGTGTCCTTATGGCTAACACCTGACTGGCTCTGAGATGGTAACATTCATGGGAGAACATTCTGCCTATGGCAGTCCAGAAGGCGGAGACACAAACTAATTTGTCATCCTGCAAAGGCGCATTGGGGTTCTGCAGGAAGGGTGCTCTTGTGGGGTGTTCGCTGGCCAGTGAGTGAGCCCATCTGACACTCCACCCCAGAACCCATACAAAAGCCTATAGCGAGGTGGAGACAGGAGACACCAGCTACCCTGGTGTCCTCAGGGGGAAAATAACAAGAGACCCTGTTCCAAAATAAGGTGGAAGGTGAAGTCTGATACCTGGGGTTACCCTCTGACACACACCTACGTTCACACATGACTGTCTGCACACCCCCGTATGTATACCCCCCTCTCTCTCTCTCTCTCTCTCTCTCACACACACACACACACACACACACACACACACACACACACACACACACTCTGGTACTGTCAAAGGGCCCACAGCTAATGCTACCGATGAACTTCTGTGAGGGACAGGAGCTTGCGGTGTGTGGACACGGCAGAGAACAGCGCATTCTCAGAGGGTGCAGGAGAAAGCTGTGCCGGGTACCAGGAGCTCCAAGTGGAGAGCGGCTTTAGAATGTGACGAGTCCTAAGGGGCTACGGGCAGAGTCTGCCTCTAGTAAAGCAGTTTGAGTCCTTGGAAGTGAGTGGCTGTGGCTGGGAGAGGCGTCCTGGGCCTGTGTGGCAGCAGAGCCACTCAGCTGTGCCTCCGAGCTCGAGGTGGCGGCAGCCTGTTTCGACAGCAGCCTGTCCACCCAGCCAGGCCTACGTCTTGAACACCCCCACACAGGAAGCAGGAGTGGGCAAAGTTAGTAAAAACTCCAGCCAAGTATACTGTCAGCCTGTTAGAAAAATCCAATTCGTTTTTATATAAAGAAATCTCCCAGTTAAAATTATTAACAATGATGTCACCTCTCAAGGAATTCATTTTAGTGAAAATTTATTTAAATAACTTGATAAATGACGTCATCTTTTACTTACTGAGTCATTCATTCTCAAAGTTCACCAATGTCTGTCTTGTTCCTGCACTGCTGAATTTTGTGATGGACACTTATACTAAAGAGTTGGGTTTTTTAAATTTTTATTTATTTTTATTTCATGTGCATTGGCTTTTTTGCCTGCATGTATGTCTGTGTAGGGTGTTGGGTCCCCTGGGACTGGAGTTACAGACAGTTGTGAGCTGCCATGTGGGTGCTGGGAATTGAATCTAAGTCCATTTGAAGAGCAGCCAGATGCTCACTAAGCCATCTCCCCAGCCCTAAGAATTTTTTTTTTTTTTTTTAATGTGGAGATCTGGGGACACTGTAGAGAAGTATCCTACAGAACACTTGCTGTTCGAGATGACCTTGTGTGATGACCTTTTGTCATCAACTACAAGCAGTATTTGTGACTCAGGACTTTGCACGGGGTTAAAAACAAGGCCCACGTCCCATCACAAACTCATCCTTACTCGTTTTTGAGACAAGGTTGCATTCTGTACTCTAGGTTGGCCTTGAATTTGTGGCAATTCTCCTGCCTCAGCTTCTTAAGTGTTGGATTTATAGGTGTGGCCCACTATGTCTGGCTTTGTCCACTCTTTAAAAAAGTTACTTGAAAACTTACACATGTGTGGTGTGTGTGTGCGCATGGACTCAAGTGCCCGCAGAGGCCAGAAGAGGGCACTGGATTTCCCGCAGCTGGAGTGAGGGGGACTCTGAATCCCCTGTATTGGAAACTGAGGCCCAGTTCTCTACAAGATCAGCAAGCTTTCTTAACTGCAGAGCCAGCTCTCCAGCCCGTCCTCACTCTTAACCAACTCCTCTGGTCAAGGCTGGGAACCTCCTTCCTGATTTCTGGGCCATCGCGGTACCCACTCTGAGATGGACTCAATGGGATGGCTGGAGATCTGATTTCTGGGCCATCGCGGTACCCACTCTGAGATGGACTCATTGGGATGGCTGGAGATCTGATTTCTGGGCCATCGCGGTACCCACTCTGAGATGGGCTCACTGGGATAGCTGGAGAGCGGTGAACGGCGCCAAGACAGAAATGAGTATTTCCAGGAAAAAGGCCCCCTTGCCTCATTAATCCCTAGCTGAGTAAAAATTACCACCTGAAGGCAAGAGGTGGTGAGGACCCGCCACAGGGGCGAGCGCCTGGCACGGCCTCTAAGCATTTGCTTCGCGGGAGGCAGCCTCCAGGCAAACCCTGCTCTCGGATGTGTGTAAAACCTCTGGAATCTCACTGCAAACCCTTTTTATTTCCAGGGTGATCTTTGAAGTGTGAAAATGGAAACAGAAAGGCTGTTTCTCAGTCTGGAAAGCTGGGCTAAAGCTGTTGGAGAGACCCAGGGGGCACTGTGGGGTGCGGGAGGCACTGTGGGGTGCGGGGCCTCGCATCCCTGTCCTGCTAGGTCCCCGACTGCTCTGAGCACCCCTTTCCTTTCCCTCTCCTCTGTCTGTCGGGGCTGCAGAGTCTTTCCGGGGCCGGGAAGGGCAGCTGGACAGTGTGGGGACAGTACACCCAGCAGGGAGTACGGGCATGCAGCACGTGTACTACGTATGTGTGCACGTGGGGGCGCTTCCGAGATGAGCAGGTCACACGTGTGTGGTCAACACCTACTTCACAGAGCCTCTGACGGGCTGGGCTACAGAAACACATTCCTCCACAGTCCAAGCACACAGACAGAGTATCATCTGTGACATTTCTAATTTCAGGAGTTAAAAAGAAACTCCAAACTTTTGCCAGGCCTGGAAGACAGAAAGAGAGGATCTCTGTGAGTTCCAGGGCAACCTGGTCTACACAGTGAGTTCCAGGGCAGCCTGGTCTACACAGTGAGTTCCAGGCTAGCCAGGGCTACACGGAGACTCTGTCTCAAAGGCAAGCAAACAACCCCCGCCACCACCAAACTAAACTGGACCTAAACCACAAACTTGAGAACAGAAGCAGGACAATGGTGACAGGCACCTCCAACTCCTGAGGTCCCTTCTGCCTGTACTAGGCCTGGCTCACTGCCACCCTCTGAAGCCTCTCTGGACACATTAGTCCTTTCAGCAGGATTGGTCCAGGTCTGTGCCGAGACACTGCAGCAGGCCCAGGTGCCATGGGGAGACAGTATCTTCCTGAGGGTGATGTGGGAGATGGGAAACATGTTCAACAGAATGGCCCCAACCAGTCCTTGTGAGTGTCCCAGCCAGCAGTACCTCAGAGCATCCCCTAACCACTGGCCGGGAAGGGGAGATAGCAGGCCACATCTTCATTCTATTTGGCTTGTCTGGGGTGGAGCTGAGTCCTCCATGGTTCCAGGACTGCACTCTGAGGTGCTGAGCAGGTCACGTGTCCCATGAAGGGCTTAGTTCCAGAATGGCTGGTAAAGCCTCGACATTTCTCACAGCAGTGAGCAATTGTCTTTGCACTCTCAGGATTCCTGAGACTGCGTCACTTCAGGCCCCAACTTCCCCAAACCCTCAGGTCACCCCACCCCACCCACCAGGGAGATCACAGGCAGCTGTTCTAGGCTGCGAGGACACTTGGCTTAACGGAGAGCAGAGGCTGGGCACCTGCCCTGTTCTTTCCATGTCTGGGCGCTGGGACAGCTCACCAGTCTTCAGGCCCTGTGGCCCTGCTGCCTCAGACCACAGTGCTTTGACTGGAACCCAGCTCTCTGCTCCCAGGCCAAGCTGGGCTGCCACCACCCAGCTGTGCACCTGGAGCCAAGCACTGCAGCTCTAGCTCAAGCTAAAGCAGGGCCAGGGTCCCCAGAGCAGTATGCAGTGACGTGAGGATGACAGAGCCTTTGGGTTTAGTAAAGGAGTGAATATAGTCTGTACCAAAACACAGCAACTAGACTGGGTCCATTATTGAAAGGGAAAGTTATGTGTGAGCCTACATGTCTACAAGCACATGCATATCGACATGTGTGTGCAAGCCCATAGCCTCAGGTGTGTGCACCTGTCTACATGTATGCACTTCATCTAACCTCTTCCCTTTTCTTGTCTGTAGGGGAGGGAAGGCACAGAGACTTGTCAGCAGGCTCTGACACACTGACCCTCGCCTCCCCCGGACCCTAAGGTACGCTCGTGGGCTTATCATACTGTACTGCTTGCTTATACCCGGTAGAGAGGCCAAAACAGTGTGGTGCTCAGAGCAGTCTCCACTGCGTCCGAGGTGTCCTTGGGCCCCACCCACATGGAATGTACACAGGGTCTGGGCAGACAGCACGGTGTGGTCACATGGGTAACCCTAACTTGCTTGTCATCGTCCACCTGCTTTTCAGGAATTTGCCTGTGATGTAGGCTGTGAGCTCTGAGCACCTTCAGACCAAAGAGGAGGGATTAAGTCCTTTTCAGAGAATGTGTATCCCGGCTCCAGGCCCGGAATTTCTTGTATCTGGGAGGTAGGGGAGGCTGGTGTCCCAGTTCCCTGGCCCAGCAGGGAAGAACTCTTCACACCACAGCTCCTGGGATCCTTCTCTTGATGGAACCTTGTCGACCTCAAAGCACCCTGAGGGACGACGGCCCTTGGCCATGTTACTCTTCCTACGCTCCTTCAGGAGAATGGCCGTGGCCTGGCTCTGCACTCCTCCGGAGAGGTGTCTCCATCCAAGGAGGCACAGCTGCAGGGGGACCCGGCATGGCTCTGCACTCCTCCGGAGAGGTGTCTCCATCCAAGGAGGCACAGCTGCAGGGGGACCCGGCATGGCTCTGCACTCCTCCGGAGAGGTGACTCCATCCAAGGAGGCACAGCTGCAGGGGGACCCGGCATGGCTCTCTGGTCCCCAGCAAGGAAAGCTTGGTACCAAGCTTGCTGGGCTAATCCCCACCCCAGCAGAGTCCCCGCTCGGGGGAACAAGAAAGGGCTTCACCATAGGGCTTGCCAGCCCAAACGGGGCATACAGGACAGAGACTGGTTCCATGCTTTGGTCTTCACCCGAGGGTGAAGGACATGCCTGGAGCGTCATTTGTTCAGTCTGCCTCTTTGACTCCAGGCCTGAATGAGTCACCATGACACACCAGACAGTGGACTGTAGTCAGGAGACACTGGGCTAGCATGGAAAGCTGTGGGACGCCACAGAAACCAGCTGAACTCTCTGAGCCTTAGCTTGCCCAAGGGCCTGGGATTAAGGATGCCCCACCTCTTTGCATGGCTGTGTGATGGAACAGAGGTGACCGTGGCACTGGGGACAAGGCGGTACTCTAAACACCATCACACGTGGCTGTTATTATTATTGTTTATTTCTGGAAAATAAAAGAAAATAATCAGTTCCTGCTCTGACGCCTGCCCCATCTCCCACAAAGAAGAATCCTGCAGATAACTCTCATGGGAGAAGCTGGGGCAACAAGACAAACAAGCCGTGGGCTGGGCCCAGCATCGTCAGTGTGCTCCCTGGGCGGTGGCCGATTAACCGGCACTTCCAGGGACAGCACCTGGCACCCAGTCCAGGCTGCTGGCAGAGGCTAACGTGAACACGACAGAAGAGCTCTCACTGAACGCTCGGATGCTGGGCTGTGGAGCCAGGCACGGCCTTCATGGGCGTCCGAGCAGAGAAAGAAAGGCATTCTTGGGGAGGTACAACAAGTAGAGGGCATTGTCTTGATTTGCTGTGTGACCCTGGGAAAGTCACTAACCTCTCTGAATCTCAGCTTCTCATCTCAGATGGGGATAACAGGTTTGGGGGAATAAGAGGGTCTACCCATGAAGGTGATTGAGTTCCACAAAGGCACAAGTCACTTGCTTCTCTACGGAAATGTCAACTAGGAGGACAAAAGCCAGACTCATGACACACTGTCACCCTATAAGCACAGGGATGCTGGGTGCTTCCTGGGCCCAGGCGAGCCCTATCCAGGTTTAGAAACACACAGAGGCCGGTGGCGGGAGATGGAGCCTGCAGGCCGTCCTTGTGAGGAGGTGCTGCGGCCTTACTGCCATGCTAGTGACAGAAGCCAGGTGGCCATGCTGCTGCTGAACGCAGAGGAAGCACTAAGGGACAAGGGCCTGGGCGCTCTGCAGATCCCCGGGCTGTGTGCCTCTGGGCAGCGAGACTACCCTGTGACTTGGCTGGAGCAGGGCAGACTACACTCAAACCCTAGAGTGCCTGTGTCTATGTGGGCTGGCCCACATGGCGCTGTGCTAGGTTCAGGGGTGCCTTGGACATTGTGGTGTGAACAGAAGCCTGTGTGTCATGAAGCAGCTGGTGTGCCACATGAACTTCAGTGACAGAGCTGTCTAGAGACCACACAGGGCTGGACACACAGCATCACTCTGTCCTGCTGGAGCTTGGGAAGGAGGGGCAGCTATGGCAGGCTTCTGAAGGCTCCTGCCCCAGGTATCAAGAAGAAGCACATTGAGGAGAACAGTTCCCTGAGGACAGGACCTATCCAGGAAGAATGGGAGCCTACCTAGGCTAGAGGCCTCCAGGATAAGGGCAAGGACCTGGAAGGGTCCCTGGGACCAAGGGACAACCAGAGGGAAGGAGGAAGTTTGGAGCAGACGGAGAGGGTCAGGGCTCACAACAGCCTGGCCCCTGCACAGAGTCTCCCTAACCAAGACTGTCACAGACCCCAAGGCCACCAATGCCACCTGGACCCCAAGGGACACTTCTATCTAGACAGAGAAGGCTGCAGAGGGTACGCCACAGGTACCAACCTCACAACATGGACCACCCTGCCCAGTGTGGACCTTCAGAGCATCAGCCAGAGGCATGGTACTGTAATCCTGTCATTCTCAGTACTAGAGGATAGCCTGGGCTACACAGTAAGACCTCATCCTCCATCCCATTCCCCCCAAAAGAATTCCACTAAAAACACATGAGAAATCTGACTCAAGGAAAAAATAGCATAAAATTCAATAATTATGAAAGAAATTGAAATTGTGTCCCTCCCCCAAAATACTCCAGCTGGGCCCCACATGCTTCCAAGACCAGTTAATGCTTAGAGGGAAATTTTCTCCATTCCCAACCCCCAAAGGAACAGACATTACAATATTTTAGAAATATTCACATATTTGAAAGAAACAGTCCTGACCCTTCAGTCATTCAAAAATGGTATTTTGATAAGCATCAATCCCAAATAATTTCCATAAATGCTAGAATCATAGCACAGACACAGCAGCCCGGAGCTAATGTACTTTTAAAGAATGTCGCACTACGCTAAAGCATGATTTATTTCAGAATACAACAATAGCTTTCTAAATGCAGAATCATCAAAACAAAGTGATTCGTCTCAATAAGCTAAACGAGAGGAAAACCTTGATATTGTTTTAATAGATTCTGACTTTTTAAAATATGAAATATAAATTAGTGCCTGAATTTAAAGAAGAATCCCGAGCAAGGGAAGGCTTGTTTTCACCATGACCCCACGTCACAGCTCTGCACTGGGCTTCACAGGAAGTTCACAGGGACCTCCTGTAGCCGGGAGCCAGTGACAGGGTGCACAGCTGTCATACTGCCATTTGCTGCTCTGCTCAGGAGTGTGAAGCAAAAAAAAGAGGAAGCGTCAAGTTGTCAGGGAAAAATCACCTGTGTCTACAGAGGATGCTGTAGTCTACCAGTAAACAGAAGCAAACCATTTTGGAAGTTACTGGAAATGACCAGCAGAGAGGTGGCCAGTTACTAAGCAGTTACTAAAACTGAGCACTGTGTGCACGTGCACACGTAAGCACTGACTGTGTAGTGTATGTGTGTGCATGCACAGATGTGCATGTGTGTGTGGTGTACATGTGTGCGTATTGTGCTTGTATTCATGTATGTAGTGTATAGTGTGTATGGTGTGTGTGTAGTATGTGTTGTGTGTATGCATGCACAGGTGTGTGGTGTGTGTACTGTATAGTGTGAGCTGTGTGTACTATGTATTGTGTAGTATGTGGTGTGTGTGTATAGTGTGTGTCTGGGTATATGAAACCACTGGTTAAAACCTAACAGGCAAAGCAATACGTAAAATGTCAAGACCTAGAAAGGTACCTTTGATACATGGAGACTCACTCTTCTGGAAGGAAGGATCATGTACTTTAAAGGTGCCCATCCTTTCAGAATTAATTTGCAAATTCAATGGGTTTCAAACAAATCTAGAGATTGTTTTTCTTAGAACTTCAAGTTACTTTAAATTTCAACTGGATTTTTAAAAAGTGAGCTAGAACTATTAAGACCATTTTGAAAAACAGCAAGACAGGAAATCAAAGACATGCTTCTGGTGCTGGAAAGATGCTCAGTGTTAAGAGCACTTTGCAACCTATGCAGAGGACCCATATCAGGCAGCTGACACTCACTTGCAAGTCCAGCTCTAGGGGGCACCTGGCACCCCCTTCTGACTGCCATGGGTACTGTACTCACAGATCCCCACACAGACACACACACATCATTTTTAAAAATCTTTAAAACAAAGGTACACATTTGTAATAACTAAAGGTGTGATTGTCATTAGGCGGTGTATCCAAGTCAACATGTCAGGGAAGGAACCACAGAACACACCATGTAAGTGGTGACGGTCATTTAGGACTACCTTTCCGATGCATTGGTAAAAAAGAAATATGATGTCCTAAACACTGATGAGCAATGCATTTTTATCCTTGTCATATAAGACAAAGTTATAGGTGAATTTTAGATTTAGAAGTGAAAAAATAATGACAGTACCTGGATTACCAGGAGATAGGGAAGGTTCCTACACATAGCATCAAAGACACAAAACAGAAAAGAAAATCTAAACCAAAGAACAACATGCAAACTGAAATAACGTAGTCATGACCCTGGTTCACAAGGAGCTCCTTGCTCATCAGGAGAGCCACAAGACCACAGGTCAGATCACAAGGACAGAGTGTGAGTTACCCAGGAAACACACTCTCAGGAAGCCACATTCCCACCTTATGGGCAGACATACCATTAACAGCCAGTTGTGAGGCCTTGAGGCGGGACCCCAAATGGACCTCCTTTTGTGTATGTGTCGGCAACATAAACTAATCCAACCAGTATGTGGGCAGTTGATCATTATACACTACAATGGTCAGACCCATTCCACCTACATACTCACCTACAGAAACAGAGCACAGGTGCTGGTTCCCCACAGACCTACACACCCAGGTACAAGTTCTGGCTGTCCAAAAAGGTGACAGGTTCAGGAAATCTTCACAGCAGTTCATATGCCACAATGGTTTCCTGCATGCAGTCATGATTTAAAATGGCACCTTTATGCTTGTTTACATTTTTCCTGACTACAAATGGTGTTGTGCACCATCTGTGAATGCCTGGGTACATGAGTTCTGAGAATGTGTAACTTCTCTTAGTGTGCGTGTGTGTGTGTGTGTGTGTGTGTGTGTGTGTGTGTGTGTGTGTGTGTGTGTGTGTTATGGTAGTCAGCAATCAAAAAGATGATTATCTACATATATTTTATGCATTCATGACATATTTGACTTTTTCTTGACTTTCTATAGTCCTGTAGTCTGCAGAGGTTTTTCAAATCCTCATGAATCTCAAAGAAAAAAAGATGCATGTAAGTGACTGGTAAAGCTTGAAGCCAAGCCAGTGTTGTCCACAGGTCCCTCTCAGAGGAGGCGAGGATGAGATCCCGTGACAATGAGTGAGAAGCATGATGTCATCATAAATAGATCCTTAGCCACAGGAAGGATCAAACTGTCCACATGTGCAATACTGGAGGCCCCGTGGTGTCAGGCTGGGCAACACACAGGTGGGCATGGTATAAGCCATGAGACCACCAGAACTGTCCATGAGGGAGGGGAGCAGCCAGAGTGGATGTGAGTGAACTTTTTGTGGTGATGGATATATTCCATATCTTGCTTCTCAAGGGGGTTGTCATATAGCTCAGCATTCTTCAAAATCTCATAAAAGTAATGGATTGTATGGTATGTAAAAGTGTACTCTAGTAAATCAGATTTAAAAATATCCAGAATGGACAATTACCTCTACACATAAATGCCAACCCTCCCCCTCCCCGAAAAAAAAAAAAAAGTCAAGAAAGGATAGTCTCTAAAACAATGTTTTTCTGAGCAAAGAGAGTCTAAG
Source organism: Peromyscus maniculatus bairdii (assembly GCF_049852395.1). Lineage (NCBI taxonomy): Eukaryota > Metazoa > Chordata > Mammalia > Rodentia > Cricetidae > Peromyscus > Peromyscus maniculatus. The sequence continues at coordinate 6,327,985 of NC_134855.1, read as the reverse complement.
TGGCATTTGTTTTTTTCCCTCACTTTCATGAATTTTTCTCAACTTTTGTTTTTAGTAGTGAACATGGGACTTTCATAATTCAGAAAGGAAACAGTTTGCATCTGGTTTTGATCTAACAACAACAGAAAAAAAGAACAAAAATTCATCAATGAACCATGTGTCTGGCAAAGAGCCTGTCTTTTCTTTCTTTTTTTTTTTAAAAACAAAAGATCAATTTTTGTTATTTTTAAGTATGTGTATTTGTGTGTGTTGGTGTGTGGGTATGTGAGCACAGGTACCCAAGGAGGTCAGAGGCATTGGGTCTCTCTGTAGCTGAAGGTAGTTGTAAGGTACACCATGTGGGTGTTGGGAAGGGAACCTAGGTTCACTGCTGGAGCAGTATGCACTCTTAACAGCGGAGCCTTCCCTCCAGGTCCCACTGCATTGGGTTCTTACAGGAAGTGTCGGCCAAGCTCGAGTCCAGTGAAGACCTCCGCCCCATCAGCACTGATGAGTTCCAGGCTCCTATGAAGTGTCTGTTCTCAAAGGGGGCTCTGAGTGGTGAGGGTGAGGGGAGCTTCTGGGAGGCACATCTGGTACAAAGCTTCATTTGCAGATAGGAAAACAAACTCTGGAGAATCGAGGCCACCTTCTAAAGTTAGGAAAGGAAGCACACCTGGGTGACTCAAGTTTGGCTAACCTGTGAACAGTGCACACCTGCCCAGGTGCTTGGGCTCTGCCTACCTACCCACCTGAGGATGGTAGTCTCAGGTGTTGAAGGTATGTCCCTGGCTGGTGGTGCTGTTTTGGGAGGAGGGGCCTATTTGGAAGACGTCATCACTCACTGGAGGTGTGCCTTAGAATCTCTCCCTGCTCCTCCCCATCTTCCTCTGCTTCCTGGCCACTATGATGTGAAAGCTCCTGCTGTCTCACCCAGCCACGGAGATGGAGTCAGCCACTACAGAACCCAGGAAATCCTGCTAACTCTAAAGCTGTTTCTCCCAGGCATCCGGCACAGTGAGGGAGAGCCAACACCTGGACCAAGCTCCTGCTGCGCTGAAGATCAAAGCTGACAGCAGGAATGGCTGTAGATGCCGTCAGTCAAAGCCTTCCAGGCCAGGGACCACTGTCTCAGTCCGGATTCCTGCTTTTCCCCAGTTCAGTGACTGTATTTTCCTTACAGCTGAAACTCACTTCTTAAATTCAGAATGCCTACCACTAATGGGTGGCTCTACCACCCCAAGTATGTATTCCCACTTCCCTGAAGAGTATGACTGTTCTCACCCACTGTCCTGGCAGGGTGGAGCCTCCTGCCCCACTGCCCCTGGCTGGGCTGAGACTCTGGCCATGTCTTTTGGGTTTTCATTACAAACACAGCTACAGATAGGGACTGCTCTCTCAGCTTGGATCCCAGAATGAGAAGACACATGGAGCAGGTCCCAGACAACTTACAGTCAACCAATGGGGAATCTGAGTAATAATACATCAAGTAGGGTATGGTAAGCCATGTGAGCTGGGGGACTGTTTGTTACTGCAGAATACTGCAGCAAAGACTGATGGATACACACATTTTAATATTCTCAACAATGGCACCCAATGTATGCTATTATGGATGAAATAAAAGATTTTAAAGGCCACTGTACCTACCCTGAAATCACATCCCCACAGCACACACCTTTGAGAAACACTGCAACAATCTGAGAGAGAGGAGGGGAGGGGAAGGGCAGGGAAAACCCACAAAAGAATCAGCTCTGAGGTGAGGAGCCTCCAGAGCCACGAAGAAAAAATCCAGAAAGACCTGAATCATACTCCAGAACCAGGCGCCCTGTCAGCAGCTTACAGCTGGCCACTCCTGTGCGCATCACTGCTTAGAAGTGTGTATCCGGGCGGCGAGACGAATCTGTGGTTAAGGGTACTTGCCTCCAATCCTGAGGGCCTGAGTTTGATCCTCAGAACTCTCATGGTGGGAGCACTGAGTCCCACAAGTTGTTCTCTGGCCTCCACAGGAGGTATGTGCACACTCCCTCAACACACACACACACACACACACACACACACACACACACACACACACACGTTAAAAAAATTTAAAATGTTTGTATCAGTTGTAGGAAAGATATCAAATTCAGAATTGCTAATGTGTAGGCAAAGTACCTGTAAGAATCAAGGGCTATTGGGAGACTTGGAGAAATCAAAGCCAAGAGGCCAGTTCCCTGAGCAGGTGGCATCATTATGAAACTACTCAGCCATTAACTCTTGTTAAAGCAAATCCACTGGACTGCCTTGCTGACCTCATCTCTAATCTAGACATTTGGCACAATGGGTTCCACTCAGTGACCTAGAACTTTCAGTCTGGATGCATCATGCTCTAATCATTAATGGTCCACTTGTTTGGCTCAGGTAAATGACATTTGCATATGCAAATTATGTCTAAATATTCTGTACTATTAATGCTAGCACTAATTACATAATAATAGTTACCAATTTCCACACAGATCAAACTTACAGTTTTGTAGCTATTAGGGAAATTGTGCTTTGTAATTAAGATAATCTTCATTTCCAGATGCTAATTAACTATATAATAATTAGTCTCACTCACTAATGCAAATGAAGGATTTTCATCTTTATTGATAAAGGAGTTACTTCTTATCGGTTAAGGAGCGGTCTCCCAAGAAATCTTGCCGAGAAATGCTTTTCCCTCTAAAGGTTAAAAGGTAAATCCATTTTTATCAGCCTCATTTGCAAATGCAAATGAGGCCTGATTAATCAAGGCGAAGATAAATGCGCTGGTCTTGTATCAGGACGGCATGTGTGGCTTACTGGGTTTCCCTCTACAAATACAGATAAACAGAGTCCTGATCAACACCAGGCCCGCCTGTTACCCTGCCTTTTGCTTCTCCTTCAGGACAACAGGAAGGACAAGAAACTGCAGCGACTTAGACTTACGTTCCAGCCACCGTGGGAACAGGGGAGCAGAGAATTTTGTGAGTAAACACACAGGCCAAAGGGAGACCGTGTTTGCTCGGATTATTAAGTTTTCTGTGCTGCTACAGAACACAAACTGGCACCTCCCATCGTGACTAATGAGAGCTGCCTGGGCGAGAACAGAAGGGCTGACAGCCAGCGAGGCCTCGTTGGCAGGCCCCAGCCAGGGCCTCGCCGCATTCATCATCCGCTAAACCAATCCACCAATTCCGCACCACCATTTGTCATTAATTATGCTAATCAGCACGCCATTACTCTCTGATGACACTGTAGCTGTTATTAGCTAGTTATGGCTTTTCAGAAGTACAGCGATTGTGTATGCACGGGCTGTGCCTGCATTAGCCTACAGGGAAGAAATGTCCAATTACGAAAAGAAGAAATTTGCTATTATCTTTTTATAACAAACCAATTTAGTAATTATAAAAAGTCTCTGAACTCACACATTCTTTTTCTCCCCTTTCACCTAAAAAATAATTGAAACCCCAAAAATTTGCTTTTCAAGAATTTTTTGAAAGAAGGAGTAAAACGGAGACATTTAAAAGTGGGGTTTAGGAACCACCTGCTTATGCTTTGGGGATACCTGGCCTCACAGGGTGTCCTCCCATCATGCCTCTGAATTAGCAGGACTACTTTACTGTGGTTATTTCAGCCATGCTAAACTCTGAAAGATGGAAGCACACCCATATGACTTTCACAGCACGCTCACAGTGGATCGAGGCTGCTCCATAAGGATGCCAGACTGTGCCTGCCTCACCCGGCCGATACTCCCACAACAAGGATGGTGACAGCCCCCTTTAACCCCTCGTTCTCCCTGTGACGCTGGCGGCCTCTCAAATGACCTTGGAGATGCACATGGTTTGGGGGGAACAAAGGGACTGTCCCTGGGCATCACTGTGGACAGCAGTCACGGCCAGGCAAGGAAAGACCCTTTTCCAAAATGCCAGGCCTTGGCAAAAGGCTCACACTGACCCCTGGTGTCAGCAGGGCCAAGCTGTGGGCACTTGTCCAATGCAGGTATCAATCCCAAGTCTCGGAACTCGGGCTGGGAGTCTTTACCACTAGTTTGAGAAGCTTCGGCTGGATTAAGAGCTCATTAATATCATCAGAGTAAATGGGCCTATTAAAACATCTTTAAGCAGTATCTGAACATAAATCTCCCTAAACTATATTTAATGACTGTACTTAAGATACATTATATGCAAGTCTTAATGAGACATTAGATAGCATTTTGAAGATTAAAATTAGAGAATCCATATAAAGCCTGTCCACTTAATGTAGCCGTAAGCTATCCCGATGAACACATTACTACCAAATTATACTGCATTAGAACAAATATTTTTAATCATGTCTGATTTATGCATTCCCTTTTTGCATAACTTTCATTTAAAAAATCCATTTGTAGTTTACAAAAGAGTATATGTGAAGGATGCTAAGTTTTGAAAGTGTCACGGAAGGAAGATGGAAAGACTCTTGGTGCTGTAGAATGCAACTGCTCAGGGTCCTGAACTCCATTTCTTCCTGGGTGGTTTCGTGGTGTAGCCACATACATTTGACTTTAAATGTCCTTCAGATTGGTGAATAGAATTCAACCAGACATATTCTGAAGACCGGAATCAACAAAATGGATGCGTGTCGCAGGTGCATCCAGGCACCCAGCACTCTGCCCTGCCGCTCTCTGCCTGTGTCCAGCGCTTCATCGGCAGATCCAGATGGACACACTCTGCTGCAGCGTCGTGACCTTCTGTTTGCTTTTGGTTCACCAGAGCCTGTGGAGGTGTCAGTGAGGTCCTGTTTCCATGCCAGGGCCCCGTGTAAAGACCACTTGGTGTGGTTACTGGGAGAGGGATGGCTTCCCCTGGGGATGGGGGGATTTAGAGTTCCTAAGCAGACCAAATCCTCTCCAAGCCTGCTCAAACCAGAGCACATTTTCCAGGACTGCAGAGTGGCTGGGGTGCTGGCCTCACGAGGACTGTGGGTCACAAAAGGGAGCCCCGGGGGTCTCTTTGGAAGACAAGTCAAAATTCAGATTATCTATACTGTATTTAAAATACTACATAGCTTAATGAGATTTCTTCTTTTTCAAAGTTCTGGGGATGGCGCCTAGGGCACCAGGCATGCTAGACAAGTGCTCTACCACTAAGCCACACCCAAACCCAGCCCCAACCAAAATGGGGAATTTTAATGCAAGAGAAAACTGGCTACCCCTCCCACATGACTCTTGAATCAAGGCAGTGACTTGAGGATGGGGCCCTCGAGGCTGAGTCTGTGAGGTGTCTCAGACGCTGCTGGCAGCAAACCTGAAGGTGGAGATACTGGCCAGGACTGGCTGTCAGGAATATCACTGGGAGCAAGGATGACTCAGACCTGGTGCCAGCTCAGATGCCTGGCAATAAACTGACACCTTGGAAGATGTGAGAACTAAATCGCTCCTGATGCCCTGTACCAAATGTGACCACCTTTTATGCAAGCTATTCAATTATGGAAGGCTTCTGGGATTATGCAAATCAAGACCAGTCAACCCACGACATTTCTCTTAATAGAATGAGATTATGCAGCCTCCCCCCACCCTCAAAAGAAGAAAGTAACACAATTCAAATACAGCAGTCATTAAAAGAAGACTCCTCCCCTGCACGTGAACCGGGAAGCAGCAAAGCCCATCTCTACTCTCTGCCCAGACAGCCTCTCCTAAAAAGGAGCTACTCCATAACACAATTTTGCATTTTTAACAGTGCAAACGAGGGCATTCTTCATAAACAACAGCCACGCTCCGTGTACAGGAGCTCCTTTTTATTAGGGACACAGTGAGGAACAATGAGCAATGTGTTCTATTATTCTTTGTCAAATCACAAAACGCTACATTAGAATAACTGTGCTGGTCAATGTAATATAGTAGATTAAATTCAACTTCTGTGGAAAAACCACTGTAAAACAGCATGATAAGAAGGCTATAAAAAATTTAATTTTACTCCCAACTCCATCACACACACACAAAAAAAACGGTGTGAAAAGTAATTTTGCATAATCAGTACACGCCATCTGGAACAATTAACCGATTTCTATAGAAGTATGAGGATCAGTCATATCTGCTTATTAAAGATCAGAAATTATACAAGTAATAAATCCTTGAAAAAACTAAGCGTACTCCCGCCTGTCAACGCTATTTTAACTTCAAATACTGAAGAACGCCTGATAAGGCTGAAAAGAAGAGATTAATATATGCAAATTACATCCAGCATTTAAAATCCCCACAACTGTCTCTGGTTTTCTGCCCCTTATTGCTGCCTTTATGTTTTATTCATACACCAACTCACCTGTCACTTCATAAGCTATAATATTATGGGGTATTATTAAACAGCATAAAGCCGTGCTTTAATTGGAAAGCTTCATTGCATTTTCCAATTATTTGGAGTAAATTAAAAGCAGATGCACATAGTTTAATAAAGAGTCTAATATCAGTTCCGGGAAATCAAAATTCATTGTCATTACTATGCCGTGATAGTTTTGCAAACTGTACTCAATTTCAGAGGTTTTCAAAAGAAAATCTGTCTATGCAATCTGTTAATTGTCATTCGGTTAATAACTGTTTAAATATCCAAACTACACAGCAGCTTCCTATTAAAAAAATTAACTATAGGCTTTCTGCAAGCAAACAAACAGAGCAAGCGCTCCTGGGCTGGGCTGGACTCTGCAGCCTTGGCGGCCCCTTAAAACAATGGGTGGGCTGGGCTGAGACTCCAGCACACTGTACCGCAGCCTGAGCTGAGGACAAAGAACGGCAATTCTGTCCTGCTCTCAGCACAGGGGTTACAGTCCTTGCAGGCAGCTCTCTGTGGAAAAGGGTAGGAGCCGTTATAAATTGTGCTTTCAGAGGTCTGCACTGCTCAGCGAAAAATTAGCCTCCAAAGTTTTAATTGGTACACCCAAAATAAATCCTTTTAATGAGTGAATTAACTGATTCAGGACACAAATATGAGGGGAAAAAATCAAAGAAAGCAAATGTTGTGAGCAATTTGTTCTTTAAAAATGGACCCCAAAGGGCCGTTCCCTGACTAGTTCACAGCCCTCGAGTGGAGCGATCTGGGAGCCCTTTGGCACCAGCTGGCCGCAGTGCCCACAAGTGGACTGGACGGCCAGGTGAAAGGCTGTGTGCAAAACTGTTCCGAGTGGCTCTCAAGGACCAGTCTTCAAGGTTAGTCCTGGTGAGGAAGCCAGCGGCCGAGGGAGCCCACAGCTACAAGTTGCAAACATACAAATACGTGTAGCGAACGCATTTACAAATGGAGGGTCAGAGTGCGCGCTAGCTGGAGCGCTAACCTTTTCATTTCTGTACTAAGTGACAGACTTTCTCAAATCCTAGTGTGTAAATTGTAATAGGACCAGCAGTAATTGACTTTTAAACTCCACCCACCGCCAGGGCTACAATTAAGAACTGCTGCTCAGCAAAGTTCATAATTTGTAGACTCTTTCCCCCAATCCAATTAAAATCCAAGTCTTCTGAGAAGGTAAGAGGTAGGATTTATACCGCAGCTCTTGTTTCAAAGGGCAGAGTGGCCACATCCAATCTGGCAAGGCCAGTCCCCTCTAGGCCAGAAAGAACACAAGAGCTTTCTGCCCAATAGCCGAAAACCATGTTCAGAGATGAAGATAAAAGCAATTCTTGTGCAGTGATCCAAAAAATAGCATCTCTTTCCCCCCCCAAATTACTTGTTTTAATAAAGTAGACACACTGTGCCAACTCAACCATTTAATTATCTGCAAAAATGATGAGTCAAAACAATAGTTTGCAACAATAAATGACTAACCTCTGATTAAAATGTCTGTCCTCATTAAATCAAAATAAAAGGTACAATATCTTTAAAAAAAGTAGCCTGAAGAAATGAGTCATCTCAGCCTCCATTGCCTTACCTGTAACAGTGACCATGACTTCCTGCCTGGACACTGGAGGAAGTTGACACAGGAACTTCCTGAGCACACATAAGATTCTATCTCAGATAAGCTGAGCAGGCCCAAAACCCAAAACCTCGAAACCTTAAAACATCTTTACCCAGTAAACTGGAGTCTCAGGCAGGCAGGCAGAGGCAGGAGGGCGGGTGTGCCCTCAGGACACCAGGGGAAGCTGAACAGCAGGCTGAGTGAGAACAGGACTTCTGGGCAGGTGCAAGGTACCTACCCAGCTAGCACTTCTGGAGTGCCCTCTGTGGGTGTTATTTCTAATCTGAGAAACGCCAGAAGAGAAAAAATGTGATTCAAACTTATGAAAGAGAAAAGGGAACGGCGATGTTACATAACTCATCTCTAGGCACACATCTGGACAGGACAGCATCAGGCAGGAATGGCTTTAAGACCAGTTCCTCTCTGGAATAAGACCACAAATACTGAGTACCTCCTGTATACCTGGTCTGGGGCTAGGTGCTCAGTATGCTGGGAAATGAGATGTCTTTGTTTTGCTCTCCTAGCTGAACTTTGGCTGTGAAGACAACTGGTGTGTGTGTGTGTGTACACATGTGTGTGGAGGACGGAGGACAGAGGTCAGCCTCAGGTGTCATTACTCAGGAAGGCTGTCCACTTCAGTCTCTCACTGGCCTGGAGCTCTCCGCTAAGCTAGGCTGCTTGCCATGAGCTCCAAGGAACCTTGCCTCTGACACCCCGGCACTCTCATCCCGCCCCCCCCCCCCCCCCCCCCCCCCGTGGTTGCTGGGAGTTGGTCTCAGGTCCTCACACAAACCCTCTACTGACCGAGCATCTTCCCAGCCCTGAATGACCCTGAACAAGACATGCTAGCCAAAGGTTGGGCTCCTTCCTTAGAACTGGGCAATCAAGCACAAGGCCAAAGTTTTGCAAGAATCAAAATCAACCAAGAAGCTCACTGGCCTAGGAAGCCACCTGCCCTGAGCCTACAAAGGTGACACCTTCGGGAGAAACAGCAGGAGTTGGGGACCAGGTGACTCTCAAGACAAAGAGCCTTCTCTAAGGACAGCGTTCTGCTGGCACTGGATATATTTCAAGTAAACACACAAGGGAATGAACATAAAAGCCCAGTGTGTTTATTGCCTCTAGGTAGTGAGCAATTAAGGATGCCTACGGGTGTCACCAGAAGCGATGTGTAGGGCCAGCAAGGCAAGCTTTACTCTCTCATTCAAGATTACGGATGTCGCCTCGCCAGTGGATCAAGAGACTGCTCATGCTGTAAAGCATGCCAGGCGTGAGAAAGTGCTCGCCAACAAAGGATCTCACCTTGGAGGCGAGTTCAGCATCATTCACCGTCTCAGAGACGACGGTCAGACAAATCTTAGTGTGAAGAGTCTCATTCTCTGTGACATGTGATAAGTAATTCCATCCCAACCCCAGGCTGGAGGACAGAAGGTGCTTTACTTATATATTTGTTTGTTTGTTTGTTTGTTTGAAATAAATAACAAGGGGGCATAGGATCATCACCGATTATAACCAAGAGGAAGGAAGAACCGCAGGGGACGTGCAGAGCAGTGCTGAGCCGAGCCGGGGGCTGGGGAGACTCAGGTGCCCTGGCGGCAGCTTGCTGTTCTTAGGTGGGCTGGGAGCGCCTCTGTGCAGCCGTCAGAAGCTAGATGCATATGTCCCCGGAGAAGGAAGGACCCTGGTGTGAGACACTAGGCGGCTTCTGAGCTTATTACCCGCACCCGTGTGGCTGGTCCTGCTGATGCTATGCCATTGCCTGGTAAATCTTAAGGCGCCAGCCTGAGCCTCATATCCTTGAGGCCTGGTGGGTGCAGAAAGAGGGGTGTGTGAGGTGAAGGGAGTGGGCTGGTGGATCATGGGTCATAGCTGGCCATTCTCGAGAGGTGGCTGGAGCATAGCATTGGCAGCTGTTCACTATTCCTGGCTCTGACCTCAGTGAAGGATGGCCCTCTGGAGGCCTGAGCTAGAGAATGAACTTTGAGGAAGGAAAGGCAGGTGACACTGAGGTGGTCCCCAGTTCAGATGGGACTCCTGCTGGTGGACAGAAGTAGGAACTCAAGGAACAGTAAAGCTCACAATAGGGAGAGGAATGTTGAGGGTTCGATCCCAGCATGTGGCATGGTGGGCTTGGGGCTACCCACCAGCACTTGTAGGTTCACAGGCCCACGAGGGCACACTGGTGCCCAGAGATCTCTAGACGGAGACTTACACAGCACAGCAGTGTAGCCCCACCTACTGCTAAGGGTGTTGAAGACGCTTCCTATACTCCTTACCTGTCCTGGACAGGGCCTGAGAGTGGCTGGGAGGGGCTTAGAGTGCCGTGGTATAGCAACACTCCTGTGGATGGATCCAATCCTCACCCAAACCCACCCACATCCCCCTCCACAGAGAGGGAAGCAAAGGCAGAGGATGGACTCACCCCTTGCCCAAGGTTACTTCAAACCAAGCGGCCCTGGGCCCCCCAATCATGGTTCTGCCCACAGAGCCCATCATTCCTGATGCCCTTGGGACTTAGAGATCCTGTCAACAAGATGTTCAAGGCCTCTCTCCAACTGGATCCCAGAGGATGGGACCACTCGTGACTTCAGACAGCACTGAGGCCCAGCCTGAGACCTGCCTGAATCATTCTGGGTTTCACACTTTCACCCTTCAGTTCAACAAAGGGAAAGGAACACCTAGCAGTCCGGACTGAACAAAAGTCATGGCCTCAGGGCCTGATGTCCAAATCTGAATTCAAGTCTCCCTCCAAACTCCTCCTGCCACCCAGGAAGGGCTATCTTGGGAAGGACATACATTTTAAATTAGTGACAAAGTGCACAAAAAAGTGCACACCGGAGCCCTGCACACATAGAGTACTGGGGAGGGTGGGTATTATTAAATACATTATTTCAATTAACTCAACCCATTTTAATAAAGTAACACCAACTTTGGCTCCCTAAACGCATTTAAATGAAAGAAGTTACCTTAATCCCATCCTCTCCCTTCTCAGCTGATGGCTTATTACCAAGAGAGAAGCTGAGGGGAACAGAAGGTAAACCTGACACACAGCCCTTTTCAGACAGCAGCGTCCAGAGCAGACCCCGGCAGGGGAGTCGAGAGCAGAAGAGCCGGGGTTAATTAAGTACCCGTCCTTGGTTACTAGAATGTTTTGGGCCAGGTCTGCAATGGTGTTCTCTGCCAGACAGAGAAGGTAAACATCTGGGGAAGAGGGAGTTCCCAGACAGCCTTTCTCTGTCAGGGTGGTGTCTGGACAGACTGCCTGTGACATCTAAGGGCTGCAGATGCAAAGCAGCAGGCAGTATCTTAGACCACCTTGAGTTGCACGTATCCACGGTACCTATGGCCCTGGCGGGTGTGACCACACCTGTCTCAGACAACTCAGCTGTTTTTGCCACACTGATGTGGGAGATGGACGGGCTTCCATCCAGACCTGGTGCTCCTCAGATCCCTGGAAGGGAACTCAACCTGAAGCTGCTCTACAGTTCCCCACCAAGGTCCAGCCAAGGCCCCTTGTCTGCCTCACCTCTGGATTTAAGGCACTGCTGCCCATGTTCTGCCAGGCTTTCAAACCAAACACAGACTGAGGACGCAGTGGGAGGCGGCTACCTTCTTAAGAGCTCTGAAGTACCTGCCACCTCATAATATTTTTATTTTCCACAGTGACGGAGCTGGAATGCGTCTTGGTGCTCCCCACCTGCAGAGTACAGGAGTGCACACAAAGGCCTGGGCAGCCATCAGCCCCCCGCATCAAGCGTTTCTCCTGCAGACACCGAAGGCGCATACAGGAAGATTTTATAGACGCTGGCAAGCTCTGCCTGCCTGGCACTTCCCTCCTTCCTGCCCCTGAGCCGTCATGCCGTCGCCTCCCCGAAAGGGCCTGTGGGCTGTCTGCCACAGAAAACAGCCCACTTCTAAGTGATGACGCGTGTCGGCATCCTGGCTTCCAGAGGGGCTGGCTCAACTGTGGCGGACAGCCTTTACTGCCTGGTTTTCTGGATTCGGGTGGCGACGGGGACATATTTTCTCTAACATTCAGAAGAGAACATATCCATCAGACCTCTGTAAGGGAGAAGCAGGCTACAGTGAAGGCCATGCTAGGCACGTGCCAGTGTGTCCCACATCATCTTTGGGCTCCTCCACAGAGGAGCCCTGCAGAGAAAGGAAGTATGGACAGCACCCATAATCCTACACAGCTTTCTGCCTTGCAAATTGTTTTTATATCAGGCCCCGAATCCTCTCCACAATGGGGTGGGGTGGGCCTGGACAGTTCTTGCATTTCTCAGCTGTGAGAGTAACTAGAGCACTGTGACACCCGCCTGAACTATCATGATTCAAGGCTCCAGGGGACGCTTGATGTATGTTGTTCAGTGTACAACCTGGGAGGCTGCTCCAAGCAGCGCTCTCTCTGAAAGCTGGGTATCATGTATCAAGATTCTGAACATGTGTCCCCTCAGCGGCATGATGGTTGGTTTGTCAACAGGCCTCCTGTTGATCACAGGAGCCCAGGGCTGCCCCAGCCCTTGAGTCTGATAACTAACGGAGGGTGAGCAGCCTTGCTCCTCCTGCGGACGTCGTTTACCTCTCTCTTCCCGGCTTAGAAAGTGGAGAAGGCCACCTCCAGATTCTGAACAGGCGTCTGTCTGCTGAAGACGCCCAGCACAGGCAGCATGGGGTGAGCCAGGAGGATGGCAGCAGACTCGGGGGACTAAAGGCTTTGAGAGCAGCTTGACAAGAGGTCTTCGAAGATAGTTCGGGGAAGGTGAGGTGGGCTCAACTGCTGTTGTGCCTGGTGCAAAAGCAGAGACAAAGGCAAGGACCGAGAGAGTGACCCGGGCTGGCAGGATGCAGGCGCCATGTGTCAGGTGGCAGTCAATCCAGGCAGGTGAGGTCTGGACGATGCAGTCACTAATGGCCCCGGGGAAATGGGGAGACATGTCGGTTTGACCTGAGAGGAATGAAGGGCCCAAGCTGTGCTTGGAGAAAGCATTTCCCACTGGGCAGCTAGAAGTGAGGGTTAGAAAAGGCCTGGTCAAGCTGGAGAGCTGTGGGGGCACTCAGCATGTCCAGGCTCCTGCTTGGGCTGGACCACAGGCTTTGTGAAGTGGGGATGCAGAAAACGAAAAGGGCCATACCAACCAACCCTCGGTGCTGAGGGTTCACAGCACTGGCCAGCCATGGGCAAGGGTGTCAGGCTCAGCCCCTCTGTGGAGTCCTGTGGAAACGCTAGCAGTCGCAAAGCTCCAGAAGGCTTGAGCTCTGAGTGCCCCGTGAATGTGCCTGTGCGTAGTGTTCATTAACTCCCGTGACATGGCGACCATGGTGAATGTACAAAAGCACATCCAATTAGCCAGGCCTCTGTGAGTATTTGCACTCTTAAATCTTTTTGCATTTCGAAAGGGTTAAAGCTTATTATTAGCATATAATTTACAGTCCTTTCTCCCAGGGAAGGAATAATGCACAGTAAATGCCACATTCATTTTAATAATACATGTTACAGTCTGTGCCCACATCTGCACAAAGGTAAAGGAGACAGATTTTTTTGACATGTCCCACTCTGCCATCTAAACACAGGCTTTTTGTTTCTTAAGTGACGGAAGGTTTAATCAAGAAAGCAGGCAATTCATCAATCGAAACAAGGCAGCGTGCGTGCGCCTGACAGCACACACATGGTTGTGTACAGAGCCAGCCTGGCCACCTGTCAGCCACCCCTTTACAGCAGGATGTACAAATACGCTGGGTGATCAATTCCCCATCCGCTTCTGCTCAGCTCTTCTTTTCCTTATTGTATTTTTCTTTAGATTCAGTTTCATTGTCAGTCGGGCTGGGGCAGACGGGTAGACACGGCGAGCCACGGCCAGCACAGGCGGCCTCCACCTCTGCCACCACTTACTTCCTCTTGACCCCAGGGCTGCGTCAGCCACGCTTTTCACTGTGTTCAGGGACTTTCCCCACACACTGCACTCTGTGGCTGTGTCAAGTTGCCACTCTCTGCCGAGACCTTTGCTGCACACTCAGGAATTCACCTAACCCCTTTCTAACTCATTCTGGGTGTCTCTGAGCACCCCAATAGAGGATAAAGGGAGGCAGAGATCAGAAATGCAACATCACCCAGGCCATGAGAGCATGTCCACCAAAGACAAAGGCCGTAGGGACACTGGGACTGCAGAGGCGGTGTCCCTCGTGTGCTCCCACAATAGGCAAGGTTCTTTCCCTTGGTGGCAATCATTGGTGACCCACTCAACCCATGCATGAGCTAAAAGGAGACCCAGAGCATATGCACAAGTGGACTCAGGGGCAATCCTGTTACCCAAGACCTCACCCCTTTGCACCAGTGGCCAGGGTCAGCATACCACACAGGAGATCAGGTCTGCCCTGCCGTCTGAGCCTCAGATCTCTCATCCCAACCCTGCAAAGCTTCACTAAGACACGAGACTTACTTTCAAGGTTTTGTTTGGGCAATACAGCCTCACTCTACAGCTCAGACGGGCCCAGAGCTCACAGCAATCCTCAGGCATGGCTTCCTTAGTGCTAAGATCACAGGGATGAGCAATCACATCCAGTTTTATTTTTTACCCCCCATCCCCACCTAGAGAGAGAGGGAGAAAGAGAGAGAGGACTAATCACTCCAAATGAAAGAAACCATGTTTGGGATGAAGTATTCTGCTTGTGTGGCTGGGGAGGTTTTAAACAAGTAGCCCCCAAGACACACAGACTCTCTGCCATGAAGCACCCCACCCCCAAGACTCTTCACTACAAGATGAAGAGCTGCTGGCAGAAATTTTATCCCATTGGATGAAATGTATAAATCACGAGTTTCATAATACTGATAATTAAATGTCCATCTTCCCATTTAAATGAGAACTGGATTAAAACTGCATGGAGAAAGGCTGATCCTCAGAAATCATTAATTATTTTTAATTGCTTCGTGCCTTCGCAGCCCACGTCCGAGTTCCACAGCTCATGCACAGATCTGTGTTTCAGATAAAATTGTCTTCTTTTCTGCCCTGACAAGAGGATGGACTTCGACCCAAGCACCTTCAGCCCTCCTTGGTATCAAGTGTCTTGAAAGGAAGTGGTTTTTAAGAGAGTAGCCATAGAGGTCAAGAAGACAGTTTTTCTAGTAATCAAAGAGAAGTCGGGGTGGTGGTGGGGAGTCGGGAGCCAGGGCAGATCTGGGTGTGCCTTTCACTTTGGTGCATGGCCAGTGATGCTGTCTGTCGGTGGGGCCACCTGCCTGGGTGCTGGACAAGGATGAGTCCCCACCTCCGCTGGGCACTTGCCCTGGCGTTTCTGTACTGTGGTGCTTCCTCAGGACCTGAGTGTTGGGAAGTTTGGATTTCCTCACTTGCCAGCTTTCATTCCTATTTGCTTAATTTTACTGCCTTAAACTCCAATATTAGCTTTTATTAAAAAAACAAAAAACAAAAAAACAACCTAGTTTTCTAGGGTTTAAAAGGCAATTGGAGGAAGGGAATGGGGAAACAATGTAATTATATTTTAATTTCAAAAAAAAATTTTAAGAGCAATTTTGCAAAGCTTGTAACTGTAGCCAACAAAGGCCTGGGCGGCCCCGCTTCCCCTGCTTTGGGGGCTTGTTCATTAAGCACATCTGCCACGGAACTGAAGAAGCACCCTGGATTAGGAAAGTGACATCGAGTCCCCTTGGCTAAGTCCCTCCTCACGGGAGTCCTCTGGTCCAGATGTGCCTTTCCTGGTAGACACCTGGCATAGTATTCCACTTACATGGAAGGAGGCTGGGAGGGGTACCCAGTGCCCTAACATGCATCTCACAAAGGTCTCAGGTGGTGTGGTCATTTCAACTGAGAATGGATACCTTTACCCAGGGCCACATGCACTGTTCTCATCAAACACCATTATTGGCACAGGAAGTTGGGGAGGTGCTATGACACCCCCCCCCCATGTAAGTATTTGTACTTCTCTCATCCATGTACAGAGTTGCCTGATGGACCTGCTACTTTCAATCTGCATCTGGGGGATTATTATCCGCCTGGGGCATCTTACAGACAGCAGAACTCAGGAGACAGGGCTGCTGCAGCAAGACACGCACATGCAGAGCCACTCTGTCATTTCATTCAGCTTTCAGGAGAGCATCCCTGGGGTTGTCCCCCTCGCGGTGCTGGGAGGAAGGGTTCTTCTCTGTGATCAGGAAGAAGGACACTTAGCACCTCCCCACCAGAGACTGAGAGACAAATCCAGAACTCACTACCAGAGAGCCAGCCAGCTGCGCCCAGCATGCCCATCCTATTCCCCACACCCTATCATTTTCTCACATGCGTGTTGATTTTGTTGTATGTATTTGGGGGGCTCTCACCAGCTGAGCACTGAAAATCCCAACACACTTCCCCTAAACCTACAGTCTTCTAGGAGTCTCACCAGAAACCCTTACAGTAAAAGCGCACGTCTTAAACCCTGTGAGGATCTGAGTTTTATCCAAGGAACATTCAGAGTCCACAAACAATCTTAGTTATCAAAAAGGGAGGGGGTGGTTTCTTAAGAACCCTTGGAGGTTAACCCAAGAGCCACTGAAACAGTATACATGGCTGATGTTGAGCTGAGGCCCACGCTCTGAGTGTGCCTTATTTTTCCCACAGGTGTCTCTAGTTTAATAAAAGTACAAGCCTGCTTCATGCAACAGTGTCCTGTTTTACTTGAGTCTCGGCTCCTGAAGGACTTGGACACTTCAGACAGCAGAGCGCAGCTGCGCCTCGCCGTCCTTGCTACTGCTGACAGGATAAAATGCCAAAACAGACAACTTGTAATTAATCAGAGATGCTGGGCTTCAGAGATGGCTCAGTGGCTATTAGCTCTGGTTCTTCTTTCAGAGGACCTGGGTTCAATTCCCAGGACCCAAGAGGTGGCTCATAACCACCTACAACTCCGGTTCCAGGGGATCTGCTACCCTCTTCTGGCCTCCATGGGCATTACGCAGCACACAGTGCACGTACAGACATGCAGACAACACACTCATAGACACAAAATAAAAATAAACCAATCTTTTTAAAAGTAGCTTAAAAATAAGATATACTCAAAAAGAAAAATATTAGCCAGGGAAGTCTATAGGGCTGCTGGTGGAAGATCTTGTCAGATCCACTTGTGATGCTGAGGCCAGGACGTGCCTCAAAGGGCTCAGATCCCAAAGGCACATGCAGACTGATGGTCATATGTCTGTGGAGCTCACTCAGGACAGGACCGCATGAGAGGGGCAGTGAGAGCGCAGAGCATCTGCTCGCCCACAGTCAGAGGAAGATGCCTTAAACATGTCGGTGTGGATCTTTCTAGAGTTTATATCTTAAAAATGAGATCTCATTGAAAATTCAGCTGTCGTGTTTGTTTGTTTGTTTTCTTACTTGGCAACATTCTGTGGACTTTGTTTATGGCTAACTTTAAAAGCCAGGCCACTGGACAGACAGTCTGTAGGGCATCCTTGTACTGGACATGTGAGGGACACCCCCCACACCTTCACTGCCCGCTTCACAGTATTACTTTTAAAAGCAACAGTCCTCACCCTGGTGGGCACTCCCCTCTTCTGATAGGTGAGAATGCACATCTGTAAGAACTTTGTAGAAGGCAGTCCCAGGAGAGGAGGGTGAGGGCCAAAGAACCGCTCCACAGCTTGTTTTGGGGGGAGGGATTCAAGGGGCACAAGGGATATAAATAGTTTTGAATTTTAGCACTGAGCCAAAGTTCCTCACTCTCTTCCACGAGCAAGAAATAATCCTCTGGACTGAGTAGATCATGGCCAAGCGGCCTGATAAGTACTGAGCACCGAAAAGCACTGGGTGGGTATGAAAGGGAAGGCCTCACAGGCAGGGGACAGGCTGGCTGGAGCGGGTGGCCATAGGCCATGGAAGCATTCAGGTGGCAGATCATGTGATTACACACTGAAGGGTTCTCACACTGTTTCTGGGCAGGGCAGATGCTGGCTTAGTACTTCTCTGCCTGCCTGGATGGTCATCATCCTGGATGGTCTCTGCTGCCGCCACAGAAGCTCTGAGCTAAGGTTCTCTGTGTAGGCATCAGGGTGGCAGGAGACTGTCCTGGCCCAGGGAAGAGGGATCCATACCACTAAATGCCACTGAACAAACACTGGAACGTAAGTGTCCCCACACCGTCCAACAGGACTGCCTTTTACATTTCTAGTTACAGTGTTTTGATATCTCCTTATCTCAGCACAGGGCTGTAAGTTAGAGAAATGGTTATTGATATCTTCAGGAACCACAGAGAGCATGCCGGAAGTTTGCATCAGAGCTGAGCACTGGAAGAGTGGAGTGGCCTGTGCTGGCGGCTGGGAGGAGGTAGTCTGGTGATTCGTGTCCTGATTTGCTGAACTCCCACTGTGGGGAGTCAGAACTGGGCTAAGCTGACTGGGGCCCATGGCACCTTAACTGTTTTTGGATTAAACCTCTGGAAACCCTTTCTTATGCCAAACTGAGATGTGTGTCACTTGGTACCAGATAGTGTTTATGTGGGGGTCTCTGTGCCCTTGAGTCAAACAAGACAAAGGCGGGCAGCCAGTGTGGGAGGATGGAAGGAGGCAGAAGAACTTCCCAGACCCCTGCCCAGTTACCATGGTGAGTCTGCAGGCCTTGTGGAGGCCCCAGGGCCTGCAGGGTACTTCCGGTGGCACTGTGAAAGCCTGCTCCTGGCAGAGAGATTTGGTGCTTTTAGCTGCCAGGGAGACTTGAGCTCTGTGGCCTGGGCTGAAGCCTCGACCACCTCTGGAGAGAAAACCCAGACTGTCATTTACATAAACGGGACTAGGAGTTTCTGACATTTCCCTGTGTCCTGAGGCTGTTACCTTGCTATTGCTAAAGCAGCAGCTGAGATGAGCCCAGTCAACACTTCATCAAAGCTGCACTGAAGAACCAGCAGGCCAGAGGCAGAGGGAACACTCCGACCAGACCAGAGCATGTGCCGTGTGGGCCATTTGCTGAGCAAGCATGAACAGCTGGGAAGTCCATAAGGACACAGGGACGGTGGGTGCGCCCCCATGTCAAAGCCAGAAGATTTGCAAGCTGCCGAAGACAAGAGCTGTGTGAGGGCACCGTTCTTGCATGGTCTGAGGGGAGTGGACCTGGGTTTCACAGTCCTGTTACGAACCACTCTGCCACTGAGCATGTGGGAAATAGCCAGCTTTTGTACAGAACAGGCCATCTTCCCACACTTAAGTTCCCTGATGACGCCCCTAAAACAGCCATGGTGCAGAAGCCATGCTCCCCACACACTCACCCTCCCGTCCTGGCTCCTGGAGCGCAGCCAGGGCCTAGACTTGGGCTCCCCCTCCCAGCAGGAGCGTCGCCAAGAAATGGAACAACCTGCCTTTGCTTTCACTTCCAAAGCTATTAGGGAGTGATCATAACAAGAGAAACGCACACTGACAAGAATTATGCCACTGCTGGAGTTCATCTATTTAGTAACCCGAAGTTGCAGTTTTTAGAGAGAAAAAAGAGGGAGAGGGAGAGAGAGAGGGAGATTACCTTTTAAATAACTGATTCATTATGGGACACGAATGAATGTCATGTTCCCATGTTCGAAATGTCACTCAGCATTAAGGATGTGTGCTGGTAAGTGGCAACCATTTACCACATTCCCTTGACAGACAGACACCCCTGTCTGGGGCCCCAGCGACGGGAGGCGTTTGTGGGTTTCCTGTGTTCTTAGCGAGTCACCTGTATGGCCTCACACCCCATGAATCTCGGCTCTGCAGCGAGGCCGCCCCGCTTCCCCTCCCGACGAAGTCCCAGCCACAGTAACACTATCCGCTTCCAGGCTGAGCACAGAAACCACAGGCCCAGACTGGGCGAGTGAGGGGAGGAGGCTGTGTCCCCGCTGGACACATGCAGGCTGTGAGAAGCGTGAGGTGAGGAGAGGCAGGGACAGGGCAGCCGGCACTGCTCTGTATGTGGTGAGTGTCCCCCGACCTTCCCTCAGCCCCAGACACCCACACATGGTCCACTGTCAGCTGCCAGACATGCATTTGGCCTTTCTCTAGGTTCCAATGCACAGGAAAGGGAAGGCCAGGTTGCAGGGAAGGGACAGACAGGCCTGGGGCGGTGGGTGGGGGGGGGAGTGAGACGTGGGAGCAGCGTGGAGAGAGTGGCCACAGGCACAGCTCTGCACTGGCCTCCTGCCACAGCGGCCGCATACCTGATATGGCGTACAGATTGGAGAGCTGGTACTCATGGTCTGCACTGGCGTTGTTTCTGCCTCGGAAGGTAGCCGGCAGCGTTAGAGAGATGTGCCTGACAGAGACAGGAGAGAGAGGTAGTTACCGGAGTGTGCAGTGGCCCTGCACTCAGAAAGCACATGATGCCATCCATAGCTGACCAGCCGTGGGCAGTGGCCAGGGCAGGGGCTTCTGTGGACCTCCATCTTCTCCCGCAGCCTTGGCCCTCTCAAGGAACCAGCCAGCAGCCATTTTCTTCCACCTGTAGGGCATTCCACAGAGAGAGCAACCCGGCCCAGGCCTCAGTGTGGCATACACTGCATCAGTGTGACCCAAACATTCACCACAGCTGGCGAGGATTTTACTATCAGGCCAACTGAGCGGACCAGCAACCTCTGGCAGTGAGCATGGCACCCTGCTTTGAGCCACTGTGTCCTGTGCCCCCTGGGCCAGAGGACTCAGGAGGTGCTCAGGAAAGCCCCACCCATAACTCCACAAAGCTGGTAGGAGCCCCTGAGCAGAGAGTGGAAGTGGGCCACACTACTCAACAGGCTCATGGCTGCCTCCAGCCAGTCCTGGCAAGGAGAGCTATTGTGATGGGGTACAGGGCCCAGGAGGTGCGGGCAACCAAGCACCACTAACTTCCTGGACGCCTGGGGCTGGCTTGGACTAGCTCAGTCACCTATGTTTGGTTTGTACCCAGCTACTGCTCAAAGCACAGACGCTGGTGGACGATCACGTCAGCATTCCTGTTCACCCCTCAAGGCCTCACATGACCGCCTGCCTGATTCTCTCGGGGCTGAGATGTACTCAGCAGCAGGGCCAGATCTCAACTTTGCACCATTTGCTCGGACAGTTTCTATCTCAGAGTAATTACTGAATACCTGTCAACCCAATCAAATGTTGAACTTAATCCTCTTGTCCTTCTGTGGTACCAACTGCAGCTGGCTCACTCATCAAACTTCTCTGGGTGGCGTTTCCCAAATGGACTTGTGTGTCCATGCCTCTGTGCCATGGAGAGAGGCAGGTGGGCGAAGGAAGAAGGCAGGGGCTGTGGTAGCCACGGCGGCCACAGCAACCAGGAACTCACGAGGGGAAAGGAAAGTTTCTGTTCATGTATGTGGGGTGACATGAGGGGTATGGGATGTGGAACTAAGAGAGCGAAAAGGCAGGCCTAAATCTTTGAGGAAGGAGCCACTCAGCAGACAAGTATTAAACAGAAATCAAGTTTCTACGTTGTTTGCACTCACTCCTCTCTCAGGAAGGAAGCAGGGACTTGGGGCTGAGGAGAGATTCCCAGTGCTCAGGTAAGAGGAGCTGAGTCTGGAGTTCCAGTTCCTAGAGTCAGACCCAGGGTGCCAGCCTCACATCCAACACCTAACTTCTCCACAGATGATAACGGACGGAGGAGGAACAGGCCCCTCCACAGCAAAACCAGTACGAAATTTGGGAATGAGAGACAGCAGATCCCCATGTCTTCTAGAGGTAATAGCCACTATTATTTAAAGCTATGCTGCCATTAGGATGGAGAGAGGTCATTCAGGCAGGATGGCAGTGTCCTGGCCATGTTTCTAAAGCCAGCAATGCCACAGACTCAAGATCCCTGCCACACACTAGCACAGCAACCCCAGTGACAGCTCACTGTACACAGAAGGACAGCTAGCGGCCTGGCCTCCGTGGGTCAAGGGCACTGCCCTCCAGACTTCACTGGATGTGGGATTCAATCTCAGTGCTAGCACTCTGCAGCTGGGTGGCCTCTGAAGGATGTGCCATCTCCCAGCACACAAAGGTTGTAATGTAAGCAGAGCAGGTACCACTCACAGTGAACCCTGTAACTTGGTGCGAGGGTTAATCTTGTCAACGTGATGGGATTTTCCATCTCGATGCAAACAAGTCTCCAGAAAGGCAGTTTCCAGATCAGGTTGAGGTGGGAAGGCTTACCCCAACTACGAGTGGCGCCATGCCACAGGCTGGGGTCCCTGGCTGAACAAGGAGAAAACAAGCTGTGTGGCAGCGCTTATCTGTGCTTCCTGACTATGGACACAGTGACCGGCCGCCGCCGCAGCTGTCCCCACGCCCTCATCACCATGACAGACTCTAC
Organism: Peromyscus maniculatus bairdii; assembly: GCF_049852395.1. Classification (NCBI taxonomy): domain Eukaryota; kingdom Metazoa; phylum Chordata; class Mammalia; order Rodentia; family Cricetidae; genus Peromyscus; species Peromyscus maniculatus. Next base: position 6,305,798 of record NC_134855.1, on the reverse strand, counting down.
CCTCAGAGGGTGAGCTCAAATCAACCTTCCTTCCTTAAGTCCTGGCTCCTGAGGGCCTGAGAGCAGAGCCAGTGCCAACCCCCCAGGACTGTCCCCTCCCTGCCTTAGATTGCACCTCGCTGGCTGTGAGGCCCTGCCAGCTTAGCCCAGCTCCCACCCTCACATTCGCCAATCCCAGCTTCAGCTTTTGTGTCCTATCCCTCTGCCTTCCAGAGCTGCTCAGGCCTTTGCACTTGCTAGTTCTGTCTGCCAGGCATACTCTTTTGCAGCTTCCCAGAGGCTGGTTTCTCCGGCCAGGCCGCCTCACAGATGCCTGCCTTGGCTACCGGTGAAGAGATGCCCCCACCCATGAATTCTTTTCCTGCACAGCCCTCCCTCTGTGGAGAAGAATTTGATCTCCATCACTTCTTCTCCCCTCGAGAGCCCCAGTGCTGAGAACAAAGCCCTGTACGGGCGCACTTGCACACTTCAGGGGAGATCCTGTAAAATTATCTAGGACTTGCTGAATGAATAAATTTGATTTTGACTTGTAATTAGGGATAATTTTGGGACTCTTCCAGCAAGGCTTCCCACTTGCCTCCTTCTCATCCTCAGGACTGGGCTGGTTAATGGTTTGGAAAATGCAGCTCCCTCTGACTCAAGGATAACTTTACATAAACAGTCAATGCTTTCCTTGTGGCATGGCTTATAAAGCCAATGACATCAAACAATGGGGGGGGGGCAGTTGAAGCTCCGGGACAACTGTGTGCTCAAACAGTTCAAGGTCTTTGTACAAATCTTAGGAGATCGCTGGATGGACCAAGCCGGCACCCATGGAGAGGGGACAGTCTAGTTTCCACACTGAACCTGGAACCTGCCGGCCCGGCACTGGCCAAATCCAGATCTCGGCACTGCGCTGTGGCAGGGAAGGGAGGGGACAGGGCTTCCCAGGGGCCACTCCATTTGCTCAGCTCTTGAGCAGCTGTGTCAAGGGCTGCACAGCTTCAAAGGCCACCAGGATATTCCAGGAGGTGACCTGGTGCCCATTGTGTAACAGAAACTGCCGGATCACAGGAGTGGCTCCACGGGCAGACACAGTGGCTGTGGAGACACCCCAACGACCAGGAAATCTCAGGGGCAAGCTGCCCTCCCCTCGGGAGTCTTGGGGATCACCAGGGAGCAGCACTGCTACCTGAGTCAGGTAACACTGTCCACCCTCTGGTTGACAGACAGGCATCGGCGCAGCCTCCAAGCCCTAGAGAGCCTTTGCCCAGCTTTCCTTCCTCAGGACCTGCCCTGGGGAGACAGGCCGTACCCCAGGGCTGGGGTTGGATACTGCTTCTGGAGCCATTACATCAGTGCAGAGGGGCTGGCGTTCTGGAACAGATGAGCATCACGCTGTGCCAACAGCAGATCCAGCTAAATAGATGCTAAGGGAAATTTCATTCTTGCCCCCGAGTCAGTGTGAGGCACCTTATTCAATTAACATGGCCACTAAGCCTCAGACAGCCCTGTACAAAAGCCCTTCAGTTACAGATGACATTTTATTATGTGATAGTAGTTGCCAACGCAATTTATTTCTTTTGATTCTGCCTTTTCCTTGCTAATTTAAACCCGTATTTTCTAGTGTTGATTCCAGGTCTGTGTGAATTTTTAAAATGTGACCATCAATCTTGTGGACCCAGTGGTCATAAGGAATGGGGAGGGCGCTGCTGGGCAGCAGCAGACCCCACCGTCTCTGCAGACTGCCGAGGACAGCAGCGGGGGTGGGGGTGGGGGTGGGGCAGCAGCGAGGGGGCAGTGGCTAACGTGCAGCCGGAGATGGCTGATGTCATGGCGTGTCCCCTGCACAGGCATGCACAGCTCTCTTTGCTCTGTCACCTTCCGAGGCATCAGACTCCCACGTGCACTCCAGAGACCAGGGGGTCCTGAGATTCCGGGTGGGGTCCAAGGTCATAACACTTACCACAATATTGAGCTATTTGACTTTCCTTCACTGGGACATTAAAAAGCATAAACCAAGCCATGTGTGGTAGCTTATACCTATAATCCTAGCATATAATCCTAGGCTGAGGCAGGAGGATCGCTATGAGCTCTAAGCCAGCCTGGGTTATATAATCAATTCTAAGCCAGCTTTATAAACAAAACAAGAAAACAAAATCCAAACTAGCACAAACTATAAAAAATTAATAAACAGACTTTGAATCCGTTTATCATGCAGCTAAAAACTGAACCGAGGGCTGGGCAGCTGGCTCAACAGCACAGCATGCTCTGTGGAGCACCCACATCAGATGGCTGAGAACCACCCACAAGTCCAGCTCCAAGGGCCCCAACACCTTCTTCTGGATTCTGCAGGCACCTGCACTTACATGTACACACCACACATAGAAATAATCATACACATAATCACAAAATAATAAAAACAAATATTTTTAAAATGACAACAAATGCTAGGCCTGGAGAAAATAGGCAGAAATCTGACTTTCGCCTTGGGGCATATTCAGAACACTTACAGAAGGGGACTCCCACACAGCGGGGGACTCCTTTCCAGACCCCAGATTAGGCACAAACCACACCCAAACACCTGTTCTCACAGAGAATCCTTTATTAAGCTGCAAAGAAAAGTTAAAGTGGCTGCTTTCTGACTCTGGCAGAAAAACAGCAGCAAATGATGTTGCAGGTGTCATTCTTAAAGGGAGAAGGGGAGGTCTGTGTTAGGATGGGCTGGGATGCAGTGGTAGAGGAGATCAAGGACGATGGGGGGGGAGAACGGGGAGGGGCATCTGTCCAGAGGGACAATGGCCCTTAGGCAAACGGCAGTTCATAAAGGCAAAAGGGAAACTCCGTGTTAAGATGAGGTGTTTAATTTTAATTGGGCATGTTAATTAGGTGAATCAAAGGGAGATTTTGATTGTTGGACCTTGGTAGTCAGCCTCAGGAGGAGGAAGTGGCCACATTGACCAAATAGACCTTGGTGGCTAGCTTTAGGACTGTAATCTAAAGGATTTTAGCAAGGCAGAGGGAATGGGAGAAGGGTAAGGCCTGCCGGAGCCACATGCACACCATGCTGGGCAGAGTCTCTTCACTTACAACTTAACAGAAGACAACCCAGGATAGAATGACCACAGCATTGGAACCGACACATCCCTAAGGGAAAACAAATAGCAAATTTGCCATGAAAAGACTTGCTAATCATGAGTCAGGAGGGACATGCAAGTTCACAGCACAGTACAGCCCTCTCTACCTTCAGAAGAGCTGGAATGAAAGAGATGGATATTGTCAACTGTTGGCAAGGACAGGGGTAGCCAGACTCTTCAGGCGGCACCGACAGGAGTAGCATACGCTCACGTCAGAAAGCAGTTTTCACTTTAGTTTTTAAAAGTTGGCCACACCTATTCACTGAAGTGTGTGTCGACACAATTGTTCACAAATGTACTCTGGCTTTATTTGCCATAGTGAAAATAGAAAGATCAAAACAGATGTGTAATTCCAGGTGACTGGGCTGGTTGACTTGTCATACTATGGTGTCACTCAGCAATCAAAGAGGAACAGACTACTGATATGCAAAAAGGATCAATCTCAGGGCAGCTATGCTGAGTAAAACAGGATAGAAGGGAATATGCATGAGATGACACCATTTCTAGAATATTCTAGAAAATGCATGTAACCTACAGAGCCAGACCAGTGGCTGCCCAGAGGAGGGGGGGATGCTTTACAGGGGTGCACAAAGGGCTTGTGGGGGACACACTTGTGACCTCGGTTTTGGTGAGGGTCTCACATGTGCACACACATCCACATTCAAACGTATACACAGCTTACAACTGCAAATCCCACTTCAACAAAGCAACAACACTCTCCTGTGTAAGAGTGAGGACCTGTGCAGCAAAGACGAGGGAGCTCATGGCATCCCAGAGCAGGCAGCAGGGCCTTCAGACTCTCCCTGTCACACTGAGTGACAGGAGGGGGGCAGGGACTCCAAGTCTGGAAGGTAACAAGCGGTGTCATGAAAACCTTTTCACTTCTTCCAGTTGAAGACAATGCAGACCATTGCCTCCTCTTTCTCTGGAATAAGTGCATTAAAACTGTAGCTGCCAACCCAGCTACCAAGGAGGCTGAGGCAGGAGGATTACTTGGGCCAGAAGTTCAGGGCTAGCCTGGCAACATAGTGAGCTACTGGATCCAAAAAACAAAAACAAAAACAAAACAAAAAAAAACAAAACCAAACCCAAAAAACCACAAAACAAAACAACAATGAAAACCAAATGCTCCTGGTGATTTCAAGCATAGGAATGAGAAGCAGACAGGGTAAAACACTGGATTATTTGCTCCCTCTGGGAACGTGAGGGCAGTGAGAACGATGGGAACTGGGTGCTTTATATGGAAACATGGCTAGCTGGCATCCACAGAAACTATCTGGAAAGGGAGTACACAATCCCTGAGCAGCTCAGGAGGCAGGTGCTGAGGTTGCCCCAAACTGCAGAGGTGTGCGTGGGGGTTGGGGGTTCCTTAGCCACTAGGCTAAGAAGGTGGCACAGTTTGCTGGATGTTGATTTGGGTGCCAACTCTGCCCTGGAGGTGAAGGTGCACGCAAACCCAAAGACACTGGAGACCACCACAAAAAGTTACACAGACATAAAGCAGTGCATATGGGGGTCAGGGCTGGGAGGGGCTGCGGGAGGAACTGGGGAGACCATGTGTGGAGTGGAACCTCAGCTGGCAGGAACCAAGTCTTTGAGCAGCAAACTGGGGTAGCTTTGATGACCTCCCGATACTAACGGGGACCAGTGAGCTGGGTGTGTTAACACAGCTGCTAGGCAGTTCCAAAACAGCATGTCACAACCAGCCCTGAGGGACAACCTATTTCTGTACACAGGTGCAGTGTCAACAGGCCTGAAGGGTGTCCAGTCTTGTGTCGTCACAATAACCCTGAAGGGAGAGCACACCCACCCACCCACCCACCCCACTCACGCTTTTCATTGCTCGTGTTTTCAACCAACAATGGCAAAGCCAGGGCAGACTCCCAAAGCTGTGGGCAGGACTCTAAGAGACGGCGCAGAGGACAGCCCCCGCATAGCACTGGTGTGATAGGGCTGACTTACCATCTACACCACGCGTCTGGGGGTCTGGGAGTCTGGGGGACATGACCCTGGGCAGTGCATGAAGGAGAGTTGAGGACAGCGGAAGAAGGACGCAAAAACACCAGGAATCGAGTTAAAGTGGGGGCGTGGCAAACGGCTACATGAATTTCCCTTTTATTCACACAAAACACCACTGGGAACAAGTCGGCTGCGACGCAGCGCTTCAGCACCAGGTGTGAGGACGTGCTTAATGAATGCCATTTAATGAGAAAAAAAAGGCTCTGATAAAACACCTGGTGCGAGTGGTGGGTGTGGGAGTCACAGGACGGGACCTCCACTGCACCTGCTGGCATTTTAATCAGCACCTTTTGGAGCATCCGTGCTACAAGCTGGTCAACAGTGTCAGAAAGAGGTCCCTGGCCAGCGCCCACACTCGCTGACAGTCTGGGGACCCTTGCTTCTTAAGGACCATATGCTCAGGGGCTGACTCACCCTGAAGGTAATTAAAATGGATCGTTTTCAGCTGGAAGGACCTGGCCAGCACGCAGACCCCTCTCTCAGACCTCCCAGCCTGGCTCCTGCTTCCGGGTCCTCTGAGCACCTGCACTGGGACTGAGCTCAGAAGGGTCCCAGAGAAGCCAGAGGCCACTCTTCCTTGGAAAGAGCAAGGCAGCGCGCTCCATCAGCTACAGGTCCGGCCTCGTTCTCATTCATGACTTTTCTTCTTTTGCTGCTCTCGAAGGCCACGTCCAGGAGAAGCCACTGCTGTTGTTTCTATAACCTGATGTGACACATTTCCACAGCACTGAAGGCCATGAGTGCTGTAAGCCTACCTCAAATGCTTTCTACACCCAGACAGAAACCGAATCCTAACTATCCTAGTGAGCAGGGCCACACCCAGGGAGAGAGGGCTGTTATCGGTGTGCACACAGGCTGTTTGCACTAACAAGTGCCCACAGACTCTGTCCAATTCGTTATTCTTTTGGGTTAATTTTTATATTTACGTGTATGTGTGTATGACTGTGTGCTGTGGTGTGCATGTATGTAGAGGTCAGAGGTCAACCTGTGGGAGCTAGTTCTCTTCTAACATGGACCCAGGAATAGAGTTAGGCTGTCAAGCTTGGTGGCAAGTGTCTCTACCCACTGGGCCATCTTGCCAGCCCTGTCCATTCATCTCTAACTGGCCCCTGCTATAAGCACTGTGCTGGTTGCTGCAGTGGGTTAGAAGCCAGAGTGCAGCACATTCTCCAGTGGGCACCCGCTACCACACACTGGACACGTACACAAGTCTTCTGCAAAGCAAAAAGCTCTCCATCCCGAAGACTAAAGGAGTGTCAGGTGGCAGGCTGTGGTTTCCAAACGGTGAGGGCAGGGACAACAGCCAGCATCTGCTGAGGTCCCCTGCACGGCCCTAGCTGGGACCGGAGAAGAGGCTCAGGCCACAGAATAGCTCTTCATGTGTCAAAACAACAACTCAAAACATGGCAAGGGCCAGGCAGTGCAGGGTCCGAGAGGAGAAGTGGGGGATGGGTGCTGACTCAGATCACGGAGAAGGGCCTTCTGGAGGAGGAGATGCTGGGGGCTTTGTCCCTGCAAGCCCCTGAGACCTGACAGTTGCCACTGTCCCACATGCCTCACAGCCACCTCTAAACCAGCCAGGAGGATACAGGTGGGGACAAAGAGGCTCAGAGGGGGTAAGGGACTTGCCCAAAGTCACCTAGTTAAAGAAAATGGCTGGGCTCCCATGGGAACCATGCCCTCCCTGTCTCACCACATTACCTCACTGAGGGGCTGCAAAGCACAGTGCAGAGCGGCTCACTCCCCTCGGAGCCACCCATCTGCCTTGGTCAACAGAACTCCAGCCTACCAACCTGACTACACAGTGAGTTTCCCTCATGGGCCTTCCCCCGGCCCCACCAAAGCATAATGCATTGGACAAGCCAGACAAACACAAACAAAAGCTGTCATAGGAAGACTAAGGAAATCACAGCGCCCCGAGTTCCTACTGTGCGGCTTTAAAGTGTGCGCAGCTCGACAGCATATGGCAAATCAATTACTAGTTTAAATCTTAAAACAAAAACATGGCAAATGCAGCACAGAAATAATCAGGTACAATGGTTCGGCTCAGATTACGGCGGCCACTGGAGTTTTGAATACAATTAATCATCGTTCCAGGCAATGGGAAGCCATATTGACACTTATTCCTAATTTGAATATTTAATTAGGGTGAAGTTCTTCATCAAATTATCGCAGAACTGGGAGAAAGCCTGGAAGACTTACACAATTACTATCTTAACCCCTTCCCAGCTGCTCCCTGCTGAGAGCACGCCCGCTCTGAGGGGGGAGGAGGAGGCGGCGGAGGCGGCGGCGGCGGCGGAGGAGGAGGAGGAGGAGGAGGCGGAGGAGGCGGAGGCCCGCTCTGCCCTGGCCTGCTCTGCCCTGGCTCTGAAACTAGGGAGGCAGGAGGAGTTAGGACTGCAACAGAAGGACGCCAAAGGAGGACCCCAGGCTGTGAACCAGGCCTGCACTGACCCGATTCCGAGACGGACCCTGAAGAGTAGGAAGCGACGAGCTGTGTGCTTTTGGAGCCTCAGCTGCAACAGGTCTACCTACATTCCCCACTTAATTCTAGCCAGGCCTGCAAGGAGGTGCCGTTACCCCATCTCAGAGAAGGAGAAACAGAGGCCTGGAGCAGTGCTGAGATTTGCTCAAAGTGGTCAAGACAGCCAAGTTACTCGTCACCCAACAGTTCCTACAGCAGCTTCCTCCTGGCCCTGGTCTAATCATCAGTTAATCAATATGGACTCTCAGCCTGACCTCTGACTTACATTCATGCTATAAACCACATCTATATACAAAGACATGCTCGTGGTGTGATGTGAGAGTTAACATCAGTAACCAAGAGAGGAATGAGCCGGGTGGCGGCGGCACAAACCTTTAATCCCAGCACTCAGGAGGCAGAGCCAGGTGGATCTCTGTGAGTTCGAGGCCAGCCTGGGCTACAGAGTGAGATCCAGGACAGGCTCTAAAACGAATGTGCCTTGGCTAAGGTACCACGCATGGAAGGCAGGCTGATGACAAGCTGCTGTCTTTAGGACCATTCAACCTTGTGGGTTATTGTTATTCAGTAAATTCTGACTCTGGGAAGACACAAACCTGCCCAGCCGTGTCTCTGGCAGAGTGTGCTCAGGGCCCCACCACACCTGGCTTTTCATGTTGGTTCTGGTATTGAACTCAGGTCTTTATGTTTGCCTGGCAAGCACTTCATGGGCTGAACTGTATGCTCAGCTCCCCCAAAAAGGCTTTGGTTGGCATTTCATTACATCCCACCCCAGTGATGACACAACCCAAAGTAAGGACTCTCTCCTCCAAGACACCTCTACTCTCAGCCCCCACTCAGGCTAAAGGCCTCTTCTGAGCTCCATGGAGGTGCGAAGGGTCAGTGACAGACTGGGCCACAGGGGCAAAGTGTCTTAATGATTCAAATGGGCTCCATCACCCGCTTTTGGGGGGCCTCCTACCTCCCTCTGCAATGGCCCCTTCAGCAGGACAGAAGGAAGGAACCACTCCACACAGTCCAACACCACATAGCCTCTCACCAGTCACCCACCACCAGACCTAAGTCCGGTCACAGCAGGAGACCCCTGGATCCATCAGGCCGGCTCTGAGCAAATGGCGTCAGGAACTTTGAAACTTTCCTTTGTATATTACATTAATCCATATAAGAAAATCTCGCTTTTAATGAGGAGTGATGTAGTCACAAACTCTCCAGAGCCATAATTAGAGCAAACTAATTGAAGTTGTGTTTTGACACACTTTCCAAATTCACGGGTGCCGGATGACATATTCACAACACTGCTGCCGCACAACCATGGCGACGGCAAAATCATTAGGCTAATAACGCTTATTTGCATTCTTATCATGCCGGCAGCTCTCCCTTAAATACTGTTTCTACCACTGCTCCTTTACTGGAACTTTCCACTAGACGGTATTAGCAGTAATTATTAGTGCTTTAGTGGAATTTTAATGTGAAGAATAACAACGTGCATTAGCACACACTGAATGGCTATGCCGTCTCGTGACCACCACCCCTCTGCAGGTTTGGGGTGCTCCCCGGCCCGGGCCCCAGGGTCACCAGATGCCATCTTTGCAGCATTTATAGCAACCTCACAGGGTCCACACCCAGTGAGATCTGAAGTTCCTCATTTACTGTTTCAAACGCTTGATGAGAAAGTCTTTCTTCTCTTTCTCCTTCTCTCTTGTAAGGACAATAAAATGAAATAGTTAAATAGGGATTTTTCCGAGCTGTTAAAAAAATTCTCAATTTACAATCCTGTCTTGGCCAATAATACTAATGAGTTCCAGGAGGCCAGGCTGTGGCCAGTCTCTGTCGCCACCCACCCTCATGGGGATTAAAGGCAGACAGGGGACAACTCACTAGTGGGTGGGAGGAGGGCTGGATCCACCAATGTGGAGGCACTGTTTGCCACCAGCAAGGCCAAGTTTTTGTATGTTTAACTCAGACAGACAGACAGACACACGCACAGGCATGCACAGGCGCGCACGCGCGAGCATACACACACACACACACACACACACACACACACACACACACTCACACCAAAGACTCGACAGTTTTAAATAATGGTTATTAATGACACGCTCTTTGAAAGTGACAAATTACTTCTGATATTTAGAATCCAAGAGGTATGAAGAGTGATCATGTTCCACAGAACATGACAGGAGATGACAGTGGACACACAGAGCTCTCACTGACCTGGAGTGGGAGGAAGGCAGGGGGTCTGCTCGGGGCACTGGGCTGGCGTACACGGTGGTGACCACAGACTGCCCCGGCTGTCCATGTTGTGACTGAGGGCACATCCTGGCGGGGGGCACACACCCTAGTGGTATGCTCATCTTCGGTGGAAAACCTGAGGTTCTTGCTGTGTTGTGGGGAGACCTGGGAGCCACTGAAATCCCAGACTCCTTAAGTATCCTAGGATTAGAAACAACCATGGCTTCATTCACAGCCCATGAACACGCATGGGTGGAATTCCCAGCTATTCAACGGACTGTGGGACCCTGTCAATCCTCCACTGAGAAGAATCAGACAGGCAGAGAAAACACTTCCTTAGAGAATGGTCAAAGACGATCTGTTCCCCCAAAGCCTGGAGGTTTTCTGTTGACCAGCTTACAACCTGTACCAATCTGCTATTTTTCAAGTCACAATTACTTCCAAAAAACTAAAAAGGGGAGCAAACTCCCAGAGCTGCCGTGGCGCTCTGATTCACCGTCTTTATTCACTACACTTAAGTTTTATTACAGTCCAACCATGCAATGCCAAACACCTACCTCCCATATGAAAGAAATGAAGAGGAAAAGAGCCAAGCCTGGCCCAGGGCCGCACCCTTCCATCCCAGATGATCAAGTCTAATCCTATAAACTGAAATATTTAAAGAGGCACTAAACCTCACTGACCCAACTTCTAAAAACCAGGAACACATGGGTACCCCTGGCTTTTCATCTCCTTCCAGCTGACATGGCCGCCTTTCCGAATTTCAAGAGCAGCAGCCAAGCCCATAACGAGCTGCATGTGTGAGAGCCCAGGGCAGGCGAGTGGCCAGGCGGCGCTCGAAGCCCCAGACCCCAACCAAGAACCCCAGGCAACAGTTTCCTCCTCTAGCCTACTCCATCTTAAGAGCCATGGAAAACATCTTGGTTAGCAGAATAAGTTTCTGGCAAGGAGGAAGTGGGATGTGGGCCATGGGCTGGACAGCTGTGTTTGGTCTGGCGCCAGTTCATACCTGCTGGCTATAAGAAACACCGAGGCAAAGGGCTGAAAACCAGGAGGCCCGAGGCTCCTTGGAGGAAGAAGCAGGGTGCGCTCGTGGTCCTGGACTCTAGTGCTGGCTTCTCCTAAGCCTCACTCTTTGCAGGTCAGTCTTCTCTCTTAAACGAGAGACTGCATTGTTTACCTTGGAAAAGATAAAAGCTATGCATGCACACGTATACACATGTACACACATGTACACATATGCACATACACATGCACAATCACAGGCATGCACTTAAGTATTTATATGATGCCTAACACAGGATGCTCAGAAACTTGTAGCTGAAATGATAACAACTGTATTTATTCTAATAATCACTATTAATATCATTCAACTAGAAAGAAAACATATGCTGTTCAAGAAGGATCTTTGAATTGAATTTTACCCAACCCATGGGCAAAAATTCAACCCAAATAAACTCAGAAGATTTTCTGAAAGTTACTGAAGGCAAAGGATTTTATTAACTATCCAAATTAATAATTGAAACCCTGTCTTGAAACAGAGCAGTCTAGAGGGGAGGGAGGTGAGGCCCCCGGAAGGAGTGCGGGCAAATCTCATTTTTACTGTTTCAGATTTCCACTAGAGACCCAAGTGAAATATTCCACGGAGCTGCCTGCACAGAGACTGTCAGCTTCCACTCTGATAAAAGGTAAAACATCCTCCTCTAAGTGGCCAGGTTCACAAAACCAACCCCAAAGTGAGCTGATAAATCTGGCCTGACGCACGAAGAACTATTTTCATAATCCTGAAAAAAGGCCTTTCTCCAAAGCTGGGGGCTGACCGCACAAAGAGCAGGGTGACTGGAGAGCGAGCCTCAGGAAGGACTTGGCACCCACAACCCGGCTTTCCAGGACAACCTCTGTGCAGAAGCTACACAACCAGCTCTGTGAGAAATGAGACACTCGCCATGCCACACCAACTACAGCACAGCGTTCTAGCAAATTTGCAAGCAGTAGACACCTTGTTAAAACCCGGTGTGAGGACTGACAGCCGCCGTGGCTCAGAGGTAGGAGCCATATTGACTAATAGTCAATTCTTCATTAAACAGAAGCCCTGACTTCCCAAGACGCCATATTAAAAATTAATATCTAAAAGTGTATTGCTCAGCCTAAAGTCATCATTCATACCGAACAATACCAAACTGCATTCTAATGAAATTTCTCCTTCAAAATTCCCCGACACCAGCACGAAGCTGGGTTTGGCTTCAGAAGTGGTCGAAGGCTCTGGTCACCAGCACCTTACTGGGAAGGTGGCTTTCACAAGACTCACTCTGGTCCAGAATCAGCAATACTGCCCAGAACCCTGCTGAAGTGGGGTGGTGGATGTGCAAGGGGATGATGGCATGGGTGGGACCTTTGGGTATGGACGGTACTGCCTTCAGCCAGCAGCTACAGCTCAAGGGCACCACACTGGACCCCTTCAGTGTGAATTCAGATGCTGATGTCATATCCAGCCAGGGGGCCTGGGGAGGCGACGTCCAACCCCTTAGGAAGTCCCTGCCACCACTTCCCACTCTAACTGCTGGTCTGGAGCCTGGAGAAGCTGCCTGTTTAAGACAGCGGAGTGCCAGAGGGCTGTCTCTCAATCGGGTGCAGGCCCAGTTCTCAAGGAAAGCTCAATAAACTCAACAACCTGGGGCCATGCAGTCACAGGCTGTGGGCACAGGGGAGGCCTGCAGGCTGAATGGGGCTGGCCTACGGGCTGAGATCTGGGCTCTGACATAGCATCTGTGGACACTAGGAAAGGAACCTCATTCCTTTAATATCCATTTCTCTATGTAAAATGGGGCTGACAGCAGTGCCTGCCCCATGGAGCTATTGTTCCGATGCTTGTTTACTGCTCATGAAGTCCCCAAGACAGGGCTGGGCAGCCCAGCTCTGCTGTGTGGGCGCTGCTGCTGGGGCTGGGGGACAGGAGTGCTGTACAGACAACACGAGAGGTGAAAAGAAGGTGGTAAGTGCACACTGCGGCTAGCTCCACACCAGCTCACATCACAGTCAGTCAGTCAATACATACGTTCTGAAATTACTTCCCACATGCTGGGCACCTGGGACTCAGAGGTCTTAACCAGTCTGCAGCCACATTTCACCCCAAGCGCTTCCTGTATCCGAAGAAACGTTACAGCTGAAAGGTTCCAGCTCATGGCGCCAGCGCACCACCATCACCGCTGCTTCTTAGGGGGACCATGGCCAGTCTTCTTAGGGGGCACCACGGCCAGGAGCATGTCCAGCCCAACTCTTCACGAGGGAAGAGGCTAGCACAGGTGGGCACTCTCACAGTGGCTGCCAGAAGGAGTCGCTGCTGACCCCCAGCAGCCTCACCCCCACCCCAGCTCTGGAGCCCAGGCCTGGTCCCTGCAGCATTCTTACCCCTGCCCCAGCTCTGGGGCTCCTCTAGCAGCCAGCTACTGGTCCTCTCTAGGGAGTGGTGTGAGGCACACAATGGATTCAAACTTCAGAGCAAACATCTGTGCACCTTGGGTAAAGAAGCTTTACACCATGGTATGCACCTTAAAAAGCATCTCACTAAACAAATAAAACAAAATCTGGGTGGGTTTTGTGAAGGAGAGAAAATCACACTGCAGTGGTGCTGAGCCCCATGCTCTCTGGACAGGACCAGGGCCGAGCGCCCACCCACCCCCGACTTGCCCGTGGCTCACCATGGAAGACCAACTCAGAGCATGCCACGGCTGCTCACTGTTAGCAGGGAGGAACAATTCCTTGGAACCAATTCTGACACTTGTCTGCTGCCTGACCAGGAGGTGGGGTGCATATGGCCCTTCTGAAAATGACGGCCCTTACACCACACCACAGCGTCTCACCCCAACCCTCAGGGCAGAGCCATCCCCTACGCAGACTCTGCCAGGCAAAGGTCTGCAGTGCCGTCTCCCGCCATGCAGAACAGGAAGTGTGTGCCACCACACAGGAAGAGAAGACACGGCCTCCCTGCCCTGAGCTGGGTGGGCCTCTCACTCCAGTCCTGCCTCAGCAGGTGAAGTGGCAGATACATCTGTGGTGCAAAGATAATCTTGTAATTGAAAGCTGACAGAAGGCAGCTGGAAGATTTGAGGCCGTCGGTGTAGACATGAGGACTCCGCTTGCAGGGGACCTCCTGTGCTAGTCGGCCAGAACATTCCATGAGGCAGCTAACCTGGGCCCTGGGTCCAGCAGGGAGGCGGGGTTGGGCAGGCAGGATGCTGTTTGGCTCATGGGCTGTGACAGGGGATGTGACAAGGGTGAGAGCAGGTGGCATGATTTCCTATCTCCTTCAGGAAGGGCCATTAACCTTTTAGATGACAGCCCCGGGACCCAAATGATGGAACCATTTTTGAGGTCAGCAGGATCTATGTTCTTGAAACCTGACACCGACATGCAAAAGTTGTGACTGAATCGTGGTGTCCCCGAGAGGGAGACTAAGTGCGTGTGACAGGTCTTCTGGCGTCAGAATGCCCCACTTCTCAGAGTCTCTGTCACAGAATGATAATACCCATGCAAAGAGTTCAGTACAATTATGTCTGTCACTGAGAAACACACTTTGGAAACTGACTGACAACTTTCTGGGAGCTGGCAAATCACTGGGGGATCCCCAAACACCTCTAAGCAGCAAGCACCAGGCCGCAGAGAGGCCAGCTTGGCTGACTGACACCTAGGAAAGGCTCCAAGCAGCTGCACCTTGAGGGGATGATGCTATGACCCCTGCTGGAAAACGTGCAGTGCACTCTGTGGCTTTGGTGAGACAGTCCTTTCTCCTGGGGGTCAGATGTCCATGAAGGACAGGCAGGCCTGGTAGGGTTTCTCCTATAGGACCACAGGGTGCAAACAAGGACTCGTACTCCAGGCCTGTGAGTAGGGCAAAACACAGCACTGTGTGCACGTGTTCCAGTTTCTAGGCAGCCCCCATTCAAGGTCTACACAGAAACGAACTGTATCAGCATGTCCAGCACTCGGGGCCCTGACTACTTATTTCAGATGGGCACTGGAGGGGCTCACACAGCAACCACTTAAACACACCAGTGCTGGGCTGAGACACAGCATCAGCACCACTGATGCCTGGGTGTTCTGCAGGGCCTGTCTGCACCTATCCCAGGTACACCACAGGAGCTTTCCTCCTCCTGGAGGCCCTGTCACTGACATCAGCACTTAAGTGCAAGGGGCAGTACCTGTGGAATCTGGGGCAGGTCTCAGTGGCCAACACCTACTCTGACATCCCAACATACCACTGACCAAGGCTACCACAGCACGGTGTCTGTTGAACCTGAATTTCTAAGGGAGGGAGCACAATGGGTGGTTTTAATTTGTCAATTTGACACAACCTAGAAACCCCTGGGAGAAGTCTCCGTGAAGAACTGTCTAAATCAGACTGGCCTGTGGGCGTGTTGAGTTATCCTGCGTATGTGAACTGATGTTTGGAGACCCAGTACAAAAGTGGGCAGCACCATTCCCTAGGCAGGGGATCCTGAACTGTATAACTGGATAAAGCAAGCCCAGCACAAGCCTGCGGCACGGCATTCGCAGCTCTCTGTTCCTGGCTCTAGAGGTGATGTGGCCAACTCTCCTGCCTCCTGCTGCTCTGGCCTCCACTGTGATGGACTGCAGCCTGGAGTTAAAGGCTACAGAGAACGAGCTAAAGAAACCCTCCTCCTCAGCTGCATCATCAGGGTATTTCATCACAGCAACCGGAACTGCACCAGGCCAGGAGAGGAGGGAGATGGACACTTCCTGACTAAGGTGTGAGAACACGATTCCTCGGTGGCATGGAAGTCCGAGAGACCCCACCTCCTTTGCTATTGTGACAATATCCCCGGATAAACAATGCCAGAGAGGGAGGGTTTAGCTCACGGGTGCAAAGCTTTCATAGTCAGCCAGCTCTGTCGCTTTGGGGTGGAGGGAGACATGTAGCTGAGTAAAGCTTCTCACCTCAAGGTGGCCGGAAAACAGGAGGCTTGGGGGGAGACTCCAGTGACTCACTTCTTCCTCTCGAGCCCCACCTTTCCAGTGTCTACCATTTCCCAATCACCTGTTCAACTGCGAATCCATCAGTAGTTTACTTGCTGATGAACTCAGCACTATCATGATCTAGTTATACACACACAGTCTCACCTCCAACACTCACTAGAGGCCAGACTAGAGGTCTGTCCTGGATCTCGCTCTATAGACCAGGCTGGCCTCGACTCACAGAGATCCTCCTGGCTCTGCTGAGATTAAAGGCGTGTGCCACCACCACCCGGCTATTTATTTGTTTTAAAAGAGAAATGTTGAAAACCCAGTGCAGTGGTCCATGTCTCCAATCCCAACACCCAGGAGGCACAGGCAGGTGGGGCTCTGGTCTACACAACAAGGTAGTAAGTCCCAAGGTTATGGAGAGACCTAGTCTTGGGGCGGGGGTCCAGCCACCTTAGCTTCCCCCCTTCTCCATTCACAAACGCTCATGCTCGCTCTAATGTTAACCATTTAAATAGCTGAAGCCAGCCGCCTACCTGTTCTCAGGTTAAAATTCCACACTGCAGTCTAGCAGTTTACTTGACTCTCTGCAGAACCTGCCGGGTGTGACAGGGACACAGCATGGCCATACACAGCAGGGTGCATGCCACAAGCTCCGGATCAGTTCACTTCACATGCGAGCACGCGCGCGCGCGCGCGCACGCACAGACACAGACACAGACACACACACACACACACAGACACACACACACGCAGACACACACACACAGACACAGACACACACACACACACACACACACAGACACACACACACACACACACACACACACACACACCCTACCTCTGGGCCAAGTCTTCTGGCCCTGTGCTGTGGACCACGTGACCTGTGGGAGGTCTTTCTTTACACCCACTGCCTTCTCCCTCCTGGGTCCCAGGGGTGCTGCAGCTGCAGAGTTAGCCGATTCTGTCCCTATCCTTGGCACAGCCGCTCTCCCTAGTGACTGTGTCGTCTGTGGGTTGATAAGCATGACTCTGACATCTTTATCAAGCTTCTGATCCCACTGCTCAGCAAGCCGGGGCCAGCAGCCCACCAAGATCCATACCCTGTGCCCCCCAAGAGGCAGCCACAAAGCTGGCTCACTTAGCTAAGGCCAGCCCAGCAGAGGGGTGGGGAGCTGGGACATGGCCTCAGCCCTCAGGTCACCCCATCCTACTGGATAATGTGCCTGACACTGATGGGCAGGGGTGGAATGCTTGCTGGCTGGAGGGAGATCTAGCCTCCAGGTCCTGGACAAAGTGGTCTGCCCCAGAGACCTATCAGAGGTTTGTGGGTGAAACCAGGGCTCACTGTACAGAGGGTGAGCTCTGCCCAGCTATTTTATACTGCTTTTGACACAAATTCCACTGAACTCAATGCTCAATTCACCGGACATCGCCAACGAGCATCCTACCTACCCTGAGGCCTTTGTTTAGGAAGGCGGGGAGGGGCCCCGATCGAGTTCCACCATGACTGCCCCTGAAGCAGTGGGGAGGCTCGGGTGCTGCTGGGACGAGGAAGGTGACGGCCTGTCACCTGTGAAAAGGTCAGCAAATGCCCCTTTTGTCTGAAGTAAAGTTGGAAATGACAGCTCTAGGAAAAGCTGCTGGGAACGCTTTAAATCCAAGTGTTGGCAGAGCACATGTTCTTGGCTTTTGAAACGGACTCCCAGGCTCATGAGACAGCTTGTCTGCCACCCACTCCATCTCCCTCCCAGCGTGCATCCTGCCACCTTCTAGGTGGCCAGTAGAGGGCACCCCGCCACCACGCTCCTGCAGCTACGCTCTGGTTCTCAGATCAGGTGTTCCCACACAAAGACCAGGGAAGTACCTGATGTTTGCGATTTACTGCTCCTTGGGAAAATCATGAACTTGCTATATATGCGATGATGTCACCTACATAAAGGTACACAGAGGAACGAGCTCAAAGGAAATGTAACAAAAGGTTATGAGGATGTGCTCACTGGAAACGGGTTTGTTTTTCCATTAAGTTCTATATTCTGCCAATTCCCCACAAGCACTCAGTGCTCTTGTGATTGAACAGCTCGGCAGTGCTCACGGATGGGAGTCATCTGGAGGGGCAGCGACATGGTTCCTCACTGTTGGAGAAGCGTGTGCTGTGACAGAAGAGGGGCTAGCCCAGTGACCTGAGCACAGGCAGCCAGAGGGGTGGCCCAGGGGAGGCCCAGGGTTCCTGTGAGCACAGGCTCAAGAGGAGAAAACAGGAATGGAAGTGAGGTGCCAGTCTGCCTTAATTCTGGGGTCTGGAGTTGGGACACAGCGGGCTGGAAGTTACGGGCAGGGGTGGGGTGTGGAAATCTGGGCGGGGGTAGTCTACGGGGAGAGCTGAGTCTTCAAGTTACCTTAAAGCTGTCAGCCCCTGCAAAGTCCCAGCATGCTCAGCCCTTCCTGTCTTCAATAGAAAATTGAAATAATAACAATTCTTTAAAAAAAAAAATCAAAGATACTGGATAGGAAAAGAATAAAATCCCAAAGCCAACTCACAAAAGATAAAAACAGCAAACCCAGATGACTTAAGAGGCTCGCACGGGGGCACACACACACACACACACACACACACACACACACACACACACACACACACACTGCCTGTAAATCAACACCCAGCCAGAGAGGAGACTGGGAGAAACACACAACAGCATTTGCATACAGGAGGTGATCCTCCTGAATGCTGCTGGCTTAACTCAGCCAAATTAGAATACATTTTATATTGACTATTTTGACATTTGTTTTATTTGGCAAGTAAAACAGAACTGATCCAATTTCCTTGCAGCCATTGTAAACCATAAACTGTGCTCCAAGGCCATAAAACACAGAGCCTTGTAAGGGCTGTGCTGGGTGACGCCACCCTCCAGCCCCACCAGCTCCGGGCTACCGGCTGTGGCCTGGCTCTCCTGTGACAGGCAAGCTCAGGACATACATTCTCTGTTTCTTCTGGGACAGTAGGGACCCCGTCCAGTAAGTTTTTGTCAAGTCAGCACAAGCTAGGCCCATTAGGAAAGAGGGAACCGCTCCTGAGAAAATGCCTCCATCGCTCGGTCTGCACGCAAGTCTGTGGGGCACTTTCTTGATTACTGCTAACTGATGGAGGGCCCAGCCACCACGGGGAGCAAGCCATGGAGAAAGAACACTCCTCCACGGCCTTTGTCAGTTCTGCCCTGTCTTCCTCAATGATGGGCTATGACAGGATGGACACCAAGTAAGTCTTCCCCAGGTTGCTCTTGGTCAGTGGTTTTTTGTTTGTTTGTTTGTTGTTCTTCACAGCAATAGAAAACAAATTAGAATGGCTTCATTCCACGCAATAGGACTTATCAACTGCTTGAGGTGATGCCCATTTCTGGGTCCTCCAGACCACATGTGTCTTTGGAGACTGTCTCTATTTATCCAAGGCAGTGGAGCCCCGAGGGCTCTGCAGCTCTGCAGTTAACTCAGACTTGAGCTGACAAGAGCACTAGAGACAAGTGGACCTCACCCAGCACAGACGGCCGCCCGGAACGACGCCGGCAGAGTTATTATTGTAACGGGAATGCAGTCTCCTGAAAACTCACCACTTCCTAAGGACTTCTAGCCTGTAGACCCTGGAAAGCACAAGCATCATGGGCAGCTAAGCCGTCCTGCGGGTCTCGATGGGCTACTGGCAGAGCTGAGAGGGAGTTCTGTCCTCCGGAAGCCAGGGCCCTGGTAACTGGCCGCCACACACACCTGTGTGTCTATAAGCTCACTTGAATGGCAAGCCAATTTTTGTGTTTTGTTTAATCTGGTTTGGTTTTTGAGACAGGGTCTCACTATGTAGCCTTGGCTGGCCTGGAACTTGCTACATAGACCATGCTGGCCTGGAACTCAAAATCTGCCTGCCTCTGCCCTCTGCCTCCTGAATGCTGGGATTAAGGGTAAGGGACACCATGCCCAGCTTGACCAACCAAGTTTGAGCTCCACCTCTTGCTGTGTTGGGAACCTGTGGTATACCCATGATACAGACTATTAAGAGGCCTTTATACACACAGAACACACAGATTTCTGACCATGACTTTTTAAGGCCCAAGTTTAGACCTGCAAATTTTCAGCTACATGTTGCACTATTTCAGCAGATATTAAGTGGGTATTTTCTAAACTGTTGCATGGCTTGGCAGCGCCCAAGGCCATGGAAGTGCATGGGTGAGATCCTCAGCAAAGCCTCACCTGGGAAGGTTTGGGGCTGGGGTGGAAGCAGCTGACGACTGTGAGGGCGTGGTGGGTTGAGATGAGTCGTGGTTTCTTGGCACTCTGCCCATGCGATACCAGATGCCCATGCTGTTCAGTTCCCTGCAGGAGAAAAGGAAAACCTTCAAGGTGCTGCTGAGCTTGGAGCACTGACCTGAGCCACAAAGCCAACCGTTACCCCATTATGCGCTGTCTCAAACCCCAGGAAGACCACTCTCCCTGTAAGACAGGCTCCCTCACCCCTTCATGCCCGAGCCTGGCATGGCTGCAGCTCAGGCCCTCTGTGTGTGATGTGGCCATCTTTACCTACCTGGGCATGCCCACCTGCCTGCTCTGGGCATGCCCACCTGCCTGCTCTGGGCATGCCCACCTGCCTGCTCTGGGCATGCCCACCTGCCTGCTCTGGGCATGCCCACCTACCTGCTCTGGGTATGTCCACCTGCCTGCTCTGGGCATGCCCACCTGCCTGCTCTGGGTATGCCCACCTGCCTGCTCTGGGTATGCCCACCTGCCTGCTCTGGACATGCCCACCTGCCTGCTCTGGGTATGCCCACCTGCCTGCTCTGGGTATGCCCACCTGCCTGCTCTGGGTATGCCCACCTGCCTGCTCTGGGCATGCCCACCTGCCTGCTCTGGGCATGCCCACCTGCCTGCTCTGGGTACACTGCCTTGCTTGTTGGCATGTGCTCACTATTCATTTTACCATCTCACTGCTCTCAAGTACTCTATGTGGTCAGGGGGAGGCAGCTGGCAAAGGCTCTGGAGACACATGCCTGACTTCCAAGCATGAGAAGGATTCTTCTTCTAGTCCACACACACTTCCACATGTCAGGATTTGGCCCCTCATAGATGGGGGTCACTGCGTGTGGCCTCACTCCAAGGTCAGTTGGGAAGATGACCTCAAACCCTCAAACTAGAGGCTCACAGCCCACAAATGAGCACAACCAAGAGTAGATGCACAGCATACATGGTGTGGCAGCCACAGTGGCCATGAGTAGATGCACACCGTACACGGTGTGGCAGCCACAGTGGCCGTAAGTAGATGCACAGCGTACATGGTGTGGCAGCCACAGCGGCCGTGAGTAGATGCACAGCGTACATGGCATGGCAGCTACAGTGGCCAAGCTCCACACTGCACACCTGTGATGTGAATGAGGCAAGCTCACTCTTGGCAATCAAACAGGATACCTTCTGCCACGTGCAAGCCCTCTCTGCCACCCCAAAACGGTGTCTATGGGACTGGAAGCTGAGGGACAGCATCTCTTCTTCCAAAAATAGAAGGCGTTTACTCTGTGGGTCTTGGGTGCAGCTGGGGGGGTGGGAAGGGGAGCTATTCTAACCCTGCTCCTGCTGAGAAGAGCGAGCCCACCTTCTCCGCCCCGCTGCAGCCTGTACTTCAGTGGACGCTGCACCCTTTCCAGTCTGAGATTTCTGCCTCTCAGAGCACAAGTTCAGGCCCTTGAATGTGGCACTCAGGTTAAGTGACTTTGGTACTTAAAAATCATGCTATGTCTTCTAGGAGAGGATGTTATGGCTCAAGATGAAATAAAAATTGTACTCTAGCAATTTAAAAAATTATACCAAGGAAGAAAGATTCTAGCTTTGTTTATCAAGACAAATACTGATTTAAAAAAAAAAAACATTCTTCAGAATTGTTTAAAACAGTTAAAATTGCATCTTTTAAAAATAGTATTGTAGGGGGCTGAAGAGATGGCTCAACAGTTAAGAGCACTGGCTGCTCTTCCAGAGGACTCAAGTTCAATTCCCAGCACCCACATGGCGGCTCACAACTGTCTGCCACTCCAGTTCCAGGGGATCTGACACCTTCACACCAATGCACATAAAATAAAGTTAAACAAATTATTAAAATAGTATTGTAGAGAGAGATGTGAAGAGTAGATGCAGGTGCACTGTGGAAGTGCAGTGGCTGCTGTCCTGTGAATGGAGCCTGTGGGGTGCCGGGAGGTCGCTCTGCTCACAGCTTCCGCCCCGCAACCTGCTTGCACAGTTAGTTTACCTCAGGGCACAAAGCAGGATTTGCAGGTGTGGGAGGGATGGCCAAGCCCTTCCTTTCCTGTTCATTGTTGGTGCAGGGGATGGGGCTCTACCACTAACACCCAGCCTAAACCCATCTTGACGAGAGTACGTGAATCCACGGGGGCAGAGGCTGAAGAACCTCAGCTGCAAGACCCAAGATGCAACCACCTCAGTGCAGGAAGCATCCATTTTCCTGGGTTCATCCAGCCCCACCCCAGCCCTGCCCACCTGACCTTTGACCTCCTGCACATTTTGGCACAGCTACCCTCCTTCCCTGTTCCTCCTTGAGCTCTACTGAAGCAGTACTCAGTACTCAGGCCAGCCAACGAGGGAATGACCTTTCCCAGGTAACAGTGACCAGGTAGGGCCGCCCCTGATGCTGGTCACAGGAATCACAACCAAGAACACTGAATTCTAGAACTGTGACGGGAACCACAGGAAGGCAGACTTGCTAATCTCTGAAGCCGCTCAAAGGGACAGCAGTGCCATGCCTCCCCAGAGGAACAGGTGTCAGACGGAGTCCCACCAGAGGACCCAGAGGGAGGAAATGAGGTGTTCTCATCCTCTGAGTTCCTACTTCTGCCTGCCTAAGCCTGGCTGCTGTGTAGGCCAACAAACGCCTCCTTTTGCTTAAGCCACCCTGGGTGGGCTTCCCGTCACTCAGGCCCAGAGGTCCAAGGGGAAGAGCTGGGGTTTGCCTGCACTTGGAGTTTACGGAGCTGCTCTGGAACCAGGCCCTGCTTCCTTCTGAGGCTCCAGGTGACCAGGACCCAGTGGGCCCAGCCTCCAGCAGGCTCTCTGCTATTAGAAGACATGCATTGTAGAGTCCTGTAATATGTGGGTTTCTTTCTGACTTACAACCAGTGTGTCTAGAATAGAACCCAGGGGACCACTATTTCCCTCTGGGTCCAGCGTTAGCCCTGGTGTGCCCACAGGTGGGCCTCTGTTCCCTGGTTAAGCCACACTCACTCCCACTCTGCCCACCCAGTTCAGCCTTCTCTTCACAGCTGGTTCTCCTGACTCAGAGATCTATGCTTAGTAACCCTGCCTCCTGTCTTAACTGGAGTAGACCAGCTCATCACATTCCCCTCACTGTCTGAAATGACCGTGTTCATCTTCTTGCTCCCTGCTCATCTCTCTTTTCAGAACAGCCTCTCTGTGAGGACAGGGCCTCTCTCTTCCCTGCTCACAGGATCTGTCCAGTGGTACAAACGGGTTGGCCATAAAACGCCCCAGGCTGATGAGCAGTGTGAAGAGTTGAGGTCCACAGCAGCACCCAGGCAGCATGCAGAGGGCCTGAAAGGTGATTGTACAGGGACCAGAAGGCCCTAGGATGGAGCTCCACTGTAAGCTGAGGTAGCCTGAGGTCAGAGTCAGTGATGAGCACCAAGAGCAAGAGCTATGGATTATGGCTGAGCCTTACGAGCCATGCAGGAGTGGTCCCAGGAGTGGCCCAAACACTCCCAGGGGAGGGAGATCCGTGTGTGGAAACACTGTTCAGACTTACCCAATGAATGTGTACTGGGGAGGTGCCTGCTTGGTCCGGCCCATGATGCGAATGTCACAAATGGCAGCTTCGGTTGAATCCCGGGGAATAAATTTAATGCATAGCCTCTTCTTCCTAAAGGCCACCTCCTCTAAGGAAATAACAACAGAAAGGTGTGAGTCTGATGGAGACACTGCCTCCTCTCCCGTTTGGGCTGCAGAAGGGATGGCCACCCTTGTCATCTGGAAGAAGCCCCTAAGGACGGGTGATGGCAGCAGAGTACACCAGTCAGCCTGCCCTGCATCCAGGGCCTGACCCCAGACATGCTGGCCTAGAAGGAGCTCCCCGAACTGCTGCCACTGCTGCCGCCGTCTGCGGACACCACCCAGGGACACGCCACAGTAAGGCTGCTCTTGCTTTTCAGTTTTTAGTACAGAAATCTTCAAGCATACCCCAAGGAACGAGACCCGCAGGGCAGAGCCCCCTGCTTCTGGTCAGCACACTGGCTCCAGCTCTTCACACACCTTTAATTTTCCTGTCTGGATATATGGAACAAACCTCCCAGCACTACGTCATGTTGCCCAGCTTTACCCCAGAAGGCATGGCTGTCATGACCCTGCCATTTCTACCAAGAACAAGAAAATTCCTGAACTCATGGTCTGAATTCAAGTTTCTCCATCATCGCACAATGCCCTGCCCTGCACTGTCTGGATCCACATCTAGACTGTGTGCTCTGCAGTGGGCTGGCAGCTCTCTCAGTCCTTTTTACACTAACACCACCCCTCGAGGCTCCTTGTTGCTTTGTTCGGCCCTCATCCAGTGGCACGTCGGAGCTGGCTGGCTTTGGCCCAGTCAGACCTCTCTGGAAGGCAGCGCATGTGTGGGTTCCCAGGGCCACCGCACTGAGTTCCACAGCGGGCCCGAGGCCTGGATCACAGCACACTCCTGTACACCGCTCTCACTGTGGTTTGTAGGATGCGCGTAGCTAGGAACCACACCTTGGTTCGAGGTTTCAAACAGCACTTCTCCAAATTCTGCCATTCCTTCTGCATTGATGAGCTCAGTTCTTCTTTCTGAAACATAACTCTTCTTCAGCTATGTGCCACTCCAAGGTTGATTTTGACCAGGAAGGAATGCCAGTGTGTGGCTCTTCTCTGTCACTTGTCCAGCCCACACACAATGGGCTGGAGCTGTAGCAATGGACGATGGTGCCCATCCAGGTGGCGGTGTGGTTCATCAGTGGTTCTGAACTTTTCCCAACAGTTCACGAGTCTTTCAGTTGGATTTGTGGGTTGCTTTTTTTTATTTTTTAAAGATTTTTGAAATTAAAATAATTATACCATTTCCCCCTTTCCATCTTCTGGCTCTCCTATACACATCCCCTTTGCTCTCTTAAATTCATGACCCCTGGCCTTTTTCTTTAATTGTTGTTACGTATATATTCCTAAATATATAGATACAACCTGTTGGGTCTGTATAATGTTTCCTGATTGTATACGATTGCAGGGCCCACCATTTGGTATCAGACGACCAACTGGAGATGCCTTCCCTGGGGAAGACTGTTTCCTCCACTCTGCACTCAGCTGCCTGTAGCTTTGTTTGAGACAGGGTCTTACTCTACACCCTAGATCAGTCTCAAACTTGTAATCCTCCTGCCTCAGCCTCATAAATGCTGGGATTACAGGTACGTGCTACCACACCTGGCTCCATCAGTAGGGTCTGGGCTGGGAGCCTAGCTCTGCCACTGCTGGCACTGGCACCTCAGAGTCACTTGACCCCTCCGAGCCTTGGTTTTGCCATCTGTAGAAGGGAACTGTTGGAAGCCCACTCCAGAGGAGAGTGGGAGATGCTGTGTGGGAACATGATTTCTTGGCCAGTTCTAGGTACATGGTAAGTGCTCAGTGAAGGACAGCTAGGAGGGATTGGCAAGCCAGCACCGTGTGCACTTACCACCTGCACTTGGTCCTGATCCTCCAGTGGCAGAATCTGTGACCATTTACACATGGTCCTGCTGCAGGCAGGCGGGGGAGGGTGGTTCTGCCGGCCCGGTGGAATCAGCAGTATTATTGGGTCTTTGCTACGTTTTGGAGGAAAGGGGGTGTCTTCTTAAAAAGCCAGAAAGCTGGGCAATGGCAGTGGTGGTAGTGCACACCTTTAATCCCAGCACTCGGGAGGCTGAGGCAGATAGATCTCTGTGAGTTCGAGGCCAGCCTGGCCTACAGAGCGAGTTCTAGGACAGCCAGAGCTACACAGAGAAACCCAGTCTTGAAAAAAACAAAGAAACAAATGAACAGGCAAACAAAAAGTCAGGCTGAAATGCCCAAATTCTGTGAGTTTTTCCCTAGAAATAAAAGCAAAGGGCTACATCCTCAAGCCGCAAAGCTTCAAGCTGTAGAAATGTCTATGATACATACAGCAAACACCCTCCTTGAGGCAGAGATGGCATCCTGGAGGAAGGGGGCGCCATATCAATCCTGTACCTAACGCCATTTGCTACCAAGTTCAAGTCCTGAAGGAGATGCACTGGAACCTTCCTTGAGGTAAACCACAGGGCAGCTATTCTGTGAGCCTTTGCCACAGCTTGGCTCCGTGTCTCCATCTGCAGCCAGCTCTGTCAAGGACGATCCACTCATTCATTACACATGCTTAAGCAGGCCTCATTTTAAGTAAACATATTATACATAGTCAATAGAAATGTGTTCAGTCATGCTAATGAACACAGGGAGAGTACACAGCACTTTACTAAAACAAACAGTCTTCCAGGGTTTAAGTGCTGTACGGACTGCAATGGGCTATATTTTAAATTAATTACAGGAGTCTCGTCTTTTTGGCTGACTTCATGAAATCAAGGCTTTAGGTACTCTCCGGAGATACTGGGCTGACCATGAGGCTTTTGGTCCCCTGGGAGTCTCTGAGAAATAGTCCCATGACTAGAGGTGTGCTTAGACACCCGAGGGACAGCAGCGGATGCAGACAGGGGCCTGGCTTCCCAGTCAGAACCACTGGGCCCGGCAGTCCCAGCACCAGCCCACAACAGGCCTCCGTCCTGAATGAGCTCAACAAACCGGAAATGCTAAATGTGGATCCCTTGTGGCTACACCATATATCCATACAAAAGACACTACACATCAATTAGCTGTCAGAATGAACATCAAGGAAATATTTAAAACTTTGAAAACCTCAGGAAGAAAACAGAACAGGAATGAATACAAATCGTTGTAAGCAGAGAATTCACCTAAGCGGTAAAGGCAGCAAGCAATCCTTTGCAAAAGCACTCAGGCTTGCTAATAAGTAGCAACTACAAATTAAACACAATTTAAATAGTGAAACAAAGTAAGAGGCTGAGCGCCTGCCTGCGTGGTGGTCTGAGGAGATGAAGCCTCAGACAGTGAGAGACCTTTGCGGAGGTCAGCGGCCAGCAAATCCAACCCGCAAGGGACCAGTGTGCTCCCGCAACGTACGCTCCTCGCCTGACAGGAAAACTGAGCCAGGATTCTGAGAGGACCTGCTCGGGGTTCCACAGCATGAGCAGCAGGCCCAGCCTGAACCCCTGGACACAGAGACGGAGTCAGAAGGAAGGGCCCGTCCTTCCGGTTCCCGCTTGGGCTCCAGACTGGGGTCCTCTTGTCTGCGTACTTCCCACGGCTTGACATGACTATGTGTGGGAACGACCAGAAACAGGCGGAACTACACGGGAAGCACCGGCTAGTGGGGCAGGGCGGCCAGGGCAGTG
Source organism: Peromyscus maniculatus bairdii (assembly GCF_049852395.1). Lineage (NCBI taxonomy): Eukaryota > Metazoa > Chordata > Mammalia > Rodentia > Cricetidae > Peromyscus > Peromyscus maniculatus. The sequence continues at coordinate 6,278,454 of NC_134855.1, read as the reverse complement.
TCTCCATGACGTCCGTGCCTGCTTTGAGGGCAGCTGTGGTGAGGAAAGGCCCGTGATGGCGGTGCACAGGCGTGAGTATTCTGAGAAGTACTGGACTATGTACTTTAAATGGGGGAATTACATGATACTTAGATTGTATCTTAAACCATTATTTAAAAAAAACCCTTCTTCTTAGAAGCCCAAGGTGCTTAGTACACATGTGTGTGTACACATGCATGTGCACACATGTGTGTTTGTGCATGCATATGCATGTGCACACATGTGTATGTTCTGTGTGCGTGTGTGTGCATGTGTATATGTAGGTGTGTGTGTGCCTGTGTATATGTAGGTGTGTGTGTGCATGTGTATATGTAGGTGTGTGTGTGCATGTGTATGTGTGTACTATATGCATGTATATGCATCTGCATGTTTATGTATGTGTATGTATATGTGTATGTGTGTGCATATGAATCTGTGGGCGTGTGTGTATGCATGTGCATTTGTATGTGTGTGCATATACACATGATTATGTACATGCATGCATGTGTATTGTGTATGTGCGTATGTGTAAGCATGTATATATCCATGTGTATTTATGCACATGCATGTATGTGTGCACATGTGCATGTATGTCCGTGTGTGTACATGCACGCATGTGTACATGTGTACATCTGTGTTTGTATGTGGGTATTTTCTTACACTTGGCTAAGATACAGTCACTGTACCTTGTTTTCTCACATGCAAAGCAGGCCTAACACCCATCTCCATGGAGGTCTCCTAAAGATAAGATGACATCATGAGGGTGGAGTGTTTATCATGGGGGCTTTACAGGAAACGTTAAACGTTAGTGTCCTCTTTTTCTGTTGCTGTGGTAACACATCCTGACCAAAGGCACTTGAGGAAGAACGGTTTATGTGGCTTACAATCCCAGGCTACAGCATGTCACTGAGGGGAAGTCAAGAACAGAGAGAAACAAGCTTCCTCAAGTTTATAAGAGAAACAAGTTTATACTCCATCACTGGCCTCTCTGGCCCTCAGCCCCGCCTCCGCCCTCACACAGCCCAGGACCTCCTGCCCAGGGGCCTGGGTCAGTTAGCAATCATGACAACCCCCTGCAAGCATGCCCAGAGGCCGATCTGATCCCTTCTAAGGTGATTCCAGGCTGTGCCACAGTGGCAGGTAAAACCAACCAGCACCATGACATTTGCTGGGACACAGCAGTCAGTGAGGGATCCGGGCTTTGCTGAAATAAGTTCCACTGGAGGGGCTGGAGACATGGATGCTGTTCAGTTTGAAATGTGAACAAGAAAATGGCAAGCAAGTAATGGGTTCAGAAACATTTGAACAAAGGAAAACCTGAAAACACACACACACACACACACACACACACACACACACACACACACACACTATAAATAAAAACAAAGAACAGGGTGCAGAATTCCATAAAGGAATTTCACAGATAAAGGGATCTCTGCTCTCTTATTCACTGCCTCACTGCTGTGGAGGGGGCTCAGGAGGGATTACAAATAAAGCAAGTTCCTGTATACCAAATAAAGAAGCTCAGATACACAAAGGCTCCCTGACTCTATCTTACCAGTCCTGCTCCAGAACCAGCCCTAGCCCAGGATCCTGAGGCAGCTTCTCCATTTTCCACAGTTCTCTGCTGCTCAGCTCAGTGCAGTGCTGCTCAGTGGTTGGAACATCTGGTCTACTTCAAATCTTGTTTTTATTTGTTTGAGGTTTTTGTTGTTGTTTTGTAATAGAAGAGGTCTCATGTAGGCCAGGCTGGCCTCTCACTTGCTATGTAGTGAAGGATGACCTTGAATTCTGATCTTCCTGCCCCTACCTCCCAAGTGTTGGAACTACGGACATGAGCTACCACACCTGGCTCCATTTGATCTCGCATGCTCTAACTTGCAGCCTTTCTGATTTGTGCCTCTTGCTCACTCTGTGAGCCCCAAACCAGGCACAGAGCTTTCCTTGCACCCTCCGGGATCTTTTGATCTCTGCCCTTCCTCCCTTTTGCTTTGGGGTCTTGTGCCAAGCCTGGCTTCAGCAACAGCTGAGGGCAGACTGAAGACCAACTCCCTAGACTCTCTGTCCTGTTATCGAGTGACCCCAAGCAGCAGGGGCATCATTCTAAGAAAAGGGACTCTGCTCACTTGCAGGCAGGGCCCCACATACTCTTGGGACACACGAGAACCACGGTGGATGTCACAAGTGGCAGGCTTTCTTTACCAGCCACAGGAAGTCCCCTCAAATGTTTCCAGAGAAAAACACACAAAGTATTAAGTCCACCAGAAGAGAAGGAGACTATCCCCAAGGCATGCATGCTAAGAGCAGACTCACGTGTGTCCACTGTCTCCTGGATAGGGATGAAGCCCACAGGCAATGTGTCTTTGACATCGATGAGCTTCATGTCCACCAGCACATTCCCCAAGTGACTCTTGGGAAGAAGAAAAGACACACAGACTGTTAACTGGAGCTCCTCAGTCGGCTTGCAGTCCTGGCTTCAGGACGCATATTGACTCCAGTGGCTGCTGCAGCTTTTCCTCTCAGGTTCCTTAGAGAAGATACCTAATGGTCCCCAGCATTTACCCAGGACCAGAGTGGACCTCAGGAAGGAGGTTCATCTGTGAAACCTCAAAGCCACTCACTCAGATGTGGCCTTGATGAGCTGGATGAACCACCCTGTAGACAGAACCCAGCAGAGGGCAGGTGGGCATGTGGCCTAGACCCCACTCCCTCTCAGGGTCTGCAGGGTTTAAATGGAGGAGGTTCTGGGATGCTTGCAGGAGAGAAGTTGCATCTGAACTGAACGGAGACTGATCACACAACCTAAGGGGGTTTTAGTCACAGACAGTTTTCAGTTACAAGATGAACTGTACAAAATCCCAAGAATCAAACGAACAGCACAGCAGCCCGGCCACTTCCGTATCCCACACCTTCTGAAATGACTCGCTAGGGGGGCTCTTAAGAGTTTCTATTTAGTGGTGGCAGAAGGGTCCACAGTGCACAGTTGCCATGAAGACATCTTTTGAAGATGGTAGGTGGCGCACCATTCTATAACCGCAAGAGAACACCAGCACTTGCAGCCTTCACTTCATGCTAGAAACGGCTCTCTAGAAACCTGCCCTATGCAGGGCTGCTGTGGAGATTACATTCACATCTTCAGAGCCTCTCAGCCTCGCCAGAGCCAGTTAAGGCAAGAAAAATTGGGTTCCCAGCCCAAATCTCCCATAGGGTCACAGCAATGTGCTCCGTGTGGCCACTTTGCAGAAGCACTGTCCTCTAGAGCCAGCTTGAATGCACGCACACTTCCCTTGTCTGCAATTCCGGAAAAACATCTAAGGGGGCATCCCAGGCTCGGTTCTCACAGGCACCATTCAGGACAGGGTCCCCTGTTGCTTAGAGAAGGGACCTAACTTCATCTCTGAGCTTGGGGAACACAGACTCCTCTCCATCCTGAGAGCACAGGCATCTCCGAAATCCATACAGGGAACATCTGCTTTCTGAACTAAGTCAGGCACTCTCTCCTTAAGCTCCTTTAAACTTCTGATCAATTTATAATTGGACTCTGTGGTGGTTTGAATAAGACTGGCCTCCATAGGCTCATAGATTTAAACACTTAGTCATCAGGGAGTGGAACTACTTGAAAAGGATTGGGAGGTGTGGCCTTGTGTCACTGGGGGTGGCCTTTGAGGTTTCAAAAGCCATGCCAAGCCTAGTGTCTCTCGGCTACTGCTCCGGCACCATTTCTGCCTGTGTGCTGCCATGCTCCTGGCCATGGTGATAATGAACTGTAGACAAGTCCCCAGTTAAATGCTTTCTTTTATAAGAATTGTCTTGATTATACTGTCTCTTCACAGTAATAGAACAGTGACCAAGACAGATACTGTGAGGTATTCATCTATCTACCATCTTCAAAGATGTCGTTACAGAAACTGTGCAGTGAGGGTCAAGAATTCATAACTAATAATGTCTCCCTGTCTTTATTTGGGAGCTGATTGGCGGCCCAAAGAAAGTTCCAACTACATTTAGTAGCACACTTTTCAACAGGTGGGTGCTGATGATCAGAAACAAAATCAGACTTCCTTGGATGGCAAATTGAAATGGGTCACCCAAATTCTGAAAGCTTATTATTGGTTATTATGGTGCGTAAATAAAGCACATGCCTCGGGTGGAAATCAGAAGTCAGAGTGGCATGTGTAGTCTGTGCCCAGCACTTCCATGATTGTCCCATCAGACACCTGTCTTTTTCTCTCAACATCCCTGTGCTTGCCAACAGTTCCATGTTATCACTGCTCAGGGCCAGGGCTCAGGAAGACAGAACGTACTGAGGTACAGCATGTGGGAGCAGGCCCTCTCCTGTGTGGAGCAGACTTCTAACTACACGGGAAGGCCAGGCCCAGCCGAGAACCTTGGCAGCACCACCTGCCTTGGGAGCAGCCCAATCGAGTCTACTGCGTTTGCCCCAGGCAGCTGCCCTTCTATGTCACGCTGCTTTCTGCATCGAGGAATTAACAACTGGGCGTGTTCTGCTGCCCCAGAGATGGATGGGCACTCATCAATATTGTGATTGAACATCTTCAGCTTGACAAGCTGGACTCTGTAGAAGTCAACTGCAAACCACTTAGCAGCCTCAACCTCCCCACTCCTGAGAAAATGTCCTAATCATAACATCAGAGCATTGGTGGTGCGGCCACTAAAACAAGCATGGCGGAACCCTTCTGTGCATACGAAATGGGAGGCTGCCCTGTCGACGCTTCCAGCTGCCCGAGTGTGGCCCTCTTCTGTGGGCTGCCCCTCTGCGGGACTTTTTTCTTTTTTCATACCGTAGGCCTACAACACCATGAATTTTGCTGGTTCCTTTCCCTTCCCCCTCTTGTGCTCTCTTTCATTTCCTCCTCATAAATATGAAGAACGTATTCCCAATCCTTGTTGAGCAAATGATTCATACCAGAAGCCCGATACACACTGACTCAGGGTATTTATATTGTCTCTGGTAGCCAGTATTTGCTAGTATACTGTAATTATTTTTGACAACTTTGCATTTAAGGTGGCCACAGATAACCAACTTAATATTCAGATGTTCATAAATCCTTCTGTTTAACATCCTCCCTACCTAATCCACGTACATTATTATTACAGGTAATGCAGAGAGTACGGCATGAAAAGTGCAATTAATCTCCCTCCCTCCCCAGGAAACGGTGTCGCTCTAAAGCCAGGTTCCTATATGAATGGCCTGATGGGGGAAAGGAATTTAGGATTCAAAGGAAGCTCCCCAAACTCCTATGGTCAGATCTCAAGTCACCTAATTAAGACTTGGCCTGCTCTGGAGAGCCCACACCCTCCCATATGGTTTTAAAATGGTGCTCTGCCAAGCCTCTGTTGACTCTAGGCCAGGACAGACAGGCAGCCGCGACCGGCTAGCATGTGCCTAGCTCCTGCCTCACTCAAGGACTGGCCAGCGGGCCCTGCTGTTACCCAATATTTGATCCCAAAGCAAATTCTATCCCCCGATTTGATCATTTAGATGATGGCATTGCTAAGCTAGATCCCCCAGCCCTAGACATATTCATTCTCTCCCATAAAAAGGGAGCACCCGGGCTTCAGTACAGGGCAGGGGCTTCTTGGGCTGTCCTCCTGGCAGCCTCACACCTCATCACCCCAGCACCCAGCTACTGGTGGACAGCAACATGGTTTCTGGCAGTGCCAGTGCTGTTGGGTGCTCTGTATGCTGTGAATGTGTTGCTCTGGTTGGTTGATAAATAAAACGCTGATTGGCCAGTAGCCAGTGTAGGCAGGATAAGCAGACAAGGAGAATGCTGGGAGGAGGAAGGCTGAGTCAGGAGACGCCAGCCCACTGTCCAGGGAGCAGCATGTAATGGCACACCGGCAAAGCCACGGAAAATGTGGCAACATATAGATGAACAGAAATGGGCTGAGTTTAAGTGTAAGATCTCGTCAGTAGTAAGCCTGAGCTAATGGCCATGCAGTTATAATTAATATAAGCCTCTGTGTGTTTACTTGCGGGACTGGTGGGTAAGAGAGATTTGTCCTGACTGCGGAACAGGCAGGACACAGGAAAACTTGCAGCTACAGTGCCAGGGACAGAACCCACAGCCTCATGTATGCTAAGCAAGCACTCTACCAGACCCTCAAGCCCAAGAAGTGTGTGTCCTCCCCTGAATCATAATGGACCTGTTGCTGCCTCACTTCCAGGACTTCAAGAACTCTTCTGCCTAGAAGACCAGTGCCTCATGGACTTCAGGAGGAAATGTAGCAAGCCGGTGTAAGTGACCCAAGGGACTGTGGATGTCCTCTGAGCACAGGGGCTGTGGATGTCCTCTGAGCACAGGGACTGTGGATGTCCTCTGAGCACAGGGACTGTGGATGTCCTCTGAGCACAGGGACTGTGGATGTCCTCTGAGCACAGGGACTGTGGATGTCCTCTGAGCACAGGGGCTGTGGATGTCCTCTGAGCACAGGGCTGGGGTGGTTTGAGTGAGAAATGCCCCACATAGTTTTGAGGATGTGAACACTTGGTCCTCAGTTTGTGGGGCGGTTAGGGGAGGGTTAGGAGGTGTGGCCTTACTAGAGGAAGTGTGTCACTGGGGCAGACTTTGAGAGTGGAAAAGCTCACACCACTTCCAGTTTTCACTCTGCTTCACACTTGCAATTGAGGATGTGAGCTCTGAGGTTCCTGCTCTTAACACCACCTCTTCCACTTGTGGCCACGCCTTCTACTTTCGGCCACACCTCCCTGCCTTGATAGATGTTTATCCCTCTAGATCCATAAGCCAAAATACACCCCTCCTCCTGTCAGCTGCCTTGATCATGGTGTTTTATCACAGCAACAGAAAAGTAACTTAGACAAGGTGCTTGACAAGTCTTCAGGACTTCCTCCCGAGAGTCCGGCAGCAGCGACTCCGTGGCAGTCCACAGGGACAGTGGTCAGCGGACTGAACAGAGGCAATGGGAGCAAAAAGCAGAAAGAGCTTTCAAAAGACATTTGAGTAGACTCCAGGGACAAAGGGACTGAGGAGGGTGCGCGAGGGAAGGATAGTTGCTGGGTCTACTGATAACCTGAGCCCAGCATCACCCCTGCTCTTTAGAGTCTCATCAGGCTACAGTGAACCAAAGGGTCTGTGCAGACACCCCACAGCACTGTGCAGGTGCCTACTCGGGCTCAGCTGCCACCATCCTGATACTGAAAAAGCATTCAAAGGCCTGGTAGTAAAGATTCTCCACTCCAGTCATAAACTCTACTTTACAAGCAGCAAATGTATTGCTCTTGTAATCAAAGGGGAACGTAATGGGATTATTTCACCTGAAACCCTAAACATGTTAGGAACAATATTCATAACAAAGACTTATCAATGAGCAATGGGTAGTGTGTGATCACACAACAATCCACATCCAGACACTGCTAAAGGGACAGACCTGGAACTGGCAGTGGGACCCCAGGCTGGAGGGTTATGATGAAGAGAAGGGCTGTGACAGAGAGAGGCTGTGACAGAGAGAGGCTGTGACAGAGAGAGGCTGTGACAGAGAGAGGCTGTGACAGAGAGAGGCTGTGAGGGACAGGGCAGCTGTGATGGACGGGGCAGCCGTGACGGACAGGGAGGCTGTGACGGACAGGGAGGCTGTGACAGAGAGAGGCTGTGACGGACAGGGAGGCTGTGACGGACAGGGAGGCTGTGATGGACAGGGCGGCTGTGACGGACAGGGAGGCTGTGACGGACAGGGAGGCTGTGACGGACAGGGAGGCTGTGACGGACAGGGAGGCTGTGACGGACAGGGAGGCTGTGACGGACAGGGAGGCTGTGACAGAGAGAGGCTGTGACGGACAGGGAGGCTGTGACAGAGAGAGGCTGTGACGGACAGGGTAGCTGTGACGGACAGGGCGGCTGTGATGGACAGGGCGGCTGTGATGGACAGGGAGGCTGTGACGGACAGGGAGGCTGTGACGGACAGGGAGGCTGTGATGGACGGGGAGGCTGTGACGGACGGGGCGGCTGTGATGGACAGGGAGGCTGTGACGGACAGGGAGGCTGTGATGGACAGGGAGGCTGTGATGGACAGGGAGGCTATGATGGACAGGGAGGCTATGGTGAAGAAGAAAGCTTCTACCTTTCATTCTTCTGATCGGCATGTTTTATGTTGTATGGATTTTTTAAAAAAAAACTACAACCTATAATTAAATTTCTAAATTGGCAAAAACATATTTCCAAAGTAAGTAAGTATATGAATTAGAAGAGACAAATCCTTTCCTCCCCAGAGGGGAGCAGTGACTTCATGGTGGGATAAAAATGGGAGGCCATCTGAGGAGGGAGCATGGTATCGTCCTGTGTGGGCCTCATACAAGGAGGTTCACCAAAGCTAGTGCCCTTTTTTCTAAAGTGCCTCAGTAGGAAAGCTCTTGTAGCTATCTTTAAAGCTTCCTAGTTCATGGGCTAAAGTATCAAAACTCAGTGTAAGAGAATTATACACAAGTGGACACCTCTCTGAAAATGGTGACATGTCTCGTGTCACACAGAGGCTCTTTAGAAACAAGGCCGTGTAATGTTGGGGACAGGCATGGGGTAGTGGGTGTCATGGACCCTCCACTGAGCTGGTGTGCCCTCTGAGGGCTGCTACTCATCCCCTGCCCCAGAAGACTCTCCATCCACAGTGGCCAGTGAGCTCTCACTTGCAGGAACAGTAGGCAAATGAGAAGCAGTGAGAGGATTTCCTGGTCTCCTTTGGAGAAAACATCTTAATGGAATTCACTGTGTACTTGGGGATGTGGTTAATAACATTGTTAATAAGTGAAACATGGTGCTGGCTGCCGATTCTCCCCTGCTCTGAAACCACAGATAAATTAATACGGCAATGAACAGAAAGCACACACGAAAAGGGGAACCCCAACCAGGACTGTCAATCACTCCTGCCCACTCAGCAAGGGGACTGACTACCATCAGACTCACATTTTCTTTGGAAAACGACCTCGTGAAACACAGGTATCTGGTGACCTTGGACTTGAATAAGCCGTCCTTCCAGAGGTCAGCATCCACGCCATCTGCTGTCTGTGCGACCTGCGGCAGAGATGAGCAGAGGGCACAGGTAAGGTGAGACGGAGTGGAGGCGGGGTGCGGCTTCCCCGTACCTCTTCCAATTAGCACCGGCCCCAACTCTCCTGGCATCTCATTAGTGCCCCGCACTCGGCACTGGGAAGAACGTTTCCAAAAGGGAAAAGGGAGGCTGTGAAAAATACAACTTCTAAAAATACTGTCCCCGGGGAGGCCATTGATTAAAGACCCCCTGACAGAAATGGCTCTAATGAGGGAGGAATAGCTCTGTTGTAATGGACTGGGAAGGGGCTGGGCGCTCAGCACATCAGACTGTTTGCTGCCACTTACTCAGGGGCAGGCACAGGGCACAGGAGAGAGCCCAATGGGGTTGAAATACACCTGCGAGGGGCACCCCTGTGGTGGGGACCATGTGACTTCCTGCCCACAGGGGCCAGAGGGAGCTTCGGTGAGGGGGCTCTGTTGGGCTGTGGGGTAGGTCAGGAAATTGGCTCCACACTGCATCTTCTTGGTGCAAGCTCCTAAAGTGGAATTCAAGGTCAGAAACTACGTCATGGTAGGAAAATAAACTGGACTCAGTTGATTCCACCTCTCGTCTCCCTAGGAAGCCTCTTCTCAGTCCCTCAGGACACAGTCCAGGGTGAAGAGAGCCTTTATTTGCTCACTGGGCACAGAGTTGACGGGAGAGAGGCGCCTGCGGCTTCTGTGTCAACTGAGTGGCCCGCGCCATCACAGCACTGCGTCAGGAGACCGGGGAACGGCTTCACATTTGGGCACAGATCTGCAGGGGGCTCCACACAGCCCCTTTTCTGACTGAGCCGCGGCTGGCCTTCTGAGGTGTGCACAGGAAACGGTCTGTGGTGTGACGAGCTCCTGGCCCTCCTGGCAGACGGCTGGAAGTCGTTCTGTTCCTATGAAGCTGCAGCACCTCAAATGTCTGAGGCCTCTGACACACATGCAGGAGTTTGCCACTCTGTCCCCAAGCCCGCCCCGGCGGCCACCTTGGAAGCCACCTCAGAGAAGCTGAAGGCCAGCCTACAAGAGAAACCCACTTACTTCCCAAACTGAACAACTGTCAGGTGGCAGATGTGAGGGTAAAGAGAGGAAGGCCATTGCACTGAGGTGATGAATCGAATCTGAAAGCCCACGAGGGAGGCTCTGGGGAAGCTAATGGTTAGGTAGTGGCCTCAGCTGCCGTCCCGAAGTCTCTGCTGCGCTAGTCAGGCACTTCTCAGCCCATTCACACAAAGCTACACGTTAACCTGAACCTCTCCCCCACGCCAGATGAGCTAAGTCTGTGGGTGTGGGGAGGAGAGGATCAGGGATCCTAGCAGGGATCAGGCAGTGTGGAAGGAGGGCCACAGCCCCACCACAGAACAGGCAGTGAGGAAGGAGGGCCACAGTCCTACCACAGAACAGGCAGTGAGGAAGGAGGGCCACAGCCCTACTACAGAACAGGCAGTGAGGAAGGAGGGCCACAGCCCTACCACAGAACAGGCAGTGAGGAAGGAGGGCCACAGCCCTACTACAGAACAGGCAGATCTGAACTTGAACCCCAGTGGCTTCCATAAGCCCTGTCCTATGCGATACCACCTTAGAGGGGGAACTACAAAAGCACTCTAATTTGGAAAACATCAGAGACCTGGAGAAATGATCAGTTATGGTAGCAGAATCAGGGACTCTTCTAGAGGCACACGATCTCATGCCTTGCTAGATGGTATCAACACATTTCCCAACTGGTGACTCTGTCTGGGTGGCACATGAGTTGACTGCAGCCTTCTCCATTGCCAGTATCCACTTTCAGGTGCCCCCAGTTAGAGCTTCCCAGCCAGGGAAGCCCTGAGAGGGGGTGACAGGCACAGCGGGGCTATGGGGACCCCACAGGCCCAGCCAGGGAAGCCCTGAGAGGGGGTGACGGGCACAGCGGGGCTATGGGGACCCCACAGGCCCAGCCAGGGAAGCCCTGAGAGGGGGTGACGGGCACAGCGGGGCTATGGGGACCCCACAGGTCCAGGCAGGGAAGCCCTGAGAGGAGGTGACGGGCACAGCGGGGCTATGGGGACCCCACAGGTCCAGGCAGGGAAGCCCTGAGAGGAGGTGACGGGCACAGCGGGGCTATGGGGACCCCACAGGCCCAGCCAGGGAAGCCCTGAGAGGAGGTGACGGGCACAGCGGGGCTATGGGGACCCCACAGGCCCAGCCAGGGAAGCCCTGAGAGGGGGTGACGGGCACAGCAGGGCTATGGGGACCCCGGAGACCCAGCCTCTCTCTTCCCTCTCCGGTTTGACCTCACGAGCTGCCGTGGCAGTCGCAGAAGAAAGCGACTGTTAAAGAGCGCCAAGCTGCCCTGTGAGCGGTGTCTCAGCTACCTGCAGCCAGCAGACAGTCCTTGATATGAAGGACCAGAGCCAAGTGGGCTGCTCTCCCCCGGCTAGGGACCAGGCACAGGGCAGCACTCCACTGACAGTATATTGTTTGCCAGGCACTGGTCTGCACAAGCCACCTGCAGGTTTCCACTGAAGGGTCCTGACAGCCTAATGACGTGGGTACCCCACCCCCATCCCAGTTTAGAGCTGTGAGCATGAGTACAGCAGCAAACTTACTCTAAGTCATTCAATGTGCTCAGCTTCCAGGCCAAACCCAGACACCTAGGGCTGCTGCCTGGGAAAACGACAAGACCTAGGCAGGCTTATCTAGAATGCAGGAAAAGGACCAGTCAGACAGGGAGAGCCACATCAGACTCCCCAGCTGTCACTCTGCTGGAGGGAAGAGCTGGGAGCACCAGCTAGTGTTGAAGGCTACAGAGGTGGGACTCGGGCACATCTGGATGCGTGGCAGCTCTGAAGTTTCGTCTGATGGCAGAGGGGTGAGACTGCCCAGGCTGGAGTGTGCTTGCCTCTGCGCTGTGAGGACGAAGAGGCAGGGCCTGGGCTGCGGCTAGGCCACAAGGGCTCTGCCCTAGGACAGGGGTTCAGGCTGTCACGCGTGGATGCTGTGGCAGTGGGATGTTCACCTCCTACATTTCCTGTGCACTTCCACCATGTGACGTCTGCTACACTAAGCCACTGCAAGAAAGCCTTCATGGGACATGGCGCCTCCATCTTGGGCTTCCCAGCCCCAAGAACCCAGAGCCAAATAACTTCCAATATTTATAAACATCCAGTCTGTGGTATTCTGTTACAGAAGCTGAAAACAGACTGAGACACAGCGACACAAACTTTCACAGCCAACCACTACCATACATACACATATGCATACATACATATATATACATACAAACATACAAACAAACACACACACACACACACACATATTTTCTTTCCTGGCCTGAGTCTGAGCAAGATGCTGAACGGTTTGAAAGGTCTCTACATCCAGCTGTGACCACTTAGGCTTTCAGCAGCCCAGAGAGCAGTGCATACCAAAGACTCCCAGGCCAGGGAGACAAAGGAAGGCTCAAGCTCATTGGATCCAGGAAGATTCTGAGCTGCACCCCAAGGAGAGGAAGCACGTTGGTCCATCTGAGGCCTGGACGCCCTTTCCCCTTGGTTCTTTCACCACACAGTATTTTTATTCTCCTTAACTCATCAGTATGAGCAATCCATGTAGCACAGCAGTGCACACAACAGAGCTATGAGGAGGTCAAATCACTGTCTAGTTTACAGGTGAGGAAACCGAGACAGAGAGTATTGCCTACATAAATACAGCAAGTCCACAGGATGGCGTTCGCCTATGGGGCTCTGCCCAGGCTGTGCTATAGAGAGGAAGAGCATCTTTTCAAGAAGCACATGAGAGAAGATACGCAAAGAGCTCTCGTGAGGCAACAGAAAAGGGCACACACTCAGGCAGGCCCGGGCATCAGCCAGGAATGGTGTGGAACCGTGCAGTAAGGTGAGCGGCTGCTGGGCTGGGCCACTGATCTGAAAGGAGAGCTCACTGGGGCTTTGTCAGACTGATGACGACATTCAAAGCAGGGCTGGTACACTCAGTGCAAGGAAGCCCTGAGAACAGACGCATGCATCACTGCTGGGTGACAAGAGGACAACCCAGCCTGAGATGCCTTAGCAGGTAAAGGCACTTGCCGATAAACCCAACAGACTGAGTTCCATCCTTGAGACCTACATGGTGTATGGAGAAAATGGATTCCACAAGTGTCCTCTGACCTCCACACACACAAAAGAAAGAAATGAAAGGGAGGGGGGGAGGAGGGAGGGAGGGAGGAAGGAGGGAGGGAAAGGAAGGAAGGACAGCCAGAGCTAGGTGAGTTTGGCAGCCTGTACCAAAGCCATGAGAACACACACACATGTCCCTTGAGGCAGGAATTCTGCTTCCAGGCAGACTCTGGGAACATGGTCAGCTGTTCACTGTCCCTTCACTGAGGACGCCTGGCTTCTGAGGCCACACGCTGAGGACAGAGTGCTGGAGGAAACACTGGTCACATTCTTCATGGGGCAAGACACACGATAAAACATCTAGGAGCATGAGTTAATGCAATGTCTCAGGTGAAGTTTTTAAAAAGGCTGGCAGACAGCAACTTGGAGGAGGCAGGGAAATGTGCTGTGTCGGCAGCTCAGCCTGGCTTCTGCTTGGGAAGAAAGGGACCTGGAGAGCAGCAGGGGGATGCTGTGAATATGTGTTCTCTGATTGGTTGATAAATAAACCTGTTTAGCCTATGGCAAGTCAGGTTATAGCTAGGCAGGAAACTGAAGAGAGAGACAGGAAGAAGAAAGGCAGAGGGGAAAAATGTCAGCCGCTGCCGCCAGGAGAAGCAAGGCTGTAAGCTACGGCCATGTGGCAACTTATAGATTAATAAAAATGGGTTAAGTTACAAGAGCTAGCTAACAAGAAGCCTGCCATAGGTCATAGAGTTTATAAATCATATTAAGCCTCTGAATGATTATTTTATAAGTGGCTGTGGGACCTTGGGGCTGGGCAAGACTGGACTTCTGACTACAGGGGAAAAAGCCACCCCTTCTGTAGAAGATGGGGAGGGGACCACAAACCTCTTCCTGGAACTGGGGAGAGGGGACTTGCTACCTGTGCCTTCACTAGGGCTGTTCATGAAGGCAAAGGAGAGGAAGAAGTTGCTATGATTACAGGACTACCTAGGAACGGTGGGTTGGGGGCTCTGGTTTTGTGTTTTAAGAGTCACGCACAGAAAAGGACCTAGAAACTAAAATGCAAAGCATTGTTTGGCTCTTACAGCTGGGACCTGGGATGTACAGAGATGCACAGGACAGAGGGTGGCTACCTGGAATGGCTCAGTCAGGAGATGGCATCAGGGCAAGTATGAGGGCTGGAGTTTGCAATATCAGAACCCATGTAAAAGCCACATGGATGTGGAAGCCAGCCTGTTGCTCCAGCTCAGTACATGGGAGATGGAGATGGGGGAATGGCCACAGCAAGCTGACTAGACACAGGCTGAAACTGCAGCCTACAAGTTCAGTGAGAGACCCTGCTTCAGTACATAAGGTGGAGAGTAGTCAAGGACAGAAGAGTGCACTTGGGCAACCACGTGTACTCACTCATGTGTATACAGATGTACACTCACCCACACACAAATATGCAAACGCACATGCATACCACACACAAATACATGCAAATAAATGCATAATGACAGTGTCTTTAACTGTTCCGTTGCTTTGCCATTTTTTTTTTTTTTGTCAATGAGCACTTACAGCTTTTATAATAGGAAAAATAACAATTGTAAACTTTACTTGATGAGGTGAGAAATTAAAAATCTGCTGGACTAAAACTTGAGAAAACCCTTGTGAACGAACTGGTGCCTGGCTACACATCCAAAGTGCAGAGGGGCCTGCCCTGAGGAGAAGAAAGTCTCACGGTGTGGCCGGTTCACACCCACTGTTTCAGGAGGGCTTGCCCCAACTCAAAAGTGAATTTGGCAGACACAGCAGTGGGAGGTGGGGGGCAGGAAACTCTGCAGACATTCTGGGGCAACTTCTGGCTGACTGTGAAGTTCAAAGGCCTTCAGACATAGCAGCTCAGCAGGTCAGCCTGCAGCTGCCTGGCATTCTCAATCCGGCAAGGCTGGGGCCGCCAGGAGGCAGGGCCAGATCCTGCAGGAGTGCGCCCAGGTGAAGGCAAGGGCAGGCTGCCCCCTTGTCTGGAGTCATGAACTCTTGGTTGCTTCTGCCTCCCTCCATAGTCTTGGTTTCTGAGTGGAGGAGAGCTTAAGTCAGCCATAGACTATCTACTGAAATGTCTAATATTTCTAAGAAAAAAAATGCATGACTCGGTCCTGGAGACTGAGCGATTCTGCCAGCCTCAGGTTGGCTTCTCTCCTACAGCACAGGACACCTCAGCCCTCTTATCGCCTACTCCCCTCTGTTCCTTCCTCAGACTTGTCCTCCCTACCCTGCCCCCGAGCATAGCTTCCCACTAGAATGCTCTTGTTATCTGGGCTTTGGCCGAAGGACCCACCTCAGCACAGCCTCCAGGAGACCAACAGACAGAACTGGGGTTTTTGGAGTGATTTGGACCCGAGTTCAAGTCCGCACTCTGATGCTCATGTACATCATTCCCCAAACTCATACTGACTCATTCCACCTCATCAAAATGTGGAAATAGTAATGGGTAGTCTGCATAGGATTCTTTGTAAGGACTGAATAAAACAGAGAAAAGCACTTGACTACAATGAGATTCCACTTTGGACCTGTTATAAAAGCTGTAAGGCAGACAGTAACAAACATCCGAGGACATGGACAAGGTGGAAGCCTGCTGGCACTGTAAGCTGGCATGGCCACTATGGAAAATAGTGGGGGGCTCCTCATAGCATCATCACAGAACATAGCAATTCCTCCCCTGAATGTATCAACAGGACTGAAAACACACACACAAAATCATGCACATGAAATAAGTCACTGAACAGTGGAAACAACATAAATGTCCACTGACCAATGGACACTGTGTAGTTATCCACAGTGGAATATTATTGGGCCAGGAAAAGGCATGACGTCCTGATGTAACACCACACTAAGTAAAACAAGACAGTCACAGATGCCCACACACTGCATGATTCTATTCTAACATGTCCCAAAGCAGACAATCCTTAGGGATAGAAAGGAAGGAGATGGTGGTTGTCAGAGGCAGGGGAGGTAGGGGTGGGGGGAGGTAGAGGGGGTAGGGGAGAGGTGGGGGAGGCAAGAACAACAATCTATGGTTAGATACTGGCAATTGTTAGGTAACTGTGAATATTCTAAAACCCACTGAACAGTGCACCCCAAAGAATAAACCACACCATGTGAACTGTGTGTTTCAATTAGCATGAGAGAAGACATGGCAGACCCTCATCTCTGGCCCTCAATTCAAGGGTCCTATTTTATCTAGTGCCCACTTCCCTAAGCATCTAACCTAAAGTCTTATTAATATGCACTTAGATATTTGCCAAATGGCAGAATGAGTCATTCAGAAAGTGGACCACGGACAATGCAAGACCGGGGCCTGGCACATCAGGGACCGACCACACAGGCAGCTTTCCTCACAGCGCCCAGGTATCTGCCACAGCACCTCAGAGAAGGTGGCCTCTTAGGCTGGCCAGGGCAGAAGGAAGCAGAGCCTGGGTCCCAGAAGCCACCCTGGAGGTGCACGGCCCAACAAAGCCGCTCTTGGCAGGGAGCAGCAATCACACATGAGCAGCTCCCAGGACTCAGGAGAGAGGCGGCCAGAGAGGCACGGCCTGGCCCAGAAGACCTGGCTTTTACCACACCCAGATGGCCAGGTCAGGCCTTGACCCTGGGCCTCCACAGAGCTGTGGGAGTAGCCTGGTGGCCTAGAGAGTTCCTCACGGCTGGTGGGCATGAAGGCAGGCCTCTAGGTCATGGTGCATCTGTGGACTCCAAGGGGGAAGGTAAAGACTGCTCAGCCAACAACATGAAGATAAGAAGCTGGCCGCCACAGAGCAAAACGCTACATCAAGCAAAACTTGAAAACTTTCAGCAGAGATTAAGAGATCTTTGCTTTAATAGAAGGAATTATTAAAGAAGTAGACATGTATACAAGGGTTCTGATGAATTTTACTTCTCTAAAACAACCTCAGGTGTTACCCACCCCTCCATTTTTATTTTTGAAATAGGGTCTCTCATTGGCCTGGAACTGTCCAAGTAGGCTAGTCTGGCTGGCCAGAAAGCCGCAGGGATCTGCCTATCTCTGCTTCCCCAGCACTGGGCTTAAATGGGTGTAACTACCACCCCCAGCTTTTAAAATCGTTAGCATGGCTCACATAAAATTGTGAGCATGGAGATCAAACTCAAGTCCTCATGCTCGCTGACTGCACTATCTCCCCAGCCCTACCATCAAAAACCTCAAACTACAAAGACCGTGTGTGCTGGCTAGTGTTGTGTCCCAGTGACACAGCTGACCCCCTGAAAAGGAGGGAACTTCAGGTGAGAAAATGCCTCCCTAAGACTGGGCTGTAGGGCGTTTTCGTAATTAGTGATTGATGGGGGAGGGTCCAGCCCACTGTGGGTGGGGCCATCCCCTGGGCTGGTGGTCCTGGATTCTATAAGAAAGCAGGCTGAGCAAGCCATGGGGAGCAAGCCAGTAAGCAGCACCCTCCATGGCCTGTGCATCAGCTCCTGCCTCCAGGTTCCTGCCCTGCTTGAGTTCCTGTCCTGCCTTTCTACAGGGATGGACAGTGATGTGTAAGTGTAAGCCAAACAGATCCTTTCCTCCCTAATTTGCTTTTGGTAATGGTGTTTCATCACAGTCATAGAAACCTAAGACACCACACATACACATGACATGCACACATGCCTAAACATACAAGCAGCACATAATCGATGTAGATTAACAGCCAAAATAAGGAGACAGAGAACTCCTCAAATAAGTGAGATAAAAAAACAAAGCTGGGGATCTGGACAGATGGCTCAGCAGTTAAAAGCACTGTAGCCAGGAGGTTTCTCCGGTCTGCCGGCCCAGCGGTCCCTCAGATCACAACTGTCTGAAACTCCATTTCCAGGGGATCTGGCACCCCAATACAAACATCCATGCAGGCCAAACACCAATGCACATAAAATTAAATAAATCTTAAGGAGAGAGAGAGAAAGCTGGAGACTGATACTTCTGTGTAGAAGCCATAGGAGAAAACAGCTCACCTCTGAAGAAAATGCAAATTCAAAATGATGGTGACTTCTATTCCCAGAAAATGTCTGACAAAACTCCATGTCCACTGGAAGTCAGCTGAGTGGATCTTTTGTGCCATGAAGTGGAGCCCAATCCATTACATTACTTCAATGAACACCTCTCTACACCCAGGCAGGTGCGAAGGACCCAGCATGTCTACCCAAAAAATCATTTCCAGGAAGAAACTTTATTTTATTTATTTAAAAAAATTTTTATTCATTTTACATACCAACCACAGATCCCCCTCTCATTCCTCCTCCCATTCATCCTCTCAGCCTCCTCCCCTGACCTACCCCCATCCCCTCCTCCAAAAAGGGTAAGGCTTCCCTTGGGGACTTAGCAAAGCCTGGTACAGTCAGTTGAGGCAGGACTTAGCCCCTTCCCCTCCTGCATCAAGGGTGAGCAAGGCATCCTACCATAGGTAATGGGCTCCAGAAAGCCAGCTCATGCACCAGGGATAGATCTTGATCCTACTGACAGGGGCCCCTCAAACAGACCAAGCTACATACTGTCTCCCATATGTAGAGGGCCTAGTCCAGTCCCATGCATGTTCCACAGCTGTCGATCCAAACTCAGGAGATCTCACCTATTTCCCCTTCCCAGGGCAATCAATCCATATGTCCCTCTTAGGGGCCTCCTTGTTAGCTAGCTTCTCTGGAGCTGTGGGTTGTAGTCTGGTTATCCTTTGCTTTACATCTAGTATCCACTTATGAGTGAGTACACACCATGTTTGTCCTTCAAAGTCTGGGTTACCTCACTCAGGATATTTTCCAGTTCCATCCATTTGCCTGCAAATTTCTTGATGTCATTTTTTTTTATAGCTGAGCAATACTCCATTGTGTATATATACCACATTTTCTTTATCCATTCTTCAGTTGAGGAGCATCTAGGTTGTTTCCAGGTTCTGGCTATTACAAATAATGCTGCTATGAACATAGTTGAGCATGTGTCCTTGTGATATGATTAAGCATCTCTTGGGTATATGTATCATTGGGTCTTGAGGTAGATTAATTCCCAATTTTCTGAGAAGTCACCATACTGATTTCCAAAGTGGCTGTACAAGTTTGCACTCCCACCAACAGTGGAGGAGTGTTCCCCTTGCTCCACATCCTCTTCAACATAAGCTGTCATCAGTGTTTTTGATCTTAGCCATTCTGATAGGTGCAAGGTGGTATCTCAGAGTCATTTTGATTTGCATTTCCCTGATGACTAAGGATGTTGAGCATTTCCTTAAATGTCTTTCAGCCATTTCAGATTCTTCCTTTGAGAATTTTCTGCTTAGCTCTGTAGCCCATTTTTAAAATTGGATTGTTTGGTATTTTGATGTCTAGTTTGAGTTCTTTATATATTTTGGAGATCAGTTCTCTGTCAAATGTGGAGTTGGTGAAGATCTTTTCCCATTCTGTAGGCTGTCATTTTGTCTTGTTTACTGTGCCCTTTGCCTTACAGAAGCTTCTCAGTTTCAGGAGGTCCCATTTATTAATTGTTGCTCTCAGTGTCTGTGCTACTGGTGTTATATTTAGGAAGTGATCTCCAGTGCCAATGCATTCAAGACTACTTCCTACTTTCTCTTCTATCAGGTTCAGTGTAACTGGATTTATGTTGAGGTCTTTGATCCATTTGGACTTGAGTTTTGTGATAGATATGGATCTATTTGCAATCTTCTATATGTTGACATCCAGTTATGCCAGCACCATTTGCAAAAGATGCTTTCTTTTCTCCATTGTACAGTTTTGGCTTCTTTGTCAAAAATCAGGTATTCATAGGTGTATGGATTAATGTCAGGGTCTTCAATTCCATTCCATTGGCCCACATGTTGGTTTTTATGCCCAATAGCAAGCTGTTTTTATACTATAGCTCTATAGTAGAGCTTGAAGTCAGGGATGGTGATGCCTCCAGAGGTTGCTTTATTGTAAAGATTGTTTTAGCTTTCCTAGGTTTGTTTTTCCATATGAAGTTGAGTATTGTTCTTTCCAGGTCTGTGAAGAATTGTGTTGGGATTTTGATGAGGATCGCATTGCATCTGTAGATTGTTTTTGGTAAGATTGCCATTTTTACTATGTTGGTTCTAACTATCCATGAGCATGGGAGATCTTTTCATTTTCTGAGACATTCTTCAATTTCTTTCTTCAAGGACTTAAAGTTCTTGCCATACAGGTCTTTCACTTGTTTAGTTAGAGTTATCCCAAGGTATTTTATATTATTTGTGGCTAACATAGGGTGATGTTTCTCTGATTTCTTTCTTGGCCTGTTTATTATTTGTATATAGGATGGCTACTGAATTTTTTTAATCTTGTATCCCTCCACATTACTGAAGGTGTTTATCAGTTGTAGGAGTAGCAGGAAGAAACTCTTATCACAAAGACTGAGGATATGATTTGCAGTGTTCTTCATAGCAGTGGAAAAATCCTGGAAAGAGCCCCCATCCCATAGATGTAAGAGATTTAAGTTCCCATCCATTCAGAAGCAGAGCTCCATGTGGCCTTACAAGGTGTGCCCTCAAGAACAATGCTGAGCAGGAAAAGCAAGCTGAAGAATATTCTCAGCATGTTATCATGCCTATGCTAGAACCCAAAGTTGAAAACATGAGGGACATGGGGGTATGCAACACCAACTTGGAGTAGTTTGAATTCTGAGGAAAGGGGTATGGCCCCCATGAGGCTTTATTTCTTTTACTAAAAAGCTGCATGAGCCTAGAGAACCTTTGAGACTTGGGGAGTCTCCAGATGGTTTTTGTTATGTTATTCCTAATGTTTTTCTCATATATGTTTTGTAACATAATTTTTAAAAATCAGATAATAGGACTGGGCATAGTGACACAAGCCTTTATTCCCAGCAGAAGCAGGATTCTGAGTTCGAGGCCAGCCTGGGTACATAGCTCTAGAACAGTTAGGACTAGAGAGACCTAGTCAAAAAAACAAAAAAGAAACAAAATAAAAATCAGACAATAGACCCAGAAAAGAAGAAGGTTCAAATATTAACCGACTGTGCACAAGGAACAGAGAGAGCTGTGAGGGACCACACAGGATACCCAGTTAAACTCCAACTTCAAATGACAAATCCTAACTTGTTGACTGAAAAGTCATCTTGTGTAAGATGTGGAAGTGGGTGTGGGGAGGAGAGTCAAGGCCAGCTTTGGGTGGGATACAGATGGTGAGGAGCCCTGCAAGGACCCCAGGCTCTGTGAGCGTCTGCAGTTCCTAAGAGGGGTACTAGTGGGCTGGTCTGCTTTGGAGGCTAGAACTAAATAGAGAGCTGAGGTCAAGCCACAGCTATTTTTACTGACCATCCCTTGGTAAGCTGGTCTCTCAGGCAGGTGGAAACACAGGCAGCCCCTAGGAAGAGGGCAGCTATCTGTCGGACACAGCTTCAGGCCTGTCTAGTTGGACCGGGGCAGGAGACAGGAGCTATGGAGCTGAGTCGGAGCCTGTGCCGCCCACACTGCAAAGAGGGGACCCAGGAGAGCAGAGCAGCAAACAGGGAGAGGTGAGAGATCCAAGACAGGCTCACAGAAGACCATGTGAAGACCTGCGCCCACACTGTGAGCATACAGCGAGGAGCTGACACAGCCACACACTGATGTACACAGGAAGAGGCTTCAAAGGAGTACAACTGCTCCACCGTCACTAACAAAAACAAACCCACAGCAGAAAGCCCAGAGGCCCTGTTCTCCTAGTGGGAGAACACGGGTCACTTTTCTAACTTCCCATGATCTTCTTAGTCTGGATTCCAGGTGGGTACTAAGGAAGAAGGCAGGGATGAGTTGGGGTGAGAGCAAGGATTAGACGATAGAGAGGAGGGACAGCCAGCGGACAATCCAGGGAAGGGACATCAGGTACAGGGACAGAAGACACTGGTGGTGTCTGCTTGTCCAGGAGGCAGCAGCAAGATTTTGTGTTCAGTCGATGGTAAAGGAGGATGGTAAAGGATGGTAAAGGAGACTGGGGGCTGGAGAGATGGTTCAGTGGTTAGAGCACTGGCTGCCCTTCCAGAGGACTTGGGTTTGATTCCCAGCACCCACATGGTGGTTCACATCCCAGGGGATCCAACACCCTTTTTCTGGCCTCTGTGGGCACTAGGTACACATGGGGCACACACAGACATACATGTAGGAAAAACACCCATAATATAAAATAAAATATATTTTAAAATGCAACCGAGGCTTGGCTCAGCAGTCAAGAGCACGTGTTGCTCTGCTTTGACTCCTCACAACCATCATTCCCTCTAGTTCCAGGGGATCCAATGCCCTCTTCTGACCTCCAAGGGCTCCAGGAATATATGTGGTACACATAAATCCACGCAGACAAACCCTCAATATACATAAATCTAAAAAAAATTAAAGTAATAATGCATTTATTTAAAAGAGAGAGAGGGAGACAGACAGACAGACAGACTAGCAGGGGACTTAGCAGTGAGACCCCAGGCAGGATATACACCTGGAGGAGTGACCTGGGAGAGGGGAGAGAGTAAGGGAGGGTGGGAGCTCGGAGAGACTGGACCCTCTGCCAGCTCTTCACTCATGGACCCCTCTGCCTGGGAATGTAAGTTCACACAGGCAGAGACTCTGCCAACTCACTCACCAATTGACTTCTAGAACCCAGCCTGGGGCCTGCACAAGGTGGCCTGAATACATCATTGTATGTAGGCATGCAGCCAGCCCCTTCCAGAGCTTGGCACAATCCCCCTTTGAACCCAGGAGGGTGAGAAGGAACTTGAGGCTGGTCTAGGGAGGGAGTCTACATTCACAAGTCACATTGCGGCTCACTGATCGTGACAACTTTTAGACACCTAGATGCCTTCCAAAGAACAAGAAGGAAGCTCTGCCATCAATCAAGCCAAACCAACCAACTCTAGGAAGGTCTAGCCATTGGACGCTGTTCTGAATACAACCAAAAAGGCTGTGAGAACCATGTGCCTCGATGAGTGGGAGGCCACACCAGATAGACAGCCCTGTATCTAATGATCCTAGTATCAGTATTGCACAACCTCCCTAGGCTTGGAAAGGAGTCTGGTCTGTGTGCTGGCACCATCTCTCCCTGCTTCCTTGTGTGGCTTGCCTCTGCTCCCCTCTCTGCTTGGACCACCTGGAGAGCAGAAGCCCATCAACTCTGGCCCTGGGCTTCTTGTGGGTTTGAATAAAGAGGCCCTGAAGAGACCCAACAAGAAGAGAAGGCAGCAAGAGGTAAGCGAAGGGAATTAAGAGAAGCTGAACTCATGAGTCACACTCAATGACAGCAAGCAAGAAAGCCAAGGAGATGAACTGGCGGCTGACTGAGTCACTCTTCCTATTTACTCTATTACTCGGCTCTCAAACCACATTGCCAGCTGTAATTGCATTTCAATTCATGTTTAACACACACATAACTTAGCTGTATGCTGGCATCCAATATCCCAGACACAGAAAGGCAGAACAGAAAAGAGCCAGCCACTTCAGTGAGCATTCTTCACAGGTCTGGTGGAGCCAATATGTATCCAGGCACTGTGCTGAGTGCTGGGATGCAGTGATGTGGACGACACAGTTCCCCAGCCTGGGATGCAGTGGTGTGGATGATGTAGTTCCCCAGCCTGGGATGCAGTGGTGTGGATGACACAGTTCCCCAGCCTGGGATGCAGTGATGTGGACGACACAGTTCCCCAGCCTGGGATGCAGTGGTGTGGATGATGCAGTTCCCCAGCCTGGGATGCAGTGATGTGGACGACACAGTTCCCCAGCCTGGGATGCAGTGATGTGGACGACACAGTTCCCCAGCCTGGGATGCAGTGATGTGGACGACACAGTTCCCCAGCCTGGGATGCAATGATGTGGATGACACAGTTCCCCAGCCTGGGATGCAGTGGTGTAGATGATGCAGTTCCCCAGCCTGGGATGCAGTGGTGTGGACGACACAGTTCCCCAGCCTGGGATGCAGTGGTGTGGACGACACAGTTCCCCAGCCTGGGATGCAGTGGTGTGGACGACACAGTTCCCCAGCCTTCAGAGGCCTGCTGCATGGAGACAGCAAAGCTGCCCAGAGAAAGGAGTGGTGTGTGGAGAGTGCACGGCTGCAGAGACATGAGTGGCAGCGCACTGCAAAGGGGCTATGTGGAGTTCAAGGGGTAGGAGTTAGGGCAACTCTTAGAGGCCAGGGAAGCCTGTCTATTTGGTAAACATCTACCCAGTGCTAGGTGCTGGAACTTCTCTAGAAAGCTAAGCAACACATTTGCCCTTGAAGCCAAACCAGACAGCCAGGACCCCATTCTGGATGGGGGTGGTGGCTGACTGGGGGCTATGGACGGGGGCATCTTTTCAGTCAGTGGCTCAGGAGGGATGGGGGAGGTTGAGAGTGGAGCTGTGGGAAGCTAGGAAGCTAGTCTTTATCACTGAGGAACAGAGAGCAGAGTGCTGGGGACTTGCTTTGTCAACAGGCCTGTCCCTCCCCACAGTTTCAAAATGTCATATAGACCTTGTAACATATAGACCTGAAGGACAACATACAGACCTGAAGGACAACATACAGACCTGAAGGACAACATACAGACCTGAAGAACAACATATAGACCTGAAGGACAACATATAGACCTGAAGGATAACATACAGACCTGAAGGATAACATACAGACCTGAAGGACAACATACAGACCTGAAGAACAACATATAGACCTGAAGGACAACATATAGACCTGAAGGATAACATACAGACCTGAAGGATAACATATAGACCTGAAGGACAACATACAGACCCTGCAACATACAGACCTGAAGGACAACATATAGACCTGAAGGACAACATACAGACCTGAAGGACAAGTGGAGAATGGGAAACAGTGGAAATACGATGAAGTTCTTGGGCTATACATGAACATCAACTTAAGAAAAAAAAAATAATAAGACCAAAACCAGAACAAAAACCCGCTTTCTCCTAAGCAAAATGTAGCAAACTATAATCAATAACCCATGAATACACAGTAGGAGTCCAGGATACAGTAGTGATGCCATTAACAGCATCAAACCTGCTCTCTGAAACAAACTGATTCCTACCTTTTTGTCAAAGCTTTGGAACAAAGCTCTGGATGAAGTGTGACTCACCTGTTCTTTGGCATGTGAAGGGATTATAGCAGTCAGAGGTCTTTGGAGGAACTGACAGAATACACACACACACACACACATACACATCATACACACATATATATGTATATATATATATGATAGATAGATAGATAGATAGATAGATAGATAGATAGATAGATAGATAGATAGATAGATAGATAGATAGATAGATAGATAGATTTATTAGAATAGCTTACAGGCTTTGGTCCAGCTAGTTCAACCAACAGAAGGTCTAAGAACCCAGTAGTTGTTCAGTGTATGAGGCTGGGTGTCTCAGCTGACCTTCAGTGTACACTGGAATCCTGAAGAAGTGTGCTCTAATGCCAGTGAAGGAGTGGACTTGCCAGCAACAGTGAGGGCAAGCAGGCAGAGAAAAGGAGCTTCCTTCCTCCATGCCCTTTATATAGGCTCCCAACAGAAGGTGTGACCCATCCCACCTCAAAAGATCCAGATTAAAGGTGGGTCTTCCCACTTCAAATAATGTAATTAAGAAAAAAACCTCTCAGCCGGGCAGTGGTGGCACACGCCTTTAATCCCAGCACTCGGGAGGCAGAGCCAGGTGGATCTCTGTGAGTTCGAGGCTAGCCTGGTCTACAAAGTGAGTTCCAGGAAAGGCGCAAAGCTACACAGAGAAACCCTGTCTCTAAAAACCAAAAAAAAAAAAAAAAGAAAGAAAGAAAGGAAGGAAGGAAGGAAGGAAGGAAGGAAGGAAGGAAGGAAGGAAGGAAAGAAGGAAAACTCTCACAGATGTACCCAGATGCTTTGGTTTTAGTTAATTCCAGATGTAATCAAGTTGACAACAAAGACTAGCCATCCCAGGGATGTTACCTAAAAGCAACCTAGGTTGTTAGTTTGCTGGAAATAATTCTCTAATAGCACTGCTGGTTTCTTCCTTGGAAACAGGGATGGTATCGGAGCTCTTCACAGAGGGCAGTCGAACTGGGTGTGGTGAGCACATCTGTAATTGCAGCACCTGAGAAGACGCAGCAGCAGGAGCAGAAGCTCGAGGCCAACCTGAGTACCTCAGCTACACGAGACCTTGTCTCAGAGAAAGAGAGGAAGGGGCCTGGAGAGCTGGTTCAATGGTTAAGAGCACTGGCTGTTCTTGCAGAGGACCTGGGTTCAGATCCCAGCACCCATGTAGTGGCTCACAACTGTCTGTAACTCCAGTTCCTCTTCTGGTCTCTGCAAGCACTTCACGTATGTGGTGCACATATACACATGCAGAAAAGACATTTATACATATAAAAGACATCCAGCAACTAACCTAACAGGAGAGATTCTCAAACACATTAAGGTTTTCCATTTTGGCACATTAAATCACACATGACTGCACATAAAAGCTACATGTGACCTTCTCACACTATTTCCAAATTTTCTGGTATTCTAATTTTCCTATTCTTGACCTATATTTTGCTTAGTTTCCTTTTACTATCATATTTTCTAGTTTACTATGCTCTTTACAAAGACTCAACTCTCAATTAACAGTAGTCTCTCTTTTTTTATTCTGATTTTATCCTTGCTTCTTTCTATATATTTTCCTGGACACTTAAGCCATGACACAATATGAAGTGGTCAGATACACATATCACTAGAACCCCCAGGAAAAGAGCTGAAAAAGAACTATATACACAATGATCAGAAATATTCCAAACTTAACCATGACAGATCCCAGATAAATAACTGGCTGGCAGACTAACCTTAGGAAAACCATCAAAATGTTCTATCCAGTGTGGGGAGGGGTGTAAAAAAACAAACAAATGAATAAATAAAACCTCAAAAGCAGCATGGAAGACAGAGGAGTGTAAGTCAAGCTGGGGTGGCCCATGCCTTTAATCCCAGCATTTGGGAGGCAGAGGCAGGTGGATTTCTGTGAGTCTGAGGTCAGCCTGGCCTACAGAGCAAGTTCCAGGACAATCAGGGCTACACAGAGAGACCCTGTTTCAAACAATCTTTAAAAAAAAAAAAAAAGACAGCTAATTTTCATAAGGAACAACACATGCTGAAAGATAATGGAGCCACACCTTCAATATAGTAAAAGAAAATGCTTGTAAGAATCCAAAGGAAAACAGCCTTCAAATAATGGAGAAGAAAGAGACTGTATCCAGGCATGCAAAAGATGAGACATTACGCTGCCAGCAGACAGCACAGGAAGTCCTCTCCCTAGCCATTCTCCAGGTTGAAAGAGAGTCACATCCGCTGAAAACTGGACACAGAGCAATGAATACAAGATATGGAATATAAGGATAGTTGTAAGGAATTCACTGTCTAAGTCTTTTTATAAGACAATAAAAATTTAAATAAGAACTGATAGCCATGCATTGTGGGTTTATGGCATGCATAGAGGGAAATGTCCTGTAATCACAGCACCAAAGACAGGAGGGAACACCACTGTGCTGCTTGTCAATGGCAGACTGCTACTAAGGGGGTGTGGTGTGGACCCAGAGTAACTAAGAAAGAACACGCCCCTGGGCTGCAGACATCTCAGCAGTGAGAGCACTGGCTGGACCCAGAGGACCCCAGTTCAGCTCCCAGCACCCACACTGAGGCTCACAACTGTCCGTTAACTCCAGGTTAGGGGAATGTGATGCCAAATTCTGGCCTCCATGGGCACCAGGCACATACATACATGTAGGCAAGCATTCATACATATAAAATAAAAATAAATAAATCCTTTTTTCAATCCATATAGTAAGATAACAGAGGAAATAAAATGGGATAAAATAATTTAAAAGATGTGGGACTGTGGGGATGTAGCTTAGCAGTAGAAAATTTACCTAGAATGAGCTAAGCTCTGAGCTTTATTCCCAGCACTAAAAGAAAAAAAGAGAAAAAGAAAGACACTGGGAAAAGGGGAAAAAGGAAACTATATTGGCCTCTCCTCTGCTGCTGTGATAAAACGCCATGACCAAAGTGACTTAGGACACTTCCTTGTGGCTTACAGTTGCAGGGGAGAGTCCACCACTGTGGGGGGCTTGGCCACCGCAGCAGACAGGGCAGCAGGAGGAAGCTAAGCTCACATCTTTAGACACAGCACACAGAGAGAACTGACCACGGGGCAAGGCTAGGTAATCCCACCGTCCGCCGCGGTGATGGTGATGTCCTTCCTCCAGGAAGGCTATATGTCCACCACCTGGGAACCAAGTGTTCACAGACCTGAGCCTATGGGGGTCATTACTCATTCAAATCACCACAGAAACCAACAGCAGATGGGGGAGGGGGAACAAAAGACAACAAAAAGCTAATTAGGTGGAGTTAAACCCAAACACATCAATAACTCTCTACATATAAATGATCTAAAGAAGAAATAGTCAGAATGGGTAATATACTGTTTATAAGAATCCCAGTTTAAACATAAAGACACAGATTCAAAGGAACAGCATGGAAAAGGGTGCTCCATGCCAATACTCATAAGAAAGCTACTGTTGGATATTAATATACCCCCAAATATTCTTCAGAGCAAAAAATATTGGCAAAGTAAAGAGTCATTTAAAATGGTAAGAGGTCAACCAATAAGAATGGTATATCCATTCTAACGTTTATGTGTTTAACAACAGACCTTCAAAATGCAGAAAGGAGGAACTAAAAAATAGACAGACTAATCCACAATTATGGTCAGAGACCAGCACTTGTCTCTTGATAACTAAAAAAACAGACAGACAGAAACCAGTAGGAATACAGAAGACACAGATGGCACCGTCAACCCACCAGGCCTTGCTAATGCCTGTAGAAAACTCAACTGTGCTAACAGAAGATACTTTCAGATACACCAGAGTGTTTCCCAGGACAGATCACAGTGCAGGCTCTCAGATAATTGGGGAGGGAGAGGAGAACACACATCAGTCCTTTTCAAGTAAAAGGTCTTTCATAATGCCACCCACAGCGGGGGCTGAGACAGCCTCTCTCTTCCAAAGGTTTCCAAGAGCGCTGCTCCTTGCACCTCAAGAAAGCAGGCTCAGCGCCTGCTAGCATTGGTGGTCAGAGTGGCACAGCTGGGAAGAGGGGCCTCAGCTGAAGAACTGCCTCCCCCAGCCTGGCTGGCCTCTAAGCACATCTGTGGAGCTTTTTAAACTTAATGGCTCACTGATGTAGGAGGGCCCAGCCTTAATACCACCCAACCATGGGCAGTGCCCATCTCCAGGTCTGGGCTGTTTAAGAAGGTGGCTGAGCAAGTCAGGGGTGCAGGCCAGTAAGCAGCACCCCTCCGTGGTCTCTGCTTCAGTTCCCATCTCAAGCCCCTCCCTAGGCTTTCCTGATGTTGGACTGTCACCAGTAAAATAAACATCCTCCTCCCTAGATGCTTTCAGTCAAAGTGCTTATCACAGCAACAGGAAAGTCACAAGGACACTTGGTTAATATGTGACCTGTACTCCGGGGTATATGTGTGACTAAGATCACCTACAAGAGGGCTATGTGATGGAAGCTTCCTGACAGGAGCCACAGAGGCACTGGATGGGGGAGTGACCACAGACACATGGCCCTGGACGGGCCTGAAGTTTATGTCTTCCCCATCCTGCTGTACCCTTATCTGGCTCTAACTGCCTTGGTTGCATTGATTACCTGGAGGGCCTGGGGTCTGCACACAGCTTACAGAACAGGACAAACAGAGCTGCAGCCTGTGAACAGCCTGAGATTTGCAGATTGTTTTTATACTCCTTAAGGGTTAAAAACATAATCATCGGCCATAGAAATCACACACAGCTCACAACATTTAAAAATATCAACTATCAGGTTTCTAAGAGAAGGCTCCAACAGTTACTCTATGTTCTCTGGCCACATGGAACTGAGCAAGTTGTCAATAGTGCACATGTCTAAAAAAATCCCCAAATGTGAAAACAAAATAGCACACATTGAAATAAAACACTGATCAAGAGAAAAATAAAAAGGTATTAGGCAGTTTCGTAAATGAATTAAAATTCTCTACGACATGATGACATATGAGGAAGGAACACGGCCAGTGCAGAGCTCAGGAGGAAATCAGTGGACAGAACTCCCCCGGAGATGCCAGACTATGAAGTCTAAAGATGATAAGAAGAAAACAACAAAATAGAAAAGAGAAATCAAAACTAAAAGCTGGGGCTTTGAGAAAATAAAATTGACAAATTCCATACATTCCAAGGAGGGGAAAAAAAAAACCTGGGACAACTTCAGTTATCATTATTGTGAATTAAAAAGAAAGCAACCAACAGATCTTATAAAAAACTAAAAAAAACAAAATAAGATAATAGTATAAAGAACATTATGCCTAGACACTAGAAAGCCTACTTGATTGGAAAACGTCTTGTTAGACATAAACTACTGATGCTCATCAAGAATAGCTAACATGGGCTGAAGAGGCTGCTCAGCGATTAACAGAACTGGCTGCTCTTGCAGAGGACCCAGATTTGGTTCCCAGAACTCACATTCAGTGGCTCACAATTGCTTATAACTCCAGTCCAGGGGGGTTTCAATGCCCTGAAGCCACCTACTGGTACATACACATTTCAGGTCCTCTCCCCACATTTAAAAAAAAATGTAACTCAGATTCCTCTATTTAAAAGACAAAACAACAAGTGTTACAAACTATTTAATGTATCTGTATATCTGTCTGTCTTGGAGGACTAGGGATTGAACCCAGGACCTTGTACACGCAGGCAAGAGTTCTACCTCTGAGCTACATCCTTAGCATAATACAAACCTTTCTACATCCGAACACCACGGAGTTTCCAGTGGGAAATTCCACAAACATTTAAAGAAAAAAAATTACCAAATTTACATTCAGCATTTCGGAGAAGAACAAAGTGACATCCTTCAACAATACCAGAGTCAGACAAAAAGATAAGAACAGAAGGCCACAGTAATCCATATTTCGCACAAATGTATACATAACATTTCTGTTTTCTTTTCCAAAGTCTCTGCATGCTATATAAGTGTTCAGCCATTGACTACATCCCTAGCCTCACATAACATTTCTTAACCCAATTCTAGCAACATGTAAAAATGTCCACATGGAATTTACCTCAGGAATTCAAGTTTAGTTCAACACTCAAACATCAGTGTTTCATCACACCAAGAATTAAAGAAAAAATGTCCAACACCACAGCAGGAGCATATAAAGCATTTGACAAAATTAACCTCTATGTAAGACTAAAGCTTTCTGGAAGGGTGCTCTGCTACACGGAGTCTATAGATAAACCTACAGCCAATGCCATATTTAAATGGTCAAACACTGAAGGCCTTTCTTCTAAGGTGTGGAACAAGGCAAGAACATCTGGAGTCATAACTGTTAGTCAGTAGTGCACTGTACATGCTAGCCAGTTCAATAAGGCAAGAAAAAGGAATTGTAAAAGCAGGTGCAATAAGGAAGAAATAAAACTTTTTCTTCATAGACATCATTGCCATCTATGTAGATATTTAAGGAATGTTTTTAAAAGCTGCAAGAACTAATTTAATAGGGATGCAGAAGGCCATCAAGATACAAAAGCCAACTGTATTCCTATAAATGAGAATAAAATAAGTAGCATTTTACAAGCATATAGAAAGTATGAGATAACAAGGATAACTTTGACAAAAGGTCTACACACACTGTATGCTGCAAAAGAAAAGGCAGCAGAAATTGAAGATTTAAATATCACATTCACAGACCTAAAGACCGAGTCACATCAGTCACATGTCCAGTGCCTGCCAACTGACCCATATATTAATACAGCCACAAACACAATCCCAGCAGAGTATTTGTAAACATTGATGTAAGGATTCTTAAACTTCTGTTAGAATCCCAAAGACCTAGGACAGCGAAGGAAAGACTGAGGAGAACAGAGTTGAGGACTACCCCATGTCAACAAGGGCTCTCAAGCCACAGTCACCAAAGGCTTGATAGACAGGCAGACAGACAGACCAACAGCACGGCAGTACAACCAGTGCCTACCAAGCAATTGATTTTAGATAACAGGGTTGAGGTAATTCACTGAAGAAAGGGTAATCTTCAAAGATTACAACACAATGAACAATAGGCTAACAAATGACCTTTGACCCACACATCCAACATATATAAAAATTAACTCTAATAAGTCACTGATTTAAACATAAATGCTACAGCCATTCCAGTGCTGAGTGTTAAGCAAAGGAAAAGAATGCATGTTTGTACATGTTCACAGCAGCTTTGCTCGGAATAGCCCAAATTGGAGACCATCCAAACACTATCTCAGGTCAGCTCCATACAGATGTAATGCAGGACAACTCCTTAGGCAAGTCAGAACTGCTGACAGTCTCCACAGTGTGAGGGCATCACCAAATAACTACACTACACTGGGCAAGGGGGAGGTGGCAGAGTCAGGGAGGAGAGAGGGAGGGAGGGAGGGAGGGAGGGAGGGAGGGAGGGAGGAGGAAAGGAGGGAGGGAGAGAAGAAGCTAGCAAAAACATTGAAAGAAAAAACAAGAACAGACCATATATACATAGTCTAGAAAATGGTCCTTGAGGCAGAAGTGGGGCAGCGCCTCCCTACCGATGGGGATGGGGAGGGTGGGGTAGACACTGGGAGGTGGGAGGAAGCCTTTGGTGGTGATGATGAGCAAAGAACAGTGCTCAGATTCACCAACAGTACACTTTAATTGTGAGAATTTCCTCCCTGGGGAGATGTAAACAACATGCACTCCTCTGTGTAAAGCCCCACAACACAGTCCCACCAAAGGTCCCCTGGGAGCTGCTGAGTTTATTGGGCTCACTTACAGACCATGGGTGAAGGGTTATTTACAAGCACATGAGGATCCCAAAGCTCTCACCCTGGAAGGTCTTCAGCCATTTCTCATTAGAAATCATGGTGCCCAGAAAGAAGGGCCATTCTACTTTCAGGGAAGTTTCCTTCAGGGAAAAGGAGGAAATAAAGGTAGTATGGGCAGACTTTTCTTTCTGGGCCTCCAGCTCACAAAGAATGACATGGTGACTTCTTACTAATTATGAAGCTTGGCCAATAGCTTAGGCTTGTTTTTAGCTAGCTCTTATAACTTAAAGTAACACATTTCTACTCATTTACGTGCTGCCCCGAGGTTCATTTAACTCATCTACTTACTGTTCACCCTGCTTTCCTGCTTCCTCCACGTCTGGCTGGTGACTCTGCCTTCTTCTTCCCAGCATTCTCTCTGCCCCAAAAATCCTGCTTAACTATTGGCTGTTTAACTTTTTATTAAACCAACCCAAGTGACACTTCTTCACGTGTACAAAAAGATTATTCCACAACAAGATAGTCTCAGAAAGAAGAAAACAAGTCAATGAAAATGAGTAAATATGGATTTCCTCCTCGTGAACGCCCTCAATCCCACGCGCCGTGGTGAGGAACATGATGCTGGGTTCCACGGCATGAAGCATACGTGCAAGAAATGTGATGATGACGCTGTGCTGTTAATAAAGGCTGGTGAAGGAGGGAACGGTCTAATTTCACTTGAGAACTGGTA
Organism: Peromyscus maniculatus bairdii; assembly: GCF_049852395.1. Classification (NCBI taxonomy): domain Eukaryota; kingdom Metazoa; phylum Chordata; class Mammalia; order Rodentia; family Cricetidae; genus Peromyscus; species Peromyscus maniculatus. The sequence goes on along the minus strand of NC_134855.1, from coordinate 6,244,744 downwards.
AAATGATGCTGGTAGACGATAGGCTAGAATCCCCGACAACCACTCAAAACACTTCAATAAGCCAAAATAGAATCACAACAAATGTCCAACTAATTCAAAAGAAAACAGAAACAAAAACAAAGACTAAATGGAAAACAAAAAAAAATGGTTTAGTTAAGCACTGAGATATCAAAATCTGTATTAAGTATAAATGGCCCAAGTATACCTATTACAGGGCTAGAGATTGGCAGAGTCCATTTTAAAAAGTGATATAAGCATATCTGCCCTTAAGAAGTGTGTCTCAAAGGCAGACATGGAGGCACACGTCTTTAATTCCAACACTCAGGAAGTAGAGGCAGGCATGTGAGGCCATCCTGACTACACATATAATGTGTGTGCTGGCTAATCTTACATCAACTTGACACAAGCCAAAGCCATTTAAGAAAAGAGAACTTGGACTGAGAAAATGTCTCCACCAGACTGACCTATGGGCAAGCCTGTGGTTCATTTTCTTGACTGATGATTGATGGAGGAGGGCCAACTCACCGTGGGCAGTGCCATTCCAGAGCAGATGGTCCTGGGTGCGATACGAGAGCAGACTAAGCCAGAGGGGGTAAGCCAGCAAGCAGCATTCCTCCATGGCCTCTGCAACACTTCCTGCTTCTGGGTTCCTACCTCAAGTGCCTGCCCTGGCTGCCTTCAACTATGAATGTGATGTGAAACGTAAGCAAAATAAACCCTTTCCTCCTCAAGTTGCTTAGGGTCATGATGTTTTCCTGCAGCAATAGAAACCATAAGACTATGGAGAGGGTGGCTATAAAAGTGTGAAAAAAGATATAGAAGTACTTAACTGAAAGGGATATCTATATTCACATAAAACAAAGAAATTAATGGTCAAAAGGGATGAAGTCATCAGTCAATCCACTAAGAAGACCATTCAATGGTCCTGCAAAATACATCTGTGAAGCAAAAACTGACAGCTGAAAAGAAAACAAAAGATAAATCCATAATTATGGTAAGAGCTTCCAACACAGCTCTCTCAAAAACTGGCCGGACCCCCATAGAAAATGAACAGGATCTAGAGCAACACAAGAACCTGTCAACCAAGAGCGTCTACTCGACCTCCGGAGAGCACTTCACCACCAGCGGAGCATGCCTGCTTCACATGCCCTGCAGCACAGATCACTCGGATCCTTTGGTGGCTATGAGACCTTTACCGGTTTACAAGAACCAGAATCCACATTCTCTCCAATCAAAATGGAGTCAAACTAGAAATCAATGAAGAAATCCTCTCAGTATTTGGAAACTAAGTGTTAAATATTTTACCTATCAAATACTTCATCTAAATAAAAGTTTAAATGTACTGAAAAGTGTAAATAAAACATGGAAACCTGTGAAGCAAGAAAAGCAATGCTGAGAGGTAGATCTGGACACAAACCCCATCAGAAGTGAGGAAAAGCGGCACACCGAGGCTTGCACTTGTAATTCCAGCATTTAGGAGGCTGAGACAGGAGAATCACTGCAAGATCCAGACAAGCCTGAGCTACAGAGTGAGAGCCCGTCTTCCAAAACAAATCGGACAGAAGATTATGAATCTCTCAGACCTCATTAGAGAGACTTCTATTTGCAGGAGATGGCAATTAACACAGAGATCACAACCGGTCCAGGCGCAGAGTAGGAGACCATGGGCTGCAGGCATAAATGGGACATCTGTAAACACCCCTGCTCCCAGGCTCGGGGACCAGCGCAGAAGAGGGGGTGGTGACTAAAGGACACAGCAGGGCAGCTGTACAGATGAACTCATGCACAAGACCTGTGCAAGCGCAAGCCACACCAAATCCACGCCTGGAGCAGGGAGCTGTGCACAGTGTTTTACTTCTGGCCAAGGAGATACTGGCAACCTATGGCTACTGGGAGAGAAAGGGTCTGTTTTCTGAGAGTGTTGTAGCCTCTGGTAAGTCAACCACACTCCAGTGGAAGGCCACACACCCACTGGGCAGCACAAACCAGATTGATGGGTTTATTGCAGATGGGGACTCAAAGGGAAGGCAGAACAGATCGTGGAGGAGTTGGGGAAGGGAATGGCAGGATAAAAAAAATGAAATTCTCAAAGAGCTAACAAAGTAAATAAAAAGGAAAAGTCTCAAATCAGCCCATTAAGCTTCCACTTTGGGAATATAGAAAAATGAACAAAATAAGCCCAAAGCAAATAGAAGAAAATAATAACAAAAATCAATGAAATCGAAAGAAAATATCAATATATAAACATCAATAAAACAGTTGTTTGGGAAAAAATATCAATAAAGCTGATTAACTCCTAGGAAGGCTAAGAAAGAAGACGTAAATTATCAATACAAAAAGTCACTACAACCTCTGTAGACGTCCAAAGAATGAGGGAATGTTACGAGCATTCTACACACACTTGATAATGCAAATGGAACAAACCAATTCCTTGAAGAAAGCAAGCTGCCACAGTTCACTAAGAACATATGAACAGCCCTCTGATTATTAAGGAAACTGAATTTGAAATTTTCAAACTTAAAAGAGTTAAATCTCCAGACTCAGGAGGCTCTTACATTTAATGAGTAATTAACACCAGTTACACAGTCTCTTCAGAATGTAGAATAAGGGGAGACACTTTCTAATCAGTCCATGAATCTAGAGTTAGTGAACCAGACAAAAATAGTATAAAATCAAGGAAACAGCAAATGATATTCCTCATGAACACATGCACAGAAATTTTTCAAAAAAATTAGCAAAGAGAATTCACCAATATACAAGTATATATCATGACCAAATGGGATTTATTTTAGGGGTGCACGCTGTTCAATATTCAATGTAATCTGCCATGTTAACAAAATAAAGAAAAAGAATCATAAACTGATGCAGAAAAGGTATCTAAGAATTCATCTGTGAATCATGATATTCTCAGAAAAAAACATGAATAGAAACTTCCTAACTTGGTAAAGATATCTACAGTAGGATCTGTAGTCAACATACTTGATAGTGAGTATTTTCTCCTATGATCAACACAACGAGGGCAGCTAAGCTCACTACCCTGTTTCTGCATCAAGAAACAAAAGGCTGGTTAGAAACCCACAGGCAGTAATGATATTCCTATGTAACAGTAGTTAACATATCAAAATTAAAGGCACAGCTCAATCTATAATCATTCAAAGTACAAACCAGAATACTCTGGGGCCAGTAAGATGGCTCAATTGGTAAAGACACTCACCAAGCTTGATGACCTCAGTTCATACCTCAGGGACCACACAGCAGAAGGACAGAGCATAGTCCTGCAAATTACCTCTGACTTCCACACATGCACTATGGTTCACTCCCACACGCGTGATAAATTTAAAAAAAAAAAAAAAAAAAAAGCAAATTCTAAAAAGCACCCACACTTAGATCTACCAAAACATGGGTATATTTGTATGTTTTAAAAAGTATGAAATGTGAAAGAAATCAAAGACCCAAATACTGTCCCATGGTTGAGGAATTAGAAAGCTCAATCTAAAAGATAAAGATGTCCAAGTCCTACACAGATCTAACATCAATGCCCTTCAAATTCACGAGGGAATTTTTTGTTGATATAGACGATACTATTCTAAAAGTTATAGGACAGACACTCACAACCTTGAAAAAACAACCACCAATAAAACAACAAACAAACTAGAACTGTGCCTAGGAGGCAAAGCAGGATGATTATCCCAAGACAGAACAGTTAGGTTACATAGTGCATTCCAGGCCAGCCAGAGCTACATAGCAAAATCCTGTCTCAAACAAGAGGGGGTGAAGCGAGGGGGAGGCTTCGGGACTTAGTTACACAACTTTACATGACTGACAACATTATGTGGTACTAGCAACAGGACAGACCCAAGGACTGAACAGAGAACCACACCCATGTCCACCACCTCTGTCACAGGTTCAAAAGGAAAGACCACCTTTTCCACAAATGGTGTGTTTGGTCTTTGAAGGGGGAAAAGGGGAAGCTCAACCCAAGTTCACATCTTCTATAAAAATGAACTAAGCCAAGAACTCCGGAAAGTCAACTAAGAAATGACACAGAGCCCTGCACAGAGACCCACCGACGGGGAATGGGCCTGTGAAGAGCTTGGCACAGCACAGGGCACTAGGAAACCCTGACACCTAGAAAGTGACCCCTGCATGCCTGTCGGAGTGGCTGCAACAGCAAAAATACCTACGGCGAGGGCGGGAAAAGACACAGGGAACTGCGTCGCTCCCACACCATCAGCCACACCAGCCAGCCATTTAGTACTCTAAAAGCTAAACACTCAACCACTGCACACTGAGCAAATGCTCTCAGGCCATAGCTGTGAAAGCTGATGTCCACAGAAGGGCCCGCGCATGAGCACTGCCCGCGCATGAGCACTGCGCTTGCAGTCACTCCAAACGCGGCAGACCGCCACACCCTGGGTCACTTATCCGAAAGGAACTACTGACACATGAGACTGCTCTCAGGAAGAACCGCTGCAGAAGGAGGCTGAAGTCTGGATGAACCAAAGCCAGTCTCCAAAGATGGCATACTGTAATCTGTATTATCAGTTCACATAAAGCTTGTCCTAGTCAGGCTTCTGTTGTGATAAATACCATGACCAAAAGCAACCCGGGGAGGAAAGAGTTTATTTTATTACTTACAAATTATAGTCCATCACTGAGAGAAGTTAGGACAGGAGCTCAAGGCAGGAACCTGAAGTAGAAACCCCAGAGGGGTGCTGCTTACTGGCTTGCTCATCCTGCTTTCTTATAAAACCTTGAGGCCAGGCAGTGCTGGCACACGCCTTTAATTCCAGCCCTCGGGAGGCAGGGCTAGGCTGATCTCTGTGAATTCGAGGCCAGCCTGGTCTACAGAGCAAGATCCAGGATAGGCACCAAAACTACACAGAGAAACCTTGTCTCGAAAAACAACAACAAAAAAACCCTTGGACCACATGCCTGGGAGTGATACTGCCCACAGTGGGCTGGGCCCTCCCACAACAATTATTATTAATCAATTTCATCTTACACTTCTAGGCAATAGTCCATCAACTAGGGAAGCCAAGGCAGGAGCCAGAAGCAGGAACCTGGAGGCAGGAACTGAAGCAGAGACCAAGGAGGAAGACAGCTTACTGGCTTCTCTCCATTGATTGCTCAGCCTGCTTTCTAATAGACCACAAGCTCACTTGCCTGCAGTGGGCTGAGCCCTCTTACATCAATCATTAATCAAGAAAATGCCCCACAGGGGGCTTGACAGATGTGGCTCAGTGGTTAAAAGCACTGGGTGCTGCTCTTCTAGAAGACTCTGGATTCTATTCCCAGAACCCACATGGTGATTCACACGTCATTTGATTAAACTCGGAGTCCTGGTTCTGAACAGGGTTAGAGTTTCCAAACTCTGCACCTCTGTGCTCTCTCTCCACTTGATCCTGGACAACAGGCTGAGAGTGCGGCATTAGTTCTTAAAGTGCATACAAATCCAGAATTACCTCAAAACAAATTTCAAATTTAAAAAAGAAAAACGAGCTTCTCTGTCGATCCTAATAATTGAGGCTTTATTTTTTACGAGTCTTAGCAAAAGTGAAGCAGACACTTCTGTGAGCAGAAGGAAGTATCAACCACTGTCCCCATTGTCTGGGTGAGCCTTTGGTCAACCCTGGAAGTGCAGGGCTGGGGGCAGGAGAGGCCAGAAGAGAAGACAGCTCCTCCCCAGCTGCCACAGGAAGCCACGGCTTCTGACAGACTTCCTGAGGCAGCCTTGCTGGCCTCTTGCACAGTGCTGGTCGGTCACTACACTCACTCCACCAAGCGCCAAGTGTGTTCTCCTCTCAGTGCAGGTCTGTCCCCAGACAGCTCACAGAAGTTGGCCAGATTCAAGCCACAGGAAACCAGGGCCCAAGGGCTGCTCATGAAACCACTTTCCGTGTTTTCAGTAAATCTTGGTTTAAAGTATTTTCTATCAAAACAAAAAAGAGGGACACCTGTTACCTTTATTAAAGCAAGCTCAGATCTGAAAAGAAACCGGCCTCTGATGAGGGGCTGTGGGGTATGGGGACCTCCAAGTCCCCATTTCTTTGCTCAGGAGCAGTCCCTTGTGGCAGGGCCATGCTGAGGGGGAGAGGGGCCCACAGGGGCGAGACGTCCCTTATCGCCCTCCCGCTACAGTGTGGCACAGGAGGCGGAGCACCTGTGGGTCAGAGGTCAACTGTCCTCTGGCCATGAGGGTCAGGGGCCTCCTAGAGACCTGAGTGTCAGCTCCAGTCAGTACGGAGGGACAACTGTGGTCACTCTTAATGTCTACCGCACGCTTCAGGCAAGAGCTCGCTCCCCTCCTCCCGAGGGTTTTGATTCCTCGAGCATTATGGAAACACACAAGCTTTCTTGACCCTGCTTCAGCGATGAACAGATGGTTTTGTGTTTTGTGTTTCTCTTTCTTTCTTTTTTCTTCCTGCTTTGGTGACAATTGACTCTTCATTTGCGGGTTTCCAATTTTGAGCCAACCCACTGCCCAGAGGAGAGGCAATTTGTCTCAGTGTACCCACAGCACCTACATCTGACGCTTCAAACATGGGCAGCTCCAGTGATTCTGAAGACAGGGCCTGGGACATGTTGGGCATCTATAAATTATGCAAGACCAGCAGTTTTGAAGAAATGTTTTGTCGCCTAATTAGCTTCAACACTATGGAAAGGGAGGGAGATGGGAAAGGGGGAGAAGGAAGGGGGGGCTGGGCAAGTCACATGCTGCCCATGGAGGCCACCCCCAAGGCTGGCTTCCCAGCACACAGCAGCAGGAAGGTGTAAGAGCCAAGCAACGGGGACCCACCAGACAGGCCCTGCCCACGTGCTCCCTCTCTCGCCCTGGAATCCTCCCCATCCGTGTCCAGGCCAGCTTGACACCTGCCTGCCTCTAGGCCAGGCCCAGCCCCCACCCCCCACGCTGTTCCTCGGAGGCATCCACACCCAGCTCTCGCGCTCCACTTGGCTCTCACTCCAGCCCCCCAGTCTTGCTTCTGAGCCTTCCCTACACTTTCCTGAGACCCACTCCAATCTGACAGCAGGTCCCATCAGCCTGTCACTCAAGACCCTGGCATGTGGCTGAAGGACGGAAACGGGAGGCTGTTCAGAGAAGACTGCAGAATGGGGACAATGAACTGAGACCGTTAGCAAATGACCTCCAGCCCCCTAGTCCATCCAGAGAAGGGAAGTCATTCAATTACATTTTTATAAATGAACTTGTGGCATTTTTAGCTTCAAGCAACAGCAGTACCTGGAAAGCCTTTCACGGCAGGCTGCAGCTCAGGGCCTGCAGCGCCTCTGTGAGTAATGGCAGGAAGCCGGTCAGAGTATCTCACGTGGGAGGGAGGGAGGGGTTAATCCTGGACAGGCTATCCGGGAGCGGTCTAGCCTGCAGCTGCCACGGGCTTCCTCAGCCTCCGGTCCGTTCTTGGAGCCTCCCCAAACATCCCTGCACTTCCGTTGACTTAACATGGAACTCCAGATGAACAGAGAAGGAAGCGGCTCCTCTCACCCTGCCCTCTCCACCTTTCCCCTTGAACTGGGGCTCTTGGGAATGAGATGTTTATCTCGAAGAGGCTAGAGGCCAGAGGAAGAGAGGACGCCCACCCCTCTCCCAGAAAGCTCTTAGAGGAGCCTAGGGCCGTGTGCAGGCTGGGTAATTACAGGCAAGCAGCTCCGGCCTCTTGCCCTGCTCACCTTCCACTAAAATGCATGGTGCGGCATGATGGTGAAATGTGCTTATTAATTTCACTCATTTGACACCACGCTCTCCTGCCCTAAGCTAGATGTCAGAAGAAAATGATAGGGATGGATTGTGCCCCTGTCAGGCTTCCAGAGACTTTCAGAAAGCCAAACCATCAAAGGCCATCTGCCGCCCACTAGCCAAGCGGTCCGAGTGACCCCAAAGGTGCAGCCAGAACCTTACAGATACTGATGGACAGAGACGAACAGGAAGATGTGAGACCCAGGCCCGGGGCTTGAGCCTCCTGCAAGCCGTGCAAGGGGACCCTGGGTGGCCCACAAGCAGGCCAGGAGCTCGCAGCCCTGTCTGATGCATGATGTACCACCTCAGACCCAATCCATCAAAGCACGCTTCGGCTTCTCAAATCAGGAGCATTTTTATTAGCTTCCCAAGAGTTTCATGGCACAAAGCCATACCTAATGATTCTATTTTATGGAAAGTTAGACATTCCAACTGGGCTTTGAAGACAGGGGGCCGGCCAGACGCACATTTTTGTCAAAAAGCTCTTCCCGAGCTTCTCGACACTCACTTGGGAAGGAGAGTTTTTGCTTTGTTGGGTGTTTTGTTACTGTTTTTAATGGGCTCCTCTTTCTGCAGCAAGGACCTGATGCAGACTGACCAGAGAGGTTCTCATAGGGACTGATTTTGCCCACCCACCCTTCCCCGGGGAACATCTAGAAACATCTGGGGTGTTCTTCACTTCAACTAAGTAGAGGTCAAGGGTGCTGCACACAGACTATGAGGCACAGGACAGCCCCATGATCAAGAGTTACCTGATCACTGGACCCGACACTGGGGAGCCATGACTCAGGGCTCCCGCCTGCACACGAAGCTAGTCAAGCCCTGGGCCTGGGTCTCACATCTTCCTGTTCGTCTCTGTCCATCAGTATCTGTAAGGTTCCAGCTATGGGCAAGGACAGCACACTCAGAACACTTACACTCCTTACACAATATAAGACAACCCCCACGGTCTTTCCTAAATCCTCTCCACGAAGCATCAAAACTAGAGGTGACTTTGGAAATCAATGGATTTAATTAAAAGGTGAAAAATGACCAAAAGCCAGTTATAGCCAAAGCCAGGAAATCATCCCGCACTCCATGACCTCAGCAGGCCCTCTGACTCCTGGCCACCTCCTCTGGCTGTGACCTTCCTCTTTTGGTCATTCTAGTTCTGAGAGACAAGCACATCTTCCACACAGGGCAGAACCGACAAGCTGACATTGTGTCTTACCACATCATAGCCCGTCGGGGCTCGGTTCCGGGAAGCCACCACCCCGACTCCGGTGATGGGGTCCATTGGCGTCTCTGGCAAGGCTTCTGAAAGTTCTTTGACTTCAGGCATGGTGGCTTGGTCCTGGTTTGGAAAAGGAAATGGAGAGCACAAAATTCAAACTCTGTTTAAGGTGAATGAGGGAGAGCTCAGAGACAGAATCCTGGGGCAGCTATCCTCAGCTGAGCTCTACATTCCTCATCTGGCCTTATCAGACCCTGAACTCAGATCAAGAATTCACCCCGACACACCTCAAGCTGTTAGCATGGAATGCTGAGGGCTCCTGTCTGCTCCCAGGAGGTAATTTCAACTCAAACCCAAGAGCACATTGCCCTATGCTCCAGGGTGGTCTCGAACTCCTGTCCTCCTGCCTCCAGCTCCAAGTGTTCATATTAAAGGTGTGTACATCTAGTTTTATATGGTACTAGGGATGAAACCCAGGGCTTTATGTAGGCTAGACAAGCACGCTACCCACTGAGCGACCTGCCCAGCCCACATTGTTCTTTTTTTTTTTTTTTTTTTTTTTTTTAATTTTTTTTTTTGGTTTTTCGAGACAGGGTTTCTCTGTGTAGCTTTGCGCCTTTCCTGGGACTCACTTGGTAGTCCAGGCTGGCCTCGAACTCACAGAGATCCACCTGGCTCTGCCTCCCGAGTGCTGGGATTAAAGGCGTGCGCCACCACCGCCCGGCCCATTGTTCTTAACTCTGCTCCCAAACGCCTGATTTCTGAACAGGGACCAATACTGGAGGGGCTCCCCTCGTGACATCTCAGAGCAACTTCTGTCCCTCATACAATGTTCCCACATGGGGCTAGGATTCCAAACATACAATCTAGCCACACCATGGCTAGACACTGCACAGAGAACTCAGCAAGCACCTAAAACAGAGAAGGCATTTGGGGCATGGGCACAGGAGGCACCGGGCTCTGGATGCCACACTTACAAGTTAGTGTCTGAACAAGGAATTAAACCTTGAAGAGCCCCAGCCTTCTCTCAACTGTAAAATGAGGTTTTGATCCTCTCCCCATCTGTTGCAAAAACTAAGAGAGAGGATATAAAAGAAAGGTCATGCTTCTGGCTTGGGCAGCACTGGGAGGCACCACTCACTAGGGGTCGGGCCTATGTCTTTGTCTAGTGACCGCCCCCGGGTCAAGTGGCACTTCCTCCAAGCTGAGCACTAACAGTGATCCTAATTCTCACTGGTCACTGGGATGAAAAGAAGGGACGAGGAATTACTATACTGCTGCTCAGTGCTTCTGCACAGGGCCAGTGGAGGAGGCTGATGAAGTGTGGGGAGCAGTGGACCTGGAGGCTGGGGTGGCAGTGCCCCAGACACCAAACAAAAGCAGCAACACCTGATACAGAGCACTGGGCAAGCAGGGGAAAAGAACAGACAAACCCCCTCTCTCTGCGGCAATTAAGCCCCGGGCTGCAGCTCTCCAGGCGGCTTCAGTTTCAAAAGCAAACCAAACATCCTGCCCCAAGAGGCAGCAGCGGCAAGTTCCTGCTCCTCAGCCTCTTATCAAAAGGCACTGGCCGCTAAAATGCTGTCGCCTACCTCACAGGAACCACAAAAATGCTACACACAGGTCACCCATTTAGTCAGCAGAACCCACAAAGCGCCCCAGAAACAGACTTGTTTCTGGATAGGGCTTCGCAGCGCCTGGCACCCCTGCCCTCTCAGCCAAGTTACAGAGTTATATTTTATCTGCTTATACCAAAAGTAAGCTTCCAACAACCCGGGGCAGGAGGGGGCAGCCATGCCACCACTATACCCTTTCCTAGTTTCCATTTTCATTTTCTAGCAGGTTTTATCTGTTACAGGCGGACTGAGTGCTCTTACACCCCATAGGTATTAAGCAAATATTACCGAGTGACTCCACACATGTGACCCCAACATGGGTTTAGGGTTAAACTCCTGCACCTGCCCAATCCAGAGCAACTCTCTAAACAAAATGCTCTGCCCCTGAAAAAGTCTGTATTATGGGAACATAAAAACCACACGGCTGCAGTTTGCAAAATATTGGTACCTGCTGTTGGTTACCAAAAATGCTTTGCAATTAACAACTCATTAGCAGAATGTACGAATCCTGCCAGTGTTAAATATCATGCTGTGAGTTTAATAAAGGACATGTGAAACAACAAAATATTGTTTGAAGACTACTGCCTTTACTGTCAAAGGGAAAGGGACGGGAATGAAAAGCAGAAAAGGGAAGGGAAGGAAGGAGGAGAGGGTGGGAAAGGGAGGAGGCAGAGAGAGATTAAGTGAGCACACACAAGGAATATCTCATTGGCTGCGAGACACACGGTCTGGGATGGCCACAAGGCATGATGGCAGGAGAGTGAGTGTCTCACAAGGGGAAGGTACTGCTCCCACAGTGCACCGGGGAGGCACCCAGAAGCAGTTTCCAAGATGGCTGCAGGCAGGCAGCCTCCAGCTGAAGCAGACAATGAGCGGGGCCTCAGAGCTCCGGAGCCCAGCCTGGCCAGCCCACAGCAGGTCTGGCCCAGCCAGCAGTCATCTCCCTGCTTCCCTCGGTTGCTGAGCTGCTGTGCCCTGGGGATCAAGGCAGCCTTTGTGCCTGGGAGACAAATGGCTGTTCTAGGGGCTGAGGCCCACTTAGCGGTGGGGCCTGGCCGCCACCAGCCAAGGAGCCTCTTAATGAGAAACGCCCAAGATATCCATGGCAGAGGCCATCGCTCAAAGTGGCTTGCCCTGAATTACATATTTTCTGACTGCAAATTACTTCTAACAGCATCTCGACCGGCACTTCAATTGACCTTCCTAACAAAAGGCCATTTATTAACTTGCTCTCCATGTTTCCTCAGGCTGCTTGGAGCCTCCAGCTCCAAGGGAAGGCACAGGAGCAGAACAGAACCCTGCCATCCAGGGTCGTGGGCCAGGCCTCTGCCGGGAATGAGAGGGGCCGTGAATGGGAGCCTAATAGAGGGCCCGGAGGGAGAGCAAGGGAGCAGGTGTTTAAGACCATCATTGACCTGCCAGGCAGGAGGTGACTGGGTGAAATACAAAAGGCCTTCCCACAGCAACTCTGGCTCCCCTTAGTGACTCCTCAGCCACGTGAACACAGCCCTGTTAAGTCTGTACAGAACTCTGCAAGTCAGCTGAAACTCACCTCGGAGCAGGAGGGCCCACCAGGCTAGCCTTATGTTGTATAAGGGAAACTGAGGCTTGTTCCCAGACCCTGGCAGCTGGCAGTCCTCAGGCTAGCCTGTGCTCTGTTTCATGGCACACAGAGACCAACATCCTGCCCTGCCCAAATGGGAAAGCAGTTTCAACACTAATTATATTTTAAAATGCCAAAGCGCCTCTTCCCTGGCCATAGCTCCGTAAGTCAAGCAAAGGGGAAGAGCACAGAAAGAGAAAAGTAGCATGGGATTAATTTCCCTCACACCTCAGTTTCGAGATTCAACATTCCCCTCATAAATAATTTACAACAATAAAAATGAGCTAAGGCCATGTTTGTGTAGGACAGAGGTAAATTCAGGCCTAATGAGGGAGATCTGAGCTCGGCACAGGAGGGAACGGGATGATCTATGGGCTGGCGTGTGCAGGATCCGCAGCACACAGGGGCTCCATTACCAAACGCGAGCATCGGGCTGACCTGGAGGAAGGAAGCCGGGAGAGAGGCAAGCCTGTGCCTTCCGGCTGCAGCTGCAGGAAGGTGTCCACAAGGGAAGCCAGAGAGGACACCCAATTGGGGCAGCTAGATAGCAGACTCTGGGTCCGGTGGGTTCTCATCACAGGCCAGGTAAGGAAGCCTGGTGTGGGCACTTGAGAGTCACAGTGACCTTGAACTGTTCCCCTGATGTGACCTTCCAGGATATCAGATGTCAGCCCCAGTGACTTTTCCTGAGTGGGGGAAGGGGGGGGGAGCAACGGGCCTCTGCTGGATCATTCTCAGGCTGAGGGCTGCAGAGCCCTGCCCAGGCAAGAGTGTGTGCACGCACAGCACAAGGTGAGGGGGTCTTTCCCCCCATACCATGCTAGCTGCGTTCACAAAGGAGGGCTGGCCAGGAGGAGGTTTGGTCCCCCACAGAGCAGCACCTCAACAACACTGTCATCCCAGGTTCACAGAGAAATGAGCTTTAACTTGAAGCCCTTCACAGTGTGGTGGCCGGCCGCCACACGGCTCCCTTGTAGCTGATCAAAGAATTACCACAGCCATGCACTTAATCCCCCAAAGCCAGCAGTTCTGGGCTTAACTGATGTTGCCCATTGTTTCAGAATCAAAGGCAGCCTCCAGCCCCAGCCAGGGAGAAAGTGAGGCTACTGTGTGCAGCACAGCTGAAAACTCAGGGGAACTTTGATATCATCTCTGTTTAATTTCCACAGCCTCAGTGAGCCTGGGGTTTATCTCGTTTTATCAACTCCAGTACTGAAATCAAAACCCAGCTAACACCACACAGTCCCTCCACAGAGGCCCTTCCAGCGATGGGGAGTGGGCCAGGGAGTTGAAAGTGTTTTCCAGGGCAAGGACTGCAGGGGGCAGGGGCTGCGGCCTTCAAAGGAGGCCTGGCCTCCCTGCCATCCCGGCCTCCCTGCAGAGAGCACAGAGGAGGCAGGCTCAGAAGCAGCGCCAGCACTGCCCACCAGGGCTAAAGGCATGATCACATATCTTCTGAAAAGAGTGATTTCAAAGTACGGGGTTGGGGGGGGGCAGTTAAACTGGCCGACTGTAATTGAAATGGTAAAATCAGTGGGTTAATTAAGTCCCTGCAGAAGGATGAACTGTGTTCAGCTTGCCTGGGTTCCAAGCTCAAGGGCAGCAACCACAAACTGTCTGCCCACACCCTGCTGCTTGTGGGGCAGGAAAGGGGAGGGGACGTGTTCACTCTCCAAGGGCACATGGGTGGACGCTTTCCCCAGGGCGGCTGCTGCTAAAGCCAGGTGTCCTCAGACCGGAAGGGCTCTGCAACTCCTTCCCAGTGGCAGGGACGGTCTCTGGGACCTCCCAAACACCAGCACCTTTCTGCAAGGTGCTATCCTATCCTGAGGAAGGCAGACTATGGCTGGGCCTCCCCATCACACATGACACTGCACAGAAGAACACAGAGCTGAGACCAGGCGCCATGCAGCACCCGGGCAGGGAGAGCGGCCTGCAATCAGGCTACCTGACAGGGACAGTGCACCGCTGAGGGCCCTGCTGGAGAGCCTCACAGGGGACCTGCTCTGCCTGCACCCTGGAGTGTGCACAGCTAAGCTGGTGACCATTAGAAGTCGAATCTGGGCAACTGCTATTGGACAGTTGGGGCAGCAGGTCACTGGCTGTGGGGAGGACTGTTCTGATACCAGGAATGATGGCAAATATTTTTCTAAGCTCTCCTAGGTCACAGAATTTTCCAGCTAGGGGGAAAAAAAACAAAACAAAACAATGGTGAGCACTTCCTTTTCCCCCAGTAAAGGTCTGAGTTTTTCCTAATAGAAGAGTCTGGTACACAAATGCATCAGTCTAATCAGATCTTTCTCAGATTTATATTAATCATTTGAGGACCACACATGGTTCCCATAAAGCACACGAGTGTAGGATGGAGCTTCCCAGCACTGCCCAGCCCAAGTACCCAGCTCTACGAATGCCCTGGAACCCCAATCTGCACATGTCCTGGAACACAGCTCTGCACATGCCCTGGAACACAGCTGTACACAAACCCTGGAACACAGCTCTGCACGTGCCCTGGAACACAGCTCTGCACATATCCTGGAACACAGCTGTACACAAACCCTGGAACACAGCTCTGCACATGCCCTGGAACACAGCTCTGCACATGTCCTGGAACACAGCTGTACACAAACCCTGGAACACAGCTCTGCACATGCCCTGGAACACAGCTCTACACAAACCCTGGAACACAGCTCTGCACATATCCTGGAACACAGCTGTACACAAACCCTGGAACACAGCTCTGCACATGCCCTGGAACACAGCTCTGCACATGTCCTGGAACACAGCTCTGCACATATCCTGGAACACAGCTCTGTACATGCCCTGGAACACAGCTCTACACAAACCCTGGAACACAGCTCTGCACATGCCCTGGAACACAGCTCTACACAAACCCTGGAACACAGCTCTGCACATGTCCTGGAACACAGCTCTACACAAACCCTGGAACACAGCTCTGCACATGTCCTGGAACACAGCTCTGCACATGCCCTGGAACACAGCTGTACACAAACCCTGAAACACAGCTCTGCACATGTCCTGGAACACAGCTCTGCACATGTCCTGGAACACAGCTCTGCACATGTCCTGGAACACAGCTCTGTACATGCCCTGGAACACAGCTCTGCACATGTCCTGGAACACAGCTCTGTACATGCCCTGGAACACAGCTGTACACAAACCCTGGAACACAGCTCTGCACATGCCCTGGAACACAGCTGTACACAAACCCTGGAACACAGCTCTGCACATGTCCTGGAACACAGCTCTACGAATGCCCTGGCACACAGCTGTACACAAACCCTGGAACACAGCTCTGCACATGCCCTGGAACACAGCTGTACACAAACCCTGGAACACAGCTCTGCATATGCCCTGGCACACAGCTGGAGGGCAGAGCCCACCAGAACACAGGTGAGTCTCATTCTGCCTGGCGTATGATCACAGCAAACTAGGGCTGATCCTGCCCATTCCCATTGGATCTAGTCTGGTGATGCCATATTGGAAGACCCTGATAGAAGGAAAATGCCCAGCAAACAAAATCATCCCAGAAGGTCCCAAAAGCAAGGATCCTTTTCTGGTTAGTGCCACAGTATAAGTAAGTCGTACCGTTGTCCTGACGGCCAGCATCCGCAGAGTTCCCTCACAGCCCATATCCTTTTTGGCTTTCCCATCTTGAATGTTTCTCTAGTACATTCATCAATCTAATCAGTCCATCTGACAGCTGACAGCTTCCACAAGGACCTTCCAGTTCTCTCCTAAAACTCAGGGGTGTATCTGGTACCCTGCTGGCTGACTTGACCTGCATATCCCACTGACAGCCCCAGCCTGGCTTACCTTCACACATCCTCCCACCCACTCCCCCAACAGGGTCAGATATCTGTGGAGAGCTAGAACGAGGGATGCTCTCCTACACTTGGTAGCAGGAGTCTTCTGACTGATGGCAGGTTGTATGCAGGAGTGTCTCCTGGGAAGCCACTAAAGCCCACAGCCATGAGCCCACAGGGGGCTGCCAGGGAAGTGGGCAAGGAGCCTACGAAGCTGCATTCTCACAGGTGATGCTCGAGCAGCTGGTCACCACCTGCAATTCAAGAACCCCACTGCAGGTCCTTATTACATGTTTGATAAGCAAATGATCAATAAATGAATGGAATGAACTGGAAGGTGACTTTCCATTGAGAATAATCTCTGAGTTCCCTAGCCTGTCCCTCCCCATCACAGGCCAGCCAGAGTACCCAGCTTCTCTTTCAGACACCCACCCCCATTCAACATGTCAGGCACCTCTCCAGCTGCCCATCCAGACAAATGCCATCACCCAGAGCTCTAATATCATCCTTAGCAGACGATCTTATTGTACACATATGCTCATGTAAACAAGTGTGAACAAAGGTGTGTGCACACATAGCCTTGCTGCTCGCGCTATATGCTTTCCTAACACTGTTCAAAGGTGTGCTATGTGTGTCATAGTGCTATGCTCATACTAAGTGCTCAATACATGGTTTATTATGTATGGATAAAGAATGAATGAATGAATGAGGGTCCTGCCTTCTCAAATACTGCCCAAGTTTCACTGGATTAAGGGGACTGCATAATGCACCAAGAGGCAAACCTATCTGGCCCTTTTTAATAGGACCCCAGGCAGGGTCACTGCCGTCCCAGAAGGACAACCTCAACTGCAGAAGTACATACTTGTGGAGTGGAGGAGACCCTGCAGTCTTCTAGACTTTTCCAAGTGGATCTCAATTCAATGGTGATGGACGAGGGAGGGCCTGGCAGGGGCTGGAGGTGTCGCGGGAGCAAGGAGACTGTCCTGAGGAGTTTGTCTATCAACAGCAACCTCACTCCCTACCCTGGTTTTGGATCTGGGCTGAGACTGGGTAATGCAGACTGGGAGAAGCTCCACAATGCTGAGTGGCAGCAACAGATGAGATGTGCGCCCAGACTGCAGGGAATGTCCCCAAGGCAAGGGGCTGCAAATGAGCGGACACCTCCCCTAGAGGGAAGAGCTGTCCCCTAGAAGACAGAGGGTGGGGTGCTACAAGTCTCGATGACACTGACAAAGACTCAGTGGTCTGAACAATGGGGACTGGGGTACAGCAAGCAGCAGATGGGCTCTGGAAACGTCTATGAAACGCAAAACAAACAAACAAACAAAATCCAGCTAAACTCGATTTTAAAAAAATGGTGCCGGCCATGGTGGCTCACACCTTTAATCCCAGCCCTCGGGAGGCAGAGGCAGGCAGATCTCTGTGAGTTCAAGGCCAGCCTGGTCTACAGAGCGAGTTCCAGGACACCCAGGGCTACAGAGACAAACCCTGTCTCAGAAAAACCAAACCAAAAACGAAAAGAAAACAGCGCTGCTGTCTTTTCCACAGGATAAGCAACGGTGCCCAGGGCAAGGGACCAGTGGTCTGAAGCAAGGGATGCCAGGACTCAGCGATGTTTCTCCCACCTACACGAATTCCTTCAAGCCCCCTCAGGCCTCCTACATTATCAGCCGGTGCAGGATGGCCAGCAGAGCGTAGTAATGGAGAAGGCAGAGCTTTCCAGTCAGACCAGAATGCCAGCCGAAGCTCAGACACTCACAGCTGTGTGGCTCTGCATTCACTCAACCCAGGCCTGAGCTCTCACCAAATGAAGCTGGAGTTGTGGATAACGTTTTCTCTATGGAATTATTACGTGAATGGAACATCCAGAGTTGCACTGGAGGACATGATCAGCAGGGTAAAGCAGCAATTCAAACAGTGGGGGAAGACAGTTGCCAGCCACCTCTGCGCACAGCATCTGAGGAGTTCTGTTCAAATCTATAAAGAACTAAGCTAAACAAGAGTCACCTGACTCGTCTCCAAGGGTGAGAGATGCCCAGACGGCGTGCAGCACAGGAGAAGATGTTCAGCTAGGAAGTCTCTAGGAAGTGCAAGTTAAAACCCAAACCACAGTGAAAAGTGTCTTAGACCCATTCGGCTGGCTACCTACAAAAGAAAAGAAAGTACCCAGAGGGTAACCAACGCTGGAGGAGATGGAGAAGTCAGAAACTCTGATGTTATTGGTGGGAATATAAATGGTGGCCATCATTTTTGGAAAAAAGTGTGCTAATTTCCCAAGGGATTAAAAATAACATTTCCATATGATCCATTTCTAAGCTATGTACCCCCAAAGAATTGAAATCAGAGTCAGAGCAGCCTCATTCAGTGGCCAAAATATGATGAATGGGCAAATGAAATTCAGTCGATATGTTCAATCATACATCATTTGGCCCTTGAAAGGAGAGAAAATCTGACCCACACTATAAAATGGGGAACTGAGAATACTGTGCTAAGTAAAATAAGCCAGTCAGAAAAACTTACACATTGTAGCATTCCAGCTCCGTAAGGCTCCCAGCATGGCCATACTCAGGGAGACAGAAAGTAGAGTTGCCAGGAACCATAAGGAAAGGACACAGGGAGTTGTTTAACATTTCAATTTCGCAAGCCAAAGAAAGTCCAGTGAGCTGGAGAAATGATTCAGCCTTGAAAACACAAGATAACCTAAGTTCAGCCCCCAGAACCCATGTCAAAAGCCAGATGGAGGTGGGTGGGTGGTGCTGGAGAGATGGCTCAGCTGTAAAGAACACTGGTTGTTCTTCCAGAGGATCTAGGTTCAATTCCAAGCACCTATGTGGTGGCTCACAACCGTCTGTAGCCCCATTTCCAGGGGACCCTCTTCCATCCTCTGTGGGGACCAGCACACAAGTGCACCAACATACATACAAAGCAAAATATTCATACACATAAAACAAATTTTAAAAATGAATAAATATATAAATAAAAAGCCAGAAATAGTAACACATGCTTATAATCCCAGTGCTGAGGAGACCTAGATAGGAGACTTTCTGGGCAGCCTAGGCCAGCCTAGCTTAATTACCATGGACCTAGGCCAATGAGAGACCCTGCCCCAAAAAATAATGTGGGTGGTTCTGAGTAGTAGTACCTGAGGTTGACCTCTGACCTTCACACACATGCAAAGGTACACAAACACACACAAAGAGAAAAGTTTCAAAGATCAGTTGCACAACTATGTATCTAGGCTTCCTGCCACCAATCTATACACTTAACACCAGCTAAGGTGGTAAAGTCACTGTTGTCGCATTTAACACTTTTCTAAAGTGTCTAGAGTCGTAGTTCTCAAATGTCAGCAGGCATAAGAACACCCCAAATGAGCTTACTAAGTACACAGGTTCTAGGGTCCCTTTCCTGGACACTCTGCCTCAGTGAAATCTGGGAATGAAACCCTGCAATCTGCATTTCCATAAACTTCACAGGTTTGTATGGCTTACTAAGAACTCATGTATGGAGCTGGAGAGGTTGCTCAGGGATTAGAACAGCGTATTGCTCTTGCAGAGGACTCACGTTTGGTTCCCAGCACCTGTGTTGGGTGGCTCATAACCACCTGTAACTCCACCTCCAGGGGCTCCGACACTCTCTTCTGGCCTCCAAAAGTACCTGCATTCATGTATGCATGCCTATACACAGACACACACACATACAGATATTTTAAAACAAAAATGAATCCTAAACTCTTGTATGGGTCAGGATGACGGTTCAGCAGGTAAAGGAACTTGCCACTGAGTGTGATGACCTGAGCTTAGTTCCTGGGACCCACATGGTGGAAGGAGAAATCAGACTCCTACCAGTTGTCCTCTGACCTCCACACACATGTAACCCTCGCCTGCTGTCACACGCAAAGATGGCCTTTAATGGAATCCTGTATTTCTCTCCTTTAATGGCCATGAGGGTACTCTTGGGAACATTCTGTCGGTATCTAGTTTTTATTTTTTTAAGAGTGGATGTGACATGTGCACACCTATCTATAGATAAAGAGAACACAGGAACACATCAGTAAAAATACCAGCTAGAAGGCCCTCCCTCCTCAGAGAAGCTGAGATACTGAGCTCCTGTGTGTGGCCCTGGGCCCTGGGCCCACGGGGCTCTCATATTTCTGCCAGGACAAGCCTAGCATCTCGCCAGGAGTGTGTCAACTAAACCAAACACTGCCCATCGGATGTCCCCGACAAGGGAGGTGATGTCCCACACCCTGGGGGTGGCTCTGCCTGCCAGGCAGCTGGAGTGAGGGCACTGACCAGGCTCTGCTCTGCACACAGCACTGGGAACCACAAACACCGGGGCAGCACAGTACGGCGGCGAAGGCCTAGGAGAGCCCCAGGGATGGCAGAGACCGGAGAGGAAGCAGTTTCCTGCGGACGCCCTACCGGCTACCGGCGGCACCACCAGGCCAAGAAGGCTCTGCTCACCAGCCACAGCCAGTAACCGGGGTCCTCAGCCCAACCACATCCAGGATGCAGTCACATATCACTTCTCTGTCTCGGCAGCACTTGACACTGCCCACACTCCACAACCCCACACCATCACTGTGTGGCTGTGTGGTGAAGCTATTGCTCTTTGGACACGAAGCATGGAGCACTTCCAACTGGCTATAGCAGAGGGACCCACGCCACTTGGCTTCTGATGCCCCTGAAGCAGCTCTGCCATGAAATGGAGCAAAATTCAGTGTTGGGACTCTCCCTTACTCTTAAGCCTTGAGAGGGCATTCAGCCATTGTGCTCACATGGCCATGTGGTCTTGTAGCACATACAAAGTCAAGATATTCCTGAATTCTTTCTCTGATGGGGCCTGACCCCAGCAGCAAATCATGTAAGCATCGCTGCGTGCCGGATCCCACTTAATTTTCATGAGGCTTTCCGCCTCTTGAAGGGTCAAGTGCGTTCCTGATTGATGATCCTTATGATGGGGTACGCATTATTTGTAAGCCACTTTTACAATTAAGAAAATGGGGATTCGAGAAAGGGATAGTGTTTTATTAGGGTCACCTAGGGTCTAAAGAGTGGAACAAAACTCAACCTGAGCCCTCAAATTCAAGCCCCATTGACTATAACATAGCTTCCTATTGCCCTGAGAAGGTCCTTCTTATGCCTGCAAACAGGCACTCAAAAATAAACGAAGTAAGCAAGCTTGATTACCAAATGCTTAACAGTAACTGCTAACGGGGATGGGGGATGTAGCTTGGTGGCAGAGCCCACCAACATGCACAAGATTGATCCTGAGCCCCAGAAAGAGTACTAACTGCCTTTACTGATAATCCACCACACCATGGCAGGTGCTGCATTAAATTCTCCTGCAACACTTCATTATATCCCACCATAACCCCACCATTCAGTCATTAGCTTCAGTCTATGTAACCAGGAAATGGCGACACAGAAAAGTTCATTAGAAAAGCCAGGCACGGGCCAGGGTCTCATTCTAAAGCCCTTGCACTTAACCTTAGTGAAATATTCTTGAAGTGGCCAAGGTCCACCAATACAGGCACAGCAAAGGTCTTTAGCCTATATCAAGGACACAAAAAACCAGCGGAAGGGATGGACGATGAGACAAGGTGATTTTATAGGCAATGAACCAGCCACCGCTCTGTCAATCGACCTCCGTGGGTCTTAGGGACCAAGCCCCTGCAGAAGCCGCGATTCTCAGAGACTGGCTTCAATGTGAGTGTGGCACAGTTCCTCAAAGCACCCCCAAGCGATTCCCATCTCTGGTAACTAACCTCTGCCTACTCAGAGTTTGTCATTTAGCTTAGGTTTCTTCAGGGCTTATCTTCTAACTTTTCCAAGACAACTGATAAGATTTGCCAGCCCTGGTAAAAGGAGATAGGATCCAGCCAGCTGTCGGGAAACCCTCTCCAAGAAGGCACCACCAGAGACAAAGGCCCTGAAAGAGGAGCCCTGCCTGCTGTCTGCCAATGTGGCTGGAATCCAGGCGCTCGGGGCTCACGTGGGGGCAGGGAGAAGAGGCAATGGCCATTTGCTTTGGGCCTGCCTGTCGTTCTGCCCCTTGTCTTGCTGAACAGGTCCTTGGGGGTCAGGGGACAGAAGAGAGATCGGCTGATAATTCAGGGACAGCTGTGTGCTGCAGACAAAGGGAACAAAGATGCTCATGGGTCTACCTTATTCTCAGTTCCTGTCTCTGAGGATGTGGTCCCGGGTGCTGTGCCAAGCAGCCCCTTAGGCCTCACTTGCCCTGGCTGGAGTCATTGTCAGGGGAGGTTCATCAACATGCCCACCGTGCTTCCTGGATGGCTGGTCACCTTGCAGACAGGTGCCCTGCAGTCTGGGTACCCACAGGGAATGATGCCTGAGGGTCAGGTGCGCGCTCATCTGCACCCACGTGACAGCAGAGAGCCGGACCCCTGGCCAGGCGAGTCAAGGGAACTGTCCCCAGCGTGTGCCCCGGTGGATACCATCGCCCCTCACCTGGCTCCACCCTCGGAGCGGGGCTGCCACTCGAGTCCCCAGCTCGCTCCAGCCGCAAGGCCAGGCCGGAGCCCCGGGAGCCCGCAGCACCGCGCCGGGCGGAGGCCACCCTCCCGGGCCTGTCCCCACGCGGGGCCGGGCGCGCAGCCCGCAGGCCTGGGCCCGGCCGACTCCTCCCGCGCCCGCCCGCCCGCCCCGCCCGTCCTCCCGCGCGGGCCTCACTTAACTGTTCCCCGCTGGGGCGGCGGCGGCTGCGGCGGCGGCGGGTCCCGGCTCCGTCTCACGCAGAAGCAGCTTCTCATCGCCCGGGCGGCGCGGGAGGAGCCGGGCCCGGGGCCCAGGCGGCTGCAGCCGGCGCCGCAGCTCGAACGCAGCCTCCCCGGGAGCGGCGGCGGCGAGGGGCGGGGCGCGGCCTGGCGGCGGCGGCGGCGGCGGCAGCGGCAGCGGCGGCTCGGGCCGGGGCCGGGGCGGGAGGGGCGCGCAGCCTGTGGCGGAGCCGGGAGCGCACCGCCCTGTGGCCCCCGGCGCCCTCGGTCCCCGCCCCCAGTCGGCTCCGCTAGGCCTCGCCGTCCCCCTCGTCCACCGTTCAGCTCGGCCGTAGGTCCCTGGAAGACGCTCCGGCACCCAGGCCTGCAGGCCCGGAGTGGCCCTTTGCAGGGACGCCCTCCCACCTGGCCCTGGGAGGCTTGACTGCACCCCGGGGCGATCCCCTCTGCTCTTCCCACTGCCCGGCTGACCTAAGGCGGCGCAGCCGGGCCTCAGACTGACCCCAAGCTCAGAGCAGGTCTCAGCTCGCCCCTCTTGCTGGGCAAATGGTTTACCCACAGAGGCCTGGGGGCAAGCCTTGAGGAGGCATCTGGAGTAGGATGCCTGCCCCTGCCGTGCCTGGGGAAGGTACAAGAAGTCACAATGAAATGGAGCAGGACCCTCAGGCTGGGCAGAAAGGCGGCAACAGCCTTTGATCCGTGAACCACCTGCCCCTGCACAGCCGGGCCTGCAGGCCCTGGAGGGGACGCGTGCTAAACTGGACATTTAAAACAGCACCATACACAGTAGCCAGCTTGATTTGCTCATGCACCAGGACTCATAGTCACACATCTCAGGCTTTTCCAAAATAGCCAGATCCTGAAGCTAGTGTGCCAAGCAGAAGTGCCTGTGGAGTAAAGATCCAAACGTGTGCATGTATTCCAGGTATCTGTGCCACTCAGAAACACCACTGGTCCAAAGGATTTATAACAAGTCCAATCACACCGTAAGGGGACAGACAATCTGTTATTAAACTGCTACAAAGCCCAGTGTGGTGGCGATCGCTTTTAATTCCAGCATTCAGGAGGCAGAGGCAGGCAAATCTCTAAGTTTCAAGGCCAGCCCTGGTATACATAGCAAGTTCCAGGACAGCCAGGGCTTCATAGGGAGATCCTGTCTCCAACAAAAACCCGCTAAAAGGCAAAAGGAAAACTAATGTATTTCCAGATTCATCATAACCCTAATACCAAGATCCAACAGAGATTTCACCAAAAAGAACACAAGTACAGAGCACTGTCCCTAGAGAACTGAATTATGCGCTTTGATAAAAGGTGTCTGCTGTCTAAGATGAGAACCACTGTGAGCCACCCATCTGCCCACCTTTGGGAGACTCACAGTAAGTGTTATAACACAGAAGCCTCTGTGAAGGCCAGTAATAAAACAGAAACCAGGCTTTTGTTAGCCATTGCCCAGAATCATCTGGGCTAAGACTACTCTTTTCAAAGCTCATCAATTCACTTCCCACTATATGAATCACTGCCATAGACTGACACACTTAATATGGTTGTTGCCCTACGAAATAAAATTGTAGCACTTTCTGATTCAGTTTGCTGTAAAACTAACCCAAACTCTCTATGATAAAGCAATATTTAGTCCAAAACTACAAAGAGAAAATTCAATATTAAGAAATCTTTGCCAGGTGGTGGTGGCACACGCCTTTAATCCCAGCACTCGGGAGGCAGAGCCAGGTGGATCTCTGTGAGTTACAGGCCAGCCTGGTCTACAGAGCGAGTTCCAGGACAGACTCCAAAGCTACACAGAAAACCCTGTCTCGAAACAAACAAACAAACAAACAAAAGGGGGGATCTGTGGATTTGGGGCTGGAGAGTTGGCGCAGAAGCTGAGAGCACTCATGGTTCCTCCAGAGGTCTTGGTTCAACTCCCAGCACCCGCATGGCAGCTCACAACTGTCCAGGGCACCAGGCACACAGTGCACAGACATAAAATACAAATAAATCCTTTTTAAAAGTAATAATAAAAGGAAAAGAGATATGTAAAATCAGGCCAGAGGTGTGTATGGGGAGGTTTATTTATGAGCACTCTGTATATACACCCACATGCCTGAGAGGGCATCCTGATCTCATTACAGATGGTTGTGAGCCACCTTGTGGTTGCTGGGAATTGAACTCAGGACCTCTGGAAGAACAGCCAGTGTTCTCAACCACTGAGCCATCTCACCAGTCCCAGTAGCACACAGCTTCAATCCCAGCAGCCAGGAGGCAGAGGCAGGTGGATCTCTGAGTTTGAGACCAACCTGACCTACATAGAGAGTTCCAGGTCAGCCAGGGATACATAGTTACCCCTCCCCCTTTTAAAGATATTTGTAAATTCATTGCATTGATTTTTTAAAAACAGATATTACAATATCAGTAGGATAGATACTTTACATTTTTACATGTATTTTTATTTTGTGTGTATAAGTGGTTTGCCTACATGCATGTATGAGCACCACATGTGTACAGTGCCAATGGATGCCAGAAGAAGGCACTGGATGTCATGGAATTGGAGTTAAGGACACCATGTGGGTGTTGGGAACCAAACCCTGGTCCTCGGTAAGTGTCTCAGGTGTTCTTAGCCTGAGACATCTCTTCAGCCCCGGGATGGATATTCTAAAAGTACTTAATGGATCTCAGCACCAACATCGTATAAATGAAAACGAAACAGTGAACTAGAAAGAACGTTCAAAGGGTTTTGTGTGTGTGTGTGTGTGTGTGTGTGTGTGTGTGTGTGTGTGTGTGTGTTAGTTTGGGCTTGGGTTTTGGTTTTAGTTTGGTTTTGGTTTTTGAGACAGGGTCCCACTTTGTAGCCCCAGCTGGCCTTGAACTCTTTCTCTCTCTCTCTGTAGACCAGGCTGGCCTGGAACTCACAGAGATCCATCTGTTTCTGCCTCCTGAAAGCTGGGATAAAGGCGTGCGCCATCACACCTGGCCACATTTAAACTTTTTAACACTGCCAAGTTTACCTATCAGAAGCTATCAACACACACATCTGATGGCGAAACATTGGAGATATTCTTATTGAAATCAGAAACAATAGTGCTTGATGTGAGCATTATAAAGACAATGCAATAAGATAAGAGAAGTAATTGAGAAGGACAAATTGAGAAGACAGAGAACATTTTTGTGATTAGTTCATGGTTTGTTTCCCTAAGACTAAAACTCAAAAGAATGGACTTAAAATGCTACAGACTTCGTTAAGGTGGACAATTGTAAGATAAGCAGTGGTTGGCTTTCTCTTCTATACGGAGAGACTTTCGGGCTCTCCACCCTGGTGGAAAAGCAGTTTGGGAGAAGTGATTAGTGAGTTTGGTGAAGGGATTAAAACGGAACAGATGGCTCTGAATCCTGTTTTGGCTCTGAGTTGACTGCAGACTGAATTTTTTTTTTTCATATGCTTTCACTATTGAGCAGAGCTGTTTCTGGGGCGTAGACATATCACTGTCCCATTATTCTTGAAACTATAAAAATAAATCTGTCTACTTACAGGAGAAAGACAGCAAGTCTTCTCAGGCACCTTTGGCAGTAACGAGGGTAGCGTGTTTGTGTCCATTTCCTCTTCCTCTGTGCCTCCATTCATCCAAAACGAAAAGGCAGAGAGGCACTACTATAGAAGCCTCACACGCAACACTAAATACCAGTGATTACCATTCAGAATGTATGGTGGGAAATTATATTCACATTATTGATAAGTATTATGAGGTGTATGGTAATCATAAACATAATCAGAAATGGCAAAGTCCATATAAAGAACACAATAAAGCCTTACTAAGGGACATAAAAGGAGATGTTCATAAATGGAAACATAATAAATTCCTGGACATGAAGTCTCAACATTACAAAGAATATCAATTTATGTATGCATAGATCTACAACAAGAAACAGTGTGATTTGGGGAAACAGAGTGATATTAAACCATGACAAAATCATTGTGAAGTTTATCTTGGTAAATAAATATTGGGAAAATATTTCTGAAATGGAGGAGTTATGAGGGGATATTGTCTAACAGCTATTAAATAGACTATAAAACTCTAGCAAACAAATAAAACTTCAGGTCGCTAGTGTAAGAATTTATACCTCTTAAAAAGATTTCTTTTTGTGTGTGCACACATGTATGTACAAATACCCACAGAGACCAGCAGAGGGCGTCAGACCACCCAGAGCTGAAAACACAGGCGGATGTGAGCAGCTCTGTGTGGATGCTGGAAACTGAACTCAGGTCCTCTGTAAGAGCAGCAAGCATTCTAAATTGCTGCTCATTTCCCTGGCTCCAAGAATGTTTATCACTGAATTCCACCAATTTTCTTTTTATCTGTTGGTTTGTTTATATATTTCAATACAATTAAGTGATACAAGTTTGTATATTTCCACACACCCTGCCACAGACCATCTTATCTGCCTAGACCACTCCAAAAACTTTTGCTTCTCATCTACCAAATAAATCTCTATTTCCATACTGCCTTATTTCATTTCCCACTTATCATTCACCCTAATTTACAAAGATCCACTATTTGTTTTTCTATTCAGCTATTAGACCCTTTTCCAGAACAAAAACTCCATCCACTAAACAGGCAGACTTTAGATTTGTTTGGTTTTCCAAGCATAAATATAGCATGTGCCTTAGCAAGCATTTGCATAGGGAGAGGTATCAACCTTTAAAATGAGCATGTCCACAGGTTTATTCAAAGTAAACTGGAATATTCCTTTACACTGTGTGAACACATGCCACTGTGATTGGGTTAATAAAGAAGCGTCCAGCCAATAGCTGGACAGGTAGAGGTTAGGTGGGACTGGCAGACAAAAGAGAGTACAATGAAGAAGGGAGGAGTCTCAGGAGTTGTGAGGAGATGCAGAGGAAGCAGATGAACTTGCCGTACTGAGAAAAGGTACCAAGCCATGTGGCAGAGCATAGATTAAAAATATGGGTTAATTTAAAATGTAAGAGTTAGCTAGTAACAAGCCTGAGCTATTGGCCAAGCATTTTTAATTAATAATAAGTCTTTGTGTGATTATTTGAGAACTGGCTGGTTGGGGAAAAAGTTAGCCTACAGTAAACTGACAAGTGATTTAGTAGTTGCTTATAGTGTGAAAATATTGGACATACCCTATTTAGCAATAACAGATTAGTCATTTTTTTAAAACTATAATAACAGAAACATACCATGGTATTTTATTAAATAAAAAGCAGGCTATGAGGATGGAGAGTCAGTGAAGTACTTGCCATGCAAGCTGAGTCCAATCCTCAGAGCCCATAAAAAGGCTGGGCATGATGGTTTGCACCTGTAAGGCCAACACTGCAGAAGCAGAGACAGGCAGGTCTCTGGAGCTCACTAGCCATGGATCAAGCCTTATAAGAGAGCCCCAGGCCTACTCAGAGATTCTATCAATAAATAAGGAGGACATCTCATGAGGATCAACACCCAGTGTGAACTTCGGGCCTCCACACATATTGCACATACATACACTCCCACACACATAGGAACACAGACACACCCATGCATGACATTTATATACTAAGTGCATTATATTTTAAACCTGGTGTGTGTGTGTGTATGTGTGTGTGTGTGTGTGTATGTGTGTGTACACTTCTGCTCAATGTCACCTGCACACCAGGTTTAAAATATAATGCACTTAGTATATAAATGTCAATTTTACATGTATTTGTATTTATTTATAAATATTCTGTTATGCATAAAGATACTTAGGCTAACACTGATTTTTAACCTTGGCTATCTCTTAGAGATGGTCTACACACAAAGCATTGTTTCTTTGTTAAAGTATTCATCTCACTCAGGAACATGGGTGCATGTGTTTCACTGGACACCAGCGCTCTTCCTTCAGTGTCCTTATGTGGGAACAGAGCCATCAAGAGCACACATGCTGGGGCTGGAGATGGCTCAGTAGTTAAGGGCACTGGCTGCTCTTGCAGAGGATCTGGGTTCAGTTCCAGCACCCACACTAGGCAGCTCACAATTACCTGAAATTCTAGTTCTGGGGTATCTGAAGCTCTCTTCTGGCCTCCTCAAGCACCTGCATGCACATAGTACACACACTCAGGCCCATACACATTCACATAAAAACAAAAGAGTGCATGTCCTTCCATTGAACACTAGCATCCTCGGGCTGGTCCTTGCATTGGGCACTAGCATCCTCAGGCTGGTCCTTGCATTGGGCATCAGCATCCTCAGGCTGGTCCTTCCATTGGGCATCAGCATCCTCAGGCTGGTCCTTGCACTGGGCACTAGCATCCTCAGGCTGGTCCTTCCATTGAACACTAGCATCCTCAGGCTGGTCCTTGCACTGGACACTAGCATCCTCAGGTTGGTCCTCTTTCCTTGTGGACACAGGCTTGCTCCCTAGCTCCAGATGTCATGATCTCCTTTCCCAAGACAGGAAATGGGAAGCAAAATGTCCCCAGAAACTCTTCCAGCAGATCTGCTTAAGATTACATCTGGCCAGAAATGATCACATGACCATGGCCCACTACAAGGGGAGCTGGGAAATTTGCTTCAACAGTTATGGTCACTTCTTGGAACTACCAAGATGGCCAGGCCATTTTTTTAAAATACTACTCTGTTACCAGAGAAGAAAGCAATTAAGACTTTTCAAAAGGTTGTGATAGTAAATATATCCTTACAGGGCTGGCAAGGTGGCTCACTGGATAAAGGCGGCTTGCAGCCAAACCTGATGACCTGAGCTGGATCCCTGAGACCTAAATGGTGGAAGGAAACAAATGACTCACAAATTTTCCTCTGACTTACACACACACACACACACACACACACACACACACACCACTAATAATGAATAATATTTTTTAATCCTGGGGAAAATCTTATTAGCTTATCTATTCTGATGACCACCCTAACCTAATCAAGCCACAATGTCAGCAAAGAACCCAGTTACTTCTGCCATAAGAGCTGTTGTACAACAGCGGGTGGTCCCAGCAAGCTCACCAATGTTTTGGTTTGGTATGTGTTACAATTGTGTCTGCTCGTTCCTTATTACACCCTTTCCTAGATGGCTCTCAAACTCAGGGGGCACACCACATCTCTTCCCACCTATCAAGCCTCACGTTTTTATCCAGGTTCTGAGACTCGACCCTTCACAGTCTTCCCTTCCAACGCCCTGTGTTGGTGTCCATGTGTGAGTGGGCGGATACCACTCTAACTCCGTGACCCTCCTATGACCTTTAAATTCTACGCCCAACAAGGCAACTTGCCAGTCTTCCAAAGAAAGACTTCAAACATCCATTTCTCTTTGAAGAAACTGGTCCTAGCAACTCAAAAGCAGAGTGTCTTTCAGACCCTTTATCTGCATGGATTCGTGTAAAACTCTTAACATTTTGGGAGGCTCTATTTCTATAAAGCAGTTTTGGGTTTGTAGCAAAATTGAACACAAAGCACAGTGCTGCCCTCCCCACCTACGCTTTGCCCTCACTGCAAACATGACTTTCCACCC
This sequence comes from Peromyscus maniculatus bairdii, assembly GCF_049852395.1. Lineage (NCBI taxonomy): Eukaryota > Metazoa > Chordata > Mammalia > Rodentia > Cricetidae > Peromyscus > Peromyscus maniculatus. Next base: position 6,214,496 of record NC_134855.1, on the reverse strand, counting down.
ACACTGACATACCATTGTCACCCAGAGTCCAGAACTTACATCAGGGCTCATCTTGGAGTGTGTGTCCTATGCCTTTGGGTAGATAGAATGACATGTGTCTAGCATCATACTGCGTATTCCTGGCCTTGAACAACCTCACATACCTGTTCAACCTCCCCTCCCACACTCCTGGGAAGTCAGTACTTTAAAAAAAAAAAAAGTCATCTCCAAAATTTCACCTTTTCCAGAATATCACATAGTTGAAATCTAGACTCACACCCTCACTTCCATGCACAGAAGGGTACTTTGTTTCTTTTCATGGCTGTATAACACTTTTCTTTCTTCCTTTTTAAAGTAAACAAATTGAAGAGAAAAAATAATCTTTACTTTTCTCATACAGAGTTAACAGGTACTGTTATTTTTCCCTAATGGCTTTTTTGTTGTTGTTCCAAGGTTTAACTCATTGAAGGTGGAGAAAGAATGCCATCCCAGCTTCATTTACGTTACCTGATCAAATACTCTGACAAAAACCAACTGGAGGAGAAAGGGTTTATTTTGGCTCACAGTTCCAGGGTACAGGGAACTCACAATGGCAGGAATCTGAAGCATCACATTCAGTCAGGCCAGAGAAAAGTGAATGCATGCATGCATGCTCGCTCGCTTATACTCAGCTCACTTTCTCTATTCTTATGTAGTTTAGGATGTTCTGCCTAGGGAATGGTGCTGCCCACAGTGGGCTGGGTCTTCCCACATTGATTAACTTAATGAAGACAATCCCTCACAGCCACAGCCACCAGCCAACTTAATCACACATTGAGACTCTTCCCAGGTGATTTAAGATTGTGTCAAGTTGACAACTAAAGCTGACCACCACAGTGGGAAAGGTTCATTGCTAGGCTCAGAGTTACAATTAAAGAGGGGCAAGAAGGTTCTGGGTGCTGTCGCAGAGTGGGTCGACTGCAGAGAGCAATGATGTTCAGAATACAGAAGGAACGGGTTTGAAAGGTTTGCTTTTCTTTGCCACAAAGGAATGATAAATATTTAATAGTACTTTTATTTTTATCACTGAATGATATTCCCCTGTCTGGATATACCACAGGTCATTTACCCGAGTAGCTCTACACCTTCTGAAGGAATCTGGTTGCTCTCCAGTTTTGCCAGTGTCCACTTGCCTTTCTGCTTCCCACCATGTGCTGTGATGGCAAGAGGCCTCTGCAGAGCCATGCTGTTGGACTTCCCCAATCCCAGAACCATGAGATCAACTCCATTCCTTTCGATTATCCCACCTCAGGTATTTTGTTACAAAAACAGACTAATATGAGTCCCCTAAGGACAAAGTCCCTCACACAGACACAAAGTTATTCAAGTAAGAGGCCTACCTGACTTCCAACGGGACAGCATATGTATAAAGAGATGCCCCAGTAAATGAAGACACACTAGCTTTAGATGTGACTTCCACACTGCATGTGTTGAGAGGGATCTGCCACCAAGCAGCTGCCTGAATGTGGGGGACTGCGCAGAGTTCTACAGTGGGCCAGAGCATAGATTCAGTTTTCTGAGCATAAAGCATACTCAAGCACAACTCCATGGAGCTAGCCAATCTAAACTCCTGTGTATCTCTAGCTAGGACACACAAGCATATCTGTGTCTGTGCTCCATGCATGTGGGTGATATAAGAATAAGTCAGTCTTTTTCTATGAAAAGAATATTCTCTACAGTATCATTGTTCCTTCCAGCTCACAAATACTAATGTCTCTTTGTTAGTGACTGCCTATCTGCTTATGAGACACAGTGTGCTCATTTGGTTTCCTTGCAAACAACTCATGGTTGATTTCTAAATTATCTTTAGAATTTACCAGCCCATGAAATCCCAAAGTCTGGGAATCAGGGCCTCCCTCATTAAGAATTCATGGTTTTGAATTTTTAACTCTAGCTTTGACCTGAGCATTCCCTTAGGCAATGTGCTGTTGTGGAATATTTTACTGTGTAAAGATGTGTTACATTTGTTTATGCTGAGGAATATTACTTTAACTGTATAAAGGTGTGTTAAATTTGTTTATGTTGTATTTGTTTAACTATGTAAAGATGTGTGGTGATATATTGTATACCCCAATAAAGCTTACCTGGGGATCAAAGGACAGAGCCAACCACTAAATTAGACAGAGAGGTCAGGCAGTGGTGGCATACACCTTTAATGGTATCACTCAAGAGGCAGAGATCCATTTGGATCTCTGTGAGTTCAAGGCCACACTGGGCTACATGAGAGAAACAGAACCAGACAGTGGTAACACATGCCTTTAATCTCAGGAAGTAATATGGTAGGACAGAGAAAGGTATATAAGGTATGAGGAAACAGGAACTCGCTTTCTTGAGGCTGAGGATTTCATAGAGGTAAGCCAGTGGCTAGATGTTCTGCTTCTCTGACCTTTCGGCTTTCACCCCAATATCTGGCTCTGGGTTTTTTTAAATTATTATTATTATAAGACATTTTAAGATTTGTGTTACAAAAAATGTGTTGCATTTTTTTCACCTTGCCTGCCTAAGGCACCTGATTGGTCTAATAAAGAGCTGAATGGTCAATAGCTGGGCAGTAGAGGGGCAGGCAGGGCTGGTGGGCAGATAGAATAAATAGGAGGAGGAATCTAGGCTCAAAAAGAAGAAGGGGAGGAGGAGGAGAAAGGAGAGAACAAGGGAGAAAGAGAGTGACACCTGAGGGCAGCCAGACAGACAGCCACCAGCCAGCAGACACAGAGCAGGACACACAGGAAGAAAGGCAAAAAGCCCCAAGGCAAAACATAGACAAAGAGAAACAGATTGAAATGAGAGCTAAGCTAAAGCCGAGCATTCAAAACTAATAGTAAGTCTCCACGTCATGCATGATTTGGGAGCTAAGCTGGTTGGTGGCCCAAAAAAGAAAAAGCCTGATACAATGTGCTGGCTGGTTTTATGTCAACTTGACACAAGCTAGTGTCATTTTGGAAGAAGGAACCACAACTGAGAAAACGCCTCCTGGGGGAAAAGCCTGTGATGCATTTTCTTGGTGATGGGTGTGGGTTGGCCCGGTCCACTGTGGGTGGTGCCTGGGTGCTATAAGAAAGCAGACTGAGCAAGCTATGAGGAGCAAGTCCGTAAGCAGTGTTCCTCCGTGGCTTCTACATCAGTTCCTGCCTCCAGCCTCCTGGCTTGAGTTCTTTCCTTGACTTCCCTTCAAGACTGACTGTGATGGAGACATGTAACGTAAATAAACCCTTTCCTCTACGATTTGTTTTCAGTCGTGATATTTTCTCATAGCAGAAGAAACCCTAAGACAGGATACAACCTTCAGTGTTTGATTTTGTTCTTGTTTCAGGGGATAGAATTGACCCATCCTGTAAAGCTACAAATGACAAACTCAAAAAGGGAAAGAGTTGAAACACTGTCCCAGTTAGCATCAATTGTCAAGGTGACACAGCCTAGAGGCCCTTGGGATGGAGTCTCAATTGAGGAATTACCCATATCAGATTGGCCTGTGGCCCTGTCTGGGGAGGATTATCTTGACTGTGAATTGATGCCAGCAATCCCAGCCTGCTATGGGTAGCACCATTCCCTGGGCTGGTGGTGCCAGGCTGTACAAGCAGCCAGCAGCTCAACAGTGGTGCATGACCTGGAAGGACATGCTGAAATAAACCCTTTCTCCCTCTCAGTTGCTTCTGGTCAGAGTGCATTATCTCCACAAGAAAGAAAGCCAGAAAGATATCAGTTCAGGACCCAGTCACAGCTGGGACTCCCACTGCTCTTGAGTCAGTTGTCAGTTACAGGAACAGCAACTAAAATATAAATTAGCTTCCCCGTGTAACTCTGTGATTCCTGTACTCCTTTGTATAGAGGAAGGCCATATGAATACTCTCCCATAGGTAGGTAGGTAGGTAGGTAGATAGATAGATAGATAGATAGATAGATAGATAGATAGATAGATAGATAGACAGACAGGTAGATAGAGACACAGAGAGATAGTCAAACTAAGATGGGTAAAGATCAGCTGTGATTTTATCAGCCCTCCCCCCACCACGTCCTCTGCTCCCAAGGTCATGCCATTTTGGAACATTAGTCCTGGATACATGTTTAAACATACCAATCTCATTGGTCCATCTCACCCCAGGGCATTTGTCTAATCAAGTCTTCCTGCCTGGAATATTCTGCTGCCATATTTCAACTCCCTCTTGATATTCATCTCTACTTCAACATCACCTCCCCCATCACCTAAGCAGAAAGCCTCTCGTCATTCAGTTTCATAACATATTCATTTCATCTTGATACTTGCAGCTGCTTGGCACTACCGCGTGTTTCTCTATTTAACGGCTTGTGTCCAGCCGTCACTGGCTTGTCTCTCCTGTGTGCCTAACACAGAGCCTGGGGCACAGCAGGGCTCTATGTGCGTTCATTGAGTGAATGGATGAATGAACAAATGATGTTCCAGGCTAACTGTGTCTAGTGGGCAACAGGACGGTGTCCCTGATATATCACTGTATGACAAGCCTTACCCTAATAGTGGCCTACAATAACAACAATAATTTTCTTTGCTCACAAATCTGGTGGGCCATGAGGCCCTGCCAGACCATTCTCACTTGGGGCCTCTCACAAGTTTGTATTCAGATGGTGATGTGGGCCGTTCTGAAGACCTCATTGCTCCAATGTCCGGCTTGGAGGCTGGTAAGAGTCACTGGTGGGCTCAGTGTTAATGCTATGACCTAACTGTGTGACTTCAGGCAGGTTACTCAAAATTGGAGCTGATGTAATAGCATCAATCATTTATTAGACATTGTTCTAATTTCCTTTCTGTTTCCATGATAACACACACTGACCAATAGCATCTTAGGGGAGGAAAAGACTCATTTTAGCTTACACTTTCAGGTCAAAACCCATCATTGAGGGAAGTCAGGGCAGGAACTCAGGCAGGAAGCTGGAGGTAGTAAGATGCTGAAGCGGAAACGGCAGAGAAACCCTGCCTGCTGGCTTGGTCACAGGCTCACGCTTAACTAGCTTCCTTACACAGCCCCAAACCCCTGCCTGGGGATCTGCCACCCACAGTGGGCTGGGGCCTCCTGAGTCAATTACTAATCAAGACAATCCCTCACAGACATCCCCCCTGGCCAGACTGAACAAGGCAATCTATCAGTCAGGGTTAACTAGCACGTTAACATCTGTACTTCAGACACAAGCAAAGTAGCCCAGACTTAGAAATGAACAAGGATAGTGGCTCTATCCATCAGGACTTTGCTGAACTACAAAAGAGGCAAAAAAACTTATCATTGTCTAGGTCTGGGAATGGAGGAAACAGAGTCCAGGACTGTGCCATACTCCAGCTTGGAGGCTGGAGCCACAGGGACTTATCCTGAGAAGTTAATAAGCATCCTCATCTGGACCCGAGGTGGAAGTGAGCGCCAACTGCACTAGAGTCACAAGCTAGGCCTGGAAACACAGGCTGTGCTCATTGAGAACCCACAAAGATGCCAATCACACCAGAAACCAGCTACCAAGAGAAAGACCCAACAGGCACAACCAACATGGCTTTCTCTACCCCAGTCAGGGGGAACTGTGCATTTGAGCCTGTTTGCTAAAGATGAAGACAGTTGTAACATCACAAACCAAGAAATGGAAAGGAAGAAAAAGGAACAGGCTGATGTGTGGCGGGGCTGGGACGCAACACACACACACACACACACACACACACACACACACACACACACACACACACACACACACAAACCAGAGCTGAACACACAGGGCTGAACCTTGGTGTCTATGCAGTTGTTCTGAGAGGGGAGAAGATGACCAGCAGACAACAGAATCCCTTCTTTCTGGGCCAAGAGAGACCAGTGCCACTGCCTCTTATCTGTTACTGGCTTTCAAAAAGAACAGAGCAACACCATGATCAGCTTCACATTTCTCAGGGCTGATGCAGATGGTGGAGAAAGTCTGGGTTAGCTACAACCCTGTTTTCACCAGGACTTGGACATGGGCCCTTTTCCAAAGCACAGGTAATATCTCATCCATCCATTCATTCATTCATTCATTCATCCCTTTCCCAACCAAGCAACACCCCAGGACTAATGGGAGCCGTCCATGAGAATCAGGTTGCGACATCCTTGTCTCTTTGGGTATCAATTTCCTCCACTAGTCAGACAATGGGGATAAAAACTGCCCTCCCCCTTACAGACCTGTAGCTTGGTGTAGAGCATTGCACATGAAGAAATGACTATAGTTCCAGAGGGCCCAGCAGGGAGGGTCCTGCCTGCCCACAGCCCCAGGCTTCAGGGAGCAGGACCTGGGTGGAGAGCAAAAAGAGCTGTTATGTGCCCAGCGTGGTCCGATGGTGCTGGGACAAAGGGGCTTCTTTCCGGCTGCATGTCCTCTCCTGGACCTGCTGCTTCCCGGCGCCCCCTCCAGCACATTCCACTCAGGCCCACTGCTCTACTTCTGTGCATGTCTTTGTGACAGTTTTCAAGATCCAACAAGCCACTGAGTTCACCCTGGAGGCAGCCCAGCCTCAGCCGCTGTCCCAGTGCGACAGCCCCAGTTGGATCAGATTCTCTGTCTTCTTCCAACTCTCAAATCCATGGGGCCCTTTCTACTCCCTCCACCAGCCGCCTTCCAGCCTGGTAGCCACAGATGGTCAGGGCAATTGCCACAGACATGTAATTGTGGGTGCCCACATTCGCTGGGACCCAGACGCAAGCAGATCCTATTCTCTCTGGCCCCAGATTCTAGACCTCTGATATCATCTGACTCACAGACATACCAGTCAGGCTGATGCAGAATGCTGACCAGGTCTCATGGCCAAAGGCAGGACCAGACCCCAGAGCCTCACAAAGATCGAGTCCCAGCAGGATGCTCAGATGGACACATAAGCACCTCAAACAGAAGCACAGATGTCTTTTCTAGGGTCACTGAGACCCATGGAGCAGCCAAACATCCACAGACATTGTCATGAGCTGAACGGCATCCCCCAAAGTAACTATCTCAGAATGTGACAGTATATGGAGACAGAGCCCTTAAAGAGGCCATTAATGTTAAGTGAGGTCACAAGGCTAGACCCAACTCTGATGGGACTGGTGTCCTCACAAGAGACTAGGACACAGACACACAGTGTCAACCTAGTGACGTCACGGGGAAAGATGGCCAAGGAGAGAGGCCTTGGGACAAACCAGCGTTGCTGACACTTTGGCTTGGGAATTCTAGCCTTCAGAAGTATGAGTCATAAGCACTGTTGTTTAAGCCACCTGGTCTATTGAACTTCGTTAGGGCAGCCTGGGTAAACACAACAGAGCAGGAGACCAAGAGTCCCCCGGAGCCCCCAGTGCAACCCCCCAGTGCAACGCCAGACCCATTTCCACTTCACGGCCTCACCCAGAGCCAGAGGCAGATTGTCAACCACAGACCGAGGAGGATTCCCGGAGCGCCTTCCTCAGCACCAGGATGGAGGCTGACCGATCTTTCACCATCACTGGGATGCAAGGAGTTTCTTGCACTGCACAGCAGAACTGTGGGAAATGCTGTGACAGTAGTGTCCCATATGCCGTGCCCCAACTGTTTACATGGAGCCTCTCACCTCCTCAACAACCCTCCGAGAAAGGCACTTCTAGAAAAAAATCCCTATTCCAGAGGTAGCAAAGTGAGGTTGTGTTAGCTTTCAGTTTCTGTAACAAAATACCCAATACAATCAACCGAAAGGGGCGGGGTTTACTTTGGCTCCTGACTTTAGAGTTACAGTTCTCGGTTAGTTGATACCATTGTTTTTGGATCTGTGTTGAGGAATTCATTGTGGAAGGAAGCTGCTTACTTCATGGGAGCCAGGAAGTGGGGTGGGTAGGGGTACATGAAGTCCTAACACCCCCTTCAAGAGCATGCTTCTGGTAAACTAACTTCTTCCCTGATAGACCCCACCTCTTCAGAGTCTCATCACCTCCTAAGGAATGCTATGGATGGTTTACAAGGCTTCATCCAACACATGAGCCTTCATCCAAACCTCAGCAGAGATCAAATAACTCTGATCAAATCAAATGGCACGAGACACAGTCAGTAAAATCAGAGCTGGACCAGGGATCCAGGAGGCTTGGGTTGAGTCTGCCATGAGAACCGGGGACAAGGTCAGGAGATAAAGGGCCTCAAATGCCTGGTGACAAAGCAACTGAGCCAAGATGTCTTCCAGCCAAGTCCTTGGGGCCTGAGATCCCAGCTGACTGGGGCTGCAAGCCCCAGGGCCCAGAGCTAAACGAAAACCTGAACCTCTTTGATCAGGAAACTACAAAAATATCCAAATATTAAAAAAAAAAACCAAAGCACCTGCCTGCCTCTACTGTTCTTTTTCTTGAATAGCCTGATGGTTTTATCTGCTTGTAATATTGCTTTAAGTAAAGAGTGTAATATAATTTTAAATTATCGCATGGATTTTACTTTGCAGTTTGAAAAGTCACCTTTAAATGCAAACAGGAGAGCGTTTAACTCCTGGGTAGAATTGCCTAGATTATTTTGTAGCTCATATAGACAGATGTAGTTTGCTCTTTCTAAACACAGAATTGCTGCCTCCAACTAGCTTAACTGATTGCATTTCATGTCCTAATGCACACACGTCTCCTCACACTATGTTAGCCCAGAGACAGGAGGAGAGACTCGAAGGAAAATGAACCGTGGTGGCTAGGATTTCCTGCCCCTGGCACGCCCCTTCTCCCCTTTCTTCCTTGAGTACTGGGGATTGCCAGGGGGTCTCATGCATGCCAGACACGCATGTTCCACCAGTGAATTACATGTCCTGCCCTCTTTTACTTTTATTTGTTCTTATTTTTAATGTATATATATTGTGTGTGTGTTTGTGTGTGCACCTGCCACAGCTCGTCCATAGAGGTCGGAGGACGACTCTCCCGTGTGGACTCTTTCCTTCCTCCGCGTGGGTCCTGTGATCTGTCTCAGTCATCGGACTTGCAGCAAGTGCCTTACCACTGAGCCATCTCACTGGCCCTTCGCTTTGTTCTTTTCTTTCTTTGAGGCAGGTCTCATAGAACGCGGGCTTGCCTTGCATTCCCTAGTTGTCTGAGAATGACCTTGATGTTCATTTCTCCTGCCTCTACCCCTCAAAGTGCTGGGATTACAGGTATGCACCACCACATCTGGTTTATGCTGTGCTGGGGGCTTAACCCAGGGTTTTGTGCATGCTAGGCAAGTGCTCTACCAACTGAGCCATATGTCTGGCCTACTTCTTTTTTCTTTTCCTTTCTATTTTGAGACAGGGTCTCACTAAGTTACCCAGGCAGGCCTTGGACTTGTGAGTCCCCTGTCTCAGCCTCCCAAGTAGCTGACAATGTGTATGCCGGGGCCTGACTTACTTTCTTTCTGTCAATATTTTCAGTGTGAGCTAACACTGGGAGGTAATATGAGGAAGAGAGACCATGATGGCGGTTCGTAGCCATTTATGTGTCTTGGAACCGCACTGTCTTTCCAGCATGTAAGCAAGGTCTGATTCAAGAGGGAAATGGGGTCCCCTGGGGCTGTGGCACCCCACTGAGTGGTAGGCATCGCTTGCTAAGCCTAATGGCTTTCAGTCCTCCTGGACTTGTTGCAATGAGCTCTGCACTCACAGAGCTTCAGAACTGTCCCATGTGCAGGAGGAGCAGGGGACAGCAGGTGTGCACTAGTTCCCTGCTCACATCTCCGTTCACATGTGTGTGCCATTGACTCATTTCACTTGACTTAGGTAAAATCATGAAGCAAATCAAACCTTCAACAGCAAAGCAGGAAGCTGAGAGAGAGAGGGAGTGGGGTGGGGGGGTTAGGGGGGCGGGGAGTGCAAACAGCCTGACCACACAGCTGTCATGACAGGATTAGAGGCCCAGACACGGCTTCTGGCAGGCAACACCTGGACCCGGAAAAAGCTGTAAGCTGACCCCACCTAGGGAGGCCTGCATCTAAGGAGAAATACCTGACATTCCAAACATTCCCTATACCCCTAGACAGATGTCAGCTAACCAGGGTCCTGAACCCTGGAAATCCCCTCACCCCAATCTCTGCTATGATAAAAACCCCACCCTGCCTGGGCTCTCTGCTCTCACTGCTGCATCAACAGAGAGTCCAGTCTCTGAGCTTGAAAATAATGGCTCTTTACTTTTACATACAGGACTCAGTTTATCTTCTCTTGGGTTAGTTCAGGCACTACTGAGGGACTTACAGCTACATCTCAAAAAGCCTGCATGCCTCCTAGGCCTTTCCCTTGCCAGGGCTTCCTCAGCCAGCCTGGTTCTTTTGTCCTGCACCAGAGAGGGACAGATATGCCAAATTTCATCCTTAGCCAACTTGATTTCAGGATTTAGGGGTGACAAGGACATGCTTGTTGCCTATTTGGAGGGGAGCTAGGTGCTTCTTGACCCTTCTATGCCAGAGAATTATCCCAAAGATTCAGGCCCCTCAAGTACCACCCATGCTCCCAGTATCCCTGGAGTGCAGGTGTGTGTCTTGTTTCCTGCAGGGTGATTCTAGATGAATGCCTTTGGACATCACTCACCAGCCTTATGTCTCTATCTCAGCATTAGGAGCCTCAAGCTTTGGGTCTCTATTTTAACCTTCCCATTACATCCTCCAGAGTCCTCCTCCATCCAGCTGCTCACACCTACTTCAGACCTTCCTTCCACTTCTGACCCTTCACTGTCTTTTCTATCACTAGATTTTGTCCTATCCCTTGTCACACACTGCCGCCCCCTCCCCCCACCTTCTAGCCACAAGCTTTTGAGGCATGGATCCCTCACAGTAGCATCTCTGGAGTTCCCAGGACATCTAGAGGCGTTTAAATTCCTTCCTGGGTGGACTTTCCTCCTGGAGAAAATAATCCCCTAAAGACTAAAACCAGAGTGAGCATTTGTATTTGGGGAGGAGGGTAGGCTGTCCCTCTGCTGTGTGAGGCCAAGATAATAGATGAAGACAGAATGCGTGACTAGGCTCACAGGACAGTCACAATGAGGAACCTTTCCTAGGCACACAGTGTGGGAGTGGTTTGGGGGAAACAACTCAGTGCAGAGAAGGGATGTACTTTGAGCAGTGGACGAGGCTATTTCTTAAAACAGCCTTGTAAATAGGAGCTGAGGTTGCCATGGCTGGTTGTAGCTATGATCAACAAGTCACCCTCTTCCTCCTGGCTACTGCCCTAGACTACATTTCTCAGTTTTCCTTGCAAGGAGGAGATCCAAATGTCTAAGTCCCAGTCAATAGAATGTGAAATAGAGTGACTTTCAGGCCTGTGGGAGTGCATCCTAAAATGACAGCAACACAACAAGGAAAGGGCCTGGGCCTTGAGTGACTGAGTGGAATAGAGCCACAACAGGGAAAGGGCCTGGGCCCTGAGTGACTGAATGGAACAAATCCATAACAGGGAAAGGGCCTGGGCCCTGAGTGACTGAGTGGAACAGAGCCTCTGCCCTTGGATCCCAATAAACTTTCAAAGTGAGAGGTGGATTTTGTTACAAGGCATGAAGACAGTAATAGTGTTGAGTGCAGCAGTTAGCTTGTCTCTGCTAACCAACCACTCTGCCACCAGTGGTGGGGGTATATCTGTCCCTGGCCCCTCGTTATCTTTCTGTTTGTCAGAGTGCCAACTTCTAGACCAACTTTTTTGTCTTTAAAAGTTCCGTAATTCCTTTCCCCTTTAATAAAAATTTGGAAATATTAACAATTAAACTCTAATCCCTTCTGAGAGTCCTTCTCATCCACTCCCACCACCACCAAGTTTCCTCCCCAAGGTCTCAAAGGCTGGTGCAGGTAAAGGTCTCCAATTTAAAAGAGTCACTCACGTCAAACTTGGCAAACCTAGATGAAAGGGGCCATGACAGAAGGACTGTCATGCAGGAGTCACAGGATGACAGCAACGACCACAAGCCAGCTTTCCAAACCTCAGCTTACTATACAAGCCACAGAAGGCCATCTGGGAATGTAGGGACAGCTAGATGCTTCTGCATGGACATTCACCTGATGCTGTCAAACACCCAAGCCAACACCATAGCCCACAGGCTTTCTTGGCAGCTGCTGTCACTCAGTTATCAGTTTACCAGTTCCCAGAATCAATACCAAAACAACTTATGTAACTTTCTCTTTCCCAATAAAACCCCAGCATCTCTGATTTATCTGTTTGCTTGCCTGCTTATTCTGAGACATAGCCTCATGTAGCCCAGGCTGGCCTCAGACTCACAATGTAGCCCAGGCTAGCCTTGAACTCCTGATCCCTCCACCTCTATCTCCCAAATGCTGAGATAATAGACCTGAGCCACCATGCCCTGCTTCAATCCCAGCCTGTCCCTTTGTTCTTTGGACACACCAGCAGTTACCCTGGTCTGATATGTATGTCCAAGATGCACTATATTTTTTGTATATTCTCAAATAAATTCTTTGTTTGGGGACTTATGTATGATTTCATGTTGAAACCAGTCTTATTCCCATTTGAATTGTCCTTTTAAGTATTTTCTGTGCATTTTATACATAAAAGTATTATTTATCTTTCTCTTTCTTGTCCCTATCTATAAAGTGTGTGGCTGTGTGTGCACATGCACATTCAGGTTCACATGCACATGTGTGCTGTGTATGGAGCCCAGAGGTTGGTATTTTTCTCTATTGCACTTCACTTTCTATTTTTGAGGCAAGGTCTCTCACTGAAGCTGGTATTCACTGACAGGCTAGATTAGCCAGCCTGTCTCCACCCCTCACCCACCACCGAGGCTACAGGTAATCCCAGCATTTCCTGGCTGATGGCGACCCAAACTCAGGGCCTCACGTTTGCAGAGCAGGCACTTTTGGCCTCTGTTTACTTCCTGCCTTAACTGCCCAGCAGCCTCTCTTCATGAGAAGCTACAGGCTTGCCTCATTCTTTTAAATGGCTGCACAGGCCTATGGTTTATTTCATGAATCCCTCATCAGTGAACATTTAGTGTTTCACTCTCTTCTTCTTATTAATTACAAAAGAAATGTAAGGATATTTTATTTTTTAAAATAATGAGTGTGTCTGTGTGTGTAACATGTGTGTCTGTGTGTGTAGGTGCCCACAGAGGCCAGAAGAGGGCATTGGAACCCCGGGAACTGGAGTCACAGGCAGTTGTGAGCCACCTTATGTGAATGCTGGGAACCAACCAGGTCCTCTGGAACGGCAGCAAGATCACATGCCGCTGAGCTGCCTCTCCAGGGCCAGGTTTTCACTCTCATAGACAACACTGGAGAAAACACCCTCACACAGGCCCCACCCCAAATGCCTTCTCTGGGAGAAAAACTAGCAGGCAGATTTTTATTTAGTTAGTTTTTACTTATCTTTTGTCCTTTAAAGTTGTTGTAACAATTAGCATTTGAGGGTCATTTCCAGGCACCCTCATTAACATTGAATATCAGACTTTAATTTTTTAAACCAATCTGATGAGGAAAATATGGTTCATGGTCACTTAATGGTTTAGTCCCTTGATTGCTTGTGAAAATGAGCATTCTTCAAGTTTATTGGCCATTCCAACTTCCTTTTCTATAAATCGACTTTTTTTTAATCATTTGCTGAGTGTTCTATTGGGCCATTTGTCTTTTTCTTATTGATTTGTTAGAATTCTTTATATATTCTGGATGCTTATCCCTTATCTGCAATATAAATTGCAAATATTTTCTCCCTGGAGATAGCTGCTCCTAGCTTGTTTATGGCGTCTGTTGTCGTTTTGAAGTTTTACATTTTAACGGAGCACATCTGTCAATCGCTTCTTTTGCACTGCTCGCCTTGGGCCATTCTGTTTTCAGCTCACTCTGTGGGTCAGAGTAAAGCAGTCAGGAACACAAGCCTGGGGCTAGTGGAGCTTTCCTCACGCCCTCGGGAGGCATCGGTGGCCTTGGCTGATGGTGGCTGGGGAGTTCAGATTCAGCTTGAGGTGCAGTAGGGGCCAGGGGGAGAGCTAAGAGGGAGTAGGAAGGCATCTCTTTTCCTATGGGGAGAAGGGAGTTGTACTTTAATGCTGGGGAAGCCCAGCATACGACTTCCGTTCCTTCTGGTCCCTCTTCACTTATTGTCAACTGCTTCCTCATAATCTTCATGTCAGTTCCATTGAATTCTTTAAAACAAGATTTTTTATTGCATTACTTATTTATTTGTGTGTGTATGTGTGTGAGCATATACACCATGACGCATGTGTGGAGGTCGGAGGACAACTTAAGGGGTCAGTTCTCTTCTATCTGAACCCAGCTCCTCAGACTTGGCAGCAAGCACTTTACCTGCTGAGCCCCAGTCTCACTGAGTTCTTCACCAAACCAAACCAAATGCTCCTGGGTTTCTCTGTTTAGTATGGTTCTGTGGCTTTCAGAAGAAAGGAATGAAATAATTGTGGCATTATTCAGAGCCCGGCTCTGTGCTCAGCTGTTTGCGCACCCTCTTACCAGTCAGGATCAGCCAGGCTGAGCTGTAGGAACAAAGAACTCCAAAGTCCCAGGGCCTCACAATGGCCAATGTCTGTTTTCCTCTGTGCTGTGTGTTCAGAGCTGGCTGTGTTTGGCAGCTTAAGCTTTGTTTTTCTTCCAGGATCCATAGCAAAGCTTTTTTTTTTTTTTAAATCTGGAACATGTCGTTTCAATAGGAAAGGGGACGTGGAAAGCACAGCCTGGCCCTGACAGTGCCCACTTAGTGTGACATGCCACTTCCACTCACATTCCATTGGCCAAAAGTAAGTGTGGGTTTAACACTGACTTGACGGGACTGGGGCATGAGTGACTGAAGGCATCACCTAGGGAACCCTGTTCCTCTGGCCACTTCTACCTCCTACTTCCTACATGCAGATCATGCTCCTCTTTAGACAAGTCGGTGTGCCATTCAACTACTAGGTCAGCTTAACATCCATCACTCTGCATGATGAATGGAATGCCTTTACTAGAGAAGAGAGAATTTGATCTCTCTCTCTCACTCTCACTCTCTCAGAGCACCTGCACGCGCGTGTGCGTGTGTGTGTGTGTGTGTGTGTGTGTGTGTGTGTGTGTGTACATACATGTGGAGGGCAGCGGTCAGCCTCGGGTATTGTTCTTCTGGAGTGGTCTACATTTTTCATTTGCTGAAGGAGATATTTGAATTGTTCAAGTCCAGGCTTGGGAAATGGGCTAGAGACTGAAGAGCATTCCTCATTTTTAAAACATCAACCATCTCTGGGTTTTCTGGGGGCCATGGATGGAAGATCCCCACCTTTGGAGAAGTGTCCCCCGTGAGGAAGTTCTTTGGAGGATTTATAGGGCAAAGGCTTGATTTAAACAAACAAACAAAAATAACCTTCTCCTTCAAGTGACCCTACATTAACACAAGGAATATGGGTAACCCCACAGTACCTGTACCAGTACCGCTCCATCACAGATGACCACCTCACAGAAGCTGTACCATGGAGTCTCCTCAGTTCATCTTCCACTTCCTATTTACCCTAGCACCAACTAAGGTGGGGTCTCTTGTTGGACTTGGGGCTCATTTGTTAGCCTAGGCTGGCTAGCCAGTGAGCTTGGGAATCTGTCCCTACCTCAGTTCAAAGTTCTATAGAGCAAAGTGACCCAGCTGTCACCCACAGCCTGGTCAACTGTGGTTAAGTTAGCATAGTTAGACAGGAGAGACCCTGCACATCCCAACAGCTCCCTCTCCTGGGTAAAAGCAGCTTTCCCTGATTCAGCCCTCTCTACACTCTCCCCCCCCACCACCCCAACCCCCCAACCCGCCCTGAGGAGTGCGAGCCTAATATTTCGTATTGCTTTGTGTAAGGCTGAACCACGCATACATTCATCTGGGGGCCAAAAAGAATTGAATACTGGCAATTAACCATTGGAAAATATAGCCAATTTGGAAACAGAGCAGATTTCTCAGCCTTTTTTCTATCTATGAAAGACAGGAGGTCCCAGTCTGGAGACATGTCTCAGCCTTGCAAAAGACCCTGGTTCTGTTCCCAGTACCCACAGGGAAGCTCACAACCACCTGTAACTTCAGCTCCAGGGATCTGATGTCCTGTTCTGGTCCTCATGGGTGCCGCACGCATGTGGTACTCATACATAAAGCCAGCTCCATGCAATGCACATTAAATAAAGAAGACAGAGGCCCAAGGGTAGCCTTAAGTCTTGAGAAATTACAATATCTGTTGTATTAGTAAGGAGGATGTTGTGAATAGTGAAAAAGTCTACCGCATAATATGTTCAGTTCACACTTTTTAAAAATAGGCTCTCTTTCAAGGGTGAGGGAATCACACAGAGGTTGAGTATGCGATCCCCAAATCACAGAGTCAGATGATTTCGAGAATACAAATGTAGCCACTTCTGCTTCCTCCTCAAACAGGGATGGGCGTGGGGGTTATCACAGGCTATGGGTGTGCAGGGGTGGCTCTTTTGACTCCTGGTGCACAGCACTTGAACCTCTTAACAAGTCTTCCCATAGCTCACCAGTCCCAGGAGAGGCCATCTGACCGGCCTGCCAGGGGTCACAGGCTACTAGCCCCACTGTGATTGGTTCCAGTGGGGTCATAGACTCTCCCCTGGTCAAATGACTCAGGCGGGGTTACACAATAACGAGATGTGGCTTCAGGGGCAGGAGAGTGTCTGGGAAATGGCCTCATCCCCCATAAATAACTTAGTGTAGACATATTGAGTTCTAGCTCTGTGCAGGCATAATGTAGCACCAGGAGCTCTGTTACACATACTGGGTGCACTTGACCCTCACCACCCCCTGACATCATCTCTAGCCCCTCTGTGAAGCAGAGGCTCAGAGAGACCAAGAAAGCTGTCCTGTCTCACACCTTAAGCCCCTGCCTGGGGCTCCTGTATGAAAACTGTCTGTGAGATCCGGGGGTACCTTCTCCCAAAAGCCTTCAGGGATTTCTCTCCAGTAACTTCTCTTTGCTGGTCTCTCAGCCTCCTCCTGCTCCTTCTGGGGGTCACCAGCCACTCACTCGCACACGCACAGTGCCCACCGTGAGCCGCTCACTCCCACACGCACAGTGCCCACTGTGAGCCACTCACTCACTCCCACACGACCAGTGCCCACCGTGAGCCACTCACTCACTCCCACACGCACAGTGCCCACCGTGAGCCACTCACTCGCACACGCACAGTGCCCACCGTGAGCCACTCACTCGCACACGCACAGTGCCCACCGTGAGCCGCTCACTCGCACACGCACAGTGCCCACCGTGAGCCGCTCACCCGCACATGCACAGTGCCCACCGTGAGCCACTCACTCGCACATGCACAGTGCCCACCGTGAGCCACTCACTCGCACATGCACAGTGCCCACCGTGAGCCGCTCACTCGCACACGCACAGTGCCCACCGTGAGCCACTCACTCACTCCCACACGACCAGTGCCCACCGTGAGCCACTCACTCACTCCCACACGACCAGTGCCCACCGTGAGCCGCTCCCCCGCACACATACACGTGCCCACCTTCTTTCGTTTGCTGCGTATTTCTCGAGTGTCAGGTTCGACACACCACGGAGACCCCACTTCTGTGCGCTTTATTGTCCAGCAGGGAAGACAGACATTAAGCAGATAATGACACTAATAATTATTTCATTGCAATTGTTAGAAATGTTATGAAGAAGTCCAGGGGGGCTCTGAGCATTTACGCCCCGAGAAGTGACTCAGGAGGACTGGGACAATGCCACCATGAAAGCAGTATTTAGATGGAGCTCGGGAAGGACAGTGAGAATAGAAACTGACTGAAGGAATAAAAGATGGGGAGGGGGCGGGGGCTAAGACAGTGCTTAGAGCAATAACAAGATTCCAAGGCTCAAAGAACTTGATACGGTGAGCCTGGGCCGGGAGGATGGGCTAGGAGGGGTTCCACACATCTGGTTCTGTCCTCTAGGCAACTCTGCCCGCACCCACGCTTCCGGCCCAGGCTAAGTCTTGTGGAGGCATGGCAGGGGCTGGAGCAAGGGGTGATGGGTATCTGTCTCTGCAGAGCCAGCAGCTGCAAGCGGCTGCTATCCTCTGGCCATTCTCCGGCTCCTGGGTCAGGAGGAGGGAGGGAGGGAGGGAGGCAGTGGAGGACGCGCCTAGCACGATTTTTATATATGTGTGGCCATAATATTTAAGTGTCTTGGCTGTAAGCCTGAGACTAGGTCCCCCGACAGCCAGGCCTTGCTCTGCGCGCTCTAACAGCTGTCTGTAAAACCCGTTTATGGAGCCGCCATAAATTTCCCAGATGCTGCAAACCACAGGGCCGGGGACAAAGAGGCGTGCGGAGGGAGGCGTGGGAGAAAATGGTGGCCTCAGCATCTCTCCCAGCTTGTCCTCTGGGCCCCCTAGTCTGCCCCCTGCCCACCTGGGGCCATCTTACCCTAAATTCTTTTATTGGAGCTGATCTGAACACTGACCCCGTGGGGCCTGGCTGAGCAATCCAGCTCAGCACGGATGCAGGCGCTCTCAAGATTGCGGCAAAAGGCGCCGTAAATCAGAACTAAGTGTCATGATAGTGATTTGAACTGACACTGTTTTCACCTTGTCCATTTACTGGGAAATATATAACAGGAATAGATTGAGCCTGTCATATTGTACCTGAAAAATACAGCTGTTAGGGGAGGAGAGGCAGGTGGCACCAAGTCAGGGTCCCAGCAGGCAGTGGGGTGCTTAGCGATGTGTGTGTGGGGGACCTCGTCAGCATTCCACTGGACTGAAAGCTTGCGGTGGCTACAGAGGGCCAGACTCTGCTCTGCAGGGTCCTTTTAAGGCAGAATTGCCTGACCAGCCTCTCTGGCAGCCATGTCCCACCTGCTACAGGGACCCCTCCCTCTACTGCTGTAGGGCCCCACTTCCCCAGGCCACAGAGCAGTGTGTATTGTTTGGGATGGAATCCAGGGCCTAGAATATAGTAGGCAGTGTTCTCCTACCACTGGGGCATACCCTCTGCCCCAAAACAAGAAATCAAATAACAAAAAGCCTTTTAATTCAGTATATACATACAGAAAAGCACACGGGTCATAAATACATTGTTTGGTTAATCTTTCCAACCAGACAAAAAAAAATACCTGCTCTCAGACAGAAGCCATACCTCCATCCCCAGAAACTCCCAACTGCCCTCTCCCACAGCGGAGGGGACACTAGTCTGATGGCTGAAATCGGTTCAGTTTTGTACATGGCATCCGAGTGAGGTCGTTTTGAAATTCCCACCTGTTTTTTGGGTCCCCAGAGTAAAAGAGGAGCCTTTTGTCTTGAACATAATTTACAGCCGGGGTGGGCTGCTGCTCAGCAATGGCCACAGCTGGGCTCTGGGCAACCCGGGAAAACAATGAAGAGGAGGGCCCGGGGAGATCTCACCATGAGAACCAGTCCCCTGCATCTGCGTGTGGGGCTATGGCTGCACACCCCCGTAACCCTAGCACAGGAGGTCAGGGTAGAGTGTGCTGGAGACAGGAGACTCTTTGGGGCTCCCTGGCAAGCCAGCTCAGCCAAACTGAAATGCTCCAGGTTCAGTGAGAGATGCTGTCTCAAAAAACTAAGGTGAAGGGAACTGCAGATGCATGTCGTAGACGTCAGGCCTTCGCATACACATACACATGTGTGCACACACACTTGTCCACACACATGAATACATTCACAAAGAGAGGGAGAGAGAGAGAGGGAGGCAGAAAGAGGGAGAAGGAGGGACGGAGAGAAGGGGAATAAGGAGCATAAACCACAGATGCTGTCTCTCCCTTCTCCTCCTTTGGAGGATTCCAATAGGACTCCAGAGGAGAGATGGGCGGGAAGGATTTGGAGCAGGGTGTAGGATGGCAGGGTGAGACTAGAGTCAGAAAGAGTTCACCAAAGGGGTCTTCACAGCAATAGAACACTGACTAAGACAGCTGAGGCTCTGGACTTAAAAGGGATTAGGGACAGGGTAGTAATGAAGTATGATCCAAGTGGAGCCCTGAGCTGGAGTGGCAGAGTGGGAATGGAGGAGAGGTGCAATGGGTCCAAACCTTACAGTACCAGAAGGTCGAGGGCCCAAAGCCCTGTCAGGATGAGGAGGGAGGGAGAATTCTTTGGAGCCGGGGCAAGGCTGCTTTCTTTCCCACGTGGGTTGTTATAGAATATCATTTTAACTGGGCAAAGATGAGTCACATTTGTTTTTGCTGCAGAATATTACTTTATGTAAAGGTTGTTACATTTGTTTATGCTGTGTTTGTTTACTTATGTAAAGATGTGTGTTAATCATGTAAAGATGTGTTGCATCTGTTTTACCTTGCCTGCCTTTGGCACCTGATTGGTCTAATAAAAAGCTCAACAGCCAATAGCGAGGCAGGAGAGGGACAGGTGGGGCTGGCGGGAAGGGAATAAATAGGAGGTAAAATCTAGCTGGAGAGAAAGAGAAGAACAAGAGAAAAAAGAGAGAGAAGAAGAGAAGAAGCCAGACAGCCATCAGCCATCAGCCAGCCAGACATAGAGACAGCAAGAAAATAAGAAAAGGAAAAAGCCCCAAGGCAAAAGGTATATAAAGAGAAACAGGTTAGTTTAAGTTAAAAGAACTAGCCAGAAACGAGCCTGAGCTAGGACGAGCATTCAAAACTAGTAATAAGTCTCTATGTCATGATTTGGGAGCTGGTTGGTGGCCCAAAAGAAAAAGCCTGGTCCAGTGGGCAGAGCTCTGCCTGCCCAGATCCTCCCAGAGCCACAGACCAAGTAGAAAACAGGTGGGTGGCCACAACGCCACCTGCAGGCAACCTTCCGTCTCACTCTTGGAACCAGCTCTGGGTGGACTCTTATTGGTTCGTACTCCTGTCCATCTTTTGTTGGCCTGGAGGTCTTCCTGAACCCATCCTGCTGGCTGGACTCAAAGCTACTGCCACTGAGGGACGCCCTCATGAGCAGCTGCCCTCTCAGAAACAGATGACTGGCCCCACCCGTTCCTCCCTTCCCGTCTACCCGCTCAGACTGTGCCTTCTGGTGGTACCCGCTCATTAGCGGGGTGGCCTTGGCTTTCAATGCTTCGAACTTTAGCCCCTCCCACCTGTTTCCCAGTTCTGACTTTGTGCTTGGACTGGTTTCTCCCCACAAAGCACTCTGCGAAAGCAGTTACCTCCTTTCCTTGGGAAGATGTCCTCATTCCCATGCAGATGTTCTGAGTGTCGCAGCAGGCACCACATCTGTCTTGTGCAGCTCCAGTACCCACCTCAGTGTCTGGCAAGGAAGTGCCACTTTACAAACACCCATTGAGAGGCTGGATGACAGGAAGCGCAAGGGCCAGCTTTGAGAAGAGGAAATGTAGGTAGAATCTTGTCTCACTGGGAACAGCATTTAACTGTTCCGGGCCTCACTTGCTGAGTGTGTGAAATGGGACAATACTGCCTTCCTCCACGGGGCTTCATGAGGACCAACACGATAATGACATCAATGCCAGCCTCATGAGGGTGGTGCCGATTGCTATCTCTACGGCCTCTTACTAGTGACCACACTGCCATTGGTCCTTCCCACCACCGACTTCCGGCACCTCTGTTCCTCCTCCCAGAACCTCTGAGGTCCTAGGATGCTTTGAGCAGCTCGGGGTTTTTTGTTGTTGTTGTTTTGTTTTGTTGTTTTCCAGATCCTCTGGGTATATGCTCATGCCCTCCACAGCTCACAGGAGCTTCAAAGTCAAGGCAGAATGTTACCCGTCCTGCCCCTGCCTTGTGTCTGCTGACTGTTGGCGGCTAGGCTGAAAAGGCCTGCTCCTCCTTTGTGGGGCTCTTACTTTACTGGGTGCCAAACCCCCTTCCCCGTGCTGGTTTGCAGCAGGAGTCAGCCCAAAGGGCCAGCATGCAGAAGGGACACCGCTCAATGGCTGACGGGAGACGCTGTGGTCCTGATGAAGGGCCTTTATCGACCTCTCTCTGCAGAACAGGCTGCATTGCTCACAGGCCCGGGGACGGGAGCCCATCTGTCTGGGGCACAGAATGCCAGGAGGCTGGGATTTCTCATCCAAAGGCGACAAGGACTTCACATTGGGAGACATTAGTCTGATGAGTTCCCTGCAAGTGGAGGGACCGTCAGGCATTCATCACAGCCAGGGGGAGGCAATGTCAGGCTCTGGGACCAATCCCCCAGGGGTCCATCCTTTCTGGGAACTTCAGAACCTCTCCAGGTCTGAAGACAAGGATGAAAATCATTCTTGGAGTTCAGGACATCTCCGTCATCCTCGGAAGCCTCTCTGCCAGGGTGGGAGCTCTTCATGAGAACTTGGGCAAGCAGCTCAACACTCTGAGCCTCAGTTTCTCTGTCTGTAAAATGGTGCAAGAAAGAGACCTCCCTACTGGAGACTACAGAGACAAATTGAGATCCCATGCCAGCTGCCTCACTCCAGGCCTAGTAACAGTAGACACTGGACAGGCGCGAACCTCTAGTGTTCCCCAGGCACTGGCCACCTCTTTTTTTTTTTTTTTTTTTTTTTTTGTCTCTCAGGGACCTGGGGCCTGACAAGTAGGTTCTTCTGGCTGACCATGAGCCCACGGATCCACATGTCTCTGTCTCCCCAGCTAGAGGATCACCAGTGCCTACACCATGCCTGGCTTTTTAAAGCTGTGTTCTTGGGATTAACCTCCGGTCCTCACTCTCATGCTTAAGACAAGCTGCCTCCCAGTCCAGAACACTGGCCACACACACTTCTCTTCGGGGGAAAAATGGAAGAGAAGGACTGTGTGGTCCTTGACATGTAACAAATGTTCTCCCCCTTTTCGGTCTCAGTCTACTTCCGTACTGAAGCGCTAACAGACATGCGGTAAGGACGGCAAGAAGATGGGGTCAAATTATGGTGTCATCTCACTCTTTCACTTAAGATCCTTCTATGGCACCCCAGTGCCCCTGGGGTGAAGCCCCAAATCCTTTCCTTGGGTCAGCTGAGTAGGAACCACCCCTCCTCTGTAGCCTCTTCCAGCCCCCACCCACTTCTCTGCCGCAGCCTGCCTAGTCTTCCTAAATCCCTCCAAGCCACAGTCTCTCATGACACAACCTTCCCACCCCATCCCACCCTCCATCACGCTGGCCCTTGTCTTCCAGCTCTGAGCTCAAGCTTTTTGAGCAGACAGTTTTCTCTCTTGTGTCTAGAATTTTGATGATCCAGTAGGACCCCTCCACTTCCTGTTACCCAAAGGGTCCATTTGAGCAGGATGGCTATGGGAGGAGAGTCCGTTGGGGCACTCCACCTGTGTTGGGATGATGACGCTGTCCAGTCCCATGAAGAATTCGTGGACTCACACTGTAGTCCTGTGTCCCCCAGAGAGAACTGGGGGCAGTGATGCTATGCTAGCATCTGGGGTTGGCTTCCTACCTAGGACCAGCCATCTAGTATGATTTGAGGGCATTGGGTACTAATGGGGCCAGTTTGGGAAACTTTAGCCCCTCCTCTGGTAGCCACAGCCATTTTTCTAGGCCCCCTATCCCTTTCTGGTCTAGCCTGGGCAAAGTGTGTCCCAGTTTCCCACCTTACTGACAGCCACTACCTCCTTCCATAGGGCACTTCCCTGTCCCCAGCTGAGGCGACAGTGCAGAAGCCCGGGCCTTGCCCCACTGCCCACTTCCTCAGTCTGTGCTGTGAGAGCTCTCTGCCTTTGGTATCTGCCCATGGCCCAGAGTCAGGGAGACTGCAGAAGCAAGCAGGCTGGGGGCAGGGCCTGCTGGAGCCAGACATGTTTTACGGCTCTGCCCAGACTGTTAATGGCCTCTGTGACATTGCTGCTCCAGCACCAGCCGCAGAGCGGTCATCCATCAGGGGGCGCCTCCCCAACAGCCCCCCTCCTCACAGGTCATCTGTCCTGAGAGGGAATGCCGCCAGGAGACTTGTCATTTCCTGGCCGGGGGCTAGAGAGTGGCTGGCATCATCCACTCCAGCCAGGCTCAGCAAGGACATGGAGACCCTAGCCAGGAAATGGCCAGGCGTGCATGCATGTGCACACACATGTGTAGGTGTTTGTTCATTCATGCCTGTGCACCCAAATGTCTATCCTTGGATATGTGTGTCCATGAGAACATGTTTGTGGGTGTCATGTACAAGCCTGTGAATATTAGTATGTGAGTTCATTTACCTTGCACAAGTGTTTGTTTAAATGTGCTCTATGGTTGTGTGCCTGTAGACATGTCCATGTGATTCTGTGGCCCTAACGTGTTCTTCGGTAAGCCTGTGTGTGTGCCTGGCCATGTGCCTGCCTGGAAGCGTCTCTCTCAGTGTGTGTGTCTGCATCCCTGAATGTTTGTCTCTTCATTTAACCAGTAACAACGGCACCCACTCGATGCTGGCCTTGTCCTTGCTGAGGTTACCGCACTGAATACTCTCTGCTTATGTTCATCAGGGGAACAGACAGGAAAAAAAAATGAAAACCTAAGTTGGAGGCTGGGGATATAGTTCGATTGGTAAAGCACTTGCCACGAAAGCATTGAGGCCATGTGTGGTCCCCAGAACCCACATTAAAAAGCCAGGTGTTGTAATCCCAGGACTAGAGAGGAGGTACATGTGGGTCCTGGTAAACAATCCTAGCCTACTTCGGCCCGCTTCAGGCAAGTGAGAGACCATGTCTCAAAAAAACATGGCTGCCATCTGAGAAATGACACCAGAGGTTGCCCTCTGGCCTCCACACACATGCAGGACTATGCACACCTGCACATATATGCACACCGTCATATAGATGAACACATGCAACAAATTAAGCTGGGTCAAGAGAGAGACTTCGGGTGGGAACGGGATACTATTTTAGCAGAGTGCTCAGAGAGGGCTTCTCAGTGCAGGTGACACTGAGCAGAAGTACACACACACACACACACACACACACACACACACACACACACAGAGGCATGCACACGCGCATGCATGCACACACGTACTCACATTAAGTTAGGTCAAGAAAAAGATGGTAGGAACGGAATGCTATTTTAATAAGCATAAGGAGATTTACCGGATTGGCTTTCAGAATGGATCTGAGTATCCCAACAGTGTCTGTCTCACACTGGAGAGGCCAAGCATCCAGTAGTTGCTTTGTCCTCAAGTCTCGACGATGTCTCAGCAGTCCTGATCTAGTGCCGAAGGCCTGGAGGATTCCCAGAGAGCTGCTGGTCCTCAGTCTGTTTCAGAATCCTGAAGAAGCCAAATCAACAGCAGAGATGGACTTGCCAGAAAGAGTGAGGGTGAGCGGCAGGCAAAGGCCATGTCCTTGTTTCTGGGCTGCCACCAGAAGGTGTCACCCAGACAGGGTGGGTTTTCTTGCTTCGAATAATCTGATGAAGAAAATCCCTCAGGGGAGTGCCCAGCGGCTTAGGTTTAGTTGATTCCAGATGCAGTGAAGTCAACAACCAAAATCAGCCATCACAAACATGGAGGACCTGCCAAAAAGTAATAGCCTGAAGGATTTGGCCAAATTCTAAACAGTTTGAACATTAGAAAGAATGGCCGTCATGGGTTATAGCACACAGAATAAAAAAGTAATCCGTAAATCTTCATCAATATTCCCAGAGAGCACAGAGAAAAGCTCTTCGCAGATAAAAATGTACTGTACTGATAGAAGAAATGGTAAAATTATGAAAATCACCATTTTGCAGTCATCAAAGCAGTATTTGATTCAAGTAAGGCTCCCTCATGGATGCTAACATCTTTGAGTGAAATCTTAAGGAATGCAATATGGCCACATAAGTTTCAAATATACTCAGAAAATTATTTTCCTATTTCAAGTAGGGCATCTTCTTTCCCAGGGCAGAATCTGGTAGCTGCCCATTAGCCAAGTGGCTGAGATATCAGAGTTGCTGACAGTGGACTACATGGAGTAGTTTGAACATGGACCCTGCAGGGTTGCCCTTGAATTGAACCAGACATTGAAGAGCTCAGAAGATATTGACTGGCTTCCACATTTGGGACTTGATCAATTTGATAAGAGGTGTTTATTGAGATGGGAAGATGGGAAGAAAAGCAAGCTCCTCATGCTGGCAGGCTATGTTCTAGGTACCATGCAGTAGAGTTGTTGAAGAGGCAGCTTGCTTTATGAACTTTATGAGTGGTAACTTGTGACTGGTTAGAGATGGAGAGGGGAATTCAGGAGTCTCTCCTACTGTGTGACTGGGGTGTGCACCGTTATCCCGTGATGTTGTTTAGGGAGAGAGTGCATATGGCATGTCCCAAGGCTCAGGCTGTGCCTGGTGCTCAGTATGAGTAGAAGCCTGAGAAGAGGAGCTAGAAATGAGGGAGGCACCAAAAGAAGACCCCAAAACTAGTCAACAAAGGCACTCAGAGCAGCGGAGTGGCCAGCTAGGATGAAGGCTGAGGAAGGTCAGGTCTGATGAGATGGAGGGAGGCCAGCTTCCCCTTCCTCTGGGCAAGGGAAGCTCCAGGGGCTGGGGTGTTTGCACACTGATGGCAGTGACCCAGGAGAGGGAGATGGTGGCCAGAGATGAGCACCAAGGAAGAGTTGCCAGAGCCATAGTCTCCAGCAGGTAACACAGATGCAAGCCAGGCTGCCAGGGTAGGATACTGGTGAGATGGAGCCTCTTCAGCCACTTCGGCGGGAGGGAGTCAAACGTGAGCATAGCTCTGTCTGTGTGCATGTGTGTCTGGAGTTCACTGAACAAAAGACAGGCTGTTCTGTGACTGTCTACGTCACAGAGTGGGTAGCATCTACATAGTGGATACACAGGCAGGATAGCATTATTGGAGTGAGATTTCGTTTCCCAGCATACAATCAAAACGTATGGATTTTTTATCCCTGGGATTGCCCATTTAGCAGTTTTATAGTTTGAGCTGCAGTTGACTGTGAACTACTGAAACGGTGTAAAACAAACCCACAGTCCAGGAGACAGGGACTGAGTTGTGTGTGGGGGGGTGTGTGAAAATACGTTTTAATGGATGCTAGCTAGCTTTCACTCTGTCCTATAGATATCAGGTGGCTTTGGGCATTTTAGAAAGATCACTGGGGAGAATGGAGGTTGCCAGTTTGTAGGCCATCATGCCAGACACTCCCTCTGTAATAACATGGCTTCCAGCTCACCAGGGCACCAGATAACCAAAGGGTCAAGTTTATCATCAGTCATTGCAAGTTGCCACACACTCACACCACCGCCGCCACCGCCGCCACCACCACCACCACCACCACCACCACCACCACAACAACAACAACAACACAGACTGGGTAAGAAACCACAAAAGCTAATTTTCTCAAAGCTGTGGGGGTGGATGTGTGGGGTAAGGTTAAGGTGCCACTTACTCTGTTTCTAGGGAGGGCCTCCCTGGGCTGTAGACAACTGCCTTCTGGCTGTGTCCTCAGGGCACACGGAGGATTCCAAGTGCCCCTTCTTAGACAAGCACTGGATCACTAACCCTGCGGCTGGCGAGATGGCTCAGCGGTTAGAAGCTTGTGTTGTTCTTGCAGAGGACCCAGACTTGGTTCCCAGCACCCACATGGCAGCCCAAACATCTGTAACTCTAGTTCTAGAGCATCTGAAGCCCTCTTCTGGAACCCATGGGCACTGCATGCATATGATGCACAGGCATGACACCCACCTGTTGTAGAATATTATTTTAAGGTGTGTTACTTTTGTTTATGTTGCATTTGTTTAACTCTGTGACGCTGTATTACTTGGCCTTTCTAAAACATCTGATGGTCTAATAAAGAACTGAACAGGCCAATAGCAAGGCAGGAGAAAGGATAGGCAGGGCTGGCAGGCAGAGAGAATATATAGAAGGAGAAATCTGGGAGGAAAGAAAAAAGAAGTAGCCAGAGAAGGAGGAAGACATCAGGGGCCAGCCATCCAGCCACACAGTAAGCCATGGAGTAAGAGTAAAATTTACAGAAGTAAGAGAATGGGAAAAGCCCAGAGGCAAAAGATAGATGGGATAATTTAAGTTAAGGAAAACTGGCTAGAAACAAGCCAAGCTAAGGTGGTACCTTTATAATTAAGAATAAGCCCTGATTTATTTGGGAGCTGGGTGGCAGGCCCCCAAAAACAGCAAAAGCAAACAACAATATACACCCAAAAACATAAAATAAAAATAAATAAATCTTTTTAGAAACTAAAAATTTTTAAAAGACACTAATTCCATCAGGAAGTCCCATCCTCATGATCTCACCTAACTCTAAAGGCTGCCTTCCAAATACATTGGGGGTCGGGGCTTCAGTATATGAGCAGGGCTATTAGTTGAAGGATTATGTGTGTGTGTGTGTGTGTGTGTGTGTGTGTGTGTGTGTGTGTGTTTAAAATAGATTTTTCCATATTGATTTCCAAAAACAGGCAGAATTAATTCTATTGTCATCAGTTATCCTTAAAAAAAATCTACTTTTTCTTCCATTCTCTCCAGGAGTAGGTGTGAACGTTCTTGAATCTTTGCCAATAGTATGGGTGAGAAGCAATACCACGTTGTTATTTTAATTTGCATTTCCCTGAGTGGAGAAGCCCCAGCCATATGTTTATTGGCCATTGGGGTTTACTCTTCTCTGAGCCTATTCATGTCCTGGGAACAGTTTTCTGTCTGATGCTTTGTCTTTTTCTTAACAATTTGCAGGAGCTGAAAATTAACCCTTTGTCTGTCACAGGCACCGTGAACACATTTGCCTCCAATTTAATGTGTGTCTTTTAATGCTGTTTATAGAAATCTACAAGTGTTTAAATTTTATCCAGTGATGGGGCTGGTAAGATGGCCAATGGGCAAAGGAGCTTGCTAGCTAGTCTGATGGCCTGAGTTAGGTCCCAGGAGACAACCAACCTCCAAAAATTCTTTCACCTCCATACATGCAGAGTGACCCTTGAATGAATGAATGAGTGAATGAATGGAAGAATTTTTAAATTAAGCTTTATGTAGTACATTCCCTTCCAATAACAACATAGAACCTGACAAAGGGCTGTTGTCCTAGATCATGATAATAAAACCTGAACAAAATGTGCAAAAGGCTCTGTGACCATGACCCAAAGCAGGCAGTAATCAGAGACTAGCCCTCGTAAGGAGTGAAATTCACGGTGTGAGGCTCTTATCTGCACATGTTTGTGTTTCGGGCAGGCCTCATGTGGGACCTCATGAGCTAAACTGGATGGGAATCAGGGCTGTGACTCCTCCAGGGCAGGATGGGAATCTTCCATAGAGGCTGGAGAGTTAGGGGTGTGGAGACCCCAGGAAGGAAGAATCCGTCACTGCGATGCCAGAATATGATTAGAAACTCCACCCAAGCCTCAGGCTGTTTTTGAACTATGCATCCACTTAAGAAACTTCTAGAATCCTAACAAGGACAAAACTATATGAACAGAGAATTTAGCTATTTGTCTACCACAGTTGAAGTTCAGCCAAATGAAATAAAAAAAATTTTAGCCAATATAATATTATTTTTAAATCATATATTTTTATACTAAAATGAAACATATGCTTCAGAAGAAGATTAAAAAATACAGAGTTCCTAAAGCTAACTGCCAACAGCGTCCTGGTCATGCTCCAAAATTATTGACTTGTGACAATATGAGATAATATAATCCATATTCAATAGGGAAGGTCATCAATGGAGGCCACCCTCAAGATGACCCACATCTTAGAATTAAGAGAAAAAATATTTTAAGGCTATTGTTATAACTCTGCTCAAGGACATGGAGGGAAGTATGCCAGCAATTAATGAT
The DNA here is from genome assembly GCF_049852395.1 of Peromyscus maniculatus bairdii. Lineage (NCBI taxonomy): Eukaryota > Metazoa > Chordata > Mammalia > Rodentia > Cricetidae > Peromyscus > Peromyscus maniculatus. The sequence goes on along the minus strand of NC_134855.1, from coordinate 6,184,952 downwards.
TAGAAAGAAAACATAAGCAAATAAACACGTACAAAATGTCATAGTTGGCTTCATTGTCAACATGTTACAGACCTCAAGTCACCTGGAAAAGGGACCCTAAACTGAGGAAATAACTGCCCAGAGCAGACCAGTCTGTGGTCTGTTAGTTTGTTATGGAATATTACTTTAACTATGTAAAGAAGTGTGGCATTTGTTTATGCTGCATTTGTTTAACTATGTAAAGATGTGTTGCTGTTTTACCTTGCCTGCCTAAGGCACCTGATGGTCTAATAAAGAGCTGAATGTCTAATCGCTGGTCAGTAGAGGGATAGGCAGGGCTGGTGGGCAGAGAGAATAAATAGGAGGAGAAATCCAGACTTGAGAGAGAATGAGGGAGAAAGAGGAGACACCAGGTAGCCACCAGCTAGACATGGAGGAAGCAGGAAAATAGGACATACAGAATGAAAGAAAGGTAAAAAGCCCTGTGGCAAAATGTAGATGAATAGAAACAGATTAAGCCATAAGACCTTGTGGGACAAGCATAAGCTAAGGCTGAGCATTCACAATTAATAATAAGTCTCTGTGTCATGATCTGGGGGCTGGCAGTCTAAGAAAGTCGGCTACAGGTGGTACCATGCACAGGCAGGTAGGCCTGGGCTGCATAAAAAGGTAGCTGAGCAAGTCAGAGGGAGCAAGCCAGTAAGCAGCAGTCCTCCATGGTCTCTGCTTCAGCTCCTGCCTCAAATTCCTGCCTCGTGTCATTCCTACTCAAGTTTAAATGTGTGCTATGAGGTAAGGATCCAATCCCGTTTTCTTACAAAAACGTAGCTGCCCTTTTCACTTTTTATCAAATTTGTTTTTGACAATTTCATACGTGCATATCATGTATTGGATGATGCTCTCCCCCTGTTCTCATGCCTTTCTTCCATTCCCGTCACCGCCCCTGCCTTCCCCAGATTCATGACTTTGATTTTGTTTTGTGACCCACTTGGCTTAGTCAGGGCCACTTCCATGAGCACTGGATGAGAGTTATCTGTTGTAACCTGTGGGGTCCTCAGTGGGTAAGCAACTGAAAGCAGTGACTTCCCTCTCCCTGAATCTTTCCCCAGTCACCAGCTCAGCAGTGAGGGGCAGGGCGTCATGAGCACCTCTTCCATCCATGCTTGACCGCCAACAGGCAGACCTCCAGGCATCCACAGCCACTGGGTGTTCCCAGAGCTTGGCATTTCAGTCCTTCTTCCTATCATTGGACTCTTATGTTCTTTCCTCCCCGTCTTCCGAAATGTTCCTTGCGTCTTGGAGGGGATGGTAAAAATTGTCTTGTTGCGGGGTAGGTACTCATCTGCCATTTATTCTCAGAGACAGCAGCTTTTTGCTAGTGTAATTTGTTAGTTTATTTTTTTACAAAGTTGAAATACTGTGTATTGAATTGGTGTGTGTGTGTGTGTGTGTGTGTGTGTGTGTGTGTGTGTGTGTGTGTGTGTACATTTCTGGTGATCACTTACTTTTGTTTGGAGGTTTTTCTGAAATCCAATAGACCCTGAAAGTATATTGTAGAGGACAGAGAGATGGTTAAACGCACCTACTGCTTGTTCAGATGACTGGAGTTCACTTCCCAGCACATGGCGTCTCACAATGGTCTGTAATTCCAGTTCCAGGTGATGCTCTCTTCTGGCCTCCATGGGCACTGCACACACAGGGTGCACATACATACGGGAAAAACATTCATGTACCCAAAATAAAAGTAAATAAATCTTAAAAAAGAAATACTACTTTTGCATTTGGAAAAAAGGTGCATTTTAATATGTTAGGCAAAGCGAAACCATTAAAAGCACCTCTTTGTATGCACATTCCTTCAAATATAGATTCTTGGCCATTCTTATATATTTATTCACTTACAATAACTTTATGACCACTTGATCTAATTAAAAATGTTAGACATGCATGTAATTCGAGTGCTTGAGAGGCTGTGGTAGGAGGGTTGCCAGTTAAGGCCAGCCTGAACCACATAGAGACCCTGTCTTAAAGGAGAGGAGGAGGTACTGTAGCCGGAATTACATTAAATTTGTATGTTATGTTGGGAGAATTGACCTCTCTTTGTGAGGTGTGTGTGTGTGTGTGTGTGTGTGTGTGTGTGTGTGTGTGTGTGTGTACATGGAGACCAGAGAATGACTTCAAGTGTCATTCCTCAGGAGCCATCTCCCTGTCACTGTCCTGGAACTAAGCAGGGTAGGCTTGCACAACCTGGGGACCCACCTGTCTCTGCCTCCCTGGAGCTAAGATGTCAAGCTGGCACTACCACACCTCACTCTTCTGCGCAGCCTCCAGGGCTTGAACTGGCTGCACAGGGAGCGCTCTCCCGACTGTGCGGTCCCCCCAGCTCAGTCTCCCGACTGTGCGGTCTCCCCAGTTGAGAACTGATGTGCTTAAATCAAGGCTCCATCCAGATGTACAGTATATATTTCCAATTTCTTCACATTATGTATTTAAAAGCCTGAATACATTTTCACAATTCAATGAGAATCGAGGTGAAGTTGAGAATATTTTGTGCATTTTTGTATTCCAGCATTTGTTGAAATTATTTAGCACAATTCTTCTCTCAGTCAAAGTAACCTGTGTCTTATGCTCGATGACAGTTTCATGCTAGTTTATTTCATTGTCAATATGCTTGTCTGTTGAAACATCTTAAGCCGGCATGGTGGCGCATGCCTATGATCCAGCACTAGGGAGTAGAGGTAGGTGGATTTCTGTAAGTTTGAGGTCAGTTTGGGATACTTTTTTTTAAGTCAAAAAGGCTAATTTATACACATCTAAAGTTTTCCAGACAATTCATAAACCTATAAAGAATAAAGTAAACAATGCCTGGAATTCTCCACCACTTTTTGGTGTATTTAATACCAGAGTATTTTCCCATTTTCTGTACACAAACATGCGCTCATATCTGCACACATGCATACTTAGTACACAAATTCATGTGCACTTGCATCATCTAATGTACATATCTCAGATATTTACATGAATCTTACATATACATATACATACACACTCAGATGGGCTGACACTAATAAGAATGGGCTTTTAACTACATCATGATCATCTCTTAACACACATTACCATTTTTAGAAAAATGTGTAAAATAAGGGTGCAAAGAACTTCCTTAACAAATCCATTTTTTTTTGTTTTGAGACAGGGCATCTCTATGTAGCCCTGGCTGTACTGGAGCTTGCTATGTAGACCAGGCTGGCCTTGGTTTTGATGTGATTGGTTCTGCTTTATAAGAGCCAGGACTATAGGCATGTGCACCACAGCCAGCCTACGCTCGTTGTTGAATGTGCATGTACACATCTCTCCTGTTCCGCATCAGCTACTTACTCTCTTCCTGTAATCTTCTTGGAACACAAGTTCTTGATTTCAGTGTTTCATCGTCTGTACTTAGCCTGGTGTGATCTGTTTAAGACACGTTGGCCTGGTCCTTGGCTCTATGATGACCTCCTTCCTGTCTCTCTAATGCTTTTTCTTTTGTTGTTCACTTGCTGATCAGCTGGGATTGATGTGATGGGAGTTAGGAATCAGAAACTCTTGTTTTCCATGGACATCCAGTTAACCCAGCACCAATTTCAGGGGATCTGAGTTCGGTTCCCAGCGCCATGTCAGGAGGTTCACAACTACATATGACTCCAGATTCAGGGGATGTGACACCCTTTAATTGTCTCCACAGGTGCCCCCTTTACACATAGTACAAACACACACACACACACACACACACACACACACACACACACACACACAGACCCACAGACCCACAGACAGACAGACACACATGCACATAGACGCAGGCAGAAAGACAACAGAGACACAGACAGACAGAGACAGATAGATACATACACACACAGAAACCCTCAGACACATACACACACAGACAGATACACTCACATAGACACACAGAGAAACCCTCAGATAGACACATACACATACAGACACAGATGCACACAGACATACACAGAGAGATGACAGACACACAGACAGAGACAAACACACACACAGACAGATACACTCACATAGACACACAGAGAAACTCTCAGACAGAAACATACACACACAGATGCACACAGACATACACAGATAGATGACAGACACACAGAGACGACAGACAGACCCGGACACACACACACACACACACACACACACACACACACACACACACACTTTTTCATTGTGCTGCTCTTGTTACAGGTGAGAACATGCATGAACTAGGGAGGTAGAATGCTTGACTAGAATGCATGTACACAGCCTGGGTTCAATCCCCAGCATCACAAAGACAAGACAAAATGGAACTTCCCCCAAAGCATCAACACAACATAGGCAGTAGAAGAGTTCCACACACTAAGTCAGGTGCCATGGCACAGTCTCAATCCAGCATCAACAGGCAGATCCCTCGGGCTCCCAGCCAAGCAGTCGAGCCTTATCAGAGAGCCCTAGGTAATGGGATTAATCCACAGAGTCTATTTAATGAGCAAAAAATGTATTTGGGGGTTTACTCACAACCACAGGAGATTTATTGTAAGGTCCAGGAAAGTTGAGTTATGTCCCATGCTGATCTGCCTGGTCCAAGATCTCAGCATCCCAAACCATGAGGTAACCAAGAGAGATCGCGTACATGCATCCAGGTGTTAAGGGTCCCCCAGTGGCCACACCCAAGGGGCATGTACCTCAAGGTCATAGACAGATGTAACAGTTACCTGCTACCTCACTAGGGGCTGTGCTTCAGGGCATGGCTCAAACAACCATCCACTACATCTCCCCCTTTTGTTTAAATAAGAAAGTTCTAACCTAACACAAAACCATATACAATAGGAATGATTATTAAGTATTGTCCAGCAGAAATAATGGGTAATGACCTAAGCAAAATGGAACTACAGCCAACAAGAACACCAAACAAGAGACACATATTCAAATCCAGAGATGTCCAGAACATAGGTAAATGGTATGTTAGAGAGATTATTCCAAAAGCTGTCCTATCCTGAAGAAACTGAATCTAGTACTTAGTGTGTTTTTTTATGTGGAAAACTTGAACATTTTTAATATCAAAATGGAAAGTTTGTATTTATTCTGGATAGAGAAAGGATCCGCCGAAAGCAAGGACAAGCATGGAAAGAAATAGGATCTTGACAGCAATGGTCCCTTTTTGTCGGTTTTCTTCTGCCCCACACCAGGCAGCTCTTCTGATATGAGACAGAATCTCTTAACTTTTTCTTCTAGCAACATGCTTGCATTTAGAGAAGGAGAGAGCCATATTCCAACTCCAAAGCCAGCTTGATTTATAACTGAATTGGAACCATAACTTTTTTTTCTAGGGTTAAAGAGATATAGATGTTAGGCAGTGAGATATTACCCTGTGTATATTGGTACCAATAGATTCATTCCTTTTGCTATAGACATCTCGGTATCCAAGGCCTTATGATTTTTTGAAAATGGGTGTTTCTATTATCCTGTAAAGACAAAAAACAGAACCTTGCCCCAACCCTTGTTTGTTGAGTCTTTCTTACAACTTGTAGAGATGTCACATCGGTGGATGAGCTTTTACTTCTCTTCATCAAGGGGTTTCTGCTGTTCAAGTTGAATTTTTTATTGATTTTGTTGGTATCCATAGCGTTTCTTCTCCTGCAGAAACAAAAGCAAAACCCCTTCCCCAACGTAGAACATATCCTGGTTTCCATTCTGGGGTCAACACATCTTTGAAGTAAGCAGGTTAGTTTAGCTCAGGAGTTTTTTCAGTTGTCCAGTGTCTCTCTGCAGCTGTTGTCCCTTTCCCATCAGCATTGAGAAAATTCAAGGTTAATAAAGCATTGTGTAATCTATTTCTAGCGGTCATTGTTACCTCTTTCTGTTTATTTAGCATATATCCTTTAAAGTTTAGTTGGATATTTCTATGACTGCTTGGCCTGTAGGATTGTGTGATATACCTGTAATATGCTTTATATTGTAATAAGCAAAAAATTGTCTCATTTTATTTGAGACGTATGCTGGAGCATTGTCAGTCTTAATTTGTACAGGTATTCCCATGATGTGCATAACTTCCAATAGGTGTGTAATCACAAAATCAGCTTTTTCAGCACTCATAGGAGTTGCCCATTGAAATCCTGAATTGGTGTCAATGGTATGGCATACATATTTTAATCTTCCAAATTCTGTGAAATGAAACACATCCATCTGTCAAATTTCATTTCTTTGTATACCTTTTGGATTGCTTCCTGCAGGTAATGGAGTTTGGTTATAGAAGGAACAAGTAGGACTTTTATTTTTAAAACAGTTTCCTTGGCTTGTTGCCAAGTGATGGAGAGAGAAATCCTTCTTCAAACCCTTGCCATTTACATGGTGTTTCTTATGAAATTCTGAGGCTTCTAGCATATTACCTATTATTAACTGATTATTGCCTTGTTCCACAGAACCTGGGTTTAATTCCCAGCACCCACTAGGTGCCAGTGAGAGATCCTCTCAAAACAATGATGTGGATAGCTCCTGAGGAACACACCAGAGGTTGGACTCTGTCCCCTGACCCCCTGCCCTACCACACTGAGTGGGTCTGCTCCAGACTCTTCCTCTGTCCTCCTGGGTAGTTTGTCCTTGTGACCAAACCACTCTCATTATTATAGTACTTTAAAAAATCTTGCTGTTCAAGTTTTATTCCTCTTCTTCAAATTCTTCTCCTCCATTCTTGGTCCTGTTAGACTCCTGTGTTTGGTGTGCACTTTCCAACCCCAGGCCTTTGCATGTATCCCCTCTGCTGAGACTCCCTGACTTTCTAGGTTCTTATATTTCATCTCCAGGGTCACTTCCTCAGAGATGCCTCCTGTGACCTGGCTAATTGCCCCAGGGAAGCACACCACACTAACCCACTTTCCATTTGTAATATCGCTTACCACTGATTTTACATTTACTCCTGTGAGTATTTGATCATAACTCATCTACTGGGTTCCCCCGGGGAGAGGGCCATGGTGATTTTCTTTATTGATGTAATAAGGGTTCAACACAACCAGACATACCATCAAAAGTTTTTACATAAGTGAAGAAAAGGGTCCCTTGTTTATGGTGATCCATGTGTACCTGTCCACGTGTGCCCTTGCTTGTGTCTGAGCAAAACTTTCAGTGTGCTATTCTGGTGGGAACAGTGACACACCACCCTCACGGCAGGAGACTGGTGCAAATCGGACTCCTCCACTCCCCACCCCCCTCCGCTGTCCATATCTGCCCTGCATGACGAGGAAGATGCTGCCTCTCTGCTGTCCATACCTGCCACCCTCTCCTCTCTGCGTGACGAGGAAGATGCAGGTCTCCAGCTGCCTCTCCGCTGCCCTTGTGCAGTTCTCTGCCAGTTGTGCACGCCGATTGCTATGAATGCCACCATCTGGTATGCCACGTGGACATCATAATCTTTTCTTAATTACATTAGCAGCACAATCAGTTACTGCATTACAAGGCCGGCGATGAGCTTTTAAATCTTGGTGGAAATCATAAATAATTGCACTAAGTACCAGGCGCCAGATGTGTGTGCCAACTTTGGTTGCACTAGATAAATAGTAACCTTACCAGAGTGTTAGACAGCAGGCGGTCCGGCCGGCCACAGGGCCACACCACACCTGGGCCTCCTCTGCAGGAAGGCATCGTCAGCGCTCACCCTAAGGCAGCCTGTGGAAGGAGGCAGGGGCTCTGGGAGGTGTGGGTGCTAGCGAGAGAAGCTGATGCTTAGGGCCAGAGCCAGACTGCGTGAGGACAAAATGTTGAGAAAGACAAAGAGAAAATGAAGTGGGTGGATTGGGAGGGAGGAAGAGGGGAAGAGAGGGAGGGAGGGAGGGAGGGAGGGAGGGAGGGAGGGAGGGAGGGAGAAACAGACAGAGAAACAGGGACAGAGAAACACACACAGAGGGGTGGAGAATATGAAGAATGGGAGGGAAGGGACGGCCACAAGCCGCACTGAAGACAGCTTGAATGTGGCAGGGACACAAAGACACGGAGCCTCAGAAATCCCAGGAGCCGGAGGCTGGGGAGACACAGGGAAGCCTTGTTTCAGCTGAACTGGCTGGCAGCTGGCAGGGACCCCAGCACCAGCTCAACTGCTGGGGCAAGAGCCATGTGACCAGAGAGTGGGTGGGTGAAGCTGTGGCCAGGCCTAGTGGGCTTCCGATAGAAGGGTTCTTTTCTTTCCTCTCCTTGAGTCTAAGAGGGAGGGAGGTGTCATGGCAGGCCCAGAAGTGACAGTTTCCTTTTGCAAAGGTCATGGCAGAAGCTTCCAATAGATGGGAGGAGGCTCAGGGCTAGGGAAGTCTTTTGGTGGGAGTGTGTGTGTGTGTGTGTGTGTGTGTGTGTGTGTGTGTGTGTGTGTGTGTATTTGAGCAATCTGATAAGTTAGCCAGGTCAAGTGCAGGCCAGAGGATAACAATGGTGTGTGGGAAAGCATAGAGACAGAGAGAGACAGAGACAGAGACAGAGACAGAGACAGAGAAACAGAGATAGAGACAAAGAGAGAGGGAGATAGGTAGGTAGATAGATAGATAGATAGATAGATGATAGATAGATAGATAGATAGATAGATAGATAGATAGATAGATAGATAGATAGATAGATAGATGATAGATAGATAGATGACAGACAGACAGACACAGCTATGGCTCAGGTGACAAAAGCAAAGGGAAATGCCGAACCTTAGGCAAGCAGCTGGTTGAAGGTGTCTCTTCTCACTTGTGACATGTCACCCAGATGGACTTAAAATGCGTAAGTCCCCGGATAAAAGAACAGGAGGAAGGCCCAGTGGACCAGATGTGAACCCGACGCTGGAAGCAGGTGCATGATGGCACCTGGCTGGCAGGACAGACAAAGCTGGGTCCTCAGCCTGTGCAGGGAACATAGCCAGCCCCATGCAGCTGGCTGGGCATGGTCACAGGGGTGGAGAGACTGACAGGGGAGACAGGGGACATCTTTCCACAACCAGGCGCCATCCACACTTTCTACCAAGGCAATGCCTCTGAGGGGGGCTGGCAGAGCCTCTGGACTTGGGACTCTGGGGAAAGGGAGAGACCCGGACTGACCCTGGGAGATAATGCTGTAAGAGCTACAGTGTGAAAGGCTTGTCCTTCTCCCCCACACGGCTCACAGCACTGGCTCCTAGACTGAGTGCAGCGCCCACATCCCTTCTTACCCCAAGCCAGTGTGCAGGGAACTGTGTTCTGAAAAAGCCACTTGAGGGGATGATCATGATACCCTCTGGTGACAGGGCTCTCTTGCTGATTCCTTGTGGGTGCACCCAGAGCATCCTGTATCCATGGCATCATGCCACACCCTTGAATATGAACAGCAGCATGGCACTGAGAGCCATGTGTGAGAAATTCTAGGAGAAAGACGGAGATCAAACATTGAAGTAAATCGAAAAAGGCAACTAGGAGGGAAAAGTCATGAGGCTCACACAAGCACCCTTTACTAACATCCTGAGAAGATGAGACAAAGCAAGGTGACGTAAAATAAGGTTAAAGTGACAGAATTAGAAGGAGATGTCTAGAGAACACAGAGGGGTTGAAAGGCAAAAAGAACCTGGAAGGGTTGAGTGCGGTGGCTCAGGGAGACTGAGACAGGAGGATTGCTATGAGTTCCAGGACAGCTTGGGCTAGAGTAAGACCTTGTCTCAAAAACAAAAACAAAGAAAACAGGAGAGAATTGGTGACGGCAATGGATGCTGTAGGAAAGACAGAATGAACAGGGAAGGCGTCCTCAAATAAACGATGCAAGAAAATTTCCCCACATTGAGAACAACTTGAATTTCTTGAGTGAGAATGAAAATACTGGTCTACTGAAAGCAGACCCACACCTCGGCATGTCATTGTGAAATTTCACAACTCCAGAGTACCAGCAATCAGGAGAATAGCCTCAAGACTTCTACAGAGGTAAATGCTGCTGCCGCTGAGTGACTGGGAGCTACAGTCTACCATAGACTGACAAGACAAGGGGCTGGAAGACGCGAAGGAATGAGAAAAATTCCTGAGGGAAAGTGGTTGCCAGCCCAGAATTTTGAGTCTGCCCTCTTCACTGACTGAGCGAGAATAAGCACATTTTAAGCCATGCAGTTTTCAAATAGACTTGGAGGGCTGGGGAGTGGCTTGGGCTTAGCAATGTGTACTGCTCTTGCAGACGGTGCATGCCAGGAGGTCGGGAGGTCATGTCACCGGTCACGCCAGCTCCAGGGCATCAAATGCCCTCTCTGGCTTCTGTGGGCATCTGCACAAATGGAGCATGCATATACGCACACACAAATTCAAAAAAATGTAACAGAGTTCTATGTTTTCCTTTGAATACGCTGCTAGAAACAGCCTATAGGTAAGTGAGGGGGAAACCAGGAAGAAAAAGTGAAGAATCGGATCTAGAAAATAAGATTCAATGGAAAAGCAAAGGGAAAAACGGGAATAGAAAGAGCAAGCAATGATTAACTATGAAAAAAACAAAAGCTGTGAAGAAAAGAATACACTCATGCCTGGCGTGGTGGCGCACGCCTTTAATTCCAGTACTGGGGAGGCAGAGGCAGGAGGAGCTCTGTGAGTTCAAGGTTGGCCTGGTCTACAAGCGAGTTCCAGGACAGTCAGAGCTGTTACACAGAGAAACCCTGTCTCAAAACTATATATATACACTCATAGTACACTTCATGGCTCAGCTATAGCCAATATTTTTACAGCCTTATCTACGTAAATATTGAATATTCAATTAACAAAAATCATGAAAGAGCTGTTGTTAAGAGGGAGGAGGGATGTGTGTGGTTGGAGAGCTGGATTCTCATCTGCCTCACTAGAAAGGCACTGGAGAGATACTTCTTGCTACAATATGGAGCTGGCAGTGTAAACAGCTATTCTGAAATATGAAAATAAATGGAAGAAGAGACATGAAAAGTTGAAATTGGCTGTATTTGTTAGCTTTCCATCACTATAATGAAATACCTGAGCTAACACATTTATTTAACACATGGTTCTGATGGTTCAAGCTTAAGCTCAAACAAATCTACTTCCCTTTGGGGCTGGAGGGTTGGATCCTGTGGTGTGTGTGTGTAAATCCTGTGGTGTGTGTGTGTAAATCCTGTGGTGTGTGTGTGTAAATCCTGTGGTGTGTGTGTGTAAATCCTGTGGTGTGTGTGTGTAAATCCTGTGGTGTGTGTGTGTAAATCCTGTGGTGTGTGTGTGTGTAAATCCTGTGGTGTGTGTGTAAATCCTGTGGTGTGTGTGTGTAAATCCTGTGGTGTGTGTGTGAAAATCCACCCACAGCAGGCACAAGGGAGGAGAAAGAGAAGGATCTGTGAGCATTGCCACAACCCCTCTCAAGGGCATGCCCACAAAAACTGAGGTCCTACCCCATGAAGGCCCACTTACCTTCCACCCTGAGGATCAAGACCTGTGGAGGGCACTCATCACACCACAGTTCTCATGGGACAGACATTGGGAGTGTGGCAGGGGAGATGCCTTCTGTCGTCGACATTGGCCGTTTGACTTCTAAACAACATGTGCATTCTTTGGTAGAAGTTTAATGCTTCAAGCTGGTGGTATGGCTCAGTGGTAGAACACTTGCCTGATGTGCAGGAGACTCTGGCTTTGAGCTTTAGCACTGGTGATGTGGGGGTGGGGAAGAAAAAAAGCCCAGAACGGTGGCTGGTTGTACCCAAGAGCAGAAGGAGCAGTTTTTGTGTGGGTCCTTCCCACCTCCCCTCTCTGGCAGTGCCGTCAGGAGAGGCGGGGTCAGTCTGACAGGTTCCCAGGTCTTCCCTCTGCCACTGTCAGTCTGTTTCTCAACAAAGAGCATGCGGGGTGGTTTCCTCTCTACCTTTTAATCCTATTGACTTTAAAGTTGATCAGGCCCAGGCCTCTGCCACATCTACAGGTGAGCATGACTGTGTGGTCTCAGCGGGGAGCAGAGGCCTGTGTGTCCATTCATCTGTAGTTGGACCAAAGCTGACTGAAGGCATTTTCAAATGAGCTGCTGCTGCTGCTGCTGCTGCTGCTGCTGCTGTTGTTGTTGTTGTTATTATTATTATTATTATTATTATTATTATTATTTTGTTTCTCACAGTCTGTGACAAACATACAGAACTTGGAGGGCTCTCCAGGTCCAAACCATTGCAGATAGTACAGCAGAGAGCCCAGGGCTTGGTTTTTTGTTTATATGTACAATGAATTCATTCTGTTTCCCTTCCTCTTTTCCTCCCTGCCTCCATCCCTCCCTCCCCTCCCCCTCCATTTGAGGGATTGTTAGGATTATGCTGATGGTAGGATTATTCTTTAACATTTTCTATATTAAAAAATCTAATAAATGGTATCTTTAAAAAAGCAATATATAACCAAAAGCTATTAGAAATACCAAGATGAATCTGGCAAAATCACTGTCTTAATGAGATACCTTAACATTATTACATTGTTTAGTCTTTGTCAAATCAAGTAGGCAAAAGAGAAATAAAACCATGGAAGAGATGAGTAATTTCATTAATAGTGTTGTTTACTAGGTGTTTCACGTGCTGTAGCCTGCATGGAACACACCGTTTTAACCTGTTCCCTTTAGCACTTAAGAACGTTAATCCTTTTTCTAACTCACATGAGCCATTTTTCTCCCTTTTAAAGTCAGAAAGTTTAAGCCATAGGAGGGTAGAATGGTTCTGCCTCAGCTCCACTGTGTGAGCATCTGGGACCATGTTTATTCCCATCCAAAAGATACACTATCTTATTTGAATGCAATGGAATAAAGCATCGTGATTGATGACTTGATGGGGTTTAAAATCACCATGGAAACAAATCTCTGGGCCTGTCTGTGAAGACTTACCCAGATTAGGTTGAGGCTGGGATCCTTGACTGAATGCCAGGGAAAAAGTGAGCTGAGCACCAGCATCCATTGCTCTCTGCCTCCTGACTGCAGACACATGTGGCTGGCTGCTTCACACTCCTCCTGACTGCAGACACATGTGGTCAGCTGCTTCACACTCCTGCTGACAGCAGACACATGTGGTCGGCTGCTTCACATTCCTGCTGACTGCAGACACATGTGGCCGGCTGCTTCACACTCCTGCTGACTGCAGACACATGTGGCTGGCTGCTTCACACTCCTCCTGACTGCAGACACATGTGGTCAGCTGCTTCACACTCCTCCTGACTGCAGACACATGTGGCCGGCTGCTTCACACTCCTGCTGACTGCAGACACATGTGGCCGGCTGCTTCACACTTCTCCTGAATGCAGACACATGTGGTCAGCTGCTTCACACTCCTGCTGACTGCAGACACATGTGGCCGGCTGCTTCACACTTCTCCTGACTGCAGACACATGTGGTTGGCTGCTTCACACTTCTCCTGACTGTAGACACATGTGGTCAGCTGCTTCACACTTCTCCTGACTGCAGACACATGTGGTCAGCTGCTTCACACTCCTCCTGACTGCAGACACATGTGGCCGGCTGCTTCACACTTCTCCTGACTGCAGACACATGTGGCCGGCTGCTTCACACTCCTGCTGACTGCAGACACACGTGGCAGGCGGCTTCACAAGCCTGCTGCATGCTTTTTCAGTCATGGCAGCTCTTACTCTCCAGCTCCAAGCCAACATAAACCCTTCTCTTCTTAAATTGCTTAGGTAACTTGGTGCAGCAGTGAGAAACTGAACCAACACAACATCCAATTACGGAGTTTAAGCGAAGGGTATGAAAGTGTTCAGGAGCTGCGGCAAGTTCACCCCCACATATTTAAAAGCAATGTAACATCTCTTACAACTTTGTGGAGTTTTTCATAGAATTTTACTAGTTGTTCCAAAATTAACATAGGAACAAATGTACGTGGATGGATGAAATGAGGAAAAGAAGCCATCTGAATTTCTTCTTTAACGTTTTTTTTTGGGGGGGGGTTAGAGAGATGGATAAACAGCTAAGAACATGGGACCTAGGTTCAATTCCCAGCATGCACATGGTAGCTTACCACCACCCTTCACTCCAGTTCCAGGGGATCCAATGCCCTTTTCTGGCCTTCAAGGGCACCATACACATGCGGTACACAGACATGCAAGTTGGCAAAACACCCACACACATAAAATAATAGAATAAACTTTTTAATTAAAATTTGCATTGTGTGTATTTATTTTCTGTGTGGGTATGAGCATATATATGTGTTGACATATGGAGACATGTGGAGTTAGGGGACAGCCTTGAGCCCAGGGCCCCAGTCCTGGCAGTGAGTTCTTTACCGTCTCCATCTCACTGGTCCCATCTGTAGTTCTTCTAAGATTTACAATTTCATAAAATTAGAGAACGTATTCTTTATTACTGTGTATGTGCGTGAATGGTGGGCATGCCATGCACCTGTGTGGAGGTCAGAGGACAATTTTGTAGAGTTGATTCTCTCCATCCATCATGTGGATCTTAGATGAACTCAGGTCCTCAAGCTTTTTGGGTAACTGCCTTTACCCACCGAACCATCTCGCTGGCTCAGGAGATATTTTTAAATGGTGGGATAATAGTGCCCCAAACGACAACTAAGTTAACATAACTAAGTAGAACTCAGAGATTCGTGACCACTGAGTTACTGGCCTAAATAAGATACGATGTGAACTGTTTGAAGAAAGAAGCATTATTGGACTGACAGCCATGGTGACTGTCTGGATCGGGAAGAAAAATGGAATTACAGCCTCATCTCACCTCCCATGGGTAGAAGTCTCAAGCAAAAATCCTGGAAATCATGTGGTAGAAGAGAGAACCAACTCCTGCTAGTTGTAGTGCTCTGACCTCCACGTGTGTGCCACGATACACACATGCACAGGTACACACACACACATGTATCGACATGGACACACACACACATGAACACACATGGACACAGATGCACATACATGGGCACACAACACGTACAGACACATCCACAGACACACATGGATACAGACACACATGTCTCGACATGGACATACACACACATGAACACACATGGACACAGATGCACATACATGGACACACAACACATACACACAAACATCCACAGACACACATGGATACAAACACACATGGACACACAACACACAGGGACACACATGGACACAGACTAAATAAATGCAATAAAAGTAATTTTTGAAACAGCGCAACTGTATGGGAAGAAGTCAAGGAGACTGTGGTCACTCTGGGGTCAGAGGGCATGAAGCTGCAGTGCCAGGCTGAATGAACTTGACCCCCATCTATGACAGTGTGCTGAGCATTGACAACCCACTTAAGGGCTGAAGAGTTGGGACCAGGAAACCGCCCTGTGAACAGAGCTCAGTGGAGCTGGAGAGATGGCTCAGCGGTTAAGAGCACTGGCTGCTCTCCCAGAGGTCCTGAGTTCAAATCCCAGCACCCACATGGCAGCTCACAGCTGTCTCTGACTCCGAGATCTGACACCCTCACACAGACGTACGTGCAGGCAAAATGCCAATGCACATAAAATAAAAATAAATTAATAAATTAAAAAAATCTGTAAGAAGAGCCAGTGAGTTGGAACAGCAGGTAAAGGTGCTTGCCACCAAAGAACAAGGAAGAGGGGGTAAGGGGGGCAGGGAAGAGAGAGAGGGGAGAGGGAAAGATGGGGAAAGACTATGGGCAGGCAACCACAGAGAAGGAAATGGGGTGCTTGGCAATCCGATTAAAGATGCTGATTCATTTCATTGGGGGACTAATTGTAAAATAAACAGAGGTAATTGTTGCTCTCTAGAATTTTTTTCTAAATTATTTGTGTGTGTGTGTGCATGTATATGTGTGTGTGTGTGTGTGTGTGTGTGTGTGTGTACCTCTCTTTGTGTGTATATATGTCCCAGCCATCGCACACAGATTAGAGTATGACACCATGTGGGTCCCAGGGATTGAACTCAGGTCATCAGGCTTGGCAGCAAGCACCTTTGCCCACTAAACTGTCTCTCCTGCCCTCATTAGCAATTGTTTTCAAGAGCAAATGCATCCATAGCCAGAGGACAGGAGCAGTAGATTCATTCATGAACAGAGAAATATAAAATGCAACTAAAAATGTGCATGAGCTGGCACTCCTGCTCTGAGGGCCTTTGGACAAGAGCAGGGTGATCAAACGCACGCTCTGCAGCATGCCAGCTGCCCGCCCTTGCTTCTGTCTCAGAGAAAGAAACACTGGCATGCGTTCCCATCCACCCTTTTTGTCTCTGTATGGTGTTGAGTACAGCATTTTCTATCCCAGCAAAACCTGGAAGCCCTCAGTGCCCATCAAACAGAATATGGTCCAGGAAAGCACATCGGACCCATATGCAAGACACTGCAATAGTTGAAGTGAGTGCATTGGCTACATAGCTATTATCAGGAAAAGATGGTCACACCCAGAAAAGAGAGAGAGAAGCAGAAGTGTGTGTAGGATAGCTTCAGTGGTGAACGACAACAAAACAGGCTGCTTTCTCCAAGCTCCCACGTTTATAACGGGCAGGAGGGCTAGAGAAAGATAATAAAGCAAGCTGGACGATGTGGTGCTCTTTCTTCTCCCACCCAGCGTCCTCCTCAAACACTGCATAAAATAGTCTGTGAGGCTTTCAAGCTACAGTCTTTTACACACGTGCTTGTATGTGTGTGTACACACTCCACATAAATGAAAATACCCAGAACTAAGAATCAAATAGGGATGTTTTTAAGATTTATTTTTATTTTTAATTATGTGTGCTTGCGTGTGTCTGTGTGGCTATGTGTATGTGAGTGCAGGTGCCTGTGAGGGCAGAAGATGGTGTATTACACCCCTAAGTTCCTGGTGTATGTGAGGCGCCGGATGTAGGTGCTGGGAACCAAACTCAGGTCTTCTGCAAGAGCAGTACATGCTCTTCTCCATTAAGCCAACTCTCCAGCCCTGAGAGGGATAACTTCTTTGTTTGTTTGCTTGTTTTCTCTCTCTGTAGACTGGGCTGGCCTGGAACTCACAGAGATCCTCCTGTTCCTGCCTTCCAAGTGCTGGGATTAATGGTGTGCGCCACCATGCCAGCCTTACTCTGTGTGTGTGTTTGTTTTTAACTAGGTCTGTAGGCTAGACTGGAATTCAGTGGCCTTGGAATGAGGAGGCCAGACATTAAATGCATAATTAATATGGAGAAGTTTTAAAATAAATGTTGTATTACATTTCTTTCCAAGAGTGAGATGGACAACACTGGGGGAGTGGCTCTCAGAGTCCTCAACGTCTGGGGACCAGGGTGTGCTTATTAACTTCAGACTTTGTTACTCGAGCATGCAACATATGAATTTAATCATGCCCTCTGAAAGCAGAGAATTAATTGTTGAAAGTTCAAGGGGCTGGGGAGATGGCTCAGCTATTAAGATCACTGGCTGCTCTTCTAGAGGACCCAAGTTCGATTCCCAGACGCCATCTTGTGGCTCATAATTGTCTGTAACTCCAGTCTCAGGGGATAGGACACCCTTTTCTGGCCTCCACACCCACTACACATATGTGATACACACACGCACCGGTAAAACATCTGTATCCATAAGATAAAAATAAAAGTTAAATAAAAAAAAAAAGTCAGGTGGTGGTAGCTCACACCTTTAGTCCCAGAGGCAGGCAGATCTCTATGAGTTCGAGGCCAGCCTGGTCTACAGAGTGAGTTTCAGGACAGCCAGGGCTACATAGTGAAACCCTGTCTCGAAAAACAAAACAAACAACAACAATAAAGTTTGAGCCATCTGGAAAGAAGAAGAAAGACAGAAATAAACGAACCTGATTGGCTAGAGAGATTACGGGAAATAAAGTAAAAGAACTTGAGCAAAGAACAAAGTCATAGCAAACAAGAAGCCCAAAGGAGACAGTAGCAGTGAAACTCGGCACTAAAATATCTATGAGTGGACGAGACCTCTCACTGGAAAGACAGAGATGCCCAGACTGGGGCAAGAAAGACTGAGAACCAAGATAACAAAACAAAAAAGTGTCAAGTTAGAGAAATTCAGTCCAAAAGCTGGGGTGTCGCTGTATTAGGATCTGGAAAACCAGACTTCGGAGGCAAAAGCAAGAACACAGATAGAATGGTGTTCAGTGATAATCACAGCTGACAAGACGTGAGAACCCCGAATTTGTGTGCACCCCCGACGAGCTCAAATACGTAAGGCCAACCTTCACTGGAACTGTAAGGAGAAATGGGGAAAAACAAAGCCACTGAGGGAGGTTTGTGAAGTTCCCTCTCCTTTGTGTGTCAAGCAGGCAGGATGTAAACCAGAGGGATAATGAAGAGCCAAGTAGCATCATTAGCAGGTGGGGAGTTACAGCTTCTAAGTGTTGCATGGATTTTTTTTTTTTTTTGAGACAGGGTTTCTCTGTGTAGTTTTGGTGCCTTTCCTGGATCTCACTCTGTAGACCAGGCTGGCCTCGAACTCACAGAGATCTGCCTGGTTCTGCCTCCCAAGTGCTGGGATTAAAGGTGTGTGCCACCACCGCCTGGCTATATTGCACAAAATTTAAAAGGTCTTTTAATAAAAAACCTAGAGCCAAATATTGGGGTAAATACTGAAAGACAAAAGGACAAGCCACTGCCACGTCTCAGCTCTGAAAAGTCCTCAGTCTGAAAAGGCTTCAGCAGAAAAGTCTTCAGTTCCTGTCTCCGCACACCTTATACACCTTTCTCCACCCAGCCATCACTTCCTCCCTAGTGCTGGGATTAATGGCATGTGTGCTTTCCAAATACTGGGATTAAAGGCATGAGATCTCAAGTGCTGGCATTAAAGGTGTGGCCACCACTGCCTGGCTCTGGTTCTCTCCTAGACTGAGTCAATCTCATTTAATCCAAGGTGGCTTTGAACTCACAGAAATCCAGAAGGATCTCTGCCTTCCCAGTACTGGGACTAAAGGTGTGTGTGCTACCACTGCCTGGCATCTATGTTTAATCTAGTGGCTTGTTCTGTTCTCTGATCTTCAGGCAAATTTTATTAGGGTACACAATATATCACTACATTTCCCCCTTTTTGTCTAAAATAATAAAAGAAGGTTATAACTAATATAAGAAAAACTATATACAATAAGTACAATAAGTATATACAATATATACAGTCAAGAATTACATTAACAATGTCCAGTCCATGAACATTTGACAAATTCAGAGAATATACTCCATTATTTATCCTATTTTGGTGATTCCAAAATGTTGTATCCAGTTCACTTTCTGTCCTAACTTGTATTACCAACCCAAAACTATCTTTTGATCTAAGAATGTTATTATCAAAGTTAGTGAATCATCAGCCTTTTACTAATGAGTGGTTATAAAAATCAACCATGAAGCAGGAAACCAGACCAGTTATGTGCTCCAGAAACAATACAGCAAAGCCAAATGTCAATCATCCGTAGACTGCCAAACACCCTAGTCATTTGTAAATAAAGCTAAAGTGAAAACGCCGTATCTCAAAAGCCTATGGGAAGCAATAGCAAGAGAAAGAAGTAAACAGAAAATCAAGCTAAGTATCCAATTCAATAAAAACAGAATAAACTTAAAAGGTAATATCAAAGAAACAATAGAAATCAATTCTATAAAAAACGAAGAGAGGCCGGGCGGTAGTGGCGCATGCCTTTAATCCCAGCACTTGGGAGACAGAGTCAGGTGGATCTCTGTGAGTTCGAGACCAGCCTGGTCTACAGAGTGAGTTCCAGAAAAGGCACAAAACTACACAGAGAAACTCTGTCTCGAAAAACCACAAAAACAAAAACAAAACAGAGAGAGGATAGATAGGTAAGCAAGTTGCTCTTTGCAAATGTCTTAGCTATTTTGTTGCTTTGAAGGGACACAATAATGAAGGCAACCTGTAAAGACAGCACTTAATTGGGGTCTTACTTACATGTCAGAGAGTTAGTCCATACTATCACCACCACCACCATCATCACCACCACCACCACCACCATCATCACCACCACCACCATCACCATCATCACCACCACAATCATTATCATCTCACCACTATCAACATTATCACCATCACCATCATCACCATTATCACCATCACCATTATCACCATCACCATCATCACCATCACCATCATCACCACCACAATCATCATCATCTCACCACTATCACCATTATCACTACCACCACCATCATCACCCTCACCATCACCATCATTATCACCACCACCACCATCATCACCTTCACCATCACCACCATCACCACCACCACCACCACCACCACCACCACCATCACTGTCATCATCAAAAATACAGTCATTTTTATAAAGATAGAAAACATTATCATCCCTAATAAATTGTGGAAGAAAGTATGTGATAAAAGTGAATGCTGACTTTTGAAAAACAATCAAGAGACTAGAATCAAGAGAATAGAGGGACCTATTTTACAGTCACATTTCTCAAGAAGTTACATTACACATGCTATTTACTGGATAAATCCTTCTACTAAGTAAAAAAATTAAAGATTGCTATAACCACTTATTTTTAATTATATTAGACAAAATTGCAATAAAAAGAAGAATCTATGAGCAGGAAGTGGAAGAATTACCTTATTACCCACCCCCAAATACTACTGTCTACATTTGAAGAAAGTTTTAAGGAGATCTAACAAACTATGAGATTAAAGGAATCTAACAAGCCTGGTCAATACAATCTCATATATAAGTTTCCATGTTCCTAGACACTAGCAACAAATGGACTATGTGATAGTTATAAAAACAACACAGTGACAGAATCTAGGATGTTACACCTTAGTAAAGGAAATGAAAGACCTAAGCAAAGCGGCAGACAGTCAAGCGTATGAACTCTTGAGGTCTAGGACTGAGCGTTTTCTTTAGGTAAGCATACAAAGTTAATGAACGACCATTTTAAAACACCAAGAGAATTTCCCTTGAACCTGATAGTCTTAGCTCAAGAAAATGCAACTATAGTGAAGAACATTTTAAATGTGTGTGCAAGCTTACAGATGAAGCGATGTCCTTCCAGATATGGAGACATCTGATGAGCCAGAGAGGTGAAATGGCTGTTTCAGAGCCAGGAGAGTAAGGACAGAAGAACAGACAAGAGAGGGGCAATGTTCCCACCCAGCAGTCACACATGAGGGCCGAGGGACGGACTACTGTGTCACATGCTGTAAAGGTGAGGATGGAGAGAGGGTGCTGGGTTGCTGCTGTCTCTAAGCCTTAATGGAGTAATGGATTTAGACAGTGATGACGCTTGGTGTTCCCAGACTGCATTGGTTGACAGGATACACTCACCAATGGGAACACACAGCTTCTGGGAGGATCATCCTGGCCCACATCAACCCCAAATCTCATCAAATTGACATGTTGAAGGACGCTAAGGGGAAGCAATTGGGGAACCTTGATATGTGTGTGTGTGGGTCTATGTAAGACAAGAAGTCCAATTCTATAATAGACACATTTCAAGGGGGGCGGAGGAGAGAGGTGCTTGTGTGTTGAAATAGACTCGGGTACCGCACAGTCGCTATTTGGATCCTAATGAAAACAAACTGCAAAAAGTAGTGCTGGTCCCAGGGCGCTTGCCCAGCACGCGTGAGGCCCTGGGTTCTATTCCCAGCATTGAAAACAATGCAAAAATAAAATTATGGTCATTTTTGAAAGAATTTCAAGTGTTATGTATTTATTTGTTTATTATCACGCAGGTGCGTGTGTGGGTTTGCACAGGACAGTGTGCTCATGGAAGTGAGGGGAACCTTGTGGAGTTGCTTCTCTCTACCTTTATGTGGGTTCTCGAGCCTGAACTCAGGTTGCCAGGGTTACATAACAATCACCTTCACCTGCTCAACCATCTCACCTGTGCAGAAATGTTTTTATTGATCAGAGGGCTTGTTGTTATTTTGAAGACTAATGATGTTCTTATGGTTTAAAAGAGTCCTGATCTTTTCAAGACTCATGCCAAAATATTTATGGGTGGAAATTAGATGATGTCAAGATTCATGAAGACTTGATACTATCATCTGTCAATCAAAATATGTAAAGATATCATTCTACTTAGGGAGTGTTTGGAGGTAGAAATGAATCAAGATTGTTCATAATTGGATAATTGCCGAAGCTGAGCCGTGACTGTGAGAGGCTGGCGAGTCCCACAGTCTGCCCCTTTGTATGTTTGACATTTTCTCAAATAAAAAGTTGAAAGGGGAGTAAACAATGGTGGAACTATCTGGTACTCATGTGAGGAAAATATAAAATTAGATCTCTGTTGTGATGTCCAAAAAGATGGGTGTGGATAAAGGCAGATTGAAGACAGAGCATAAATGGCAAAATCTTGAAACTTTTGGAAATAAACCAGGCACTTGTGTTTATGAGATTGGAGTGGGAGGTCGGCTAAGCAAGACAGTCGAAGTGCTCACCATAAAGCAAATGCCGATACTTTACATAAAAATCAAATATTTACACACAATTAACTGTGCCTTTAAAAGAGGTGAAAGACAAACTGTGGTTCAGAGAAACTCACTTGCACTAAAAATATTAATGTCCACAATATATAATGATCTTTTACAAATCAATAAGAAGGAACATGGAAAAATGGGAGAGGCTCTAGACAGGGAATTAAGAAACACTTGAGTAGTGAATAAATATTGAGAAATTGGTCATCAGCAGTGTTTTTTTGATGACATGACCACGTTATGTAGCAGGTATACATCATCTAACTGTCCATGGCCATACGTCTACCCCAGATGAATTCTCTTCTCTGTGCTCAAGACAACATAAGAAGGAATTGTTATCATGAGTCGGATGTAATAGTGTAAATGTGATTAGTACAGAGGGGAAGTAGGAAAACACACAACTTAAAGTCTCAGCATCAGGTGACCCTGTGAGTGGAATCTATGTGCAGCTTCATAGACGTGCTTAGAATCAGGTTTTCTGAAGGACCACACTGTGCTCATTCACAAAAGTGCTTGCTGTGAGGATCTGAGTTTGATCCTCAGAGTTGGCATGTACAAGCTTGGTGTTGTGGCACACACTTGTAGCCCCAGTTCTAGGGAGGTAAAGACAGGTGGATCCCTAGGCTTCCCTGGCCAGCCTGCTTAGCTGACTTGGCAGTTCCGGGTCAGTGAGAGACCCTACCTCAGAAAGCACAGTGGGGCTGAGGACGGTTCGGTGGGGGAGTGCCTGCCGCACAGGATTCAGATGCCCAGAACCCATGCAGGTGCCAGGTGGGTGTGGCAGCCCAGAAAGTGGAGAGTGGACACCCCGACCAAGCTGCCTCGCCAGACTAGCAGATGCGGCAGCAAGCTCTGAGTTCACTTGAGAGACCTGGCTTAGTGAACAAGGCAGAAAGCAATGGAGGAAGACCCCTGGCTTCAGTCTCCAGCCTCTGAACGCACGCACACACAGACGGATAAGCACCAGCACACATATCCACACACACAAACACACACACACATGAAAAAGCCACAGGTGGGCAGCTGAAGAACACACCCAAGGCTGACCTCTGGACCCCATGTGCATGCACACACAGACCCACACACACGTGCCCCCATGTGCATACTGAAGGCTTGTGTACATTGCCCAAACTGTGCTTTGCTGTAAGCCTCAAGGCAGATGACCTTCAGGGTGTGGTGCCCTCAGAGGAGCGAGGTAGCAAACGGATGGGAGGGGAATTGATCCTGGCACAATGTGGTAGTTGCTAGTCTAGTGAAACTATTAAGTATTACACCATTTTCTATGGTTTTTCATACATTTGAAATATTTCATAATTAGAATTCTATCTTTTTTAAAGAAAATGCATTAGTTTAATATCCTCGAAACATTACCTTGTCACACATTAACTAACCACTGCATGGTTTTTCTATCTGGGAAACCCTGGATAATTAACTGAAAAATTCTTAGAACTAATAAGAAACAGTGAATGTCCCCTGAGGTAGGACTACAGAGGAACTCTCACTTCCTACTCTTTGGAGTTGTTTGTATTTTCAAAATGATGAACACCTATTCCTGTTATACTCAGGAAGCAACAATGATAGTTCCATTCTAAAAATTAAATCAAATAGAAGAGTGAATAAAACACCCAATAAAGTTTAGTATGGAGACAGAAATAAATTAATAAAATTAATGAGAACTGATGATGCTGGAATAAAGCCACAATTCAGCCCAAATTAATAATCATGAGTGGACAGAATTACATACGAGTGGAGCCTCATAGCTGGACACAAAGAAGACTTGAATAAGTGAAGAATGACCAAGCAAGGTCCTGGGGGTGGACTGCATCTTCTGGGGCTGTTCATGCTCCTCAGAGGGAGTGGTCAAAATCCCAAATAAGGAGCCAGGGAATGGCTCAGCAGGTAACGGTACTGCCACCACCAAACCTAGTGATCTGAGTTAGATTACCAGAGTAAACACACACACACACACTCACACACACACACACACACACTCACACACACACACACACACACACTCACACACACACTCACTCATACACACACACACATGCACTCATACACATACATGCACTCTCACACACATACATGCACTCTCACACACACGTGCATGCACACACACAAATAATAATGATGATAATTAATAATTTAAACCCCAGATAACATACGAAGGATTGGGTTGGAGGAGAATCACTTCACAGGAGGTTTCTAAAGTTCACCTGGAAGAAATAAAAATGATTAAAACAATAGAGAATTTACCCAGAAGGGTGATTAATAACAGACTTGTCCTACATGGATAGGATTTTTGAAGTTCATTATATTTTGTATTATATTATAAAACCAAAGCACATTAATTATACAAAATACAAAGAACAAATTGTGGAGAGTATAAAACTTGTACAATTTCACCCACCAGAAACTGTCACTGTTAATGTTTTGGAGTTTAACCAGATTTCTGATAACCCTGTAGGGGTGTGTGTGTGTGTGTGTGTGTGTGTGTGTGTGTGTGTGTGCCCACAGTGCACATATAACAAGAATGAATTCATCCTGATCATTCTCTCTCTATCTCTCTCTCTTCATGTGTGTGTAGCATGTGTGAACATGTGTCGGGGACTAGGGGTCAATGTTGGGTATTGTCCTCAATCTCTCTCCTTGTTATTTTTTGAGACAGGGTTTCTCTCTAAATCTGGAACTTATTGATTTGGATGGGCTGGCAAGCCAATGAGCTCCAAGGACCCTCTTGCCTCCTCTCCCAACACCAGCCTTGGGACACAGACTTGTGCCTGGCTTGTTTTCTGTGGGTCCTGAGATTTGAGGCTCAGGATTGCACAGTGGATACTTCACCCACTGGTCATCTCCCCAGACCTATTCCATCTTTATAAAGAAACCCTTGGTGGTCCTGCTGCAGCTGGAGTCTGTGCTGATGTCCATGGCCTGTGTTACTACAGGGGTCATAGGAACCATGTGTGATAAAATCTGAGGGCCATGCTGAGCCGGCCCTTCCCTCCACTGGCCCTGGGATAGCTGGCCTCACCCCTCACTGGAAATGCAGCAGGAGAGCTGTTTCTGCCACTCACAGGAGAGATGACTTCAACTCAAACCATCGGCCCTGATGGCTTGGACCTAGGAGAGCTGGCTCCACACCTTACCTGAGGGGGGCAGTCCCAGCAGCCCAGACTGACCAGCTCAGCTGCCACTCAGACCCACATCCTGGGCCTTGGGTTGGCCCACCCTAACATCCACCCCATCTATAACCTGCTGGAGCATGTGAAGGGACTGTCTTGTGGAACATTAGCCACAAGATCTCCAGGACTCAGGGCAGCAGGAGGATGTCCAAGAGGAGTTTTGATGAGGGTTCAGTGATGATGGTGTGCCAGAGGCCTAGAATCAGACAAACGACTCATTGCAAGGGACATTTGCCGGTGGGCTTGATTGGACGGAAGGGGACAGCGTGTGACACAGAGCTGCTCCCAGGGCCACTAGGATGAATGAAGGGGTGTCAGAGAGACAGGAAAGACAGAGTAGCAAGGAGGAATTTTTTGTTGTGTTGTGTTTTGTTTTTGTTTTTATTAATCAAAAAAAAATTTGAGGGGGTCCTCTTTTGGGAGGGACACTGTAGTAGTGAAGGATGGACATAGAGGGGCAGGGAGGTGAGCAAGATTGGGGTGTGTGATGTGAAATCCCCAAAGAACCAATAAAGAATATGTTATATATAAAAAAGAAACCCTTTATACTTTGTGGGGTTTAATGAAGACATTTTCATATCCTAGATATTTTCTGACAGAAATTCTAGTTCCAAGTCACATGGATTCTGGTACATCCTTAAATATTCTGAAATCAAATGCAACTCTGTTGCATGGGTGGATTTTTCTAGAAAGGACCCAGAATTTTTTCTTTTTAAATTTATATGTGTGTATCTATGTAGAGTTACATGCATGTGAGTGCAGGTGCCATCAGTGACCAAAAGAGGGCGCTGGATCTCCTGGAGCTGGAGTTACAGGCAATTGAGAGGCACCTGATGTAGGTACTGGAAACTGGTGGTGTAGAGGACAGCAAATGCTCTTCGCACCATCTGTCCAGCCCATAGACCCCAGAGTGGCCCATCCCAAAGTAAGATAAGAACCACTATTGGAAAGAATTACAGTTTCACAAAGACTTCATTGAATCTAACTCACACACCACACGACTCACCCAGTTCAAATGTATAATCAATCTGCCCCTTAGCACAGAAGGCCGTTCGCAGTCTCATTAAGAGTATTCTCAAGGGCCGGGGAAATGGATCAATTGCTGCATCAGCTTTAGGATCTCTCTCTCTCTCTCTGTGCATGTGTTCACATGTGTGGGTACAGGCACATGCGGAGGTCAGGGGGCAACCTTGGATACCCATCCTCTCCTTCCACTGTGTTTGAAACAGGCTCTCTTGCTTTGTTACTATGCACTCTAGGCTAGTCTGCCTGCAATCTTCCAGGGATTCTCCTGTTCCTGCCTCCTGTGTGACTACATGGGAGTGGAGTCACAGACACTCGATACCTCATGTGGCCTTTACACGAGTTGTGGGGATTTGAACTCGGGCCTTTATGCTTGTGCGGCACATGCTCTACCCACTGGGCCATCATCTCTCAGCTCTGCTTTAGGGTTTAGACAGAGCTGTTACATGCTGCCCCCTGCTGGTTGTTGTTATTATTCTTTTCCTTCTTCAAGGCCGCTTTGGCTACCAGAGCCAGTCTCTGTAACATGAGTTACACAGCCGCTTTCCCGATTTCGTGGTTTCTTAGGATATGGTTTGTTGTTTTTAGTGTAATTGTGGAGACGACTCAGTGGGCGAAGTCCACAAACGCGCAGATCTGAGTTTTACCCCCTCCCCCGTATAAAGCCAGCTGTGGTGTGTGTGCTGAGAATCCCAGCCCTGGTGGTGGACACCGGGAGATCTCTGGGGCTTGCTGGCCAGACAGTCTTGTTTAACTGGGGTCCAGGCCAGTGAGCAACGACTTGCTCAAAACACAGGCTGAGAGGTTGGAGCAAATGGCTCCGTGGTTAAGAGCACTGGCTGCTCTTCCAGGGGACCCAGGTTCAATTCCCAGCACCCACATGGCAGCTCACTACTGCTTGTGACTGTGATGTCAGGGGACCCAACACCTTCTTCTCACCTCCAAAGGTTCTGCATGCACATACTACACAGAAATACATGCAAGCAAAATTAATAAATTAAAAAAGACACAAGGTGAATGGCATCTGAAGAATTACATCAAAGCTGACCTCTGGCTTCCATAGTCATCCGTACACATGCACATATAGACATATGCACACATGCACACATGCACCCCCCCACATATATATATATATATATACACACACACACATACATACATACATGTAAACACACACAAAAATACACACATATGCACACGAATGTGCGCACATAGGCTTTTGCTGTCCCAAGATTGTGAAAACATTGACCTGTAGTTATAGCTTCATTTCCATGATCCCTACATGGGATTTGTGTTGATGTAACATGTAGGGTAGGTGGGATCCACCCCCTCCATGTTGTCCCAGTAATCCACAGCCCAATGATTGCACACCGCCTCTGTCACACCAGACTGCTCTGACCCTTCTGCGCATACACACATACTTCTGCACCGTTCTCTTAGAACCACATCATGTGTCTTGCTATCTGGTGAAATATTCTCTCAGATTAGATTCCTCAGTATTCAAAAGCGTTAGGCTGATGAGAGGCTCAGCAGGTGAGAGGCTTCCTGTGCAAGCCTGGTGACCCGAGTTTGAACCCCAGAACACATGTAAAGGTGGAAGGAGAGAACCGACTCCTGCAAGCTGTGCTCCGACTCACACACACTCTGCACACACACATACACACACTGCACACACTGTACACACTGCACATACATTGCAATACACTGCACGCACTGCATGTACACACTACACACACTCTGCACACACACTGCACATGCACACACTGCACACACACTGCGCACACTGCACACACACTGCACACACTGCATGCACACAGTGCACACACACTGCAATACACTGCACACTCTGTGCACACACTGCACACACACTGCACACACACTGCACATGCACACACTGCACACACACTGCGCACACTGCACACACACTGCACACACTGCATGCACACAGTGCACACACACTGCAATACACTGCACACTCTGTGCACACACTGCACACACACACTGCACACACACTGCACACACACACTGCACACACACTGCAATACACTGCACACACTGCACACACATTCTGCACACACACACTGCACACACACTCTGCACACACACACACACACACACACACTAAATACATAGATGTTAACTGTGTACTGGCTTCCTAGTTCAGTTTGTCCATTTTATTAAATGGAATCTTGGACTCTGATGATTTTTATTTAACAATACTGTGGCGATTTTGGTGAGATCTCATTACAGTGTAAATTAATTTAAGAATTTATGCATATGTATAGTGAGTCTCTCTACCCAAGATTACAAAGTAACTTTTGACTGTCATCTTCTATGCTCAGCTATTATTACACAGTTATTCTTACCATAAAATACTCGGTATTTGTGTGTGTGTGTGCATGTGTGTGTGTGTGCATGTGTGTGTGTAGCTGATTCATTTAATTTAGTAGTTTATCATGCTCTTGGACAATTTTATAGTTTATAATAGTTTTTCAGTTGGGCCCTTCTGTATCACAGCTAGACAGTTGTATCGTCTGCAGATAAAGATAATTTAACACCCCCACCTTTTTATTTTTATTCCTGTAATGTCTTTCTTTAATTACACTGGTGATTTCTTCAAGAACAATGCTAAATAATAGTCCAATGGACTGATATTGGACCTTTTTGTTTTATTCTGACTTTAATGGAAATGCTTTTAGTGTTTTTCCCATTAAGCACTAAGCATAAATTATTTTTTACTAATAAAAATATCAACTAAACATCAACCAGCTTGTAGAAAGAGACAAATCTATTTCATATGCTAAAGAAATAACTATCCCTTCCTGTTTTATTAAATGCTTTAAAAATTAAGACTAGTTATTGAATTGTGTCAAATGCTTTCTCAGGGTTTGTGGAAATGTCCTCGGATCATTCTCTTTAGACCTATTAATGTGATGAATTATATTAATAGATATTTCCCCAGCTTTTTATCGTGAAAATTTTCAGATAAGCATCAATGGTGAAGGAAGGCAGATTGAGCAAGGGTCTACCTCCTGGCTGTGTCCTACCGGACACAGGGCTGTGTTGGTTAACACTGTGATTCATCCTTGAGTCTCAAAATTCATGTGAATAACCTGATCGTGATATGATATGTGATATGCATGACACTCTCCCCACACAGTGGCTTTTCCTTATTTGGACTGTAAAGGCTGCACTATTGTATATGTGTCTGCTTGTCTGTCTGTATACCGACTGCATGCAGTACCCTGAGGCCGGTAGAGATGGCAGTGGATCCCCTAGAATTATAAGTGGGTTGTGAGCCCCCATGTGGGTGATGGAAAGAGCCTTGGTCCTCTGCCAGAGTGGGAAGCACTGTTAGCCACACAGCCAGCTCTCCAGGCCCTTGCTTGCTGTTTAAATTTGGGCATCTATTATATTCGTGAATATATGTGGTATGAATTTGTATGTGCAATCAGTCTTGGTCAAGACACAGGATCAAATAGCTTTGTGTAAGTAAACTAATCTGAACTGTTATTTAAATGTGGACACTGGTACAATTTATGTAGTGCTGGGATTATTCGTCCCTTAGAAATGGGTAGAATTCCCCTGGAAGACTGTCTAGAATGAGTTATGTTTTGAGACTGTGGTGAAATCTGCATCACACTGTTTTCTCTGTGGTAACATGTCTGTTTATCATTTCTTTCTCTTCTGAACTCAGTTTTGATAATTTTCTCTTGTAATTAAAGTCTCAATTTCTTCTAGTTTTTTACTTTGAAGTTAAGCCAAGCTTCACTTGCAATTGTTATAATTGTTCCTCTACTAATGTTATTTTCTAATTGGCATTTTCATTTAGTGAATTTTCCCTCTATTTTGGGGAAGAAATCACCAAACCTTTGATATTTTCCCTTCAAATGAAATTAAAAACCAGGGAGAGCTGCCCTGATCATTTTGAAAAGGTTAATCTAATCTTGATTTCAAAGTCAGATAGGAGCTATGCAAAATAGGAAAATTGTAGACCAACTTTACTTATAGATGTAGAATCAAAAATCTTAAACAAAATTTTTGCTAAAAAAATCTGGTAATGTACTAATATATTTTACAAAGTAATGCAAGGATAGTTCAACATCAGAAAGACTCCACTTATATCAGCACATTAACAGAGCAGGGGAAAGAAGTACCTGATAGCCTCGGTAATCAGAAGTTGAAGAAAAAACATTTGACAATGTTCCGTACCTCTTTTTTTTGGGGGGCGGTTGGTTTGGTTTTTTTGAGACAAGGTTTCTCTGTTTAGCTCTGGCTGTCCTGGAACTTACTTTGTAGACCAGGTTGGCCTTGAACTCAGAGATCCACCTTCCGAGTGCTGGAATTAAAGGTATGTGCCATCACCACCTGGCCAGTTCAGTACCTATTTATGATTAAAAAAAAAAAAATCAGAACTGACAAGGTGGCTGAGTGAGTAAATGGCCTGCTGTCAAGCCCAAGCTTTTGAGTTTAGTTCCTGGGACCCTCATGGTGGAAGGAGAGAACTGACTCCCAAAGATTATCTGACCTAAATACACACACACACACACACACACACACACACACACACACACACACACACACACTAAATAAATGCAAAAAATTAAAACTAAAAGGTTGGAGTAGAAAAACATACTTAATTTGACAAAGTTTATACATATATACAAGTGATACATATAACAGATACACTTGAGATAGTTTTAAGACCTCAGCATCCCTTAATAATAATTGATTGATACATGCGGTAGTTTGAATGTCATTGGCCCCATAATCTCATAGGGAGTGGCACTATTGGGCCATGTGGCTTTGTTGGAGTGGGTTTGGCCTTGTTGGAGGAAGTGTGTCACTGTCGGGGCAGGCTTTGAGGTTTCCTATGATCAGGATACTGCCCAGTGCTTCAGTTGACTTCCTGTTGCCTGCAAGATGTAGGACTCTCAACTACTTCTCCAGTACCACGTCAGCCTGCACACCATCATGCTCCCAGACTGAATCTCTGAAACTGTAAGCAAGCCGGTAAGCAGCGCCCTCCATGGCCTCTGCATCAGCTCCTGACTCCAGATTCCTGCTGTGTTTGAGTTCCTGTCCTGACTTCCTTCGGTGATGAACAGCAATGTGGAAGTGTAAGCCAAATCAACCCTTTCCTCCCCAACTTGCTTTTTGGTCATGGTATTTTGTCTCAACAGTAGAAATCCTAACTAAGACAATAGGGCATTAGAGAGATCACTAATACTGTGAGGAATGTAGGAAGAGTATAAGGTCTGGAAGGGATGGCCTAAAACTATACATATGATTTTAATCTCTATGGGTGTGGGTGAGATATGGATGAGCTGCTAAAGTAGGTGTGAGGATACGGTGAGGTCTCCAGATACAAGATCACCTTACAAAGTCAACAGCATTTTCTATAGCAGCAACCAAAAAGGAAGTCTAAAAAATGATTGATATAATATGCAATGTAAAGAAATCATGATAAGAGAAATAATAAGTAAATGTAATGAAAAATAAACACCACCATGCTAGCAAAAAAGTCACCAAGTATTTGAGAATTAAGCTAAGGACATATAAGATCTCTAGGACCTGACCTTTCAAGTGAATAAATTGACAGCCCTGGTTAAGTAGGTGATGGTCATGACCAGGTCAGTCTCCCAAGACTCGTTCATAAATTTAGTGAATCAATCTCATAGTGACAGCTGTGAAAGCATGTACATGTGTACACAGATTTAAACACACGCGTATGTAACTTATTGGATCTACTCCAAAAGTAAAATAAAGTCCATGAAAAAGTAAGTTTAAAAGACGAGGGAGGGAACATGGAGCTACAGTAATGAAAACTGTGGATCGATAGGGGGAACCCAGCCAGCAAAATGTCGACTTCACAAATCCAACCCCCAGAACTCACATGAGGGTAATAGCACAGGCCTATAATCCCAGGGCGGGGGGGGGGGGGGGGGCGGGGCGGGGACCCCTAGGCTTGCTGGCTGGCCAGAGAGTCTAATCTGTGAAACCTAGGCCAAGAGACACCGTGTCTCGAGGAGTGGATGGCATTCCTGGGGGTGATAGTTGAGGCCGTCCTCTGGCTACCCCCTCTCTCCCCTTCATCAAAACAAACAAACAACATTGGTACATGAGTAAGCAAATCCAGCAAATGAAACTAAACAGCCAGTTGGAGATACGTCCATGAACACACAGTGTGGAATATGGATAAAGGAAATCCATAGGAGAGGACAGGTTCTTTTTCACAGAGTTTAATCTACTGAGAAAATTATAACCAGATCATCGTTTAGCCTTGTGGGTAATGAAACCCTTGACCAGATTAAAGACTTAAATGTAAATGTTAAAAATCCTGAGGTTAGTAGGAAAAAGAAGGGCTACATTTTCAGACTGAGGGAAAAGAAATTGCTTATTTCCCCAAACTTTAAAAGCACACACCGTGATCCTGAATTTGATTACATCAAAATGAAGAAATCCTGCTTAACAAAGAAATAACACAGGCCAATTAAGAGTCAGACGATAGGAACAGGATTTTTTTCAAAGTCTAAAACTGACAAGGGATTCACACCTAGAACACAAAAGGAACTCTGCAAAGGGACGCGGAGAGGACATCAGGGTCCAGCAGAAAAATGGGCAAGCGACGTGACAGGCAATTTACAGAAAAGGAAACCCCAAAAGCTAATGAGCACTCAAAGCGATGCTCAAACTCATTAACAGTCCAAGAAATGCAAATTAAAACCAGACATCACTTTGCACCTTCAGACTGGCAAAAAAAAAAAAAAAAAAAAAAAAAAAAAAACCTCCACAACCGGGAAATACCAATTAATGCAAAATCGAGGAAACTAGGATTCCTCACATGGGCTGATGGGAGCGTAAATTGGTAAGGACATTTTTGTGTGTATGGTCCCACACTACTTATGCAAATTATGCACATAGGGACCCAGAGGACCCAAAGGTAAATCTACAAGGACGGTGTTGGTTTGTTGGAGGGCAGATGGCTGCAACCTGGAGTGATCCCACTATCATGAAGTTCCTGTGACCACAGAACCACACAGATAGATCTTGCCAGCAGAAAGACAACTGAAGTTAAGAAAATGTCAGTGTGGCAGTATGCTGTTAAGATGAATTATAAGCACACATGCACATCCTTGGCTATGTGTGTGCCTGTGTCTTCACTGATCCCTAATGAACTGGCAGGATCCAGGTTATTCAAACCAGCATGATGTCATCAACTGGTGTGGGGGTGGGGTGTTCTGTGCAGTGTGGAGTTATTCTAGACCTCTTTGGGCTATTTCATGGACCAGCGTGGAAGAATTAGTACGTCCAAGGGCGAAATCTCAGATGACTGTTTTCTCTTTCGGGTCCCCTTCTGCTCTACTGTGATGGAACAGAATGTGTGACTGAGGACATAGTTGCAGAGTGCTTGCCAAGCATGAAGGCCTGGGTTTGATCCTCAGCACCACATGAACTGGGTGAGGTGACACACAATGCCTATAAGGAGGTAGAAGCAGGAGGACCAGGAGATCGATGTCATCTTCAGCAAGTTCAAGGCCAGCTGGGATGCTCGCCACCCTCTCTCTCAAACAAACAAACAAAACAAAAAGAATCCATTCACTGAGTTCATGGCAATGTACCCTGTACTCAAGGCTTGTCTACTGTAGCAAAGGTGGCATGTCACACATGGAAGCAGGAACCAGGCCACTGTGACTGTGGATGAGCATCCTGTGGAGACAAAGAGGTCCCCAGAGAGTATCAGAGTAAGTTCTGTCCTACCCCTGGTGGGAAGGAAGGGAATCTCCTGAACCACAGATCCTAGGGCCACGTGTGAGCTGGAGAGTGCATCTGATGGCTTCTCTGATCTCCACAAAGGGCATCTCTGTTAGTCCTTACTAGAATTGAGCATTAGTGGGAGGTTTTTCCAAATAACTATCTCTTGGAGATGCTGTTTTTGAAGGCAAGCCAGTATCACACCTGTGGACATGTGCTATCACTTGACTAATCCCCTGATGCAGCTGGCACTCAGCCCCCATTTGTGGGGTGCCCATCACTTCCAGCGACCCCTTCTCCATGAGAGCCCGGAAGGCCAGGGTTTCTCTACCCTCAGATGAGGATTCTAAGAACTCTTGGGAACAGCAGTTTCTATGCCAACCACTTCACCTCACTCACTAGATAAGCCATTTTGCAGGAGACTAACTGTCCTTTAATGTCCCTTCACAAGCACACACACACACCCACACACACACACACACACACACACACACACACAGAGAGAGAGAGAGACAGACAGAGAGAGGAGAAGGAAGAGGAGGAGGAGAAAGAGGAGGAGGAGGAGGAGGAGAAGAATCTAACTCTTAAAAACCAAAAGGTGGGCTGTAGAGATGACTCAGTGGTTAAGAGCACTGGCTGCTCTTGCAGAGGACCTGGGTTCAATTCCCAGCACCCACATGGCAGCTCATACCTGTATGTAACCAGTTCCAAAGCTTGACATCCTCACACAGACATACACGCAGGCAAAACATTAATGAACATAAAATAAAAAACCAAAATGCTTACCCTCAGACACACGTGAAAGCCACAGACCCATACAAGCCCCATGGCACATCCAAATATCCATGCAGACCTCTTGCTCACAGGACTGCCTGCAGGTGCACACAATAACCTGCAGGCGGCACACACACCCGCTGTCTCCCACCCTTGACCTAACCCTCCCATCACCCTTTCCACGTTCTGGGACAATGACTCCCTCCTTCCCGATTCCCAGTCTTGGTGTTATCCTGGACCCCTCCCTCACATTCTAATCTATCAGGAAAACCTGCTTCAAAGAGCTGTAGTCTCAGGGCATGGTGGCACACACCTTTAATTACAGCACTCTGAAGGCAGAGGCAGGCGGATCTCTAAGTTCGAGACCCAGAGAAACCTTGTCTTGACCCCTCCCAAGCCCCCTCAAACCCAACAGCTGTGGTCATCCTCTCCTCACCCTTTCCACACAGTCGTGAATGACAAGATTATTTCAGGAATCTTATTTTTTGTTTTGCTTTTTGGAGACAGAGGCTCATGTAATCCGGAATATACCTGGCCTTGAACTCAAGCCAGGATTACAGACATGTGCCCCCACATCCAGTTCTAATTTCTCCCCATACTCTCTCCACCTTCATGGTCTGTTCTCAGGGCACAGGTTGGGTGGGGTCTGCAGGGGGGCCTCCCTTGCCTCTTTCCGGCTGCTGGTGTCCTGTGGTTTGTAGATCTGTCACTGATCTCTGTCATTATCTTCATGTGGCCTTTTCCTCTGTGTCTCTCTGGCTATTTCCATATAGGGACACCAGTCACAGTCAAGTGAGGGCCACCAGACTCTGTTAACCAGTTACATATGTAATGACCCTATTCCCAAATACGATGTTGGACCTTAACATAATGGGGCGGGGGGAGGCTGGAAGAGTCCATAACAGTCTCTGTGGCGTTAGTGCGGTCTCCAAGGTCGGTCGCTTTTCTCCTTGCTGTGATGGAATACCGGGCAAAGGCACCTTAGGGATGGAGGAGCGTCCACTTTGGCTCCTGGCTTCAGGGTGCAGTCTGCCATGGTGGAGAGACCGTGGTGGCAGGGATGTGAGGTCATATTTCATGTTCAGTCAGAAGGCAGAGATGGGTGCTGAGGTGCAGCTGGCTTTTCTATTCCATAGGGACCTTGCCCACGGGGTGGCACCGCCCCTTTTCAGGATGAGTCTTCCCCCTTTGGTCAAACCTCTCTAGAGCACCCTCACAGAGGCACCCAGAGGTGTGTCCCCTAGGCGATTCAAGATTCAGTCAGATTGGCAATGAAGGTGGACAGTCAGTCATCTCAGGACGGCTGAAGTGACAGTTATCTCAAAGGCCAGCACTGGCTGACACACAGACAACTGGGACCCAGCCCAGCCCCCAACCCAGCCCCCAACCCAGCACCCAGCCTGGCCCCCAGCCTGGCCCCCAGCCCCCAGCCCCCAACCCAGCCCTCAGTCTCCAGCCCCCAGCCCCCAGTCCTCAGCCTCCAGCCCCCAGCCTCCAGTCCTCAGCCTCCAGCCCCCAGCCTCCAACCCAGCCCTCAGCCCCAGCCCAGCCCCAGCCCAGCCCCCAGCCCCCAGCCCCAGCCCCAGGCCCCAGCCCCAGGCCCCAGCCCCCAGCCCTCAGCCTCCAGCCCCCAGCCCCAGCCCCCAGTCCTCAGCCCCCAGCCCCCAGCCCCAGCCCAGCCCCAGCCCCCAGCCTCAGCCTCCAGCCCCAGCCCAGCCCCCAGCCCCCAGCCCCCTGCCCCCAGCCCCCAACCTCCAGCCCTCAGCCCCCAGCCCCCAGCCCCAGCCCAGCCGCAGCCCCCAGCCTCAGCCTCCAGCCTCCTCGTCAGAGTTGGTTTTGCTTTTGCTGTAGTAGACACCTCCGCACCACATAGTAGTTACACTTTCCCTTAAGTCTGTCATTGCTTGTCTGTCTGTCTGTCTGTCTGTCTTTTGGAATGCAAGTCCCATGAGGAACTGGTTTTGGCTTTGTTCTCTGACTGATTGGCATGCTCCATGAGGTTCTGAGTGGAAGAATGAAGGAATGCCTTAGAAACACAAATGTGCAAGTGTTCATGTTCACACCACTGCACGCATGTGTACAAGCCACATGGCTACATACAAGTTTGTGCTACATGGAAGTACACATGCAAATGAACATTCACACATGCATGAGCACAAAGACACACATGCACAGATGTACACGTGCACACACAGGCACATGTGTGCATGCATATGCATCTACATGCACGGATTTTTCAGTCCCTGTTAGTTATCTTGAGTTGTTGCTTAGAAAGTCACTCTGGTCTTGGTGATATGAAACAAGGCCACCCTGCATGCTCACGAGCCCCGTGGGCTCAGAATGCGTCAGGGCCTCAGCTGAGAGCATCATGTTAAAGGCTCTTCCCTTGCCTATCTAGCAGCTAAACAGGGCTGGCTTGAAGAAGGGATGCTCATCAGGTCCTCCCTCCCTCCCTCCCTCCCTCCCTCCCTCCCTCCCTCCCTCCCTCCCTCCCTCCCTCCCTCCTTTCCTCTTTTCTTAGGTATTGGAATGCTGTCTCTAGGACCTCTCTCATATGGTGGTCTCTGAGCTTACTCTAAGAATGGCTGCTGCATGAATAAGTCGGGAACCGCATGGCCTCTGTGAGTTACCTGAAATACCACGATGACATTTTGGTCACACTCACAAGTGAGCCTCAGCCCACCTGCACTCAAGGAGAAGAGGACATAGATTTTATCTCTTGATCAGGGGACTGTGGAAGCATTTGCAACCATAATTTAAAACAACCACATGTGCACACCCAGGAATGCTCCCCTCCCCACTGATAGACACACTGAGCACACTGAATGCATATATGTAAACATACACCTCTATTCTGAGAGCAGACATACACAAACACATATGTACATGAATCCTATGTAGAACAATCATATGAGCATGCCCAGACACACACACACACACACACACACACACACACACACACACACACACACACACACACACACACACGCAGAGCTGCTGCAGACCATACCCTAGAGGATACACAGATGGTGCCCAAGCCACACATGTTTTCCTTCCCACCCCGGGGTTCCTCCCTGGCTGAGCTGGCCAGGAGGACAGGTGGAGCAGTAGCTAGTGTCTGTTGTACCTCCTCTCCAACCCCTCTCCCTGGCTGGCAGCAGGGGCCTGGCAAGAAAGAAAACAAATAACCTTGCGGAGTTTAAATAAGCAAAGTTTTGTGCAAAGCAGAGGTTAATGTACTTTATTGTTCAATGTCATGTTCCTAGTGGATTGGTGGAGGGAAAAATGTGATTAATTGCCCCGAAGCCCACGGATCTACAATTATTTGGTTGTTGTGAACAAATAAAGGACTTCAGTATCCATCATATTCAAATGAGGCGGCAGAATAAATGATGGCGGGCCGGGGAGGAACAAAACCGAGGCGTGTTCCTCCAGGATGGAAGGGACTGGCTCCTTGTCAACCAGACGCTGGATGGTGGCGGGAGCCGAACCCGAACCCGTCAGTCTCTGTACCGCCAGCGAGGGCCAGGCTGACCCCGCAGGGGCCGCCGTTAATTCATGTCACCCTTGGCACCTCCAGCCTGCGTGGGAGGAAGAGCAGGCGCCAATTCCCTAATAAAGACTTGTTTTGCAACGAGGCCGGATTGGGGCGGGGGCACAGATCTTCATTAGCGCCCCTTTCCTGGGCCACGCTCGTTACAGAGCACAGGTACTGGCTAAATGTGTCCGATCATTCATCATGATTTTGCCCTCCACTTTGTCACAGCGTGGGGATTTAAGGAAGATAGATGGTACGAGATGTTGTCTCCTCCGCAGACGCTTTCTGCTCTGGTAAGTGTGTCCGAGGCAGAATTATTTCGCCACTTTATTATTTCCTAGTGAGTGTTTGTCAGAGCGTCGCCTCTTGGAAGGAGCGAGTTG
Source organism: Peromyscus maniculatus bairdii (assembly GCF_049852395.1). NCBI lineage: Eukaryota > Metazoa > Chordata > Mammalia > Rodentia > Cricetidae > Peromyscus > Peromyscus maniculatus. The sequence continues at coordinate 6,145,954 of NC_134855.1, read as the reverse complement.
TTTCCTGTCACTCAGGGATGTCGCAGGAGCTGTGATGCTTGGCTGGGTTCACCAGCCAGCTGGAACCCGGGCTGGGTCCCCAGGCAGGGCTGTGGGGGGTCCTAGGAGGCCGGGCTACAGGGTGAATGTCAAATACAACAGAACTGCCAGCGGCGGGCTTTGGGAAAAGGAGGGGCTGGCGGAGGGTAGACAAACTGGATTGGGTCAGGGGGAGTCCTGGGGATGTTTGTGGGCCTGGTCTGGCTAAAGGCCAGAGTGCCGGGTGGGGAGCTGTTCAAATCAGTGTCCAAAGAGCTGTGTGAGCTTGGCCTTGCACGGAGCCAGCTGGAGAGGGTGTGGGTAAGGCTGAGGCTTCTGGGCCGCGGATAGCCAGAGGGGAGAACAGCTCATCTTGCTGGCACCAGAGGAGCTTTCTGCCCCGGCCCACGGCTGCAGGGCAACGACAGGAAGTTAATGACGAAGGCTGGCAGGCTGGGGAGATGGCTAAGTCGGAAAAGTGTTTGCCATGCAAGCACAAGGCCCTGAGTTCAGATCTTCAGCGCCCATGCAAAAAGCCAGGTAGTCTCAGTAGGGAAGAGGTAGAGATAGGAGCCTCCCCAGGGCCTTGCTGGCCAGGGAAGTCTGGCTGGTAGGTGAGCTCTGAGTTCAGTGAGAGACCTGTCTCAAAGCGACAGTGAAGAGCTATTGAGGAAGGTACCTGATGTCAACCTCTGGCTGTCGTGTGTGCACACGCACTTGTACACACACACCTGTACACGAGAGCTGAGCACAACCAGAAGCCGGAAGCTCGAGTCCTGCACTTAAATCTTGGAAGACTGGAAAGTGACTTCCTTCGCTACTGTTGGGGGACTCTGGCCCCAGGCAGAAGGTGGGACATCTGGGGGTCGATGGCAGCTCTTTTACTTCTCTTCCTCAGCTGTCCCCATCTAACTGGGGGGCCCGTGACCCTCAGCCACACCAGCATCTGGGGCACAAGGCTGTGGGGGTGGGGACTGCCTTTTCTTTGCTCTCCTGCAGGACAGGTTGCTCTGGGCAGTGAGTCCAGAATGAACAGTCCTTGGAGGCCTGGAGGAAACCAGGCAAGCTGAGAGGGAGTGAGGCCAGGGACCTGGGAAGGCATGGCGCTTGCCTTTCCATTTCCAACACGTCAATGCCAGAGTTTGTCCCTGCTACCTGCTCAGTATCCCTTCTTTCTCCTCCTCAAAGCATCTCCAGAGATGGACCAAGCATGTGATTTGAGGGTCAGGGAGGCCTGGGCTCAAACCTTCGCTTGGTATAATGTTTTCGAGCTTTGGTTTCCCCAATTGTTAGAAGGGTACATATTGTAGGTGTTCTTTCAACTCAGGCACTCCATGCCAGACCCCTTTCTCTTGGGTTCCTGTGGGCCTGGCTGGCTCTGTCCAGTCTCTGAAACCTCACTTTCTGGCTGGTAGCTAGACACCTCAGCCACTCCTTGGTGTGGACAGCCCGATAGCAAACCAATTTCCCACAATGCACCTGATTGCCCAGACCTCCAGTTCTCCAAACTGACCTGGCTGACTCGGAACACAAACTTTGCCCATTAGGAGCTCACAAGCTCATGGGGGAGAAGAAGCCATTCCTCACCCAAACACAGGCTACCACCAGGGGCCTCTGAGGTCCTGCTCCAACACTAGAGGTTCGGTGGCTGGTTCTGGGCACCCAACACCGTAGGGTCCCACCACACTCCTTGCAGTCTTACCCCCACTTTGCAGCTGAGACACCTAGACCTCCGCAGATGAAGTAGGGCATAGAAGGTGATACAGCTGTCATTCATGGCTCCTGGATTCTAACCTGGGCACATTTGAGGGCCAAACTTGCTTTCTGGGCTTGGCAGAGTTGCTATTTGGCTCATTGGTGGAGAGCCATGATGGACACTCATCTCTTCCAATCAGGGTTCAGCTCATTTGCCTTTCTTTTTCTTTGCTGGTCACTTGTGGAGGTATCTCAAACTCACAGCTCCCCATCTTCTGGTAACCACTCAGGTAGAACCCCAAACCTGTGATTCCTTGTAGTTTGGTGTTAAGTTCCATTTGCTTTTGCTCTCTGAGTTTGTTCATATGATTTTCTTTTATGCCTTGCCTACCATTAATTCACTCATCCATTCATTAATTCATGTACCCATTTGTTAATTCACTCATTCATCCATTTGCTCACTCATTAATTCACTCACTCATCTATCAGGTCTCTCACTCACTAATTCATCCAGCCATGTATTTGTTTATTTGGTAATCACTAAGGACTCATGTCTTTGGTGGAAGCTTTGCACAGCCAAATCAAACTCAGCATGAGATGAGAGCTGGTAACAGCCCAAAACACCCCAGCCACATAGCCTGAAGACAGAGCATCTGGCTAGGCCATTGCGAGACTGCAGACCTTAGGGTTGTGGACTTCAGTTGGTCAGTAGAGGGGTGGGGCCAGCACTGGTCACCATGCAGAAGCCCACATGTACTGCCGTGGAGTGGGCTGACTCACCACCACCGGCCCTGTGGTTCCAGCTGCTCCCTGCCTCTCCTTTCCTTTCTGTTCTGCACCCAGGGTGACTGTCCCTTGGGCACAGTCTGATGACATCACTTTGCCTCAAACAGTCCAGTGGCTGAGCTAAATAAGCATGGCTCCCTGAGTTCTGATTGCCAAAATCCATGAAGAAAATCAAAGCTAGGCATGGCAGCATGCACTTGTCATGATGCTGGAGAGAAGCAGACAGAAGATTCCTGGGGCTCACTGGCCAGCTAACATAGCCTACTGCGGCGGTTTGAATAAGAGTGGCCCCCACTGGCTCACGTGTTTGAATGCTTTGTCCCCAGGGAGTGGCAACGCTTGAAGGATTAGAAGTGTGGCCTTGTTGGAGGAAGTGTGTCACTGAGAGTGGGCTTTGAGGTTTCAAACGTCCACACCAGACCCAGTGTCTGTCTGTCTGTTTCTACCTGAAGATTGGAACGTAGTTCTCAACTGCTCCTCTGCCTTGCATATTACCATGCTCCCTATCATAATGATCATGGACTAAACCTCTGAAACGATAAGTCCCCAACTAAATGCTTTCTCTTATAGGAGTTTCCTTGACCAGAGTGTTTCTTCACAGCAACAGAACAATGACCAAGACACCTAATTAGTGAGCTCTAGACCAATGAAAGGCCTTGTTTCAAAAAACAGGGTGGTGAGCCAGCAAGATGGCTCAGCAGATAGAGGTGCCCGCTTGCAAGCTTGCTGACCTGAGTTCGATCCCCAGGACCCACACGGTGGAAGGAGAGAACGGACTCCTGCAAGCTGTCCTCTGACCACAAGACACAAGCCATGGCACTTGAGCACCCCCCCACAATAACTAAATAAAGAGATAGATGCAATATTGTTTAAGAAAAGATTTTAATAAGCCAGGATGGACAGTTTCTGAGCAAAGACACATCCAAGGCTGAGCCCTAGCCTAAACACACAGACACAGACACACACACAGACACACACACAGACACAGACACACACACACACACGTGGGTGCTCACTCATGCACACACATGCACACACAGTGTCTTCCTAATACCTGCCCACTTCAAGCCTAAACCTTGAACTTGCCATTCCAGGCCTTTCCTGGCCCAGCACCACCACACTCACCACCATCACTGACACTACAGCATCTGAGCCTGCCATTTAACGCTCTCCCTACCTTCATCTCCTCATCCTTGCAGCAGGGATGGCAGAGGTGGCACTCGCTGTTACAGATGGGCCTTTCTCAGTCTCAATGCTGACCCCATGTTCTCTCCCTGTGGGATAATGGCAGCATTCCCTCCTAAACTCTGCACTTTGGTTACTGCCTGAACTATAAATGCTCACAGCTAGATCATAAAACGCCACACACTTTTGTTCGACTCCTTAAGGGCCCCTCTCTGGAATCCATGACCAAACCCAAAGAAAGCCCATCACAGATGTCCTGTGCAGTCGGTGCCAACCTGCCCACCATGGGAACGCACCATGTTGACAAAGGTCTCCAGGGGATACCCCACGGAGCTGAATGGAACCTGCCAAGGCCTTGAGCATAGTCAATTCTCAGGCCCATCTTCAGATGTGACAGTTGGGAGGCTTGCCACTCAGCCAAAGATAGTTGAGATGCCAGTCCCATAGAGTGAAGAAATGAAGTGAGCCAGTTTGTCATGACAATGGACCACACAGTGGCTTCAACCAGACATTTGTGTCCCAGTATCCTGGAGGCTGCGGGTCTGAGATGAGAGGGTCAGTGTAGACAGTTCCTTCCGAGACCTCTCCCCATGGCTGGGACTATGTCCTTCTCCCAGCTCTCCCACAGTCCCCTTCTGGATGTGTCCTTACCTCCTTTTCATATTAAGACAGTGATATTGGATCAGGCACCACCCCAATGGCCTTATTTTAAAGTCACTCCTACTTTAAAGATACGAGTGCGGTTACAGTCCCATCCTGAGAAATTGGAGTCCAGATGTCCGCACACAAGTTGCAGCAGGGGATAGTTTAGCTGGTAACACAGACAGCTTACGGAACACTGAACAGTCCCTGCTTATGGAAAGTCCTCAGTCAATGTCGGCCAACGTCCCCATGCTCACTGCCACCCCCACTGACCTCATGTTCCCCACTGCAGCTCTGGGGGACTGTCTGAGGCCCCCAGGCCGCCTTTCAGCCTGTGCCTTCTGCCTGAGGTGCCGCTCTTGGTCTCCATTCACCCCAGTCCTTCCCGTCTTGGGAGGCCAGCCCTCCTCCTCCCTGGGCTAAAGGGCTCCGGCCTGTGTCTGCGCCCCTGTCTGCGCCCCTGTCTGCACCCCTGTCTGAGAGCCCTCCAGCCTAATGGGGATGGGAAGATTTGGCACTGTAGCTTTCAATCTCAGTTTTTGTTTTGTTTTACAATATAGACATCGGGTGCATTTTCCTTTCTGGTTATAAAAATGCTGTGTTCTCAGTTTGTAAAACCTGTACAGCACACTTTCTTTTAAAAAGAAAGCCAAAAATCATCTTAAACTAATATACTGAGTTTTGTTTTGTTTTTGAGACAGGTTTCATGTAGCTCAGGCTGGTCTGGATGAACTTGAATCCTGCCCCCACTTTTCAGGTATTGGGATTTCAGGCAGGCAGCTTCACTCCTTGTTTTAGGGGTGCCTGGGATCAAACCCAGGACTTCATGTCCCTTAGGTAGGCAGTTTACCAACTGAGCTATATCCCCAGCCATGGTGGATGAGTTTTAATGTCATAGCTTATGTCTCTCCGGAATCGTTCATAGGTGTGAAATGCAGTATGTGTATGATGCTCTTTCCCTTGATCCCAGGGTAACAGACTGTAGTTCACACCCCAGACTTAACTGCCCAGCTCCAAGTAGAGAGGAACTGTATTAAACATATATGTTCACTTACAGTGTGCATCCTGAAAGCACACGCATTTTAGAAGCAAAAAACTATGACATGGTCGAGGAGGCGGCACAGGAAGTAAAAGCACTTGTTGGGGAATGTGTGCACTGTGTGAAGATGTGTCACTGTGACTGGTGTAATAAAGAGCTGAATGGCCAATGGCTAGGCAGGCGGTGTAGGCGGAACTTCGGGGCAGAGAGAGAGGCAGTAGGAGATAAATCTAGTGCGTGTCAGACGCCAATGAGAGGTGGCGGGAGTCAGACATACAAAGTGAAAGAAAAGTGAAAATCCACAAACAAAACATAGATTAATATAAATGGGTTAATTTAATTTATAAGAGCTAGTGAGACAAGTCTAAGCTAAGGCCAAGCTTTCATGATTAATAAGTCTCTGTGTAGTTATTTGGGAGCTGGCTAGTGAGACAGAAAAAGACTCGTTACAAGCACTGGCTACCTGAACCTGAGCCCCAAGTTCAACCCCAGAACTCATGGGAAAATCCAGATGCTGCAGCAGGCATCTGTAATCCCAGAGCTCCTATGTGGGATAGACAGCAGAGACAACAGAATCAGCTGGAATCGCTAAGGTCAGCCAAGCCTCGAGTACTCGGTACAGCAGCAGAAGTGAGAGACCCTGCCTCAACCGGGTGGGGGCACCAACTTCTAAACACTGCCATCTGACTTCCACACATGTGTGTGCACACCCACACTCACACAGATAGCACCCACAAAAGCAAGGAGGAGAGGAGAGAAGGAAAGAGCAGGCCACATACTACACAATAGAGTCTATGGGTTCTATGCTGGGATGGGGTTGCTTTATTTTAGGACCTGGAATCGTGCTGTGTTGTGCCAGACAATCTTGAGCTCCCATGCTCAAAAGACCTCCTGCTGCAGCCTCCCAAATATCCAAGATGGTAAGCGCCTGTCTCATGAATACTGTCGTTTAACCACGCTTGACCATCATTCCACATCAACAAGTGAATGGTGCTGCTGTGGATTTTAGTGGCTGCGGAGTATTGCATCACACTGAAGCCCCCGCATCCCCTGAGACTTTGCCACCATGCAGTTAGACTGAGCTTCTCTGAGCTCCCAACCCCTGGATGGCCCAGGCCCCCACTCTCTCATCCCCACCGTACCCTCTGCTTCTTGGTTCTTGGCTGGAATTTGGTCTTCATGTGCAGGCTCTCTCTCACCTCAGGGCCTTTGCACAGCCCCTCCACTGCCTTCACCCCACTCCCTGCTCACACACCCTCTCCAGGAAGGCTTCTGTGACTTAGTCCTCCGCAGGTGGGCTCCTCTGATCTTTCTGGGGACACTTAGGCTTACCATTAGGGTAAACCAGGAAATTACCAGTAGTTGACCACTCTGAAATTACACAGTAGGCCATTTCTGATGGTTAACCTAATATAGACCCATCACACCACCCCTTCAGAGTTGAGTGATGACATTTGAGACAGGGACCTGTCAGCAATGCTCACTGTGGCACTATCCCAGCCCTGTACCCAAACTCAGACTGCCTCATCTGTCGATATCAATGAATAAAGAAGCTTCAAGTCAGATTGAACTTGATGTGGTAAGTGCCTTAGCACAGTCTATGCCAGTGTGGGGGAGGGTCACCTGCTTTCCACTTGGCACTAGTCAAGGAGAACAGAGACATGAACAGAGCGGGGGTGGAGGCTGGGTGCACATCACTGGCCACAGTGGCTGGCTCCAGCTGCTGTAATTTCCAACCTAGTTTCTCTAGGACTGTGCCCAGTCTCACTTTGAAGTGGCCAATAGCAGCTGGGCTCCTCTAGATGGAGAGACCCACATGGTGAGATGTCTGGGTGCTGCCTCTCACCAGTCTCTTTCTCTGGCCTGGTGGTCCAGGCTTATAGCTGGTGCACTGTGTACCCATGGCCACATGGTGGCAGTGTTGGCACCGACTGGGCTCTGGGAGGCACAGGAAGCCTCAGCCAGCTCCTGCAAGATGCCTTCAGAGGCCGCTGGGTAGTGTGCATGCTGCGTGCACAAAGGGTACGTGTGCTGGGTGGTATTCGAGGGTGCCCCCGTGTCTGTAATTATAGATGGAGAAGTCTGGAGGGGTCTGTGTACATAGGCACACATGCACGCTCAGCTGTCTGAATGTGGTGTTTGTGCCTCCGTGGGTGTTCTCAACAGTGTGTCTTTGTGTCTTTTTGCATCTGTGTAACTATATGAGATAAGGATGCTCACAGGGGGGAGAGTGTTTGGTGTGCAAAAACATCATGGTGCTGATGTGCACATGTGGGGTAAGTGTGTTTCTGGGAGAGAGGAGCTGCCAGCTTGAGGTTGTGTATATCTGGCTGTTGGTCTACACCAGTACCAGGGACTCCTGGAGCTCTGCCTCCCCCTGCCTGGGACCCTGTCCTCCATAGACAGCTGTTCTGATTCTGACTCTCAGGGCCTCAAACTGGGGCCTCACTGGCTGCAAATGACCTAAGATGCTCTGTCCCCACCCTCCCTGCCCACATCTCTCCCTGCCCCCTCCCCCCGCTTCCAGCCACTGACACCCGCAATAGCAGAGCTTCACCCCCCACAGCTTCACGACGCATAGTACACATAGTGGGGTGACAACCTCCAGTTGGCATGCAACAGGCCTACTCCAGTTCTCCAACCTGCAGAAGAGATTCCATACCCTGTCACTAGGGTCCGGGGTGGTCCCACAGAGCTATCTCAGTGGGTGGCCATGTGCCTTATCCTTACCTGGTGGTGCCTGAGACAGAGCTCTGCCTCCTACCTCAAGGTGGGACTGGCTCTCAGAATCTGTGGCCCAAACCTTGGGAGGATGTGGGGACGCCACCAGCTCCTTCTCCTGGTCCCATCTCTTTCCCTGTGCAGTCAGATCACAGCTCCCTCCCAGCCTGCTCCCTCCCCCTGCCAGGCTAAGGCCAACAGTGGCTCCTCTGGCCACGTCTGGCCACCCTTCCCCCCGTGGTTATTAATAATTGGGTATTAGGCAAGAGGCACTATTGATTGTGGCGCGGGCAGCTCCAGGTCGAGGTAATTTATGGAAACACCGGTGTCCCTGGTGATAAATAATGAGGTGATCGTGAGGATGGGTCACTAGTGAGTGGCCTCCACCCTCTACCCTGTCCACTGACACACTAGCTCATAAATGGAGGAGGGAGCGAGCAACCCAGCAAGTGGACAGACAAAGGACGCTTTGGTGATGTGAGCCTCCAGAAGACAAGGGGAAGCAGAGACATGGCTCCGTGGGTCCAGGTGGCAAAGGGCAGAATGGCAGGCAGGGCATGGGAGGGAAACCGTGGGGACAAGGAGACATGGGGAGAGATGGGGTGGGAGAGGGATGAAAGAAGGCGGGGAGGCTGAGAAGAGAAGCTCTGAGCCGGGCGGGTGGGGACAGCAAGGACAGACAAAGAAAGAGGACTTGAGCAGTGGAGGCCAGCCGCTCCCAGAGAGGACCGTGCACGGGACCATGAATTCGCTTGATCGTCACTCCATCCCCGGGATTGCTGCCAGGACTGTGTGCTCTGGAGACAGACTCTGAATCTCCTGGGCCCTGCTGTGTAACCTTAAACAGGTCACTTCCTCTTGACGAGGGGACCCTCATCTGCCCAGCTGGGAGAGGGAACCATCAATGTCCACGCGCTTGGGACCGAGTGCCAGGCCTCAGGGTGTGCAGGTCAGATCGTAACGGTGGCCCGTGGTGCTGATGGAGTCATACATGTGACTCTGACTCTCCTCAGTGGACGGAATGCCCAGTCAGTCACAAACAAAGCCAGGGCAATAGACAGGCAGCAGGCTGGGTGGCTTCAGGAGGCTCCCACGGAGGGAGCTGTGATTTGAGCCCGGACTTCAGCAGGTGGGAGGGGCATTCCTAGGGATGGAAACATGATGCCATGATGATGTTTTCAAGGCAGAAGGAAGGCCACCTGGGACCTCCCCTCCCACTCAGACACAGAGCCACAGCTTTAACTTGGTTACCTCTAAGGCTAAAGAACTCACTGCCGCTCTTGAGGAAACCTAATTCTGAGAATGTCCTTCCTCACAGTTACCCTTCAGCCTCTCCCTCCTTTGCCCACTCCCACCCCCGCATTCTGATCATCAGGTAGCCACGTGTGGCTGCTGTAGACAATGCTTCTGCTATGGCTGGTCATCCTGTCTTAGGCAGAGGAAAGAATGGGGACTGTTTCTTTCTTCCAAACCACAGTGCTCACTTTTGGCAACCCAGAGCCTGGGACTTCTTAGACAGGTGCCAGATGCTGCCTCTCTTCCCATGCCGGCCATCTTCTCTGGGTAGAAAAGAAAAGTCTGTAGGCTGACCTGAGGAGGACACCCATTCTGTGTCCCCTGGGCAGTGTCATGACCCTGCTGCCTACTGATGAGGTGACTGTGCACAGGGTCCCAGTGTCCTCTAGGATCCCAGAGTCGTGTGCAAGGTGTCTAGAACCGGAGGAAACTGCATATGGTTCTACTCCCAGGACCCCTCCCCCACTGCCCTGTCCTACACTCCCTGGGGAGCCTAGCTTTCTCCTTCGTGTCTGGGACTCATGCTTAAGAGCCCACAGTGATCTTGACATGGCTCTGTGCCCTGGTTCTGAGCCACACTGCTCAGCATCCCACTCACGCCCAACCCTATCCTGACCCTGTGGGATTCTCCCACACTCACACCAGGGAGTAAGTAAGCGCTCAGGGCCATCATGTCGGTACCGCCCGGCGTCCATGCATCTCTCGTGTCCCTTTTGGGTGGAGATTTGCTTCCAGTGACTTCTCATCCCCTCTCAGCTTTGCATCTTGACCTTCACCCTGGAGGTCAAGGCTCAGTCCCATCTGTTAGAGGCTCTTCTTGGCAACTGCTCTCCTAGGATTATGGCTTCCTATTAGGGGCTTCTAGACCATTCCTTGCTGTCCCATTCTAGAATCTTCATCGAGCTATTAAACTCAACCAGTTCTACTACCATTCCTGAACTCAGCAGTTAATTAACATTTTGCTTTGTCTCCCATTTTATAGCTACCCAAGGGGGTGGAGCTGAGAGGATGATGTCCTGGCCACATACCCTGGGTACCATCTTATAAAGGATGAGCCCAGGCAATTGTTAGAAAGCACTGAATCTCTTACTCACGGGACTGGGGCTATCCTGTAGGGAGCGGATGGGCTCAGAGGCCTTTGACCCTCTACCTGTGTGGCTCGGAGGAGCACTTGAGAGCAGTATGAGACAGACACCAGCTTGATTCGTTAAGGACAAGTGAGGAAGGTCTACACACCCTGCAGGGAGGTGGGTAAGTGGATGAATCTACGCAGCTGGAGGCCCTGCCCCCATGGACTCAGGGCAGCCATCAGGGCTGGAAACAGTCTGTGGGGTCAGCAGGGCAGGCCCCTGAAAGGAAGCTGTTCAGGGTGCTGGAGAAGATGCCCTCCTGGGTATTTGTTGCATCCAAGTGCCCAGCCCAGAGCCACCAGGCTTGGCAGAGTCTGACACCAGCAGACACAGGGAGGAGATGAGCTGGGGCCGAGGAGGATGAGGGCTGGAAGGTGCGAGGAGGTAAACTGAGGCCATATGCAAAGGCTGGAGACTTGTGGAGCTGGGAGGAGGGACATCCATCAGAGCCTCCAGGTGAGCCAAAGAGACCTGTCAGCAGGCTGTGGCTGGGGAAGGGGAAGCGTGGACGTAGATATCAATTAGGGGATCTGTGTGTGCCTTCCTCTCCAAATATTCCCCTAATGCTACAAAGGCTGAGATTGCCTGCTTCTGACAAGGGCAGGCAGGGGTAAGCCACACCCCGGTGATCTGCCATTGAGCTAAACACCGCTCTCCCACAGATCTTTTAGACGCTCCCCTGGCCTGTACTCGTGAGCCAAAGTGGGGCTCCCGAGGGTCCCCCAGAGCCCTTTCTGGTTCCCCATAAATCAGAGTCATCCCAGGGACTTGCCCCCTTGTCTTCCCAAGGCCGCCTGGCTGATGGCAGAGGCAGGGAGGCTTCGCAGCAGGTGTACGGGACTCTGCTCTGGGTCCTGCAGCCCAGCTTGGTGGTCCCTGGCACACAGGGGATTCACTCCTTCTCCTCAGTTTGCTGGGCCTCCCTTCCTCGAAGCCTGTGCAGCCAGCTCCCCAGCCCCCCCCCAAGTCTCCCAGGCCCCCCGCCCCAGCCCTCTGCTGTGTCCCTGTAGCAGCTGCTCCCCAGAACACCTGTCTGTCCCTCTCCTGCAGAGGAGCTGTGGCCCGCTGTGTCCTATGCAGGGTCTGGCTCCAAGGAGGCCCTTGGTCACTGGTCACCCCGGTCACCTCGGTCACCCCGGTCACCCCAGTCACCCCGGTCACCCTGGGCTGAATGCTGAAAGAACAAACAGGATGCCTAAGGCCCTCCAGGCCAGGTTGGACTTGGGGGAAGTGGCTGAGCTGCTGCTGCTGCTCGTGGGTCCCAACGCCCCTCCCAGGCCCTCAGCACCGCTCCCCCCCCCCCCAACGGCTTTGTTCCCGACCTCAAACCACAGGGAGAATAAAGTTTGTGAAATATTAGTTTAATAAGACATGCGACTACTATTAAGGATCCAAGGGTTCTTATTTATTATTCATGGGGCCGTGTGATTTAGGGGCGAGTGGGTCCGCAGAGGCTCTGCCTGGCCGCCTCTCCCGCAGCCAGCCCTCCCCGCTGCACCCGGTTTCCATCATCTTCTCCTCCTACACTTGCTCACACTGCAGTGCTCACAGGGACCCCCCCCCCACCTCACCAGGTGGAGTGGAGGACAAGGTGGTCACAGCTCTTCCCTGGCTGCCTGCCCTGGGCCCTGATCTGCGGGAGTCTCTGAAAGGAGAAGGTCGTGGCTGCCCAAGTCCTGCCTGCGGAGGAGATCCTCAGCGTTGTAGCAGGCCGAGGGTCCCTTTTCTGTCTCCTCTTTAGGGTCCTGGGACCTCTCAGAGTTAGGTAGGCGAGGCAGGCCTAGAGCAGACTGGGAGAGTGAGGAGGGACTAGGTTATACCTGCGCTAAGTTGCTGTGTGACCTTGACAGGTGTCTTGCCTTCTCTGTCTCAGGCTCCCTCTAAAATCAGAGCCCGGTGGATCATCTAAAAGTTTCTCAGCAGGAAGGAAATGGGCAGGTGTCTTGTGTGTCGTGTACAATATCTTCCTAGATGCACAAAATCCGTCATGGCATCTCAGTGCCGCCAAATTTCCTCTTCTGTGATGTCATAGTCTGCTTCTTCTCTTCCCCCAAACGCAGAGGCTCTGTCCTGGCTTCTTTGGTCATACATTAGAGTTGCTCGCTCTTGAACTTTATGGTAGTAAAGTCACGTGACCTTACAAAACATGTGATTGTCAACAGTTTCCTCCTTTTTCATTGTTGAGCAATACTCCACAAGTGTGATTGGCAAGCTGTGAATCTATCCACCACCCGTGATCACGCAGGCTTCCGGTGTTTGGTGCTCACAAACGATAGCTTCCGGGAGTGTCTACAGCCTCTTGGATTCTATTTCCCTTGGGTAAATATTTATGCATGAACTTGCTAAGTCAAAGGGTAAGTACTTTTTGTTGTTTAATGTTTGATTTTTATATTTCTCTGCATTACTAAGGTTCCAGTCCACAACCCTGACTATCACTCTACCATGGAGCTACCCACTGGTACCCATGCTTGTTATTTTTAAAGTGTCCTTTTTATTTTTATTTGTGTGTATGTTTGTCTACATGTTTATGCCTCATGTGTGCGGTTCCCTAAGAAACCCAGAAAAGGGCATCTGATCCCCAGGAGCCGGAGTTAAAGGCGGGTGACCCGGCATGGATGCTGGGAAATGAACTGTTCTGTGGAAGAGCAACATGCACTCCTTACCGATGACCCACCTTCGGCCCCTGTGCTGGACTCCCCAGCCCTTGTAAGTTGCAAGGGCTGCGGAGGTGGCCTAGTGGTTAAGAACACTGACCGCTCTTGCAGAGGACCCAGGTTCAGTTCCTAGCTCCCATGTGGTGGTTCACAATCATCTGTAACTCCAGTTCCAGAGGATCTGGTGCCCTCTTCTGACCTCTATGAGCATCTGCAGTCATGTACATTTAACCACATACAGGCATACACAATTTTAAAACAATAAAAATAAATCTCTACATATATATGTATACGTATGTATGTATATGTGTGTATGTATTGAAACATTACACAAATCATTGTATTTACAGTCTCATCAGCAAAGCTTAGAGCTCTGTGAATGCTCCACATCCTTGCCAACACTTGATAATGTTGGACTTTTTTAATTTTATCCATTCTGTTGGGTGCATTGGTACTTCGTGTGATTTTAATTTGTGGTTTGCTAAAGCTACTGGTCACTCTTGTGATTTGAGGGAATTTCTGAATTTTCTTTTGTGACCTGTTATTTCCTGTTTTGGTTGTCTTCTTGGTTTTGCTTTTATTCACAGGACATATTTACACACAAAGACTGAAAGCCGGAGCTGGGAGACGGCTGAGTGGGTAAACAGCTGACCATGAGAACCTTGTGAGCTGAGTTTGGATCCACAGAACTTCGGAAAGCTGGGCGCAGGTGCGCATGCGCTCCTCCAGTGCCTCGGGAGCAGAGACGGCAACGCCCTGGAAGCTAGCAGGCCCGCTACCCTGCTCACACACCCGAGACTGCTCCAGCCCCGCTGAGGACGGCATCCCAGGCAGCCTTCTCATGTGCAGGCTGAACTGTACCCATCATACACACAGGGCACACGGGAGTGGGAGCCCTGATAGACATGTAAATGGTGAAGTTTAAAAACTGTAGCATGCCTAAGTCTGGTTTTTGATAAATAAGTTCTAACTGAAGTCCCAGTTTCCGTTTACAGACCCTGTGTCTTGTGGGCTCTCAGTTGATCTTCGCTCCGTGTTGTGAGTCCATTTTCTTGTAGAAGCGTATAGTTCAAGTGTTATGATCCATCATAGACTGACCTTGGTGTGTGGTGTGAGGCAGGGGGTGAGCTTTTCTGTTCGCTTTTGATTCTGTTTCTTCGTTCGTTCATCCAGTTGTCCGGTGTGATTGAAGATTTTGCTTTTTACAGTGAGTACGCAAGAAAGAAAGACAGGAAGGAAGGAAGGAAGGAAGGAAGGAAGGAAGGAAGGAAGGAAGGAAGGAAGGAAGGAAGGAAGGAAGGGAGAGAGGGAGGGAGGGAGGGAGGAAGGAAGGAAGGGAGGAAGGGAGGGAGGGAGGACAGTTGGGAGAGGGAAGGGGTGAGAGAGACAGACAGACAGGGTGAGGGAGGAAGAACAGGTGAGAGAACAGGCCCTCTGGGTACTGGTCTGCCTTGGACTTTCCTTTCTTTTCCCAAGCGTCTGCCTTCATGCCAGGTCCCACGATCCTGATTACATCACCTGTACAGTGGGTTTTAAAACCAGGCAGAATAAATTCAATGTTTCCTTTTAATATTGACTGGGTTATTGTTGGTCCTCTGCTTTCTCATATCAGTTTGAGAATCAACTTGCCAATGACTCATAGAAAGTCTATTTGATATCTTGGTTGGGACCCAAGTTTTCCATAACTCACACTGGGTGGGCCTTGGGAGGCTCTCTGTCCCCCATGTCCGGCCACCCCAACTACCTTTTCTGCCAGTATTCCTCTGAAGATGAAGTCCTTCCCCGCAGCCCAGAGGGTGAAGCGGAGGGTCTAAAAGCCAAACTCATCCCCGAGCCCGGTGTGGTCATTGCCACACCTGGGAGGCAGCTGTGGAGGACCCCACATGTCACTAAAATATTGGTGATTGAATGTTGTGATGCCTGAGGTTCAGCTCAAAATAACAGAGAGTGAGCGGTATATACAAGCAAAATTGGTCATGAGCTAAGCACGGGAATTGGGCGTGGGCACAGAGGACTCATAATACCACTCACCCCATCCTGAACACTCGTGGCATTTTATGACGACATTTACACCATCCGTTCTTTATTTCTCCCTGAGCCTCGCCTGGACCCCACTGCACTCTGGTTAATGACATTCTCTTTGCCATCTGCAGCTTCTCCAGTGGCTGCTCATCCCTGTGCACCCTGGAGCAGGTCCTGCTGTGCAGGTGGCCGTGTCCAGGCTGCCCCTGATGCGGGGTTGGCAGGTGGGTTTCCACCTCACCTTAAATGATTTCTGAGATGATTGACCTCCAACAGCTGCCACCTGCAACCCCGGGCAGGGCCCTGGGCCAGGTCGGCAGCAGTGGAGGGCTGGATGGAGAGAGAAGACTGAGCTGAGGGCAGAGGGGAAGACCATGGGGGACTTCAGAGGCCACTGCAAGACCTGGGCTCAGCTCCAAGTGGAGGCTACAGCAGGGAAGACAACTGTCCCTTAAGTGTGGGAAGATGCTGGCAGCTGCCGTGAAGGGGACAGCATGAAGCAGAGAACACTAGGAGGCTGCTGTGGCCACCAAAATTGATACGACATGGGCTTGCCCTAGGCTGGAGTGGAGGTGATCACAATGGCCTGGCAGGATACACAGGGTGCCATGGACAGGCTTCCTCACAGGTGGGATTTGGGTTGAGAGAGAAGTAGGGGAGTCAGCAATGGTGCTAAGAGGTAGGCTGGAGCAGTGGGTGAAGAGTTGACACCTGCCAGGCCAGGGACTATGGGAACAGCAGAGAGTCAGGATCATGGTGTGGATGTGTTAAACATGTGGCTTGTCCTTACAAAACTCGAATAGCAGTGCAGTGGCCATTGTAAGAGTGTGAAAGGGTAGTGTGCACCCTCGGGGTGACCAGGGTTCTCTATGTTCTGAAGCAGCCACTGGGGACGTGGTGAGCTACCATGGGAGTGGGTTTCTTCTGGAATCTGTGGGTTCTGCCCGTGTTACCTCTCTGTCCTTCCCCTCATGGAGAGCTATGTTATGACAGCATAGGGCCCTTCCCCAAATGCACCATCCTCTTGCATGTCCCAGTCTCCAGAGCCAGGAGCTAAAGAACCTTCTGTTGTTTATAAACGACCAAGCCTGTGGTGGTGCTCTGTTATAGCAGAACACCGACTGAGATGGTCACGTGGTCTGTTGTGTGGACAAGGACACACAGGAGCCCAGCGTGTAGGAGCCAGTGCTGGGGACCGAGGCCAGGAGTCTGTTCTAGGATGGGGTTGAAAGCTCACTGGGTAGTGACAGCAACAAGACAGCATGTCCAAAGCTTGATCTGTAAGCATGTGAGTGACTTAACGAGAAGGGTCTCCTGTACTCCCAGCCCCCTCCCACCGCCCACCCCACCACTGCGCTCCCCCACAGGGTGCTGCCTCCACTTGGCCATCGGTTCCTGTTCTGTCCCACTCTGTCCAAGGCCCCATCCACCTCCTTCTGGGAGCACGTTGCTCATTCCACCTCACAGTGCCCAGCTTTCATCCCTCGGAAGCCTATTTGTCTTTTCACCAAAACTCACTTCTCTGTCAGCTTTCTTAAAAATAGTTCCCATGCCTACCCTGTGAGCCCAAACCCTGGTGAGGGCAATGTGTGGGGTGCAGGTGCTGTTCCCGAGCTGCTTTCAAAGAGGGGGACCTTCCTAGACAAAGGATGCTTAGAGAGAAGCCAGCCAACCATGCTTCGCTGATGGAGCCCCTCACCCACAGCATCCTGACATTCCTTCTTGTCTCTCCGTGTGGGGATACCTAAAAAGATGGGGCACCTATCTCAAATGGACAAAGATGGGTAGAGTGATAATAGGGTGTCTGCTTAGGCTGCTCACCCACACCCACACACATCCCACTCACTCTGGCTACGGTGGTTGTACAAAGGCAAAGGCAAGATAAGAGGGTCTAACACGAGGCTGTGAGCAGGACATAAGGTGCAGCCCCTGCAAGTGGGGCTGGCAGTGTGCATGGAGTACACGTCCAGGTTTAACAGAGATGCATGCCAGATGGACAGTTTATAGCCGGTGCCAGGGGTCCAGGCTGAGAGATCAGATGCTGAGCCCTGGCCTGAGCCCCTAGCCTCCTCTTCTTCAAGTGTGGTGTAGGGTGAACAGCTGAACCTGTTCTGGTACTCGCTCCCATGCCCCAACCAAACCTCCCTCCCTGCAAGACTAGCCCCTTCCCTGGAGGAGGCCAGGCTGCAGACAGTGCCACTGCTCGGGAAGGGAGTTGAATATTCAGTATCTGGGGAGACAATAAAAGTCCCAGGAAGAACCTGGCTAAGGCAATTACCTCTGCATAAATGCATATATTATTCATCCGTGGCTTTGAATATATAAATAATACTGATACAATTTGCATGCGTTAAAAGGGGATGTAATTACCCACGGATGCCTGTGAGCGCCTGGGTACCCACTGGCCACGTCCTGGGCCTGCTGCCCTGCCCCTGGAGACTCACCTTTGCCCTTTCTAGAGGCAGACGATGCTGCATGTGGGTGTCTGCAGTGACTAGGGAGCCGTGATGCCTCGGGCAGTTCTGTTGGACTGTGCTTTTTGGTGAACTTGGGGCTCTTCTTGCCTCCCAACTCCATCGGAAAACTTTGGACTCTTTTTAATAAGATCACTATAATTGTCCCTTTTAAAAATTACATCGTCTTGGGCTATGGAAACAATGCTTGTTCATCATGTATAATTTGGAAAATGAACAAATTTGAAAATGAAGACTAGAATTTTACTCCCCACTGCCCTGAAGCGGCCACAGCACGTTTGTCCTTTGGCTAGCCTCGTCCGTTTCTAACAAACTTAGGATCGTGTTATGCACAGTGGTTTGTAACCTGCTTTTATCTTTTATGCCACATCATTAGCAGATGAAGAAATATAAAAGGCTAATAAATAGAAAAAAGATCTCACTAGTAACAAAAGAAAATAAAAATTATAGTCACACTGAGACACACATTTTCACCTACCACATTGACAGATTTAAAATAGCAATTCTAACCACTGCTAGCAGAGATGCATGGGAAGGGGCTCCCCAGAACAGTCGCTGCAGAAAGAGCTCAGATCGGGGAGACTTTTCTGAAGGGCGATTTAGCAGTATACATCAGGAGGCTTAAAAGTATGTGTGCCTTTGGCCTCTGAAAATCTGTCTCATAGAGTCTCAATTGTCAGCCAGAGAGAAGAATCACCGCAGTCACACATAACAAAAAATTAAGAACAACTTTAAAAATTCAGGGGTGGGAATTAGTGAGGGCTGTTATGACTTGGAGACGCACCTGCAGCTCCTACAGCAGATAGTGGAGGACATTTATATGTAGACATGTGCGCACACACACAGACACACAGACACAAATGTGCATGTACACATGTGCACATCCAGACGTGCATGCACACATGAGCACACACAGTCACAGTCACACTCACACTCAGAGTCAATACTCAGCATATATAACCCAGGGTAATGATTACATTGGGACTCCTAGCTGAAAAAGCTTATTTCTCTCCCTGTGAAATGGGACTAGAGAAAAGAAATAAACGACAAGGGACTGGGGAGATGGCGGGGGTGGGGGGGGGGCACCCGTAGCAGAAACTTGGGAACCAGAGTTTGGATCCCCAAGCTGCATCCTTGATACCCACATAAAAGCCAGCAGGACCTGGGGAGCTGCTTGCCCCCTAAGGCAGCTGCCGCCCTATTGAATTTCCTGCATTCCTCTGGCCAAAGCCAGTCAAAATGCAGCCCAGCTTCAAGGGGTGGACATAGACAGAGATCATCAGGTCCTGCAGCGCACCGTGGGGAGCAGGCCGTGGGGAGGTGTGAAGATCATTGCCATGGTCTCCCTCACTCTTCCTGGTGTGGTCACTTAGGTGGGGTCTCCTCTAACACATTAGGGTAGAAAAGAAAACAACAAATCAATCTCCTGACTGAGAGAGTAGAATCTCTGGCCCAGGTAGAGGGCTAACACCCCAGGTGAGCAGGTTCCAGCCCTGGGAAGGTAGACTCACCCTAAGTCATGTTAACTAAAGAGCTGGAGTAATTAGTCCTTTAATGAGATACTGGACTGTTCCTTCCCAGAATCCTCTGGCCCAGTGCAGAAGCCTACAGTACACATGCAGGACCACAAGTCTGCCCACTTTTCTAAATTATTCAGGAAGGGTGGGTTCTCCTTTTCTTCTGTCTCTTTACTAAGCTAAGAGTGTTTTCCTTAACTGTTGGGCTGCTCGTCTGTGACATCCATGACCTCGGTGGCAGCTGAGATGACATGGCTTTCCCTTTCTCCTTTCCCCTCCAAGCAGCTGAGGGGGTTTTTACAGCTTGCCTGCCCCGAGGTTTTTATTTTAAATTCTAACAAAAATGTCCTAGAGTTTCTACTTGAGTCCATTCTTAAATTCTTTTATTTAATGAGACCAAGAACCTGATTTTCCCCGTATCAAGTGCATTCCTGCTCCACCGCTGTAGCTTTCCTTACAGGAAATGGTTCACAGTAACTACAATCCCCACAATGCAGCTCTCCTTCTCTCCCCCTGCTCTTTCTGCTTCTCTCAAGAGCCTCCCTGATGGGAATTGTAGTTCAGAGAGGCCCTAAGTCAAGGATGGGAGAATGATGAAGGCTGGGGAATCAAAACCGCTCTGCTCTGGCTGTCCCGCCTAGTCTCAGCTAACTGGAGTGGCTTCCTTCTTCACCAGAGGAGGCCGCAGGGGATGCAGGGGAAGGGTGAAGTAGATCCCTCCCACATCTTTTCCTTGCTAATCCAGTCGGATCTGTTCAGAGCCTTATCCTTGTATTCCAGGGATTGGCAAGTCCTGAGGCCCCGTCCCAGGCTGTTGAAGGAGCTGCTCTTTCAGATTCGAGGTGGCGTGAGGTTAAGATGCCTCTAGACAGCCTTGGGTTCATTGTGCAAGCTGGTCTAATTCTTCCAGTGCCCCGGATACTGTGTTCAAATCCATCCCATCATTTAACCACAATAATCTGTTGAGAGGGAAAAATACCAGCCCATTTCCAGATGGAGACTGACACTGGGAAAGATCATCCAGCTATCAGGAGGGCAGGTGCACAGAGCTCAGCGCCCATGTCCTCTGACTCTTCTCATCATAAACTGATGTCAATTTGCATTATGCATAATTATTTTCATTTTGGCATTCATTTATTTTTTGCTTATATGCATGCACACGCCACTTCGAACATGTGGAGGTCAGAGGGCAGCCTCCAGGAGTCAGTTCTCTCCTTCTACCAGTGGGTTCTGGTGATCAAACTCAGGCCCTCATGCTTAGCCTCAGGTGCTACCCACTGAGCCACCTTGCACCAAACTAACCATTTAGAAGTGAGCCATTCTGCAGCAATTTAGTACATTCTTGATGTACACTCGCCATCTCTAGCTGGTTTTCAAACATTTTCAAGCTCCCAGTAATAATAAAACCCCAAGCCCATGAGCTGGCACTTGGACTCCCCTGCTCACAGCTGGGAGTTCTCCTAGTTGGGAGTGCTCTGGAAATGCCATCTTTATTGTTGGCTTTACAGCCGAGGGACGGGGGTAGGTGAACCCTGCTCCCTCTCTGCCCACCTTCAGCCTGTGCCTAACACTCCTCTAGCAGCCTTGGTTCAGGCCTCACCAAAGGGTGGAGTCCCTGCCCCAGGCCAGTCCTGCTTTCAGTGTGAGCCAGACATCTGCTGGTTCTGCCCTCATTCACCAACCCCCTTGGGTCCTCATTACCACACCTGCCTCGGTTTCCTCCAGCATCGCCCTGTCATTGTATAGTTAGGGTTTCTGTTGCTGTGATGAAACACTGTGATCAAAAGCAAGTTTGGGAGGAAAGGGTTTATTTGGCTCACACTTCCATACCACGGTCCATCATTGAAGGAAGTCAGGACAGGAACTCAAACTCGGCAGGAACCCGGAGGCAGGAGCTGATGCAGAGGCCATGGAGGGGTGCTGACGATTGCCTTGCTCCCCATGTCTTGCTCAGCCTGCTTTCTGATAGAACTTGGGACCACCAGCCCAGGAATGCACTACCCACAATCTGCTGGGCCCTCCCCCGTCAATCACTAATTAAGAGAATGCTCTACAACTGGATCTTATGGAGGCATTTTCTCAATTGAGGTTCCCTCCTTTCAGATAACTCTAGCTAGTGTCAAGCTGACATAAAAACTAGCCAATGCAACTGATCCCTTCACACCTTCAAATCCAGTACCACTCAGTGACTCTTACATTACCAATTTCGGCAGCCAGCACAAGGACAACTTTGGTCATCTCTGGAACCCAACTGTGTTCCGACTCTCAGGAAACACTTCCCAGAGGATTTCACCTCAATGAGGTCTCTTGTTAATCACAGCCAATTCTTTAGCTCCAGCTGGCCAGACACCACAGATCCTTCACACAAATGGCCTGGTAAAGTCTTTGCTTCCCTCTGAAATGTCACAAGCCAGGCCTCCAACTGCACTGTTTTCAACGTTCTTATCTCCTAAGTATTGGTGAAATTATTAAGGCCACTCCACGTAGTTAAAAGGGAGGTTTATTTAGTGGCATAACTTACAAATGAATGGATAGGTAGGTTGCAAGGTCTGGGAAAGGCATAGCGCAGTCTGGTGGTATTCTCTGGAGAACTCTGCTCAGTCTACCTCCAGCATCCAGGGGCCAGGAACCAAGAGAGTTGGCACATCTGGATCTCGGGTCTTCAGGGTCCTCTCTTGGCCCTGCCTTGTAGGCGTGACAGTTACCGAAGCCTCAATGGGGGTTGGAACTTCCAGACCAAAGCTGGAATGGCTACCCACTACACCTAAGCTCATACAGAACAGCTCACTGAGCTCTCAACACTCAATGACTTTTCTAGCCCAACGTTCCAAAGTCCTTCAACAGTTCTCCCCAAAACAACATGGTCAGCTCTGTCACGGCAACACCCCACTCCTGGTACCAAAATCTATATTAGTCAGGGTTCTCTAGAGGAACAGAACTTACAGAATAAATATCCCTCTCCCTCTCTCGTTTCACTTCAAATGATTTAATTAAGAAGTAATTCTTCACAGGTGTGCCTGGTCATTAGCATTTTAATTAATTCCAGATGTAGTCAAGTTGACAACCAAGAACAGCCATTACAGCCATGAAAGGTCCATTTGGGTGGGACCCCAGTTCTTGGTCCTTCTGGCTGCCACCTGTACCCCCAGAGCCTGACTCTTGCTCTTGATCTCAGTGTCTCCTGTCACCTGCAGATCCCCCAGAACCTTGAGGCTTCAGGGCCATGATACTGGGGGTCCTTCAAACCTCACCTGTCTTGGTGAGAGAAGTAGGAATCCCATAGGCCTTGAGTGTGAAGTGTGTGTGTAAGGAGGCTGGGATTCTCGGCTCTTCTTATGAGGGAAGCTGGCAGCTTGGCCCTATCACATTCTCCCTCCCACTCCTGGGGATCCCAGGGCCAGAAGCCCTGGCAACTCATCAAGCTTCATGCCCAGAGCTCAGGACAAGAAGCCAGAGGGATGTCAGTGAGTACCCCTCCTCGGGACAAGTGTACTTGGCAGGAATCTGCATGTCCCTTCAGAGCCTCTGTACTCCCAAGCCCATGCTGGAACAAAACATTTTCTTCCTGACCATGATTCAGCCAATCATCTGACAGCCCTGAGCCAGGTCACCTGCACACAGCCAGATCCAGTCTTTGATGAGACCCCACTCCAGCCGGAGACAACTCTGGAGCAGGAAGGCCCTTGTCCCGTAGCCCACCTGATGGCACACAGTTGCTCTCCCCTGCCCCTCCCTTCCCTCCTGGGTTGGCCA
This sequence comes from Peromyscus maniculatus bairdii, assembly GCF_049852395.1. Taxonomy (NCBI): domain Eukaryota; kingdom Metazoa; phylum Chordata; class Mammalia; order Rodentia; family Cricetidae; genus Peromyscus; species Peromyscus maniculatus. Next base: position 6,123,022 of record NC_134855.1, on the reverse strand, counting down.
TCTAAGATCTTGACTGAGTTGATAATTGTCAAACTGACTGCAGACCAGGCCTGGAAATCTGGGGAGCTTTCTCATCAGGCTTTTTGGGGTGCTCGGCTGGCACTGAGGTCTTCTGGGACCAGCTTTATCACTCGCGCCCATGGCACGGGCAAACCTCTGCTTAGCCACAGCCCTGGACTCCTGCCATCCACACCTCTCCCCCTGGGTACCCAGTGGTGTCACCCTGGGTACAGTACCTAGTGTAATGGTTCCTGCCACAGTGTGCCCTGTGCTTCAGAGAGTGGGAAGCCTGGTTCGCAGTAGGCACTGGGACGCCAGCTGCACCCACCGCGGCCAATGTCACTCCGCAGGCGTTCTTTATTAGCGGTCGTCATGGGCACATGCTGAGTGCCACGGGAATGAAAGACAAGAGTGCTTAGGCCTAGCACTCAGAAGGCAGAGGCAGGTGGATCTCTGTGAATTTGAGCCAGTCTGGTCTATAGAGTGAGTTCCAGTCCACCCAGGGCTACATGGTGAGACGCTGCCTCCTGCCTCAAAACAAAGCTGTTTTTCCTATCTTTCTGTCTTTGTTTTGAGGCAGAGCTCATGTTCCTATGGGTCCCTCTCTTTTCACGGGCCCCTCCCTGCACCGGAGTCCCCAGCCCATCTCTCGACATCCTTCTCCCGAGAAGGGCAAATCCAGTAAACTCACGTTGTCTCCACATGTGTGTGAACTGTGTGTGTAGTGGTGTCCACACACTTGTGCCTAATGGTGTGCACTTGTCTTGGGATCAGCCTGGGCTGCAGAGGATGTCTCAGCCCGTAGACATTCGCTTTCTACGGGTCTGGAGTCTTGAGGTCCCGGTCAAATCACAGGCATGTTCAGATTCCGCTGAGGACTTCCTCACTTGCAGGCGGCGGCCTCGCACTGGTCCTCGCTTACCCTTGATTTTTCCTCTGTGTGCACAGGGCGTGGGGTGGGGCAGAACAACGAGCATCCCGTGTCTTGTCCCCTTATAAGAACACCAGACCTGCCAGATTAGAGTCGTCCTTATGATGTCCCATAAGCTTCACTACAGCCCAAAGGCCCTAACTCCAAATACAATCACATCGGGCATGTGTGCGCAGGGAAGGCTAGATCTTCAACAAGAATAGGGGCATCTCACAGTTCAGTCTACAACAGCGCGCGTGTGTGTGCGCGCGCGTGTGTTTGTGTGTGTGTGTGTGTGTGTGTGTGTGTGTGTGTGTGTATGTATCTGTATGTGAGAGAGAATATATATCGGCCTGTTCCAGGTTCATGTCTGTGTGTCTGTCTGCACATGGGTTCTTGTGCCTTGTGTAGCTGGACTGGGAGGGGAGCAAGCAGTGAGAATCCGAACCTGCCAATCACCCCCTCCCACCTGAGGTGGAGGGAGGCAAGCTGGGGCACCAGCGGAAGCAAGCGTGGGCTCTTCTCTGCCGATCAAGATCTATAAATAAGGTTGTCTCCCTGGCATGTTCCACACCACACGCGGCTCTTTAATAAAAATTGGCTGAGATTTGTGGATAAGCCTGAAGCAAAGTCAATGCTTGGTGTCAATCCCACGCTAAGAGGGGCCTTCAGGGGTCAAGCTGCTTCCTGTATATGATGCCCCATCAAAGATATGTCAGCCTGGTGCTAAGCAGCTCCTAGAGTGCGGGGAGACCCCCAGCTCTGATGGGGCTCACGTCAGGGTTCTTGGCCGTGCTCCCAGGATGGAGAATGAGGAGGAGTGAGGGAACACAGTCCATGTCGTCCTCTCTATGGGACCCGGCTACTCCTCAGAGGCCGTGGAGGTCACAGCATCTTCCCTGTGTGAGCAGCAGGAAGATCGTGAGGTCGTAGCCCCTCTCTCCCCTGTCCCAAGGGGCATCTGTCCTGCTCCTCACCAGGCCAAATTCACAAACAGGGAGTCTGCCGCGGGCTTGTAGGGGTCACCAGCTTCCTGGACGCTGCTGATGCTGGAGGGGTCTGGGTGTGTGCAGCAGCAGGTGAATTCTGTCCAGCCTCGGCCACTGGGCGAGGATGAGCATCTAATAGGCATGCTGGCCACACTCGGTGAGGCAGAAAGAGGGGAAATCAAACGAAGTTTGGTTTAATTAAGTATCAGGGAAGATTTATGCAACTTCCTCTCTCTGTCATAAATATTAATGAGGGCAGCCTGTAAGCTCTCCACCATCCTCTAGCTTGGTAGAGGACAGGCTGGTGGTGGGGAGGTTTGCAGTTGCCCCCAGTTCACACACACACACACACACACACACACACACACACACACACACACACACACAGTCTAGTGGCACCTAGGATGCCTGGGCAGGTGGTGGTTTGGAAGTCTCCTGCCACACACTCAGCCACTAGGCAGTGAGGCCCAGAAGAAAGGAAACCTTACCCACTGGTCGGGGCTCCCCTTGGCCAGCTTGGCCTCGCTCCCTCTCATGGTTGACTCTGCTGTTGTCCGAGAGGCAGGGGGGTAGCATAGAATCGTGGGGAGGGGGACTAACCAAAGCAACATGGTTGGAGGCCTGAGAGTGTTGTCAGGAGTGTGCCTGAGACACCAACAGGCTGAGGTGAGCAGGAGACACATCGGGATGGCCACCAGGGCAACTGGCATAGGAGCCTGGCAGGGGCAGGACTGACTGAGCAAGGCTGGGTCTTCCAGTACTCTAGAGAAACAGAGGCAGCAGGGTGTATGTGTGCGCGTGCGTGCATGTGCGTGCGTGCGTGCGTGTGTGTGTGTGTGTGTGTGTGTGTGTGTGTGTGTGTTAGGCAACAAACTGACTCATGATAAGGAATTGGCTCGAGTGCTTGTGGAGGCTGGGAAGTCTCAAGTCCACGGCCTGAAGGCTGGGGACCCCATGGACTGATGGGACAAGATCAGTCTGAATATGGCAGGCTAGGGGCCCTGGAAAGGCTGAAGCATAAACAGACCACCTCAGCTCAGGCAGACAGGCAGGGGGCCCCTCCCTCCACCAGAGCCTGGACAGAGTGTTTGCATGTTTGCAAAGGAGCACCATGGGAGGCCCAGGAGCACCATGGGAGGCCCAGGAGCACCATGGGAGGCCCAGGGCTCCTGGCTCTGACATCACAGGAGGCCCAGGGCTCCTGGCTCTGACATCACAGGAGGCCCAGGGCTCCTGGCTCTGACATCACAGGAGGCCCAGGGCTCCTGGCTCTGACATCACAGGAGGCCCAGGGCTTCTGGCTCTGATGTACATGGGTCTGACACACACATTGGTCCATGAACGCCATGTTCTATTGACTAAAGGATTCAAAGAACCTTCAGCAGAGCCAGGTCCCAGACAGTTGGCTGGCAGGGAGAGGTGGTGGATCAGGTCATTTTATTATCTTTCTGTAGTACCTTCTAAACCTTCAGACCTCCCCGGTCCCCACCTGGGCGAGGGACTTTGGGCCAGGTCAGAAGGCCACACTTGGTTCATCTTCTCCCCTATATCTTTATAGTGTCAGCTCCCTTCATCCATGTCCCTCACCGCCAGCATCCGTTCCTATTGCCCTGTCTCTGAGGATCCCTCAAGCTGCCTCTGCACTGGGGAGGAGCGTGGGAATTCATGGTAACAGCCAGGGCCAGACCTGGCCAGGACGGAAAGTCCATCTGTCCTTTTTTTTTTTTTTTTTTTTGGTTTTTCGAGACAGGGTTTCTCTGTGTAGCTTTGTGCCTCTCCTGGAACTCACTTGGTAGCCCAGGCTGGCCTCGAACTCACAGAGATCCACCTGGCTCTGCCTCCCGAGTGCTGGGATTAAAGGCGTGCGCCACCACCGCCCGGCCCATCTGTCCTTTCTATAGGCCACAGCCCTGACCTACGGCAGTGTGGGAGCCCTTCCCAGTGGAGTGGCAGCCTCTGTGTGGAACACACTTGGATGAGGGTGGGCTAGAGACTCTTGCTCATCCACCTGTCAGGTGGTGCCATGGTGCCTCCGCCCCCACCCCCAAATGTGCATCTACTAAGCCCTTCTGGTAAGACTGTATGAGAGTCCAGACCCAAGGCCCCAGCATTGCCCTCTGTTGCTCTATCTGAACTCCTCACAGGGGCTGGAGGGATGGCTCAGTTGTTAGGAACACATACTGCTTTTGCAGAGGACTTGAGCTGGGTTCTCAACACCCACACCAGGCAGCTAGCTCACCATTGCCTGGAACTCCAGCTTAAGGAGAATCCAGTGACCTCTTCTGGCCTCTGTGGGTACTGCACTCACATGCACGGTTTGGCACATGTGTGCACACACGTAATTTAAAATTATAATAAAAATACTTCTTTAAAAGGCACAAATGCAAAGACAATCATTTAGAATTTCAAAACAATGGGTGTAGAGCCGTGTCTACCTAACCATGGCCTTAAGAAATGGCCTGGCTTACTGTGCTTCTCCTAGGGGATGTTTTTGGGGTGGGATGGGGAGGAGTTACAAATAAACACAGACCTTTCTTCTCATGTAGCTGTTATTCCGACTTGGGCTCTCTTCAAGTGCAAAAGAGCAAAAGAACTGTCCATCAGTGGCTCCTAGCTCCAGCCTTGTAATGGAGTATTTTTAGAAACATCACCTTGCGTTAAATATATATAGTCGTTTTTCTGTTACTGTGATAAAAATGCCATGACCAAGAGCAACCTGAGGAAGAAAAAGCTCATTTTGGCTCATGGTTCCTGAGGGACAGAGTCTATGATAATGGGGAAGACATGATATGGCTGCCAGAGCAGGAAGCTGCCTGGTCACGTGAGAGATTGAGCAGGAAGTGGGGGGAGGTATACACCCCCAAAGCCTGCCTTCAGTGACTGCTTCCTCCAGCAGGCTTCCCCCATGAAGATTCCATGACCTCCCCAAACAGCGCCACCAAGTGGGACTAGCTGTTCAAACACATGAGCCTGTGGGGGACATTTCTCATTCAGAACCTACATATGTGTACCTAGACAGACAAACAGGCCGTAAAAGTGTACCATCTATCAGAAACATCTAATACAGTTTCCTTTACTACCAACTGGACACTGAGATGGTTCCCTGGGGTTTGGGGAACTAGTTTCTGTCTTCTGGCCAATGGACTCTTCCATGGTAATATCTAACCTATACCAGCCTGAGTTTTCTTTTTTGTGAGTTAGGCAGACATCGGTTCAAGGCTCTGCTCAGCCACTTGCTGGGAGCCTCACTCCTCTTTCTGAACCTTGTGACTCTCACTAATTGTATGAAATACCTAAATTCAATTTCACTCAGCTTACTAGACTGCAGAGAGATGCCGGGACGGCCGTGCCGGGCAGACTGTGAAGCGATGCCGTGCCAGGCCGTGCCAGGCCATGCCAGGCGGACTGTGAAGTGATGCCATGCCAGGACATGCCAGGCGGACTGTGAAGCAATGCCGAGACGGCTGTGCCACGTGTCTTTCATGGGCTCCAAACCTTTTTCAGCATCTGGCACAGGATAGATGCGTGATATGCAACCGCTGAACATAATCAAGGTGGAATTTGGCTGGAATCTCTGTGGAATAAATGACTAAAAGTGAAATCAGAGTGTCAAAGGGTCATGTGTGTCTAAGCCCCCTAGATTCTCTGCTTCTCCAGGTTATTCCACACTCAGCCGGTGTGTTATCGAGGTGCTGGTGCTGGCCAGTCTGGTGGTGGGGACTTTTTGTCAGTCTCTGTTTGGATGAGTAGGCTTGGAGCAGCTTGGTGTGTACAAGAATCACTTGAATTGTGTTTTTAGGAAGCTGTGGGGCTGGGGCGTGGCTGGGTAATAAGGCCCGTGACAGTTACTTCTCTGTGCCATGGTACCTACCGCACTCTGACCTAAGCAACTTGGGGAGGAGAGGGTGTATTTTGGCTTGCATTTCTGGGTCCCACTTGAGGGAAGTCGGAGCATGATCTCAAGCAAGAACCTGGAGACAGGAATCATGCTGGGCCACTCTCTGGCTTCCTCAGCCAGCCTTCTTCAGCCCAGGGCCATCTGCCTAGGGATGGTGCTGCCAATAGTAGCCTGGGACGCCGCCGGGCCCCCCCCTCTCCCCCGCATCAATCAACAGAATCTTTTTCAGACATTGGCACCAAGTCAATCTAATCTGAGCAATTCTTCAGTTAAGGTTCTTTCTTGCCAGGTGACTGTAGGTTGTATTGAGATGACGATAAAAACTCGTTAGGACAGGGCCTGATAAGATGGCTCATTGGTTAAAAGCAGCTGTTGCTCTTGCAGAGGACCCAGGCTCTGTTTCCAGCAACCACATGGTGATTCACAACCGTCTGTTGCTCTAGTGCCAGAGCATCTGATACCTTCCTCTAACCTCTGCCGACATGGTACACATAGGTGCACACACACACTTGCATACAAAATACTAAAACACACTAAACAGGACAGGCACTTGTCTCACACATGCAAGACTTTTGTCAGTCAACTTCTTGCATCTCAATTGAGAGTGCCAACCTTGGAAGCCACTCCTTAGCTCTGCTAATGAGCCATTGCTTTCCAGGTTCTAAGCAGACCTCTCTGTGGGTAGCTACTCAGTACTCAGACGCTAGTCTTTGATCTGTTGCAGACACCACCCTACGCTCTGTCTTCTTTCTTTGTGTTATACTCGCACATTGACATCTTTTCCTTTATTTGAAGCTTAACCATTTTTTGGTTTTATGTTACATGTGTGTCTGCACACACTGTGCACATTTATGGGTGTGTGTGTGTGTGTGTGTGTGTGTGTGTGTGTGTGTGTGTGTGTAATGAGACATTGGTTGTTTTTCTCAATTGCTCTCCACTTTATTATTTTGAATCAAGGGCTCTCACTCTAGAGCCCTTATTACTGCAGTTTCATTTACCGAGTAGACAAAAGTTCATGTGCTGCCTTAATTTAATTTTATTTTTACATGCATTTTTTAGACATGGGGGTGTGTGCACACTGCTTTTGCACACAATTAGTTTCTATTTGAACAAAGTATCTTTTTCTATCTTTTCCTTATTGGTCTGTGTAGGACTTCACTTGTGTGTGAGTTTCCTGTGGGCAGCATGTTGTTGGGACTTCACTTTCTTCAGTCGGTCTGTATCTTTCAATTGAGGAAAGAATAAAGCAGGGGGCCTGGAGATTGCTCAGTGGTTAGAGTGCTTGCCAAGCAAGCATGATGTCCAGAAGAACCCAGGTGTTAATCTTGCTGTCAGCTTGACTACTGCAGTCAACTAAAACCCTCCTGGTGGCAGCTCACATAAAAGGACATGGAAGAAGGGAGTTTTGCTTTTTGTATGCTTGCCCTCACTCTTGCTGGCAAGTTAGTCTATCCTGTGCCCCAGGCATTTCTTCACTGGTTTAGAACCTTCCTCTTTAGGAATCCAGCATAGACTGAGGACCAACATTTATCCTCCTAGAGAACTCCTGTTCCTAGAATTCAGCATCAGATTGGTACTGCTCAGGCATCCAGTATCATGGATTAATCAATCACCAGATTCTTGGCCTTTCTGCTTAGGAGAAGGCTAACTTTTTACTTCTAGGACTACAACTTGCAAGCCGTTCTAATAAATGAGAAAAATGGACCCTATTTCCAGGCTACAGTAAATTATCCTGAGACAGAGAAAATGGGGGGAGTAGTTGCCTAGTGTATCTGTCAGCTACCACCAGAGTATTGATGTGTAACAAGCCACCTCCATCTGCATGGCTGGAAACAACCATTATTTAATTTTGGTCACATGTCTTGTAGGTTGCATGTGTACTGGTTGCTGTCATTTTTGGGTTGGCTGGACTTGGGTCCAAATTGCAGGTGTAGGTTAAAATTTCTCGTTGTTTTAACAAATAGTTTAGCTGTGGTTTGTTCTTCTCACAGTGATGGCAGAGAGAAAGGAAGACAAGCACTCAGCACTATCATACTTTAAACTTCTGCTCTTAAAACCTGTATCCACAGTGCATGGTTTAAGCACATTGTGTGGTTGAACCCGATGCCATGGGCAGAGCACACACTTTACTTGCTGTGGAGATGTGACAAGGGTGTTGGTGTTGTCTTAGAGATCCCATGATCAAGGCAATTTATAAAATAAAGAATTTGATTGGGGCTTACAGTTTCAGAGGGTTAGTCCATGATCATCATGGGAGGGAGCATAGCAACAGGTATGGCAGACATGGTGCTGGAGCAGAAGCTGAAAGCTTACAACCTCTTCTTCAGGCAGCAGGCAAAGAGAGAGGGAGGAAGGGAGAGAGATCACGCACTAACCCGAAATGTCATGGGTTTTTGAAACCTCAAAGGCCACCTTCTCCTCCAACATACTTCCTCCAACAAGGCCACATACTTCCTCCAACAAGGCCACATATCCTAATATTTCCCAAACAGTTCCACCAACTGGGAACCATATATCAGCCATTCTCCTTTAAACCACCGCAAGTGTCTAGGTTACCATAGAGATGAAAAGATTCATGCCTACAGTTTGACTGAACTAAATCCACCTAACCCAGCTCATCTACGAAGTTAGGAGAACTGAATGATGATGGTGTAAAAAATTAAAAAATGAAGCTACAGATCCATCTAATTGATGGACTGAAATGTGGAAATTCATTTGATAACTAATAAACCAAAATCAACCCTGGTGTTCATAAAATCATCCTTTAAAGCAACCGATTCATCCCAAGATTTTTTTTTTTTTTTTTTTTTTTTGGTTTTTCGAGACAGGGTTTCTCTGTGTAGCTTTGCACCTTTCCTGGAGCTCACTTGGTAGCCCAGGCTGGCCTCGAACTCACAGAGATCCGCCTGCCTCCGCCTCCCGAGTGCTGGGATTAAAGGCGTGCGCCACCAACGCCCGGCTAAATCATCCCAAGATTTTAAGAATTACTTACATGTAAGGAAGAACGGCATTGTTACTACATTGTAGCAGAAGAAAACAAGCAATAATCTGAATGGATACTGAAAAGACTTGAAATCAAATCAAATTCAACACTCTTTACTCATTTTAAAAACCTGTTAGTGGCTGGAGAGATGGCTCATAGGTTAAAGGGAACCTATTGCTTTTCTGAGGACCCAGGTTCTATTCCCAGCATCCACATGTTGACTCACAGCTCTCTGTAAATCCAGTCACAAGGCATCTAGTGATAGCCTCCTCCAGCACCAGGTATACATATGGTACACAGACAAACTTATAGGTAAAATATCCATATGTGTAAATAAAATTAATAACAATAATAATAAAAGATGTGGTTGAGAGCACTAGAAGAAGGCACCCAGCCTTGGCCTCTTGGCTTCCAAGTACATGTGCACATGTGTGCTTGCATACACCTATGTGCACATATGTGCATGCATACCTTTGTGCACATTCAAACACACTTGCACTTCACAAACAAAATAAAATACAATAAAAATAATGGTAGGATTGTACTTGCAGGGCCACGATAAAGGTATTCACTCTAAACACAAGAACAAAGTAAACATGGCCACTTCTACATTTATTTAGACCCCCCTACCACCACTTAATGTAACAAAATATATGGGGAGATAAGAGACTTAGTCACCAGATAGGAGAAGAATGAAGTCCCCATCCTGCTCAGCTTATACAACCACAGACCCAGAAAACATAAAACTACCAACTAAAAGCTCCAAGATAAACAAGTAATCAAATATTAGACACATATTTGAAAATTAATAGCTTTGCCTACATGCTGGCCATAACCAGTTGCAAGATGTAACAGGAAGCAGATTCTATTTACAAGACACCATAAATGTTCAGCAGTACCTTGAAAAAAAAAAAAACTGTGCTGCGATTCCAGATGGAAAATGTCAAAGCCTTCAGAGAGAGGGGACAGAAGGAAACAGAAAGTCATGCTGTGTACAAGACAGACGAGATGTCAAGACTCCATGTCGGAGTGGGGGTGTGGCTCAGTGGTAGAGCATTTGCTTAATGTATGCATGAGGTTCTGAGTTCAGTGTTTACCGCGTGTGTAACAGCTGGCTGGGGCAGCTCACACTTACAACCCCAGTGCTAGGCAAGTAAGGGAAGACAGAGCTCCAGGGCTTGCTGGTCCCAGCAGAGCCTAATTGACAGGCCAGTAAGAGACCCTGTCTCAAAATAAAGTGGACAGTTTTCTGAGAACAGCCCCTGAGGTTCCCTCTGGCTCCCACACACATGTCAGGTGCTGGCTAAGGATGTGTGGGGCAGGTTGGTATAGCAGGCTTTCTCGGAAATCATGACATGGAGACTCTCCTTACCAGTTATGAATACTCGGACTTAGCTTATGCTCGTTTCTCGCTAGCTGTCTTTTTAATCTGAGTTAACCTGTTCCTCTTCATCTATGTTTTGCCTTTGGGCTTCTCACCTTTCATTCTGTACATCCTACTTTCCTGCTTCCTCCCTGTCTAGCTGGCTGGCCTGGCTGGCCCTGGGTGTCTCCGTTTTTTTCTCCCTTGTTCTCTTCTTTCTCCAAGCCCAGATTCTGCCTCCTTATTCTCTCTGCCCTCCAGCCCTGCCTGTCCCTCTACTGCCTATCTATTGGCTGTTCAGATTTAGACCAATTAGGTGCCTTACGCAGGCAAAGTGAAGCAAATGCAACACATCTTCACCATGTTAAACAAATGCAGCAGAAACAAATATAACACACCTTTACATAGTTAAACAACTATTCCACAACAGTGATCAGCGGTTTCCACAGGAGTCACTCTGTAGCCAAGGAGCCTCAGCAATGTTGAGGAGACTGTGGCATCTGATAATCATGTGTTTTATTTATGTGTGTGCATGTTTATGTGTGAGGCTGAACATGTGTAGGTACATATGGGTGTATGGGTGTACATATGCATATGTGTGGGTGGGTATATATGAGTGTAGGTGCACATGTTTATGTGGGGGTGTGCATTTGAATGTGGAGGCCGCAGGCCAGACTCAGCTGTCATTCTATAGGAGCCATTCACCTTGTGTTTTGTTGTTTTCAGTCAGGGTCTCTCACCGGCCAGGGGCTCCCTGATTAGGCTGACTAGCCAGCAAAACCCAAGAATTGGCCTATCTCTGCCTTCTCAGAGCCAGTATTACAGCACATGCCTCCATGTGTTTTATAGAGAATTTAAATCCAGCCTAGCAACTAACATCTCTGGAAAGCTATGGGTTTGGGTTTTCTCTAAAGGCTAGCTAATTGTTGCAACACCACGTGTGTGTGTGTGTGTGTGTGTGTGTGTGTGTGTGTGTGTGTGTGTGCATGCGTGTGTGCGCATGTGTATAGGGTGCACCCCCAGGCAGAGGAATCAGATGTCTTGTTCTATTGTGCCCTGATGTATTCCCTTGAGACAGGGTCTCTCCATGAACTGAAATCTTGCCACTTTGGTGAGGTTGGCTGGCCAGTGTGCTCCTGGGGTCCACTTGTCTCTACCACCCAATGCTAGGGTTACAGAGACACTCACAGCCACACCCAGCTTTTTACATAGTTGCTGGAGATTCGAACCCAGGTCTTCATGTTTGTAGAGCAAGTCCTCTAACTCCCTGAACCATCTCCCCAGTATGTATGTATGTATGTATACACACACACACACACACACACACACACACACACACACACACACACCATATATATATGTCTTCCTGAGTCTATTTTGGAACCTTAGTCTGTTCCATCGTTTTATGTGACTACTTAAGTGCCAGTGCCAAGCAGCCTTAACAAACTTAAAATACATTTTTAATATTAGGTCAGGTAAATGTATTAATCTATTGATGCGAAACAGACCAGCCCAAGTCTAAGGCTCAACATGAACACCAGTGCATCTGCTTGACTATAAAAATTAACGGGCGTTGCTTAATACAGTCTCAGATTGGTATCTGAACATCACGAAGATGCTGATGTGTTGGTAGGTCTTTGACAATCCTCCTGGATGGACATGGCATCAGCCTTCAATACTGTGAATCTGCTGTTGTTTTCTGTGATTAATGTTTATCTAAAGACACTGATGTGTTTACCAGACTATCTCTTCTTTATTTCTGTCTATATATCCTTTCTTTCAGACACCCCCCTGGGTCATTTTATTTATTTCCCTTTTAGCTTGTTTATTTGTTTTAGTTAAGTTCCCACACATAGCCCAGGCTGTCCTTGAATGCTGTGTCTTCCTGCCTCAGCTTCCTGAGCCAGCACTGGGATTACAGACATCCATCATTATGCCTGGTTGCCATTTTCTTTCTTCCTTTTAAAAAATTATATCTATGTGTTTTGTGTGCATGTGCCGTGTGGACCTGTGGAGTCAGAGGACAGCTTTTGGGAGTTGTTCTCTACCATGTGAGTGGATGCCAGAGGCCAACCCATTTTCTTTCTTTTTAAAGTAAATATATTTTTTACTGCTGAAAACTGAGTGAAATTCTAATAGAAATCATCTAAGCTTTGTGAGCAGCATGCCTCTATAATGCTGTGGTTAAGTCAGCATACAAAATGACAGGTCACAGATGGCGTGTTCATGTCTGTATGTCATATGTTATCCTTGTTCTTCCCCTAGCACTCTTGCTTGGCTTCCCCGCTCCACTCTCATGTTACATGCAGTCACCCCCTCTTCCTCCAGGTTCAGTTTCCTTTCTATGTTCTTGTTCTGCACATGTATGTGTGCATGTGTGTGTGCATACACAAACACACACACACAATTTGTGTACAGTCAGACAGGAATTCAAATCTAGATTCCTTGTGCTAAAGTTGTCTCCTGGGCCCCGAGGTGGCTGTGGTAAGACACCAGCTGCCATTGTCATGTGGGCCACCTGATTTTTCTCTGCGGCTGCTTTTTCACATTGCTGTTTATGTGTTTCTCCTCTGTCTTCCAGTCTGTGGTGCTGGGGATGGAACCTCAGAATCCTGTCCCTGCTCCTGTGAGCACACTCCCAGCCGAACCATGTCTGAAGTCTCCATCCCTTGATTTTATTATAGATTTCTTCTGATTTTTCTGGAATATGGTTTTCCAGACTCTGAGAGTCTAAGTATTTGTGAAATAGACACTCTCTCCTCAAGCACGTCCTCCCTAATCTCCTGATTGTCCCCTTCTGGCACTTTGAAGGTTACACATTTTTAGACATAATATCTCTATTCTCAATATGTAACGGCTTTTATTTTATGTCCCCCATTTCCTTCCTCTCCCTGCTTCGTCCTGGGTAATTTGTTCGGCTCTGTCTCCCAGGTCATTATTCTTTACTCTGGCCAAGTCTAATCTGTATTACTCCATTCATTGAATTTCCCAGGTCAATTACATTTTTATTTCCTTAAGTTTTTTTGTGATTCCTTTTATCTGCCTTTTAAGTTTTGATAATGTCTCATTCCTTCAAATTATAGTCTGCTTCTAAGTGTACAGGTGATTCTGTCTGCCTCTGCTTCCTCATCCACCCATGCAGGGCACACTGTTTCTTTATGTGCTTTCTGGGCTTTTTAAGTGGACTCATAATCAGTTCATCCACTGGTGGTGTCTGTGGTTTGGGTAAGCTGTGGTTTAAATGTAAGACACACCCCATGGGCTGTGTGTCTGGGCACTTGGTCGCCAGCTGGCGGTGCCATTTGGGAAGATTATGGAACCTTTAGGAAGTGGGACCTTCCTACAGGAAGTGAGTCACAGGGAGGGGTGGGCCTCGAGGCTTTATAGGCAGGCCCCACTTCCTGTTGGTTCTGCGCTTCCCGAGTGCAGATGCAATGTGAGCAGACAGCTCTGTGTCTGTGCCTTCCCGGCCTGCCACCCTGTTTTCTCTACCATGAAGGGCTGTGTCCCCCTGGAGCGGTGGCCGAAGCCAACCCTGTCTTCCTTAGGGGGCTTTTGTCAGAGTGTTTGCTCACAGCATCAGGAAGAGAAACTGAGGCAGAGTAACAGCTGCCTCCCTCCAAAGACGGCTGATGGACCTGAAACCCCAGACCAGGCTCTGGTTCTTTGGCTGAGGAGCTGATGTGTATGGACTGTGTTTCCAGTGCACAGTATGGTCGGCTTATGGTTTGGGGTTCTGAGGGGAACTGTTTTCTTTTCTTTTTTCTTTCTTTCTTTCTTTCTTTCTTTCTTTCTTTCTTTCTTTCTTTCTTTCTTTCTTTCTTTCTTTCTTTCTTTCTTTCTTTCTTTCTTTCTTTTTTTTTCTTCATTTTTCTGGTCATCAGAACAAGGCTTAGATGTCAGGTATCCCCCGGGATGTGGCGTGCTGGGGTGGTAGCGCTTAGATCTAAAGTGCCCACGGTCCTGGGTTGCTTTCTGTTGCTGTGATAAACATCATGATCAAAAAGATTTGTTTGGTTTACATATCCTGATCATGGTCCATCATGAAGGGCAGTCAGGGCGGGGACTCAAGGCAGGAATGTGGAGGCAGGAACTGAAGCAGAGGCCATGGAGGATGCTGCTTGATCCCCTTGGTTCTCTCAGCCTGCTTTCTTATAGACCCAGGACCAGCAGCCCAGGGGTGGCCCCACCCACAGTGGGCTGGGCCCTTCCCATCAATCATTAACCAAGAAAATGATCCACAGATATGCTTACAGGCCAGTCTGATGGAGACGACACCTTAATTGAAGTTCGCTCTTCCCGGGTGATACTAGTTTGTGTCAAGTTGACAAAAACAAACCACACAGATCCCCTGGAACTGCAGTTACAGGGTTTGAGCTGAGCAGTGTGAGTGCTGGGAGCCAAAGTCTCATTTTCCGCAGGAATGGCATGTGCTGTGGAACACGAAACCGTGTCTCTAGACCCACTTTGTAGTATTTTCTTTGCATAGGTTCCGCAAGTTTCTTTTAAAACTTTTGCAGTTATTATATCTTATTTGTAATTTTTATGGATAAGTTTTCATTTATAGAGTCTATTAGATATTATTTTGTATAGAAGAAAGTTGTTTAATTTTGTAACTAGTATATTAACTGTGTGTGTGTGTGTGTGTGTATGTGTAGATGTGTGCATGCAGGTGTATGTCCATGTGCATGTGTGTGTGTGAAGGTCAGAGGTCAGCATTGAATATTATTCCTCAGAAGCTATCTACCTTATTTTTTTTGAGTCAGAATCTCTCACTAGGACCTGGAACTTGTCAATCAGGTGAGGCTTGTGTATCAGTTATTTTTCTATTCCTGTGATAAAACAGCATCGCCAAGCAACTTATAGAAGCAAGGGTTGTTTGTTCCAGAGGGCTAAGAGTCCTCACCTTCATGGCAGGGAGGCATGGCAGCTTGATCAGCAAGCTGAGAGCTCACATTCTCAACTTCCAGAATGAACAAGAGGGAACCAGAAGGGGTTCAACTCTTTAAACTAACAACCCTCACCCCAACACCCCCACGCACACCTCCTCCAGCAAAGCACACCTCCTAAACCTCCTAAACAGCACCACCATCTGGGGACGAAGTGTTCAAATAAATCCACGAATCTCTGGGAATTCATCCACACCGTCACCAGCTAGCCAGCAAGCTCCACGGATCCTCCTGTCTCTACCCTGCCTGCGCCCTGCCCCCCCCCCCACTGAGATTACAAGCATCACCACACCCTGCTTCTGTCAGGGTCCTGGGGATCAAAACTGGGGTCTTCATGCCTGCATGGATAAGCACTTTACTATGTGAGGCATTCCCCAAGACCCACTGTCTCTCACATAGCGTTTTTAAGGGAGATTTCTAAAAACAAAACACTAGACTCTAGCCTCCTCAAGATACAGAAATCATATTTACTTGTTTACTTTGGTCATAAATATTTTTAAAGTTTTATTACAATTATTCCACCCGCCCCGTGTGTGTGTGTGTGTGTGCGCGCGCGCGCGTGTGCTCATGCGTGCATGTGAGCATGTGTGTGAACCACAGAGTACATGTGGAAGTCAGTGAACAACTTGCAAGAGTCCATTCCTTCCTTCCTTTACCCTGAGGGTCCCAGGGACTGAACACACATTGTTGGGCTTCACAGCAAGTGCCTTTCTCTTTGAGCCATTTTGCTGGCCTAGAAATAAGACTATTATTCGTATTTCCTCCCCCTAAAATTGCCAATTTAATTTGAACTGTTATTTTGAAACTTTTTACTATAGAAAACTCCAGCAATGCCCTACAGCAAAGAGAACAGTACCTGTTACCTCCATGTGGTTATTACTCAATGTTTCTGACATTGACTCTTGTCTTTGTTCTTCCAGCCTTCCAATGGGTCTATTCTGAAACAGACCCCAGACACCGCATCATGTCAGTGGAACATGTTCAAGCATAGCTCTGACGGCAAAGAACTCTGTAGGTAAAGACAGAACACGAAGATGACTTGTGGCACCCCGAAACTCACAACGCCTTGGTGCCATCAGAGCCCCAGTTAATGCTGAAGTCTCCGGATTTCACACAGGGTTTTTCACAGTTGACCAAGATCTAAGCAATTGTTTGGGTCTTTAAGTATTCTTTGCTGGACAGTTTTATGTCAATTTGACACAGGCTAGAGTCATCAGAGAGAAGGGAACCTCAATTGAGAAAATGCCTCCATAAGATTGTGTTGTAGACAAGCCGGTAAGGCATTTCATTTTCTTAATTAGTGATTGATGGGGGAGGGACCAGCCCACTGTGGGTGGTGCCATCTCTGGGCTGGTGGTCCTGGGTTCTATAAGAAAGCAGGCTGAGCAAGCCATGAGGAGCAAGCCAATAAGCAGTGCCCCTCCATGGCCTCCAGGTTCCTGCCCTGTTTGAGTTCCTGCACTGGGTTTCCTGGTGGACTGTGATATGTAAGCCAATAAAGCCTTTCCTCTCCAGGCTGCTTTGGTCATGGTGTTTCATCACAGCAATAGTAACGCTGACCACGGCAGTGCCCTCAGCCCTCCCCCAGATTATTTGCTAAGGAAAGTGGTCAGGATGTGCTGATATGTCCTGTGGTGTCTCCTGGCATGTCACTCCATCTCCTGTGTCTTCTGTACGCTCATCCTTGGTTTTGAAGACCCTCAAATTTCATTTTGACGTTCTGGCATGAATTCTTGTCATGGGACCCTTCAGGGGCACCCCGAGTGCTAGTCTCTCTTTGGGGTATGTGAGATTGCTCAGGAAGCCGCAGTGTTGTCCTGGTGATCCACGTGGTGCCCTCAGTGGGACTTTGGCAGCCACCATGCTATCCTCATTCACAGTTCATGGTTCACATCTCTTTACCTAATCTGGTTTTCTCCTTTATATCTGGGACTAAGCCTAGAGCCGTGGTTCTCAATCTCCCTAATGCTGTGGCCCTTTAATACAGTTCTCATGTTGCAGTGACCCCCAACCATAAATTATTTCATTGCTACTTCATAACTGTAATTTTGCTTCTGCTATGAATTACAATGTAAATATCTGTGTTTTCTGATGCTCATTGGCACCCCTGTGAGAGGGCAGTTTGACCCCTCGAAAGGGTTGCGACCCCAGATTGAGAACCATAACGGAGTCCCACGTCATGCTAGGCAACACTCTGCCACCGAGCTGATCCCCAGCCCTTCGTGGTTTTCATTTGGAGGCAAGGTCTTGCTAAGTTGTCCAGACCTTGAACTTGTGATCCTCCTGCCTCAGCCTTCCATGGAACTGGAATTACAGGCCTGTCTCAGGAAACCTGGCTTCTTCATCTCCCTCTGCTAGGTTCTGAATCAGAGCAGGCCTGGATCAGCAGCCCATAGAGCCAGTTCCAGGGGTCAGTCCAGTGGGAGGGGCAGGCAGGGTCGGAGGGCAAAAGGAAGGAAGAAGACTGATAATCAAGTTGTCTGGCTTCCACCCTCCCTCCTCCCCTCTTCCTCCTCCCTCTTCCTCTCCTCTCTCCTTCCTCCTCCTCCTTCCTCCTCTTCCTCTCCTTCCCTCCCCCCCTCCTTCCTTTTCCCCTCCTCCTCTCCTTCCCTCTCCTCTCCTTCTTCCCCCTCCTTTCCTCCTCCCTCCTCCCCTCCTCCCCTCCTCCCCTCCCCCTCTCTTCTCTTTCTCTCCCATCCAGGACTATTTCTGCCATCAACTGTCTTCCCCGGGTGCAGTCTTTACATAATCATCTCTGCCTTGGTCCCTGGAACACACCTCATTCCTGTGTCCTCCCATGGCAGCAGATGGTAACGACGGCCACCGCGGGCCCTGCCCCACTGTCCGGCGGCTTCCGTACTCCCTGGCACACGGGCAACCAGTTCTTACAGTCAGTTCCCTCTGTGATTGTCCAGGGCAGTTCTTTTCCCTCTTAGACCTTGGGGGAGTTACGTGGGTGTCGTTCTTTTAAAAAGTGAAAAAGGAAATTCTTTATGCTCCAGAAGAATTCAAAAGCATTGCTGTAATCTGGTTTTAGCAGGCTGGAATGAGCTCACTTTGCAGTTATGAAGTGGAAAGAAATTCTACATACATTTAAAGTGAGTTTTTAAAGAAGAAGAATAGATTAAATATCAGGTCATTCTTTCAAAGTTAGCAGCACAGACAAATATCTTTTTAGAGTTGATAACTACCAATGAATGCTGTTTTGTTCTTAGAAGGAGATTGGCTACCCCGGATATGAAGAACACCCAAAAACGTCCTTCAGAGAGCATCGAGGGAGGGCGGGTTCTCAAGAATAAAACCAGGAGCAAAGACTCAAGCTCTCAGGTGGAATTTAAGGAGTCTCACTGGAGTAAGAGGCTAAGGGGAGAGATGTCCAGACCCACAAACCCCCTGGGTGCTCCCCTCTCCGAACAAGTCCCCCCCCCCAATCCAAGGTCCTTTCATCCTGCAGCGTTCATTTAGAATCATTATGCACTTCTGGTTCACCTTTTTCTGGGTGCAAACCATTATGCTCACCTTGACCTCCAGAGGCTCCTAGTACATTCCCTTATGCATGGGAATCCAGAAGCATTTACTGGTCAGAGGACCCGGAAAGTTCCAGAATCCTGAGTCAGAGGGCCAAGCAGGACAGGGCCTGAGATTTAGCCTATGAGCAGAGGAGAACTTGACCTCTTTGGAATATACTGGAAAGTCAAGGTCACTGGGGAGGGGGTAGGGATGGCTCCTTGCAGGAAGAGACCTGAAGGGTGATGTGTGGGAGCTGGCTTTGTGTGAGGAGGTTCCGGGCAGGGAGAAGGACTGCGGGTGAGGGGTAAATCGGGGCTCTGGGTTTCTCCGGCAAGTCTACTTTGCTAAAATCAATTTTTAAAAAATGAAAAATGTTTTCTTAAGTGGAAAGAACGTGGAGGAAAGGGTGGAGGGAAGGGGAAAACTGAATGGAAGAATAAAAGAAACACAAACCAGCAACCCACCTTCCATCCCTTGACACAGCTCTTCCTCCAGAGTTTACCGTCAGCCTTTGCACCCCTGGCTCAGGGACCAGAACATCCCCCACCCCTCATCTAAGTTCCTGTGAGTACTTTCCACACTGCCCTGAGCAAGCAATAAGTTTGTGGAAGTATGGACAGCCTAGTTTAGGCCAGGTCACCTACGTGAGCGGGAACATATATTTTTAAAATGACTGTTTACATGTGTTAACCCACTTTCTATGAAAAACTGCTTGGGAATACGACCAGGGGGTTAGTAACCTGAGGCTCCAGGTGGCCAGTGTTCTAGGGACTCCGGCCCAAGAGGGTAGGTACCCCTGCTTGGGGGGGCGTCCTCTACCCCACCCCCAGCGTCTGTGAGCTCTCTTAGCTCCTGTATATGAATGAGCTGATCTTTCAGCTGCCCTTTGTCTTGGAAAAAATTAATTCTCATTTGCATTGCCCCGTCTAAATGTCACCCACCGATATTTTGTTAGACATTAGCAGCCCTGGCAGGGAGGGCCGCGGGGTAATTGTGTTCTGCCTGATGCTGGGATTTACATAATTTCAGACAGCAATTAAAGAATCCTGGGGAATTTTTTTCCCCTCTCCCTTCCAACCTCTCCTACAAAGAAAGTGTTCGTTTACATTAAGCGCTCAGCGCCTTGCTGTTCATTTGCATAAAATTAAAGGTTTTTGTGTTCCCGAACAGCAGGGTAACATTTAAAATTCCGTTTTAAAAAGCTCACCTTACAATAATAAAATGTTAATATCATTTCCTAGGCAATGCAAGGTTGCCAGACGCCTTTCAATTCCAACTTGCTCCCGTGCTAACTGCTCACCACTCTCTCTCTTCCTTTGTCCATCCCATCCCTATCGTCTCCACCCCACAACTCCTCCTTCTCTTCACCTTGGGGCATCAGCTCTTTTCACTTTCTCAGATGGAATCCAAATGTGCTCAGCTCACCAGCCCCAAGCCATGAGCAGAGTTTCTATAGTCATCCCGAGGACAATGATGTCCCAGGGCATCTTGGTTTTGCATGATCCCCAAGTCATTGAATACCCAGCCCCTCATCCCAACCCAGGAGGACATCCCCAGGTCATTGCTGCAGCACTACATGTCCTGAGCCCCAGTCCACATCCCACCCCTCAGTCTCACTCACGTCAAACAGCATTGAAACGTTCATCTCATAAGATACTAAAGACAAGGACCACTGCCCAGAGCCCCTTCCGGGCAGAGTATTGGCCTCCACACAGGCTTCCTGAACCCAGGACAAGCTTCCCCTCAGGCATCTTGGTCTGTCCATATCTGCCTTCACTCGGCCCTCCCCAGCCCGTCAGACACTGTTTAAAGACTTGCAGACTCCAAGGAGAGCTAAGGGGCCTTTCTCCTGCATGTTTCCTCTGGGCATCCAGGAACCATGTTAATATTGTTCACCTAGTTGGATGCTGCCCCACCCAGTTACCAGGTGACTGCACCTGTGTGCTGCAGGCAGACAGGAAGCAGCTGGGGATTTTACCAGCAATGTGGAGAGGTGAAGGTAGATATCTCAGAATCATGGAACCCCTACACTGCAACTCATGGGGTGGAGGCTTGTGGATGTGATGGTGAGATGCGGAAGGAACAGTTCTGTTTGTTGTTTTACCTACAAAAGTAGGTGCTTTTAAAATCCAAGTCTTCAAGAAAAGACACTGAGTGTGAAGGGGATCGTGGAGGAAGGGAGTCCTTCAGCTGAGACTGAAGGACATCAGATGATAAAGCAAACCCATAGGGACATACACAGAGCTCTATGGCTGCACAGGCCATATATAGGTAGCTATGAAAGTATGAAAGACAGTGTCACTGTGTGATTGGCTTATAAATTATTCTTTCCATAGATTTAAATATAAACATGTTAAATACTAGTTATATATTATTTGCTATAATGATGATCAATCTATGTTAATAAGCAACATTTTAGAAAGATATACAACAGGAGGTGAAGCTATAGAGAGACAGAATTCTTGTATAATTTTGAAATAAAGTCAGTATGAATTCCAAGATAGAGTGTTATAAATTATATGTTAATTGTAATCCCCAGGGCATTAAGAAAATAACTTTAAAATATACAGTGAGATAAATGACAAAGAAATGAAAATGGTTTACTTAATGAAAAATAAGACAGTAACAGAGTAAAATTATAAAAGTAAATTATTCCTTAATAATAATTACATTAAATGTAAGTGGGTTAAACTATCCAATTAAATGGTAGAAAATTGGAAAAATGGGCTGTTTTAATGACCCAACTATGTAGTGTGTATGAGAGATTCATCTTAAATTAAAGACATAAATAGGTTGGAAGTAAAAGGATAGAGATAGATACTATGTGCAAAAGTAGCCTAAGAGAGCTAGGGTGCCTACTGATGTCGGGAACAGAGATGGCTCAGGGTAAAGACATCTGCCTCCATGCCTGACAACCTGAATTCAGTCTCCAGTCCTCTGAACTGCACATGCACAATATGGCACTTGTACTCAAGCGTGCGTGCATGTGTACACACACACACACACACACACACACACACACACACACACACACACACACACACGGGGGGGGGCATTTAAACACAAAGAAATACATTAAATGATGATAAAGGGGCCATTGTGATTATTAACATACATGCACCTAACAACAGAGCTCCAAAATACACAAAGTAAATACTGGCAAACAATGAAAAACAGAATTCTCCCTTCATAGCTGCAGCCTTCAATACCTGATTGTCCATAATGGACAGAACAGCTGGAAAAAGAGGAAGGAAATAAAGGCCCAAGCAGCACCATAAAGACAGTCAGACTTAGCAGACACCTGTATGGCATACTCCGCCTGCAGCAGCAATGGTGGGCTGCATGTGCTTTTCAGTTGATATGCAACATCTCTAGGATAAACAGTAGGTTAGAACACAAAACAAGATTTAATGGAGTAAAAGAGAAAACATACAAAATGTCTCTCAAAACACAACATACCAGAATTTATGAGTGGTGAAAGCATGCTCAGAGGGAAAATGAAAGCTATGAACTCCTTCATTTAGAAAGGGCTGGAGAGATGGCTTGTGCTTAAGAGTATGTACCGCTCTTGCAGAAGACTCGACTTTGGTTCCCAGCATTGACATCTGGCTGCTCAGACCATCTGTAACAAACTCCAGGGAATCCAATGCCTTAGGCATTGCATGGACATGGTGCATAGGTATGTACACAGGCAAAAATTCATCCATAGATGATGGCGATGAGGATGATGAGGATGATGATGACAACAATGACAGTGATGATGGCAATGATGATGATGATGATGATGATGATGATGATGACTGTGATGATAGTAAACCACATCCTGCATGGCTTGTTTCTAGAAACCTGACTGGGGTAAGATGAGGATGAGGAAGTGGCAGACACACATGTAGAGAAGCTGGGATCAGGTGGGCTGCACTCCCTCTGATGGGGGACATCTACTATACAACCTGGAAACTCAGAGCTTCAATTTCGTTCAGCACAAGGAAGAGTAGTTAGCTAGGCTCAATGGAAGGTCTCTGTAAGGGGTCGGTGAGTCTCAAGCTATAAACATCTGGGAGCAGGAAGGTGCAATTGACATTTCCTGCACATACATCCACACATGGACCAGGGGAAGGCTCTGCCATTTTCCTGGATCTGAGGCATTGGGGTTCTTGACATGGCCCATACCAACAATATACATTCACTCAGGGCTTAATTTACTCCCCACAATAATGATGATGATGATGATGATGATGATGATGATGATGATGATGATGATAATGATAATAAAGGTAGATCAAACTGGTAATTAAATGGCTTCTAACAAAGAAATGCTCAGAGTCAGATGGCTTCCCTAATAATTCTCTAGAATGTTTAAAGAATAATTAACATTGATTCTGTTCAAACTCCTCTAAAAATGTTTATTATACAAAGTCAGTATTAGCCTAACACAAAGCAAAAAAAAAAAAAGGAAGAAAGAAAGAAAAAAGAAAATATCAATGAGTGCATTGAATGAATATAGATACAGAAAACCTTGAATAGGATACTAGCAAACTGAATACAGTAGCATATTACAGGAATGCAAGTGTAGGTTCATTGTCTAAAAATCAATCAAATAGGATTGGGGTGGGGCTCAGTTGGTACAGTGCTTGCCCAGGATGCAGGAGGTCCTGGGTTTGACCCCAGGTTCCCCGTAAATGGAGCATGGTGATATGTACATCTACTCTCAGTACTGGGGAGGTAAAGGCAAAACACTCATACCTATAAAATAGAAACCAATAAACCATGTAAAAAAGAATGGACTTGATCAAAGGCATCTATAAACTACACAATGGCATCTTGTCTGCGTGTGACAGTGAGTACTTCTCTGCAACATTAGGATGAAGACAGATGCCACACAGACACAATGCCACAGGGCCGGCATCTGGATTCCCAGCACTCCCATAAAGAACACAGTCCTCTATAACCCCAGTGCTTGGGAGAACTTTGGATGCAGGATCTCATTGGCTAGCTTTCCTAGCTAGCCATTTGATGAGTTTCAGGTCCAGTTGGAGATACTCTTAAAAAAGTAAGAAGGTCAAAAAAGACATCTGATGTCAACCTCTGGCATCCATATACAAGTGCACACACTTACACAAACATATACACATCACACACATTGATATTTGCACAAAAATTTATGTGCAAATTTCTGTAATAGTGCTGGGCAGTGGTGGCTCACACCTTTAATCCCAGCACTTGGGAGGTAGAGGCAGGTGGATCTCTGTGAGTTTAAGGCCAGCCTGGGCTACAAAGAAAGTTCCAGGACAGCCAGAATTGTTACACATAGAAATCTTGTCTCCAAAAACAAATGAAAATGTCTGTAACAGCAATGTTTACAAGTCAAAAAAGAGTAAACAACACAACACCATCAACTGATGGATGGATAAACAAATGTTGGCATATCCATGCAAGAGAATACTATTCAGCCATGAGAAGGAATGGATATCTGAGACATGCTGCAGCATGGATGAATCTAGAAAACATGAAGCATGGAAGAACTCAGAACCATAAAAAGGCCACATGTTCAATGATCCAATTTCTATAAAGTGTCCAGATTAGACAAACAGAGGCAGAAGGGGTATCCCTGGCTGCCAGGACCTGGATCTTGGGAACGAGAAATGGCTGCCTAGTAGGTAGCAAGCTTCTAGACCTACATGGTGAATGTTTCGCCATGTTGTAAGTTTGCTAAGTAAGCTGAATCGTATGCCATTAAATGGTTAACTTCACCATTGTAACTATTTTAAAGTTTCTGTTAGAGGAATTTTGTCTTAATTTAAAAAACTGAGAAGCAAAGGAGAGCTCAAGCTCTGGCTTCACCCCACCATGCAAGCTCTGTTAGCTTTGATTTTACTTTTGTTTTGTCTGGCTTGGGATTTTTTGGAGCTAAGATCTCATGTAGCTCAGGTTAACCTCCAACTTGCTATGCAGCTGAGGAGAGCCTTGAATTCCCAATCCTTCTTCCACCACCTAAATGCTGGCATTACAGCATGCAACACAGTATCCAGTGTCATCTTTATAGAGTGGCTGTGGCGGCTTGAATAAGAAATGTCTCCATAGGCTCATGTACTTGAACACCTGGTCCCAGCAGGTGGCGCTGTTTAGGGAGGCTATAGAAGCTCTGAGAGAGGCAGTATTGCTGGAGAAAGTGTGTCCCACTCTGCTTCCTGTTCTCTCTCTCTCTGCTTCCTGGATGTAGTTGAGGTGTGATCCCTCAGCTCCCTGCTCCTGATGCCATGCCTCTCCCACTATTGTGGACTCTGACCCTCTGGAACCTTGAGCCCAGATAGACTCTTTCTTTTGTAATATTCCCTTGGTCATTTGTGGTATTTTATCACAGCAACAAAACACTGGCTAAGACAGATGACAACCAAATAGGGTGAACAAACGTGGGTTCGACCCCAGACCATAAACAAAATAGGTATAAGTGTCATGATTTGGACAACCAGGGAGATTGCAATAAGAACCAGGGAAAACAAGAGCACTGTAGTAATGCTGGTTTCATCTTTCTTAATAAACGTACTTTGATTGGTAAGGATAGTCCGAGTTCTTAGGGAACACTCCATGAATGTCTGTAAAGGCAGAAAAGTCAAGTCTGAAAACAACCTCAGATTCTTTAGGAGCAAAAAGTGTGTGTGTGTGTGTGTGTGTGTGTGTGTGTGTGTGTGTGCGTGCATGAGTGAGTGAGTATGAGTGTGTGAAAGAGACTGAGTGTGTGAGTGAGTGTGAGACTGTGAGTGTGTAAGAGTGGGTGGGTGTGGGTGGGATGTGAGTGAGTGTGAGAGTGTGAATGTGTGTGAGTGTATGAGTGTGAATATGTGTGAGAGTGTGTGTTTGCATAAAGACACATCCATTCATGTGTCTATATTTACAGAGATAGCTGTGTTTTATGTATATATCTGTGAACGAAAGACAGAAGACTCATTATAGAGGTTCAAAAAGGATTGCTAAGTTGCAATAAAGAGTATTTGGGTATTGTATTCCCCATTCTCGTTATAAATATGAAGGTGTGTGTGTGTGTGTGTGTGTGTGTGTGTGTGTGTGTTCTTGTGTGTATGTGCAGGTTCATGTACAGTGTGTGCATGTGGAGGTCAGGGGTCAACCTCAGGTGTCATTCCTCAGGTGACCTACCTTATTTTTAGAGACTGGGTCGCTCACTTAGCCTAGAGCTTGCGGAGCAGGCTGCCCAGACTGCCTCTCTGGTGCTGGGATTGCAGGTGTGAGCTGCTGCTCTGGGCTTTTCTTTATATGGTTCCTCATGCTTGCACTTAAGTACGTTACCCATTTAGCTATCTCCCAGCTCTCAGATGTTATAAAATAAAGGCCTAAAACGGGGCTGGGGGGATAACTCAGTGGGTAACGCATCTGCTGCAGAAGCACAGGGACCTGTGCCTGGATCCCCAAGCTGGGCATGGTAGCACATGTGCCTGGAACCCCAACACCCGGCTCGACCCCGAGGACTAGCGCACGGTGGATCACCTCCAGGATCGCCTGAGTTTCCTGGCCAGCAGTCTAGTCAAACTCACGTGCAAGCCTCCTACCTCACCACCTCCTGAGCGCTGGGATCACAGGCCTGTGCCACCACACCTGGCTCGAAATGTGGTTTTCACCGGCCCATCACATCCCATCAGGTTGAGGCAACAACTCGCTTAGCAGATCCAGTTGCTAATATGCATCCAATTGTCTAACTTTATTTTTTCAAATGGTTAACCAACTATTCCAGCACTATTTATTAAATAATTTATGTTTCCCCCACTGATTTGAAATGCCACTTTCATTATATAATAAATAGCTGTGCACACCTCAGTTATTTTCCTGAGTCGGCTCATTTGTTTAATTATGCCGATTTTACTGTTTTGTCTTATTATATAAATCTGCAATGCATTTTGGCTTATTCATTCACTCATTAACTCACTTGGCTTTTTGTTTGTTTGCTTTTGTTTTCATTTTGAGACAGTGTCTTACATAGCTCAGGCTGGTCTTGAACTCCTGATTCACCTGCCTCTACCTCCCAAGTGCTGGGGTTACAGATGTGCACTGCCATGCCCACCTTTTGTGGTACTGGGATCGACCTCAGAGCTTGGTGTATTCTTGAAAGTGCTCCACCAGCTCAGCTGCCACCCCAGTACCGAGTAACTTATTAAACAAATCTGGACGGAGTCTTTCTGTGGATGGGAGCTATTTTAGAGCAGGTTGAACAGTGGGCAGCAGAGTGCTTCCCAACACCTGCATTTAAATATCTGACCTTAGAAGTTTCCCCACCCTGATCAATTTCATTTATTAAGATGTTCTTAGTCGTTCTTGTCTATTTATAACTCCCAATGAACTGATGTTGCAAGGAAATACATTTGGGATTTCATTGGAACTGAATTAAATGTATGGATTAATCTTAATGGAATTGACAATTTTTAATCTTCTTTTCCACCGACCCAGCCGGCCGTGTTTCTATCTAGTCAATTCTCATTTTCATGTGAAGTTTTCGCCTCACACATTTATGACCGGACTTGTTCTTGGATATTTGCTCTTTGTTGCTATTGCAAACGTTATCTTTTCCCCATCATACGTTCCCAGTGATTAATGTGGGTACACAAGAAAGCCATTGATTTTTGAATATTTCTTTTAAGTCAGCATTTACTGAATTCCTGATTAATTGTAATAGTTCCTGCTTGTTCTTTCAAATTTCCTAGGTAAATAATCACGTAACGTGAATTTCCCCCTTACTTTCTTTTGATCCTACCATATATGTATATGGTAATATAGGATATATATATGTTTCTCCTTGCATTAACCAAGTCAAGCGTTCTGAGGCACGAGGAGCAATACCGAACACCAGTTTCCCCAAGGGAAGCAACCCTGATTGCTCTGGGCAATTTCTGTGGTGTAGATTCGCCCATCACAGCTGATCTTCAACAGCCAATGTGATGTCACTAGATGTGGAATTTAGAAAGGGGCGCACACCCTCAACCATGAGGTGATCTTCAGGGAAGAACACAAAAAACACAATAACCAAAAGAAAAATTGGAACACACACGCGCACGTGCACACACACACAGAGGTGTGCACGTGTACACAAGACAGGTTGCAATGGGCAATGAGAGGTCACATCAGTAGCTCGGAGAGTGCCTGTAACATATTCCACAAGGTACCTGTTGGATGCAGAAGGGTGGAACAGCGTCATTACAAAAAGATGGCAAGATCACCCGAGCCTGGGCTCCCACCGTTGCCTAGCCCTGTTCCTCCAAGTCCTGTCCCCACCGCTTGTCATTTTTCCCAGCTGGTAGTCACATCTGAACTCTTTCCCCAAAGTTCCCGTGTTGTTCGTGTGGTGCCCAGCTGGTGGCGCTATTGCTAGGTGGATGAACCTTTAGGAGGTGGAGTCTATTTGGAGGAGGTAGGCCATTGGGGCGAGTCTTTGAAGATTATATTGGGACTCTGAGACCCCACCCCCATGGAGTGAGCAGCCTCCTCATCACAGGGTCTTGTCAAGATATCCTGCCTCCCCTCAGACTTTGCAAAGCAACGGACGCCAGCCAACCACAGGCTGAACTGTGTCCAAACCAAACTTTGCTTCTTTTCAAGTGTTTCTTGTGGGTATGTGGCATAGCGACAAGGAGGTCACAGTCACTTCCACCTCCTCTGTGCTCCTCAACCCCTTCCCGCTTCCCCTGGACTACTCAAGCTACGAAGCCAACATCCTTCCCGCCGGGAGCCAACCAGCGCCTCCTCTTGCAGGAAAGGAGGTGGGGCTTCCTCCAGCTCAAGCTGGCTATGCCAGGACCAGACTGGAGCTCAAGCTGGCTATGCCAGGACCAGACTGGAGCTCAAGCTGGCTATGCCAGGACCAGACTGGAGCTCAAGCTGGCTATGCCAGGACCAGACTGGAGCTCAACCTGGCTATGCCAGGACCAGACTGGAGCTCAAGCTGGCTATGCCAGGACCAGACTGGAGCTCAAGCTGGCTATGCCAGGACCAGACTGGAGCTCAAGCTGGCTATGCCTGGACCAGACTGGAGCTCAAGCTGGCTATGCCAGGACCAGGCTCCAGCCTCTGGCCTGCCCGGCGCCTCTCATCAGCCTGCTCTGCTCCCACAGATGGAGCCGACAGCAGCCATTCGTGGCTTCCCTTACCTGTTCCTCCCTCTGGACCCCAGGGTCAGAATTCCCAAGGGTTCTCTCAATACCGAGCCCACCGCTCAGAAGATGTGTGTCTTCTCCTACCCCTCACCAAACCGTACCTGCACCTTCTTTGGTCACCAACCGTATGGCCTTGCTAAGACACGTGGCCCTTGGCTCTGACTCCACCCCTTCCTCTCGAGACCCTCCTAACTCTAACCCTGCCTTCTCTCTCCGCCCGGTGTCCTTCAGGATGCCCTTCCCTCTTTCCCGTGAGCCACCTCCTCAGCCAGTCAGCCCTGCAAGGCGCCGTTCAGCTCACCTCAGCCTCTGCTTTAGCCACAGCTAACCTTAAGCTTGTCGGAAGCTCCCTTCTCAGCCTGTGAAGTGGGACCCCTGACAGCTGCGTGCTAAC
This sequence comes from Peromyscus maniculatus bairdii, assembly GCF_049852395.1. Lineage (NCBI taxonomy): Eukaryota > Metazoa > Chordata > Mammalia > Rodentia > Cricetidae > Peromyscus > Peromyscus maniculatus. The sequence goes on along the minus strand of NC_134855.1, from coordinate 6,093,872 downwards.
ACCAGCGTGGGGGTACAGCGTCCTGGGCAGGGGCGCGCCACGAACCTGACTTGTGGTAGTAGGTTTTATCGTTGTTCTCGGTCACCTTGGAACAAGAAGGAAACAAAAAGGAGGTAAATCCCAAGCCACACAGTCCGTGGGACCTGTTGAAAGCCCTACCCCCACTGGGGGAGGGAGATTTCCGTACTCAGGACAGGGGTGCGGGGTAGGAGTGTGGAAACTGCTCTGCTCCTCTGTCACTGAGGCCTATATTAAGAACACTAAATGTCAGCATGGCTGCTTTAACTGCTAATGTGAGGGGAAAGGCGGGTGAGACGCAGGTGTGCTGGAGGGAAGAGAAAAGTCAGGAGGTAGAAAAAGCAAGGAGGAGGCCGAGAGGGTGGGGCTAGAGAAGCCCGATTCAATTAATTAGGACCCACGAGGGGTGGGGATGTGGGGGGGCAGACAACAGACCTCAGGGACAGGATCGTCTGTGGGATGGTGGCTCCAGTCACAGCCCGGGTAGGCTCAGGGTGAGGGTACAGCTCAGGCTGGAGGAGACTCAGGAGGAGACTGGGTAGCCTGTGCTGCACACCCTGCCGTGACTCTCCCTCAGTGAGGCAGAGGTTTGGGGTGAAGAGCCTCTCTCTGGAAAGCAGACTGCAGAGGCGGCTATCAAGGCGATGCCCTGTTGCTAAGGGCACCGCCTGGGAAGAGTCAAGAGATGAAGTCTCCCAGCAGAGGTTCAGAAGGGCCTGACACTCCACCAGTGTCTGTGTTGGTGCCTCCCTGCCTTCCATGGCCGGGCCTACACTGGGCTAGTCATTAGCCCAGTGGTTGACCAGGACCCAAAGGCACAGGGGCTCAGGAGAGCCTGTAGGAGAGCAATCTGGTACCAAAGGGGTCCCAGCACCCCGGGGTGCCCTACATGGGAGGACATTTGGGATTTCGCGTGAGGTTAAATTGACTCATGAAAGGGTTTCAGTTAAATTCAGATGAGAACAGCTTTAAGCTAGCTGGTGTGAGAATGGAAGTCCTTAGGATGGGCAAGAAAGCCACTGTCTTAGGGTCACTATTGCTGTGACGGAACACCATGACCAAGGCAACTCAGGAAGGCAAGGGGTTCTTCAGCTTAGCTCCCACATCACTGTTCATCACCGAAGGAAGTCAGGACAGGGACTCACAGGGCAGGAACCTGGAGACAGGAGCCGAGGCAGAGACCACGGAGGGGGGCCGCCTGCTGGCTTGCTCATCATGGCTTGCTCAGCCTGCTTACTTATAGAACCCAGGACCACCAGCCCAGGCTTGGCACCACCCACCATGGCCTAGGCCCTCCCCCATCAATCACTAATTAAGAAAATACTCTCCAGCCCAATCATATGGAGGCATTTTCTCAATTGAAGCTCCTTCCTCTCCAAGGACTCTAGACTGTGTCAAGTTGACACAAAACTAGCCAGCACAGATACTAAAGTTTGGACACACCTGGCCCCAGCCAGGCACCATGAGGACGACACAGGGAGCTTTTTAACACACGGAGGTGCCTCTCCAGGGAGTCTGATGTCATCTGCTAGGGAACAGCCGGGACAACGTGGTCTTTCAGCACCATACTCATAGGGTACTTCATGGGCCATCGATACTGAGGACCGCTGGGTATGGCCCTCTGTCTAGACATCCTGAGGAACTACTTCCTCATTTTGTTACTGTGTTAAAGGTTGTTACAGAGGAAAACAAAGGACTTGCTTATCTCAGGTAGAGGCTGGGGGTGGGCATTCATGGGAAGAACTACTAAAAAGGAGTCTTGGCGTCGTTGGGGCCAGGCAGACCAGACAGCAGAGTCCCTGGTGCCCTTCCCACCCTGGTCACCTGGGGCCAGCTCCTCTCAGCCCTCTGCTTTGGCCTGAACATAGGGAGTAGGTGTGAGGAGCTCTGGAGAGGGGCACACACAGCTGTGCATGAACACATCTCAGCGATTATACCATGCTCTTGAGCTCATGCCCCTTAGAGGATGAAGCCAGGGCTCACCTGACACAGAGTCCCCATGTCATGCATCATGGATCACAAACACTCGCTCTCGGGACATGCTGAGTGTCTGGCACGCAGATGGCCAACCTGGCCCTGATCCACAAAAGCCTCCAGTCTCAAGCCGGAAGAAAAGGACACAGACAATGCGGGCTGCTGGGGCCATGACACTCACATCGGACCTTTCCAGCTTCCTGCTGCTCTGTCCCTGGGGCTTGGCCCTCTAGGCTCTAACACCCTGTCCCTCCACTGCCAGCTCCTGGACAGCAATACTGGTAACCAAATCCATGGGCTAAGTCCTTGTCACTTGATGGACTCTGGACTTAGCCAGACGGGCACCATGCCAGTCCGCACTCACAGCCCTGGGAGTGGAGATGTGCCTCAGCCCTGTCCCACAGCTGAGGAGACAGGTCACACTGATGCTCTAGCATGCAGCTAAGATGAGCCCTACCCGCACTGCACCTGAGAATCTGTGTCACAATTGCTTCCCTATCCAGTCTTCTTTCTCTTGCCCTCCTTGGCTCATGATGGAGCCAGTGCCTCTGCCCTCGGGAGATGGATGCCAGAACCGGCCTGTGCTCTAGCTCAGAGAGACCTTGCTAGCCTGTGCTCTAGCTCAGAGAGACCTTGCTAGCCTGCGCTCTAGCTCAGAGAGACCTTGCTAGCCTGTGCTCTAGCTCAGAGAGACCTTGCTAGCCTGTGCTCTAGCTCAGAGAGGTCTTTCTAGCCTGTGCTCTAGCTCAGAGAGGTCTTTCTAGCCTGTGCTCTCATGTCTGGAGAACTGTAGCCTAGCACCCTGTGAAATGTTGGTGAACTGGGGAGGTCTCTCAAAGTCCCAAGTGTGCTCCCCACCTCCGGGAGCAGCTGGGAAAGGCCAGAGAATCATAGCAGCCAGTTTAGAAGCTGGACCCACCACAGAGTGAAAAGCTCTGGACTTGGTGGCCCAACAGTGGCCCAGTGAAGTCCTTGGGGAGAGAGAAGGGGGTAGCTACTGTCCCAGGTCCCCCATCTGTGTAGCAGGGGTCAGAATCTGTCTGGCTGCAGCCCCAATAGACATCGCTGCCCCTGCCCTACCTGCAAACCTGAGGCCTCCAGCTCTGCACATGCCAGACCAGTTCCTCCTGCAGCAGCCATACTGTCCAGGCAGCAAAGCCCAGGAAACCCCGCTGTGCACCTGTGCCCAGACACAACAGGTGACTCCAGAAGCTGAGGCCTGGGAGGGAAGGAGGCTTCCCAAGGCGACCATGAGTTCAGAACCCAGTGCTCCTGCGTAAGACAGTCTTAAGACCAGGATGCGCCCAACCGGGATCTAGATAGAGATGGTGACATGGTCGGCTCTGGTCTGAGACAGGCTGCCACCGAGAAGGGCTGGTCTGGGGGCCTCTGTGACCCTTCACTCGGGTTCTGGACAAGTTTGTACAGACACAGGTAGCCCTGCATACAGCCCACTTCCACCATCTACTGTCTGTGGGACACATTGCTGAGTCTGTTCCTGCACCTGTACAGTGTGAAGGAAGTGCCTCCCTCACAGGACTGGGCTGAGGATACAGTCCTGGCACAGCATGTGGCCCACGGGAATCTGGTGGGAGGGAAGCCATGTCACAGAACACCAGAACACTGGGATGTGAGGGTGACGTGAGGCTCTTTATCATTCCAGGTACACCAGGCAGTAGGGGCAGCTACCAGAACTCTCCGTGTCTGTTTCCACGGAACAGACCAGAGTTCAGTGTGGCTTCAGGGACTGACGCAGTCCTGCATCTCCTGTCATTGTATCAGATAACTAGTCGTGTAACAAGTCACTTACAGTTGTTTAAACAACGAGTTTATCTTAGCAGCACTTCTTCTGGCCAGAGGGGTTCTTCTGGCCTCAGCAGAGCCCATTGGGGCTCCGGTCAGCGCTTGGAGATTGGTTAGTTGTAAGATAGTCAAGGACATCCTTGTCTGGGACAAGGGGCCCTCCTCCAGAGTTCTCTCCTGTGCCACTCTGGGGTTGCAGGGAGAAGATGAATCAGCCATTTCCGCCATCAGTCTGCTGCAATGAGTGAGGGTTGAATTCTTCTGACTCGGTCTCTGTTTGCTGTGTGAGATCATGCCGGTCCCTTCCTTCTCTGAGTCAGTTTCTTCACGGACAAACAGGTCAGAGCACTCATAGAGAAACACGTGTGAAGAGCCAAGTCTGTGTCTAGCCGTGAAGAGCGTGACAAGGGTGGGCTTGTCTGTTCCTGAGGGTCTGACAGCTCCCCACTGTGCCTGGGCCTGCAGGGGCCCGGCTGGGGTCCCCTCCCACCCCTCATCTTGCCCCTCCTCGGGAGCCCTCCTGCCGAGGACTCGTCAGCACCAGGGGGTCTTAAGGATACTTAAGTCGCAAACTATGTGTTGATAATAAAATTTGCCTGCCTCTCACAGACATCCAATTTGCTTACCATCCAACGAGAAGCACTGGGTGCCGGCTTCTGAAATTGTTTTAATCTCTGCCACTGAGCGCTTCTGGCAGGTTCTTCAACTGGAAAATAGGAAATGAGTTAGAAACAATGGAGGGCCTTGAATAATCTCACTTAAGATGTTTGATCTATCTGGGAAGGGGGTGAAGTTGAAATCCATTTCCTGGTTCACAGCCAGACACAGAGTGGGAGGGAAAGGAGATGCTTGGGGAGTGAGAAGCCTGGGCCTCACTGGTCCAGCTATGGCTGGGACAAGGACTCCACACCCTCATGGTGCCTGTGCAGCCCTGGAAAACATCAGGAGGCAGTCTAGGCTGACGGTGGGTGTGACTTCTCGGTTCAGATGGAATTGACCTTTAGATGTACAGGGTTGACGGCTCAGTCTGTGCCACGGCTTGTCCGCACCTCCAAACTCCATACCTGAATAAATACAGTTCCAGGCAGTGGAATGGCTCAGGGGTAAGAGTGCTCCCTATGCAAGCATGAAGAGCTGAGTTCAAAACTCCAGAACCCATGTAAAAAGCAGATTGTGGTTGTGTGTGCATCTATAACCCCAACATTGTTGGAGATGGAGACAGGATCCGTGGGGATGGCTGGCCACCAGCCTAGCTCCAGGTTCAGTGAGAGACCCTGTCTCAAGGGAAGAAGGTGGAGAGTGACAGGACAGGATCCCTGATACCCTCCTCTGGCTTCCACATGCATGCACGTGTACATGGGCTCTGTCCACATCCCATATATGAGTGAGCAGAACACACACACACACACACACACACACACACACACACACACACACACACACACACCATACCACTTCCAGTGCAATCCATCCAGGACCAGGAAGACATGGTAAAGATGACACATTCATCCCATCTCTCTCTCTCTCTCTCTCTCTCTCTCTCTCTCTCTCTCTCTCTCTCTCTCTCTCTCTCACACACACACACACACACACACACACACACACACCACTTTCAGTGCGATCCGTCCAGGACCAGGAAGGCATGGTAAAGATGACACATTCATCCCATATCTCTCTCTCTCTCTCTCTCTCTCTCTCTCTCTCTCTCTCTCTCTCTCTCTCTCTCTCTCTCACACACACACACACACACACGCACACACACACACACACACACACACACACACACCACTTTCAGTGCGATCTGTCCAGGACCAGGAAGGCATCTTAAAGATGACACATTCATCCCATCACTACATCTTCACAAGACCTGAGAACCCCTGGCCCTCAAGACCTCCCTTCAGATGTGGCAATAGGCACAGAGTGCGTGAGGACTCTAAGGACAGGAACAGAGGCACCTGTGGAGTTTGCACACTCTCTGTGGGTAGGTTCTGTCCAGGCAGGTGTGGAAGGGTCCCTTCAGCAGAAAGAAGCCACGGGGAGTGGGCTTCCACTAAGAAGGTCATCACTGCTTCTCGCCCGCTCCGTGTGGATGAAGAGCGACGGTGCAGACAGAAGGAAGTTCTACCCTGACACATGTCAGGCTAACACACAGACACTGACAGCTGCAGACATCTCATACAGCACCAGACAGAGGGGCCAACACACATACGTGCCCTGAGGGACCCTGTGGCTCTAACTGGCCATCCTGTCCCAGCAAAGCACATGGCTTATATGGAAACCAGACCCCTGAACAATGAGGGAGTCTGATCCATATGTATGTGCATGAACATATGCACTGTACACAATTAGTGTGGGTAGCAGCTGCTGTTGGGGTGAGTTTTCCTGTGTCTCCAACTCTCCAGATCTTCCCAGCACCTTTGAGGGTAGAGGAGAGAGCCATTGATGTGGGACCCGGAGGGTGGGCTGGGTCCTGGCAGAGGATTCACGGTGACCTCTGCTGCTCCAGCCTGGGTGTGTGTGGGAGCCCAGCTTATTCCTGTTCAGCCTCTCTGCCCTCCAGGGACTGTAGAGTGACCCACCCATCCCCATTACAGCCCCCTCATCTCCCCGGGCCTGGCCCCTCGGGGTCCTGGGTTGGGGGTTTAATGCATTATTGATCTCTCCAAGAAGGGAAAGTGCTGCAGCCGTAGGCTCAGGTAGCTTATTTTGTGCGTCGATGACATTCAGGTACTAGTGAAAAATTATACCAATTATTAAATCAGCCATTATTACTTCAAAGTGCAATCAGTTGTCACAGCGGAGAGAGCTTGCGCGGCGCGTTATTAGTCGGGCTGTGTGCACAGGGAAAGTGCTGAGAGCGGAGACTTTAACCAAAGGGCAAATGCATGAAATTTACTTAGAAATAGCGATTTATCACCCCTGGGTTTCCTGCTGCTCAAATCCGGGCAGACACTTGGCTGGCAGGAGACAGGCTCGGCGGCTGCCCTGCCCCCTGCAGCTCCCACCCTGACAGGAAATGAAAAATTGAGAAGTCGTTGTAACAGCTTAAAGATGCATTATCCTTTTGATGTGCAATTTGAGCTTCATATCCAAAGGCAGGTGGAATAACCGGCACCCACACGGGCAATGGGGGAGACAGGGGCACCTCTCCCCGTGTGGGAGGCGCTGGCACAGGTCCCAGGCTAGCTGCACCCACCCTAGAGGACTCCAGACAGGGAGAGCCCTGGCATGGGGTGTGATTGGGGGTGGCAGAGGCAGAGGGAAGGGCACCAAGTCAGACACGTGACGGGGGGTGGGGGAAGAAAGGGGCGAAGACAGCAGAAAGGGAGGAAGGAGTGTGAAGACAAAATGGTGAAGGAGCCAGAGCAAACGGAAACAGACAGGAAAGGAATGGTTGGAATCAAGTGTGCAAGAACACAAGTGTGCAAGAACACAAGTGTGCAAGCCTGTGAATACGGGGCATGCAGGAAGGTGGACATGTGAGTACACTGAGTGTGCAAGTGTGGAGGCATGCAAGCACATGCATGTGCAAGTGTGCCAGAGTGTGAGGGTGAGTGGGCTAGAGTGCACCTGTGAGCTTGTGTGTGTGAATGTTCCGGTGAAGAGGGCAAGCCGGTGAGCCCAGATGCTGGCCAGGATGGGGGCCCTGTTAAGCACCTCCCCTCTCACCCACTGATGGCTGGTGACCCTTTTGAAATGTTAGCAATGCTGCAAACCCAACTTCGTCAGCGATGGATACCCAGGCCTCAGAAAAGCCCTTCACACCCACCTTTTCCAACTGCTCTCACCCTGCAGAACAGACCTCTCGTGATCCATTCTCTGCCCCATCAAAGGTCCATCTAACTGAGGGCAGAGTGAAGCTCTCTCACCTTAGCAGCCCCCTGAGGGTAGGGGACACACACTGACCACACAGAAAGCTCTGACTGACCTTTGCCTGTATTGCTATGTGACCTTGAGCAAATGGGGTCCCTCTTGGAGGCTCTTTCCTGAAACGGCTTCTGTTGGTGGGGAGTTAATCTTCCATGGGTCCTGCACTTAGGAATAGGATGTACCAAGACATGCTAGAGCCCTAGGCATCCTTACAAAGCCTAGTGCAGGGCAGCCTCTCTGTGAGGCTCTGCTGTGGGCCCCTTGCGGTTATCTACTGGGCACCTGTGGTTGAAGCTCACCTTTTATCCAACCTGGTGGAGGATGCTGGGAGTATGGGCAGGATGGCATCACACCAGTGATGATGAGGTCTACTCCGCACACACATTTGAGATTCAGCAGGATATGTCAGAGATGGTGAAGAATTCGAGCTGGATGACCCAGACAAAGCCCGCCTGAAGACCCGTGGGATGAACAATGAGGGAGGGCACTTGTGGAGAAGGAACGCCATGAAGGCTGACTATCTCTAGGTGACAGAGTTGAGAAGGGCCTTAACATTTTCCTGTTGTTCTTTTCTAGCTTTGTTGAGTCAGGGTTAGATTTATGATGGGGAAAATGAGACAAGTTTCCACTGAAAGAACCAGAGAGGCTCAGGAGGAAGCCCTGATTCTCTCAAGGCCCTCTGTGGCAGGGCACGGAGGTTCTGATGCCATGCTTCTCATTCTGAATATGAGCTTGCACTCCAGGGCTCTGGCTGTCCAGACACACATGTGGAGGTGCAAAGTCCCTAACCTCATGTTTTCTCTAGCATGGGCATGACCCCCAGCATGTGCGTTCCCTTGCTCAGCCTGGCTCACCCACCTGCTGCACAGGCTCACAAAGCTGGGGAGCCTGAGTCTGAAGCCTAGGTATAGCGACACCAATGTGGGGCAGAATGGCCTGGGTCCCCTCTCTGCCTCTCAGAGGTTAGGAGCTCATCATCCAAGCACAGGACAGGCTCGGCCAATCCTTCTCCATCTGCTGCAACTGCACACTTTCTTCTCCAAACCCAGTGCTGGCGCTCGGGGGCTCAGAGCAAGCCCTGTAGCAACAGGAGGAACCCCATTTCCGAGGTGAGAAAGCTGAGAAAAGGGGAAACCGTTGGCTGTGTGTGGGTGGTAAGGCTGGACACAGCCCAGCTGCCGGCTCTGGGTCCATGCCCTTTCCATGACACCAGCTCGCTGGAAACAGATGGCAGTGAGGATGCAGAACTAATCAACTCCTCTATTGATCCTGGCTTCTCCATCCAGGAGATCGATCTTCCCATTAGAAAGGGGCGGGAGGCACTATCAGAGGGCCAGAGGTGCCTGGAGACCCACTCAGCTTGGTAGCAGGAGCAGCCATAGACTCTGGTCCGAGCTCAGTCCCCTGGTGGTTCATCTGGGTCACAATAAGACCTGACAGGGCAGGGTGGCCAAACCCTGGATTCACGGGCCAGTAGCACTGCGGGGGTGACTTATACCCAGCCAGGGGCAGAAGGGGTTCCAGAGTACTGGTTTCTAGCTCACAGCGTTATAGACAGGCCTTCCTTCTGGTTTCGGCCTTGTGGTTCGTCTGTTATATCATCCACCCACCTACCCATCCATCTTCCCCTCACCTATTCAGTCACCCAACCTTTTCTGAACCAGCTTTGTGTAAGACAGCATGGTTCCTAGGAGACCTCAGCACGCCCATTGTCTGGCTGGAGCAGTGGAGGCATGGACGCACTAAGTTCCATGCGACCAAGGAGTCACTGTCAACACCTCCTAGAATTGGTCCTTTTACTGTTGCAAGGTCCATCAGTGTTACTATTTTGCTTCCCTTGGAGTAGAAGCTTGTTAGGGGCAGAGATTTAGCTGTATTTCTCTCCATGGTTCAGCAAGCACTTATCACAGTGCCTTGCACAAGGCTGGACCTGAAGAAACCATTGGCTGGATAGATGGATCACGTATGTATGTATGTATGCATATGAAAGATAACAGATGGATTGGTGTAGATGGGTGGATAGGTACATGTATGTATGTATGGATGGATAATTGGGTGGATGGATAGATAGATTTGTAGATGCATGGGTGCATGGGTGGGTGAGTAGGTGGATGGACAGATATGTAGGTGGGTATGTGGATGAATGAGTTAATGAATGGGTATGTAGATAGTTAGGTGAGTGAATGGGTAGGTAGGTGGTTATTTGGATGGATGCATGCATGCACTGGTGGGTGAGAATGTGGATGGTCAGACATATAGATAAGTGGACAAACAAATGGGTGGACAAATGGGTACATGGGTGGATGAATGGATGGGTGACTATAGGGGTGAGTGTGTTGGTAGGTATATAGAAGGTAGATGGAGGATGATGGAGGATGGGTGAGGGGATGCAGGGATGGATAGATGCATGGATGTGTGGGTAGGTGAACAGCCAGATATGTAAGTAGGTGAAGGGATAGGTAGATGGATGGATGGATGGATGGATGGATGGATGGATGGATGGATGGTTGGATGGATGGTTGGATGGATGGTTGGATGGATGGATGGATGGATGGATGGATGGATGGATGGATGGATGGATGGATGGATGGGTACATGCATGGGTGGATGCAGGGATGAATAGATGCATCGATGTGTGAGTAGGTGAGCTGACAGATATGTACATAGGTGATAGATAGGTAAGTAGATGGATGACTGCATGCATGGATACGTGGGTGGGTAGGCAGATGGATAAATGGATAAGTAGGTATATAGATAGATGGATTAGTGGGTAGACAGATAGACAGTAGATGAATGATAATAGATGGGTGTTTGAGTAAATGGATAGATGGGTAGGTAGATGGATGGATGATTGATGGATGAATAGATGGGTTGGTGGGTGGGCAAAAAGACAGATGGTAGGTGGATGGTTGAGTGAATAAATGGACAGGTGAATGAGTGGGCATGTGAATGGATGGATGAGTGAGTGGATTGATGGGATGATGGAGAGATGAATGGATAAGTGGATGGATGGATGGATGGATGGATGGATGGATGGATGGATGGATGGATGGATGGATCAGTGGGTGACCTAGCTGACTATTATCATTTGGATATGACGTGTTCCTCCTAAAGGCTCATGTATTGGGGGTTTAGTTGCCAGCTGATGGACTTTTGAGAAGTGACCAGACCCTCAGGGCTCTGACGCATCCCGAGGTTTGACCTCCTGCTTGATTTCTAGGATGGTGACTTGAGGAGGTAAAATGTAGGAAGCAGAGCCCGGTTGGAGGAAGCAGGTCACTGAGGGTGTCCTGGGGGTTACGTCTAGCCCCGGCCCCTTCCTGTATTTCCTTCTTTCTCCTTCCTGTCTGTCATGAGGAAGTTCCTCCCTTACTATGATGTTTTACTCCACAATGGACCCAGGGACTGAGCCCTCCAGAATCGTCGCCTTCAATTGTTCCGTCAGGCATGCGGTCACATCTGAGAGTTCAGAAGTACATCCCTCCCCGGCAGATACTGGTCTTTGTTTGTTTGTTTGTTTTTTACTTACCTCTGATGAAGGGGGCTCACTACTTAGCAGTAGTCCCCCTGAACAGGCACATTGCTCTCACTGGGGGATCCCAGCCCAGACCAAGCCCAGACTGGAGAGTTTCCATCCTCCATCCATTTGCTTCAGCGCTTCATGGAGTGGATAAAACATGCCATTGAAGAAAGAGTGTCTTCCCAGCCCTGTGCGAAGTCCCCACAGGCTCTGTCTGTCCTTATTACCTCTGCATGTGGTGGCTGGGAGCTCACTCAGAATTGTCAAGATATCTCATAAAGTGAGGCTCCCCTAGGAGAGAGCATGCTGGGTAAATTCCCACTAGTCAGAAATTATCAGAACTATCGCCTTCTTTATCCCAGACTCCACATCTATTAAGATAAGGTCAAATGATCCAACACACAAGTAGGGGCTTATCTATTCAGACCAGACAAGACACAAATCAAAACAGGCATGGGTTAGTCATGCCTCAGAGATGAGTCTTAATGTGACAGAAGAGACCCAGCGGGCATGGTGTGTGGGAGTCGGCTGAATTAGGATGAGGCAGCCTTCTTCTCAGGATGAGTCACACAGTAGGTCTATACTGGCTCTGGCTCCACCTAGACACCCAGATTGTCGTCTCCTGCCTGACCCAGCTTCAGAGACTCGCTCCAGCACGACCCTCAGGATACGGTCAGCAGAAGACATCAGATCTGCATTGCCCTCACCTACTGGTGCTCACAAACCAGTGCTACGCTGACATCATCTCTCACACCTTTCACCTTGGCCATTGGCGGGAGTGTTTTTAAGTGCCCACTGTAAGCTGTACTTCGTGCTATGGACTGAGTGAACAGCCGTGGCTCCTGCCCTCTGAGAGCCCTCACTTGGTTAAGCTGAAGTCATTAGCCATTTTGGAATAGTTGTTGGATGGAGGACATTCATCTCCCAGAAGACAGGAGGGGGTTTCACTGGGATGACTGGATTAGGTGGAACCAAGCCAGGCACCCGATTTAGGAAGTACGGGCTTGTGTTGGGGGTGGGATGTGAAAGAACTGTACCTTGGTCACCTTACATCCATTCCCCCATCTCTGATCCATGACTGGGGAATGTCACTGTGGAGGGAGGAAGTGTCCCTGGGGACAACTCTGGGAAGGGTTGTCTGGATGCAGGGAGGCAGAAATGAGCCAATCAGGGTGGACTGGCATTGGGATGGGAGGTGGGTCCTTTCCTTTATATATAAAACAGACACAAGATGTTCAGTTGATCAGCAGCTACAAAAAGATTTCAGTACCAACCAGATTTTTTTTTACCAGGAGGGAGGACATGTCCCATTGGCTTCAGCCCTGGACATCTGAGTTTCTGTTCCTCCTCCCTAGCCCACTACAGACAGCTCTCTGGACACCAGTGCTTCTCTGCAGAGGGAGGGCCAGGCCTGCAAAGGTTGCAAATTGAGAAGGTGAAGGGCTAGTGGCCTCCCCAGGTGCCAAGGGCACAACCCCCACAAGTCCCTGGGCCTGGGAAGGGGCTCCCAATTACAGCCTCCATCAGGCCCTGGAAGGTTTCTCTGTGAAATGAGAGCTGGAGCAGGCGATTGCCGCTGGCACCGGGGAAACTCCAGATCTATAACTTCCTGGAACATAATTAGCTGCTCACTTCAAAGATGCATTGGGGTTTGTGTAATAGGCACCGGGCAGCTCACAGACGGCGGAAAGCCGGAGAAAAATGGGGCCGTCTGGCTTGGAAATGGAAGGAGACAAAATGCTTTCAGTGAGGGGCTTCCTGCAGTGGAGACACCAGGACCTGAGAAAAGCAATAATGATCACAATGACTCCTTTTTACAAATGCTCCCACTGCAGAGGCTTGACCCAGTGCTGGCCGTCCAGAGAGCTGAGGGTGGCCTCTCTCCGTGAGGCTGGAATCAGTATCAGAAGCAGTAAGCAAGAGCCCAGAGTCACAGACAAGTCAGAACTGGAACACACACTGAGTCAATTCCTCCAGGCTGCCTGCCCCTCCTGCTCCAGAGTCTCCCAGCCTGTGCAGCCCCTGCAGGAGAGGAAAGGTCTGGGAACAAATGTTGGAATGTGGCTTTCTCCCATTCTGAACAAGCCAGGAGGGACACTGAAAGCAAAGAACAATTAGAGCTGCTTTCTGTGGCACCTGTCACGGGCATGCACCATCTGGGCTCAGCTATTCTGGTTGCCGAAGTCCCAGGTCTCTGGATATTAATACAGTTACAGTGATTTCCCACTACAGTAAAGGGATTGAGTCCAGCGGAGTGGGGAGAACTGGATTCTGCCCACAACGACTTCAACAACCCAAACATCTTCTGACTATAACTTTTTTGTTCCTTAGGACTTGGCATATTCTCTTTAGGACCACGTGTGTCAGTGCTGGGAGTTTGCCACTTCCAGACACATTCAACTGGCAAGACTGTCACATGGCCATGTCTGCTTTCAAGGAAAGCTGAGAATGTAGGAGGGGTGCATCCATCCAGCTATCCATCATCCACTTATCCCATCCATCCATCCATTCATTCTAAATACCTAATCCATTCTATCCACCCATCCATTCCATGCATGCACTCATCTATCCTATATACCCAGTCCACCCACCCAATCCATCTATTTAGGCATACAGGCATGCATCCATCCTTCTACTCCTTTCATTCATCTTCACATTCATCCATTCATACATTTATCCATTCCATCCATCCACACATCTATCCATCCCCTCCATCTTATCCATCCTATACAATCCATCCTATCTATGCATGTATGCATGCACCCATCCAGTCCATCTATTCATGCATGCATACATCTACTCTATCTATGCATCCCATTCATTCATCCATGCATCCCATCCACCCATGCATGCATCCATCCACTTTTGCATCTAACCATTCCATCCATTCAGCCTGCACACCCTATCCATCTATTCAAATTGCAATGAGATCTGCTATCTGCTAGGCACCCTGCCATCTTTTGGATCAAGCAGTAATCAAAACAGACCATGGCCTTGACTCTAGGACTCAGAGTAAACAGACATGGCTACCTGACCGACTCTTGCCAATTGAATATGTCTGGAGATGGCAGACATCCAGAGCTGATCTGTGTGGCCCTGAAGAGAAACCTCTTGAGTCATAGGCAGCAAGGCCAGAGTCTGTTTTCCTTGCGGCTTCCAGCCCAGAGGAAAAAAAGATGCATTGAAAATCAGCAGAAGTCACAGTCACTTGTACTGAAATCGTAGTGAGTACTCCTCATAGGCAAAGGGCTGTCCAGCAGCTTGTGACATAAGCAAAGACTGAGGGACCCATGAAGGCTCTGAGAAAGAAAGAGCCTGTGGGCCCAGCCCTGAAGGGTGAGGAGGAGTTAGCTCAGACTGTCTGGAAAAGGCATCCATGGTCCTGCCTGCTGTAGTCACCAACCTGTTCAGACCTGCCCAGACAGGACCCCGTGAAAACCTCCTCCCGGGGCCCTCAGAAGGCCCTTGCCATCTTGCACCCCAAACTCCTAGCAAAGCACCACCTCACATTAGTAGGGCCCATCACCCTAAGAGACTGTGCCAAGAAGAACCACCCTGGCATGTCATTTGGAGGGGTGGTGACTCAAAAAATCCTGGTCTCTCTTCTAAAGAGACCAGCTTTGCCAAATGAGGCTTTCTTAGCGGCCTGAAGGACCATGGGATTGGGAAGAGAAGTGAGGAAGAGCAGAGCTGGTTGGTAGCCCAGCCGACTGAGAAACCACAAATCAGAGGCCGTCAATGCCCCAGCAGAGCAACCAGGGAGGGCTTTTGAAGGCCTCAGGGCAAGTGGCATGGCAGACTGCACCACAGCCCGCAGTTGCCCAGGAAACAACGCCATTTGGGGGCGGGGCTTGTGAGATGCTCGACTCCGCAGTCAGGGGCGGGGCTTGTGAGATGCTGGCCTCTGCAGTCGGTCTGCTGGGGTACAAGCATGGCACAGCACCTGTCGGCTCTGGGGAATGAAGGGATGGCCAGACCCACCCACCTGCCTGGCATTCATTCTCTCTCTGTATATACAGCTAGCACCTGGCAGACTCTGGGCTCCCTGAGAGGCAGGCTGTCTTTCGCTGGCAAGTGTTCCCGTCTCATCCTCAAATGAGAAGTTGCTCTTTGCTGAAGTCATGACCCTTATCACAGGGCTCCTCTTCAGTTCACTCCCAGGCAGCCTGAGGTCAGAGATTTCTCTCCTCTAAAGGCATCCTAGACTGGTAAGCAGCCGGGTAGCAAGGTGTGAGTCTTCTAAGCCATCCAGGCCTTCAGTGGGGACACATTGGAGCTATGTTCTGCAAACTTTCCTGAAGCCTGAGGCGTACTTTGCTCCAGTGATCCACCACAATCCTCTGCTTGGCGTCTTACCCAGCAGCTTCCGGCCTCCCATCTCAACCTCACCGGTGCTTCAGGCTGTCCCTTCCCACTTCCCAGGCTTGCAACAATGTGTTCCCAGCTGTGAAGGTGAGCTGCCTTCTCTCTGGTCCTCCGATTGTTGGTCCACAACCAATGGCACACACACATGGCCAATACCCACTCTCTAGACCCTACATCAACATGATGCTCCAAAGACTGTGTAAGAGTATGCATTTGCCCATTGGCTTCCCAGCCATCTCCCTCCCGGGCTGAGCTCTTTGGATCTGAGCTTCCTGCCTAGAAAATTCTGAGCCTCGGAGCAGTGCGGACACCCGTCCCCACCCCCACGGAGAAAGCGGGTCGAAGTTAGCTTTCTCATAAACGGTGTTCAGACGGGGAAAAGCAGCTGTCGCAGCAGCCACGTCAATCTGAATGGCAAAAGGTTTGGGCAAAAACATATTTTATTGTTCTTGCTGTCAGAAGCATAAAGATTTAAGGGGCATGTGACTTGGTAATTGCTGTGGACCTTTTTTTTTCCTTGACAATAAACATAAAACTTAAAACTGTATTAAAATCATTTGACAATTTTTATGCTCAAAGAGCCTGGAATGAATAATGGGTTTTTTTGCATCTAAAATGCACTCTCTCGTCAACCTATAAAACTGTCAGAAATAAATTCATCAAAAGTAGATTATATAATTAAAAGTCGCTATTTGTGTCTGCCCGAGTTGTTTGTTTGTCTCTTTCTCTCTCGATCGATCCCCCCCCCCCCCCCGCAATCTTTTAATTTTTGAAACTTCCAGCTCGGCCCTCTTACGCTGGGCCACCCGTCTGGAAGAGGTGCCCAAACCTGGACACATTCCACAAATGCAGCCTTCCCACTTTGGCAAGGCCCAGCCTGAGCCGTCCTTCACAGTAACCCCAGTGGATGACATGGCCTCTTCCAGCCCACGCAGGCTGGTTAGAAGCACCCCAACCTGGAAGTGTTCCTCCTGACCCCACCCGCAGAAGACAGTGTGACAGAAATTTCTAGAAATCCCCCACCTGCCACTTTCTCCTTCTGACTTGCCTGGAAAGTCACACGCCCTTGTGGTGAGGTGGCCCTGTGTGAATTTTTTGGCCATCAGGATGAGCAGCAGCAGCAGTGCGCACCACTTCTAGGACAAACGTGACAGGCAGGTGCCAGTCTCGGACCTTCCAGCTTTTTTTTTTTTCCTTCCACAGTAGCTGAGATGCAGCTCTGGGGGTGTGGAGGCTCCCGAAGCCTGGACCACAGAGCCATTGCTTACAGGACTTGGTCTGAAGAGCTGCTGGAGCCCAGACCAGTGGTCTCTGGCAAGCCGCGCACACCTGAGTCGGCCCTGTTTTCAGATGTGGCTTTTGCATGACGTAGATGTGGTGAAGCCAACAGATCAGGAAGTTGCCATCGAAAGGCTAGTGTTTGTGTGACTGGGGATGTATCTCAGTTGGTAGCATGTTTGCCTAACTTCCCCAAAGCCCTGGGTCTGGTCCTCAGCCCTGCATGCACTGGTGTGGTGGAGCATGCATGCCTCTTATCCCAGCTCCCGGGGGTGTAGAATTAAGATCAAGAGTTCCAGGTCACCTTTGGCTACAGAATGAGTTCGAGGCTAGTTTGTGCTATGTGAGACACTATTTCAAAATAAAAGACAGCTCAGGATACAGACCTCAGGAGGGATGGGCCGGGGACCAGGGAAGCAGACACAGGAAGCTAGGACGACAGCGTTGCTATTGAAGGTACCGCCTTACGCAGGCCTTGCGTCCTTATGTTGTTGTCTTTCCTAAAAACCCGTCCAGTCCAGTTTAGCACAGCCATTTTGTCTCTCGGGGTCCAAAGTGTAGGTCTGGAAGGTAAGTGTGGGGAGGGAGGTTTGCCCCACCTGAGCCAGAGGAGTAGGGGAGAAGAATTCAAGTTCAACTTGGGCTGAGCAAGACTAGAGCCTCTCTGCCTTTCCCGCTGGAGTGGAGAGATAGCCCAGTCAGTGTAATGCAAGAGAATCTGAACTTGACCTACAGCCCCTATGTATGAATCCTGTAATCCAGGCACATGGCAAAGATGACTGGAGCCCCAGGTCTTACTGACAGGCCTGACCAGGTGGCCTAGTTTAACTGTCACAGCCTAGGTTCCAGAGAGTGACCCTGTCCAACAACAAAACCCAAAGTGGATGGAACCGGAGGAGAGACACCTGAGGTTGACCTGCTTGGCCTGTGCATGTAACCACACACACACACACACACACACACACACACACACACACACGCACAAGCGTGTCCCCAGCAGAGCGGGTCACCTCTTCAGGGATGGGCTTCTCTATGAGCCTTTCTTAGCGTGCTAAAGAAGTGTCTATTTTTATTTTGCCAAGAGAGGTTTTCCCACAAAATGGATGCTGAATGTTATCAAATGCCTTTTTATCATCCACGCCTTTTCCCTTTTGGCCTATTAATATGATGAATTATATTAATAGAACTCTGAAAATAGAACTGTCCTTGCCTTCCAATAACACACCCCACCTGGCCATTGTGGGATATTCATTTAATATATCTCAGGATTCAATTTGCTAATCTTTTATTGAAGAGCTTACATCCATATTTGTAAGTAGGATTGGCCCACAGCCTTCCCTTTGGTGTTCTCCTTTGTCAGGTTTATTTAGCTTTGTCAATGAGTTAGAAGGACCCTTGCTTCTAGAACACTGTGGGGCAGGCACTCAACAAACTCTTCCCACCACAGCATCTAAGAATGCTCAACACACTTAAGGAACTCTCAGAACTTACAGAAGAGGAGAGGGGATTCACAGGAGTGGGATATAAACTGAGACCTGAAAGTGGGGGGAAGGGAGGGGGTGGCAAGCATGATCCTTGCAGCTGCCCAGGGAAGGGGGCAGGGGATGCTCACACTGCACAGAAAAAGGGACAGGGGATGCTCACACTGCACAAGGACAGGGATAGGGGATGCTCACACTGCACAAGGACAGGGGCAGGGGATGCTCACATTGCACAAGGACAGGGGCAGGGGATGCTCACACTGCACAGAAACAGGGGCAGGGGATGCTCACACTGCACAAGGACAGGGGCAGGGGATGTTCACACTGCACAAGACAAGGGACAGGGGATGTTCACACTGCACAAGGACAGGGACAGGGGATGCTCACACTGCACAGAAAAAGAGACAGGGGATGCGCGCACTGCACAAGGACAGGGGCAGGGGATGCTCACACTGCACAAGGACAGGGGCAGGGGATGTTCACACTGCACAAGACAAGGGACAGGGGATGCTCACACTGCACAAGGACAGGGGCAGGGGATGTTCACACTGCACAAGACAAGGGACAGGGGATGCTCACACTGCACAGAAACAGGGAGAGGGGATGTTCACACTGCACAAGGACAGGGGCAGGGGATGTTCACACTGCACAAGACAAGGGACAGGGGATGTTCACACTGCACAGAAACAGGGGCAGGGGATGCTCACACTGCACAGAAACAGGGACAGGGGATGCTCACACTGCACAAGGACAGGGGCAGGGGATGCTCACACTGCACAGAAACAGGGACAGGGGATGTTCACACTGCACAAGGACAAGGGGCAGGGGATGTTCACACTGCACAAGGACAAGGGACAGGGGATGCTCACACTGCACAGAAACAGGGACAGGGGATGTTCACACTGCACAAGGACAAGGGGCAGGGGATGCTCACACTGCACAGAAACAGGGACAGGGGATGCTCACACTGCACAGAAACAGGGACAGGGGATGCTCACACTGCACAAGGACAGGGGATGTTCACACTGCACAAGGACAGGGACAGGGGATGCTCACACTGCACAGAAACAGGGACAGGGGATGTTCACACTGCACAGAAACAGGGACAGGGGATGTTCACACTGCACAGAAACAGGGACAGGGGATGCGCGCACTGCACAAGGACAGGGACAGGGGATGTTCACACTGCACAAGGACAGGGGATGTTCACACTGCACAAGGACAGGGGCAGGGGATGCTCACACTGCACAAGGACAGGGGCAGGGGATGCTCACACTGCACAGAAACAGGGACAGGGGATGCTCACACTGCACAAGGACAAGGGGCAGGGGATGCTCACACTGCACAGAAACAGGGACAGGGGATGCTCACACTGCACAGAAACAGGGACAGGGGATGCTCACACTGCACAGAAACAGGGACAGGGGATGCGCGCACTGCACAAGGACAGGGGCAGGGGATGTTCACACTGCACAAGACAAGGGACAGGGGATGTTCACACTGCACAAGGACAGGGACAGGGGATGTTCACACTGCACAAGGACAGGGGCAGGGGATGCTCACACTGCACAAGGACAGGGACAGGGGATGCTCACACTGCACAGAAACAGGGACAGGGGATGCTCACACTGCACAAGGACAGGGACAGGGGATGCTCACACTGCACAGAAACAGGGACAGGGGATGTTCACACTGCACAAGGACAGGGACAGGGGATGCTCACACTGCACAAGGACAGGGACAGGGGATGCTCACACTGCACAGAAACAGGGACAGGGGATGCTCACACTGCACAGAAACAGGGACAGGGGATGCTCACACTGCACAGAAACAGGGACAGGGGATGCTCACACTGCACAGAAACAGGGACAGGGGATGCTCACACTGCACAAGGACAGGGACAGGGGATGTTCACACTGCACAAGGACAGGGGGCAGGGGATGCTCACACTGCACAAGGACAGGGGCAGGGGATGTTCACACTGCACAAGGACAGGGACAGGGGATGTTCACACTGCACAAGGACAGGGACAGGGGATGTTCACACTGCACAAGGACAGGGGGCAGGGGATGCTCACACTGCACAGAAACAGGGACAGGGGATGCTCACACTGCACAGAAACAGGGGCAGGGGGTGTTCACACTGTACAAGGACAAGGGACAGGGGATGTTCACACTGCACAAGGACAGGGGCAGTGGATGTTCACACTGCACAGAAACAGGGGCAGGGCTTAGATATGAGCTGGCTGAGGACTTTCATAAACAGCATGTATCTCAGTAAAGGTTAGACTTAGGAATGGGTGGGATTCTGCCTTTTGGAACAGGAAAGAGAAGAGGAAATAAAGAGAGTAGGAGAGAGAGCGAGAGCGAGAGCGAGCGAGCGAGAGAGAGAGAGAGAGAGAGAGAGAGAGAGAGAGAGAGAGCATTCAAGGAGAAAGTTTCCAAGAACTGAATCAAAATATTAACCACATGCCAAAGCCACACAATTAGCTCATTATTGGGGAGTTCAGGATCAAAACCACAAAGGGACACCATGCTGCTCCTATTATCACGGCTAGGATTAAAAAGAAGAAGACAGAGGCTGGAGAGGGACTCAGAGGTTAACAGTACTGGTGGCTCCTGAAGTGGACCCGGGTTCCGTTCCCAGCACCCACATGGCGGCTCACAGGCATCTGTACTCCAGTCTTAGTTCTGATGCCCTCGTCTGAACTCCTCAGACACCAGGCACACATGTGGTGCACGTGCATGTATGAAGGCAAGACATGCACACACATGAAATTATCTAGAAACATGTTTTAAAGAAGAAAATGTCATTCCCTAATTGTCTAATAAGGGGGTAAGAGAATGGACCCTGTGTCTTGCTTGTGGAAATCTAAACGGCTTAGCTACTGGAGGAACAGTATGGAAGCACTTCAAAAAATAAAAGTGGGATTATCATATTACCAAATAATCCACTTCTGGGTAAATATCTAAAAGAATGGGAACTGGATGAGATATCAGCACACTCACCTTCATAGCATCATTTTTCACCACAATCAAGAGGGGACAGCAATCCAAATATTCACCAAAGGACGTCTGGATAAACCGGACATGGCAAACATGGAAATAATAGACCAGCACCCAGCCCAGGCCACAGTGGGGGCCTGAGGACGTTTTGCTAAGTGAAATAAGCCATCCGCCAAAAGGACACGATTCACCGTCAGAGGGACCGTCACGGGCAGGAAGTGAGCGGTGTTTTCCACAGGCTGGGGCACAGAGTGGGGGTGTCTCACGGGACAGAGTTTCTAGACATGGAGGGTGACTAGAGCTGTGCCGCCGTGGGAACACCGGAGACGATCGATTTTATGGCATGTGTGTCTTAGGACAACAACACACTGTGCAAGTTTACATGTGTGTATGTGTTCATATGTGTTTACATGTGTGCACGTGAGTACGGAGGTCAGACGTCCACACTGTATGCTCACACCTCAGTCAGTTGCCACCTTATCTTTTAAAAGAGGCGGGGTCACTCATTGACCCTGAATTCACTGATTAACCACACACACACACACACACACACACACACACACACACACACGGACACACGGACACACACACACACACACACACATGGACACACACACACGGACACACACACACACACACACGCACGCACACATGCACACATACGCACACATACACACACACACATACATACACACACATACCCACACCCCCGACACAAATAAAAATAAACCCCGTAAGTATCAAAAATTCAAAAAGCATGTAATACCAACACCTATTCATGGGAAGAAATACTTTTTCACAACAACAGCGCATAGAAAAGACACGGCAGCCCTTCAGAATTCTTCAGCAAATATTTGACTTAATGGTGGAATTTTAGCGTCTGACATAATACATGTGTCCTCTAGGTTAATTTTATTTAACAGAGTCCTGAAAGTTTTAGACCACATAGTAGGACACAAAAATCAGCATAATTATAAAGACCAAACAGAAAGGGAACATGTTCATATCTGCACGTGTGTGCTTTTCTTTACCTCTGAAAACTCAGCAAAGTCCATGCGGAAACTGTCGATGCGTTTAGGAAGGTTGAGGGAGTCTGCTGGGCGATAAGGCCAGAGCAAGGCCGAAGGACTCACTGTGTCCCCACTCTCCACCTTGCACACCGATTAGGTGGTTTCCGATGCACGGTGGGGGGAGGGGGGGACCTCAGGTAGGGGTGACAACCAAGTCTTGGCTAAAGCCCTCCATGTATCTCATGATAGAGGCGATTACGTGATGATTGTTAGCCTTCCGGTTCATGGGAGCTAGGGGTCTGACTCTATTCCAAAAGGAGTTATGTAGTAATATTCATGAGGATGTTAGGGCACACGGGAGTGGGTGATGCATGGCTATTTAGTAAGCTACCGTAATTTGGCTTTGGACTTACAACATTTCAACTCCCCACCACCCTTCACGTTCTAACCAGTCAGTCAGTCTTATGGAATGTGTGACTTTTCTCCCCTGGAAATTTCAGTCAATATAGGAGTGTCCCTTGGACCCTCACAGGGCTTATGATCAGACATTTTTCCTGAAGTTTGCTGCTGCTGCTGCTGTGACCACCAACTCCTGAGGCAGAAGTCTTCCCTCCAACCTCCCATTCCCACTGGTCCATTCCTGTGGGTTGACAGAACTTAGCCAGAGTCTTCCAGGAGACAAGACAGCTTGAGAAGGTGAATGCCAGGTGTGAATGGAGTCACCTCTGAGATCACCTCTGGACACGTCTGTGAGGAAGCTTCTAGACTGAGGTGGAAAAGACCTATGAGCCGGAGCCCTCACCTGAACACAGAGGAGAAACCAGTGTCCACCTCGCCTCTTGACTGAGTACAATTGCAATCCTGCCACCGTCTCCCCGGCCACGATGGACTGTGCCCCCTGGAACTGTAAGCTAAAATAATCCCGGCCTCCTGTGAGTCGCTTCTCATGGGGAATTTGAAAAGTCCAGCATGAGGGGATCATGAGTGCTATGTGGGTCACCCCACTGAGCTGGACTCCACTGCAAGCTGAAGGTCAGCGAGGTGGCTGGCTGCATGGGATGCTTCTAGAAATTTCTCTGGCAGCCTACCTTACCTTTAGGCTCCGCCTCCTTTCCTGAAGGTGAGCTCTGTGGGTTCCTGTGTGCGCAGGAGTCAATATGAGCTCTGGATTCAGACATATTTGCTTTAGACTCCAGCTCTGCTACTTTTAGCCCAGCTCCAGTCATGGGACGCTCTAGCCTTGGCTTCCTTTTGCTCCAAGAGGGGTCACTGAAAGCCCCTTGTCCCAGTGCCATGAGAGGAGCTCACTACAGACCAGGCACATGTCCTTTCCTGCCCAGGGACTGGTACATTAGCTGCAAAGTCATGGGACGCTCCAGAGACTGGGGGATGGCCCCCTTCTTGCACAGCGCCCTGCATCTTCTTCCCACGTTACAGGAAACTCACCTAGTTTCTAACACTGCTTTGCCTGTGTGGATGGCGGACATGTCTTCATGCTCCCTGGCTTTTATAGCCCTGTATGATTTCAGATGGAAAGCTAGGGCAGGAAGTTTCACACAGAAATGCTCAGCCTCGTCCTCAGGCTGACCCACCTGTCCCTCTGTCAGCTCAAGCAGGTCTCTCTCCTTGAGCTACTATCCACCCCAGCTGCTGAGTGCTCCCCAGATTTAAGACCACAATTTAGGAGAGAGAACACTCTTCTTGCAGACCTATGCCAGAGCAGCAGGGCTGCTCCACCCTTCTTCCTCCTAGGACAGCCAAGATGTCACCTAGACAGACTGAACAAAGCCCACCAACAAAGATGTAACCCACTACCCTCCTGGAGTGAGCAGGGGCCTGAGATGAGCCGCCATGAGTCAGAGGAAAACCAGGGCGAGCCACCGGGAACAGACAGGCCCCTCTGCCTGCTGAGCACTATCAAGCCAAGTACTATATGCTGCCCCTTCACCAGAACTATCCTATGAGCTGGGCTTTGTTACATTGGAGGCACAGAGAGGTGCAGCACCTGATTTAGGGTCACACAGCAATGAGCAGCTGGTCTGGCCTTCCCTGAGCCCACCGGATTGCCAGATGGAGGCAGACGGCCACAGGCATGCCAAATCTGCACCAGTGTGGGTCTGAGGGGCCCAGGTCTCCAGGGAAGATGACCATCGCCCTGAGCTGACTGCTAGTCCCTCCACTTGGAGCCCAGGCAGCATCAGCCCTGACCTCCACAGCCCTCTCCAGTGCACCTCGCTGGGGGTCTTGCCGATTCCAAGGGGCTCTTGCTTGGGCTCGGCTTGGAATCCCTTGCAAGAGGTCACTGGTCTGGGCAGCAGTGTTTACCCAGCCAACCGTGAATTAACATGCTGAAGAAATGCCAAGCGCTGTCAAATATTTGCTTTTATTTGTGAAACCAAAATATTTTTATTTTTGGTGAGACCCAGAACAGATAAGGAGGTGCTGAAATATTTGAACAGGGTGTGTAAAGTTTAAGCTGAATATTAAGTAGACAAGAGCTGGCCTCTGGGGCTCAAGGCTGAGTCCACAGACTGAGGAGTGGTGAGGAGCCCCGAGTGCCAGGCAGAGCCCCAAAACATGAAGGCCACCAACAAGTCAGGCAAGGACACCTGGGGACCAAGGTCATCCTCGCAGAGCCTCTGGCCACCCTCCTCGCTCCTCGGTGCCTGTCACCTCCAGTGTCATGTGGCTCTGCTCTCACCACCACTGCCGCCGCTGCCGCCGCCGCCACCGCCGCCGCCGCCGCCGCCGCCACCACCATCACCACCACCACCATCTGGTGGCCACCTCCGTCCTGTATTGTGTTCAGAACAACTGCCACACGCTGGACATTGCTCTGTCACTTCAATAAAGTCCCCTCTGCTCATGGGACTCACACTGAATCTGAAACCTATTAAGTGAGGAAATTAATTAATTAATTAATTAAAGAGCTTCAGAGAGTGGCAAATGCTATTAAGGAAATAAATCTCAGGGGCTGGGGGAGATGCTCAGTCAGGAAGTGCTCGCCCACAAGCACAAGGGCCTGGGCTTGAGCCCTAGAAACCCTGTCTTGAAACAGGTGGGCTTGGGTATGCTTGCCACAGAGTCCTGGGGAGGCCCTGACTCAGCCCCAGCCATCAGAAGGGCCACAGGGTGACGGGAGCCCGTGGCCCCTTTCCAATCTGTTCCTACCCCACACCCCATCACCACCCACACCCAAGATCTGGTCCCTAGGCTGTCCCTGCTCCTCATGTCCTACTTGCCTTCCAGGTTCCCCATCCCGTTCCCACGCACAGTACCTCCCGTTCCCGTGCACAGTACCTCCCATTCCCGTGCACAGTACATCCCGTTCCCATGCACAGTACATCCCGTTCCCACACACAGAACCTCCCGTTCCCATGCACAGTACATCCCGTTCCCACACACAGAACCTCCCGTTCCCATGCACAGAACCTCCCGTTCCCACACACAGAACCTCTCATGCACAGCACCTCCCACTCCCACACACAGAACCTCCCACTCCCACACACAGAACCTCCCATGCACAGTACCTCCTATTCCCACACACAGCACCTCTCATGCACAGTACCTCCTATTCCCACACACAGTAAACTTTTCTCACTCTAATTTTCCTTTTAAATAATCTTATATTCTGCTTGCAAGTAATCATTCTTTCCCAATTTCATGTGTGTCTACTGTGTGCATTGCACATTCTCACTACCCTTACCCCCACAGAGCCCTTCTTCTCCTGAACAAGTCCCCTTCTACGTTCACGTCGTGTGTGTGTGTGTGTGTGTGTGTGTGTGTGTGTGTGTGTGTGTGAACATGCATGTGCCACAGCCTGTGTGGAAGTCAGAAAACAACCCCAGGTGTCCTTGCCGTCCATGGTGTGTGTCCTGGGCTCTGGGGCCTTGGAGCTCCCAGCAACTCTCCTGCCTCACCGTGAGGGAGCCAGGATTGCAGACACACACACTCCCACTTCTGGCTGAATATGGGACCTGGGGATCCGAACTCAGGCTCTCATAGTTGCACAACAATCCCTTCCCTCAGGCCCATTTCCCCTTAAACTCGGCTCATGGCACAGGCCACCCATGTTCAGGGGACATCTCCCAACCTCAGTTAATCTCTCTGGAAGCATCCTCACAGACGCACCCAAAGATGTGTCTCCTGGGTAAGTCCCACTCCAGTCAAACTGGCAATGAGCACTGGGGGAGAGCTGGCCTAGCGTGTCTGGAGCCTTGCCCTCCATCCAGCACTGCAAAAAAATTTGACTTTTTTTTTTTTTTTATATTTAGAGTGAGTTGACAAAGCCCTTGGCCTTGGCCTGTGGAAAATGAGATGAAAGCCCAGCCGAACTCAGAAGTTAAAGAACCAGTGGGGTCCCTCGGCCTCAGCCTCTGGTGGAAGAGAGCCTTGAACATTTTCCTAATGCTGCAAACGTGGCTGCAGCAGCAGATGGGAGGAATGTCATCGGACAATGACGCTGGTGACACGTGAGCATCTGGAGCCCACTGGACTTTAGACTCTTAATTCTCACTTACTGAAAAGTATCATTAAAACAAGCAAGCAAAAAGTACCTCCCCGAGCACTTAATACGTGTGCGCGGCTCCTAGAGCAGACGCTTAGTCAGCATTACTTTGTGCGTATCCTGTGAATCCTGTAGACTTAGTTTTCTTGGTCCTTTAAAATTAGTATTCTCAAGAGCTAATAAATACCTGTATCTGTTCTCTGGTGTTTTTTTTTTAACTTCATTTATCATGCAGATGAGGTTCTTCTGAGATGAAGTATCAGGTGTATCTAAACTACATTTTTTTCCTGTAGCTAATCAATTCATTTCAGTAGCATGGGTCACTCACCAGCCAATGGTGGCTTTGTGGGGGTGCCTCCTCTACATGTTCATTTTTATATAAAATCTCATCCGTTCCTAGGCATTTGACTCCTTCTGTGTTTTATTTTGTGCATGCATGTGCATGGGTGTGTCAGTTGTTCACTACTGTGCACAGCCACATAGAGGCCAGAGGTCCATGTCATGTGACTTCCTCAATGTCGCTCTACCTTAAAAAAAAGATTTGGGGCTGGAGAACTGGCTCAGCAGACAACTTGAGAGAGTGCCAGTTCTCCCCACCACGTGGGTCCCAGGTCCCAGTCACACTTGGCAGCAAGCGCCTTTATCCACCAAGGCATCTCATTGGTCATTCGGCTTACTTTTGAGACAGGATTTCCCACTGGACCTGGAGCTCACTGATTGGCTAGACTGGCTGACCTGGGAACCTCCTGACTTCTCCCAGAGCTGGGATTACAGGCGCATACCGCCATCATGCCTGGCTTTTTACCAGTGTTCTGAGGATTGGAACTCAGGTCCTCGGGTTTGGCGGCAAGCACTCTCCTCTCTGAGCCATCTCCTGGCCCTGGGCATTGATTGGTTGTTCTCATCTTTCCAGTTCTTGCTGCTCTAGGTAGGACGGTGGGAGACCAGTGGCCTCCCTTTCTAGGCTGTCCTTTGCTCTTCCAATGGACATTTCTCCAGGATGAACTTCAGACGTGTCAAGTTTTCTTTGTGGGGTGTTTGATGCCACATTAAATCTGCAAATTAACCGCGGAGGCGGCCTGATGTCTTTACAGGACCTCCACACTCCTGTGAAGAAATGCAGAACCTTCTCCATTTATTCTGTCTCCTTTTATTTCACCAATAAAATTTTGTGGTTGTCTTTATATGGGTCACACACATTTCTCATTAAGTTTATTCTAAGTATTTTCCCATTGCGTTGGCCAGCCGCCTCCCTTTCTTCCGCACAGCTTCGGGAAGGACTGCACATACGGATCGCAGAACCCCGCTGTCGGTTCTCGGAACTGCTGCTTGCTATCTTTGGCGCCAAATCACACGGACTGTGAATACTCATTGTCACATTGGCATCTGATGAGCCCCACGGCAGGCTTGTGTCCGGTCTCAGGGAGCGGAGTCGGTCCTCTGGCTAAAATTGCCTCCCCTTGGATGAATTAGAACTTGCTCCATCCCCCTCCCACTGAGCCCGACTCACAGGGCAGATCTGCCTTTCAACTCTTCTTAGACCCGAGGTGCCTTCCCTTTCTGCTAGTCACTCAGCAATCATCAAATACCCAGGCTATGTCTGGCTGCTTGGCCAAGCTATTTCCTTAATGTCTTCAGTCTTGAAACATTCAGGTGTGTGGATGTAATTGACAGGGGAGGTTAAGAGAGTCTCGAGATTGCATAATCAGTATCTGGGACATCTGGGATTTGCATCCATGTTTGTCTTCTGGGTCCTGATGTTTCGCTGTCTCCCGTTCGTTACAAGAAACCCCATGAACGCCTGCCTCATGAGCCTCTAGACTTTAGTCCATCCCCCTGGGCGTTCTAAGTTCTCCCCAGGACTGCTGCTGGCTCTGCCCTCTCAATTTGGTTCCCTTGTTCCAGAGTGAGGCTCTCTGTACCTTCCACCCATGCCCCCCATTTCTGGGAGTGACCACATAGTGACCTTCCTGGAAGAGAATGTTCTTATGAGTCTAGGCTCCCCCGACTAAGTCTCTACCTGGAATTTTCTCTGCAGAGAGCAATCGCAGCAAATGTTCCTGAATAGGGTGCTCAGACAGTGGTCTTAGGAGTGGGAGCCTTGAAGAGGTGGGGCCTGAGCCGGGTGATGGTGGCACATGCCTTTAATTCCAGCACTCGGGAGGCAGAGGGAGGCAAATCTGTGAGTCCAAGCTAGTGTGGTCTACAAAGCAAGTTCTAGGACAGGTGGGGCTATTACACAGAGAAACCCTGTCTGGAAAAACAAGAAAAGGCAAACCACCCACCCAAACAAACAAAAAACAAAACAAACAAAAGAGATGGAGCCTGTTTGGACACATGTAGGTCATGGAAGAATTAGCCTGATTCTCCTGGGATCCCAGCTGAGACTCTAGGGACAAGGGACACACGGTTATGGGTTAAAAGTGGCAGGTTTGTGTGTCAAGTTGGTGAAGCGTGCTAGTCAGCTTTGTCAACTTGATACAGTTAGAGCCGCCTGGGAAGAGAGTCTACATTGGGTTGGCCTGTGGGGACGTCTGTGGGGCAGTCTAAATTGAGTAATAGACATGGGAAGACCCAGCCTACAGTGGGTGGCACCAATCCTAGGCAGGAAATCCTGAGCTACGTGAGAGTTGAATGAAGTGAAGGCAGGCCCAAGAAAGAACCCCAAGAGTTTTATCAGGAAGGGTAGGGTTGTGGCCTTTGCTGATGGGCCAGGGAGAAAGGGGTGACAACCCCGGTCCAGCAGCTGTGAGCGATTTCACACCATCAGGGATCCAGCGGGTTTTGTTGTCTGGCTGATTTCAAAGGTTCAGCATAGAATGAGTAAAGGCTGGACCAGGGGTGTTCTAGAAGAGTGGGAGCCACCACTGTCCCCCATCTGTCCATCCTCTCTATACCCTGCTAGCAGGGTTGGTCTGGCCATCACTATCTTCAGTTTGTCTTCTCCCACAGAGACTGTCCCTGGGGACTCACTCTACACACAGGATTGTCTTCTCCCACAGAGACCTCCCATAGGGTCTCACTTTATACACAGGATTGTCTTCTCCCACAGAGACCTCCCATAGGGTCTCACTTTATACACAGGATTGTCTTCTCCCACAGAGACCTCCCCTGGGGACTCACTCTACACACAGGATTGTCTTCTCCCACAGAGACCTCCCCTGGAGACTCACTCTACACACAGGATTGTCTTCTCCCACAGAGACCTCCCATAGGGTCTCACTTTATACACAGGATTGTCTTCTCCCACAGAGACCTCCCCTGGGGACTCACTCCATAGATGGGGACAGTGAGGAGCCAGAGCTAGAAGAGCAGAGTTCCTCAGGTGGGGTGACAAGGTGAGCAGAGAAACAGGGCAAGCATGGCCTTTTGCTACCCTACATGGTTAGGCCAGTCCCCAGTGTCTTAGCACCCAACTCCTTCCTGTCTGTCCGTCCATCCGTCCGTCTGTCCATCCATCCATCCATCCATCCATCCATCCATCCATCCATCCATCCCACAAATATTTGCTGAGTGCTGACCACCTGCCCAAGAGCACCCCAGCACAGAGAACCCAGAAGAGAATCATGAGTCCAAGGTCATGAGTTTTGGGGTTCCATGGTACGAAAAAAAGGAGCCAAAAGCTAAAAGAACAAAGCAAGAGTATTTTAGGGTCCTTAGCTCATTTGTTAATGTGCTTACCACACAGGCATGAGGACCCGAGTTCAAGCCCCAGAACCCAGATAAAAGGTGAGCATGGTGGCCCACACCTGTAATCCCAGCACTAAGGAGAGAGAGGCAAGTAGATCCCTGAGGCTCACTGGCCAGACAGCCTAATGCAGTCAGTGGATCCCAGATCCCAGTGAGAACATCCTTCTCAAAAATCAAGGTAGGACTGGAGTAGACGGCTCAGTGGTTAAGAGCTCTTGATCTTGCAGAGGACCCGGGTTCAGTTCTCAGCACTCACCCCCTGCATGCCCCCACCTGTTTCTCCAGTCCCAGGGGACCCAACACCCTCTTCTGGCCTGTGAGGGCAATGCATGCATATGGGGCACAAACAAAGCTGTAGGCAAAACACCCGTGTATATAATGTAAAAATAAATAAACCTTAAAGCCAAAAAACAGAAAGCAAGGTGATCGCTACATGCACACAAGTGCACTTGTACACACACACACACACACACACACACACACACGCGCGCGCGCGCGCGCGCGCGCGCGCGGCGCGGGCGCATACGCACACGCAGACGCACACGCACACGCACACACACGCACGCACGCACACTACACATAAACACACATATACAGAGTGAGCTGCCTGTACAGCTGTTCACTTTTCCTTCACAAGGTACACGGCTCCGAAAACCACTGTGATCCAATCCAGGGCCCACTCTTCCAAAGTGTTCAGAGACAATTGCATTAACTTATTAACTTCATCACCTGTCGTGAATACGAACAACTGTGCTTTACCTGGATATTCTTAGCCAAGAAGGAAATTTTTAAAAAAGAAAAAAAATAATAAAAGGGAAGAAGAAGAATGAAATTCAGGTCAGACCCAAAAAAGGAAAGACCTTGGGTTGCCCTGTTCTTAAAAGCTCTTAAAAGGAATTGAATTAGAACTGAGACACACATACCAAAAAAAAAAAAAAAAAAAAATTGGCCCGTGAATCCAACTCCCACCGACACCAAGTTAGAAAAAAAAATAGCTGAAAGAAAAGTATGTAACCCGTCAATCAAGACATGATGGTTTTATTCTTTTAAAATGAGAAGCCTTTTGTTTTAAGAGGAGCGGGCTGGTAATTTAGAGCACAGAGGCGGCGTCAGGGTGAAGATCTTTCATATCTGCAGACAGGAGGGACCAGGCTGCCGATGGAGAAGTTGAGGTTGCATAATGAGCTTGGGGTCCGGAGGTTCCCTTTCCGAAGAGGAGCCTGGGATCTCTGCGGCTCTGATTGATGGAACTCCGGGTCGGTGAGAGCCAGGGAGGTATAATCTCGCCTTTGTTGGTAATCAAAGGCGGCTGGCTGAGACTCCATCTTTTCCTTCTGATTCCTATGTACGAATCTGAGGCGCTCAGATGGAATGTGTTGCGATACACCAGTGCCAATAAGTCACACTATCTGTGTTGTGACACACCGAATATTACTAATTGTCAATCAGGAACCACAAGTCCTGTCAAGGCGCTCCCTTCTCGACGGGCTGGTTCAAACCTGAAGTGATTTTTAATCAAGTGTTAATAACGCGGCACCTGTCAGTGGACGGTGGGTATCAGGCAATCAGAAAAAGGGAAGGGATGACATGGCAAATTTTAATGTTTTCATTTTCCACTCTTCCCAATTATCGGTGGGATTTCTGTCAGCCTGAATAGTGCGCTGACATTGCCGGGGAACACCACACAGAACACAGGAGACAGCTGACAGGAGGTGCCAGGCTCTGCATCCAGCCCTGCCAGGGCGACCTGCACCTCCTTCGGGAGGCCCAGGGACTCCGCACCGCCCAGGGCAGGGGGCTTTGGGTCTGGGGCAGTGGATGCATCTGGGTATTAGGAGACCCGGTGCCTGGTTCCATCGAGGCAGAAGACATCAGAGGTGGGGGTGATGGAGCAGAGAGCTGGGTCAAAGTCAAGGGTGGGCTGGTCCGCCAGAGAGCCACACACATTATGGACGCCTTGGATCATGGGGCTGCAACTGGATTCCCCTTTTGGCCACGTTGCCAGAGAACCTAGGAGGGGGAGGGGAGGAAGGGATGCAGGAAGGGAGCAGGAAGGAAGGAGTGAAGGACAAAGAGAAGGCAGGAAGAAGGGTGGGGTGGTACTGACCAGTGTGACATGGCTTTGTCCCCTCCTGGGCCAGCCCTGGTAGGACCTGCTGGGCGCTCAGGAGCAAATGACGGAGGGTTTGCTTTTTTCCTCCATGGGTACCATGGGCCGTGTCTTTCTTCTTGCTCTCTAGAGCAGTGGCTCTCAATCTTCCTGATGCTGTGACCCTTTAATATAGTTCCTCAGGATGTGGTCACCACTGACCATAAAGTTAGTTTCGTTGCTACTTCATAACTGTAATTTTCCTACTGTTATGAATCATGATGTAAACATCTGTGTTCCTGATGGTCTTAGGCGACCTGTGACCCCCAGGTTGAGAACCACTGCTCTAGACCTCAATCCAGATGGGCAGCTGGTGAGTGTCTAATTCATTTCTTACCCGCTGCCCACGGCCATGGCACTGGCCACCCAGTTTCGTCCACACCCCTAGCAACGGGACATGTTACCACACTACAGCTCTGGTTGATAGGCTGGATTAGTTACTTTTCTTGCCATTTTGACCAGGTATCTGACAAGATGCCACTCAAGGGCAGGAGGGTTGGCTCGGCTGTAGGACAGTCCATCGTGGAGGGGGAGGTAGGGCAGCAGGATCCTGAGGCCACCTCTTGGCATCTCCATGGACCAGGAAGCCGGGAGAGGACAGGAGATAGGGCTAGAATATTAACCTTAGGGCTCACCCCGCCAGAGATCCACTTCTTCCAGCCAACCTCCCCCTGCCAAAGGTTCTAAACTTCCAGAGAGTCACCAACTGGGGACAAGTGTTCAAACATATGAAACTGTAGGAGACGTTTTATGTCCAAATCAACCCAGGGCCTCCCTGTAATATCTCCCCGGCTCTCAGCAGAACAGGTGCAGCAGTTACTGGGTGTCCCGTGAACATGGGTTACATCTGAGGTGACTCTGTATAGTCACATCGACCAAGCAGGCTCATCTCACCCCATGAAGCTTCTCTGTATTACTAGATGATGTCCACCACTGGCTCCCTCTGATCCCTCCTCCTTGCTCTCCTCCGTGGGGCCAACATCTCAGCTCCACTGGAGTCCATCTCCTCTGTGTAAGCATCCTCAGGCACAGCCACACCTTCCCAACACCACATATGTGACTGTGGCAATCTTATCCTCACCTACATTTGCTCAACACGTGAGAGTACGTCACCCTGGTGGCTCCTCTGAGCTCTGTTAATTCTCTAAATGCTCATCATCTGGTTGTTACTTGGATGTCCGGTAGGCACCAGAAGTCAGTTCAGTCCTCAAAGAATAGTTTGCATGCAGTGACTACAATGTGGCTCCTTTGGGGGTGGTTCCCATTTTGGTGAAGAGCGTCATCATTGTCCCTTTGAGATGGCATCAGAAACATAAGAGGCCTGGGAGAAAGCAAACAAGGTCTTGGTACAAGGTCATGACACCTAGTATCGTGGGTACCAGCCAATCACCAGATCCCTCTGCAGCCATCTGAGTGCCAGCTTTTCCATGCTAAGAAGAGTACATTTACCCATTTCTGACTTTATGGCACATGGGGAGACTTGGTCATCAGTATCCTGACCTCACCCAGGGTAGGACTCAAGACCTGGCCCAAGAAATGAATAAGCTTTGACCAGCAGTCAGAAGCATTTCCGAATCACCGTGACTGCTCAGTCCTCTTTCCCCAAAGCCTGATTGCCATGGGGAATCTGAGGCAAACCTAACCCTCTAGTCTCTTTTTAAAACAAAACCAGGATTTTGCTGATGATGACTCAATAGAAAGGACATTTGTCGTGCTAACTTGGTGGCCTTGGTTGGATCCCTGGAATACATGTAAAAATGGAAGGAAAGGATCAAATCCCAAAGGCTGTCATCTGACCTCCAAACATA
The DNA here is from genome assembly GCF_049852395.1 of Peromyscus maniculatus bairdii. Lineage (NCBI taxonomy): Eukaryota > Metazoa > Chordata > Mammalia > Rodentia > Cricetidae > Peromyscus > Peromyscus maniculatus. The sequence goes on along the minus strand of NC_134855.1, from coordinate 6,059,394 downwards.
GTTACACACACACACACACACACACACACACACACACACACACAAACATGTGTGCTACGGCATGTGTGTGTACCTATCCCCTGATGCAGGTCACACACACACACACACACACACACACACACACACACACACACACACACTTAAATAAAAAGACCAGTGTATCAGTTATCCAGTGCTGTGTAACAAAAGCCCCCGACACACTATCTACACTAACACCTGACGTTTCTGAGGATTAAGAATCTGGGGGCCGCTTGGCTGAGTGATGCAGGTTCTTGTCCCTCAGGTGGCCTCCAATTATAGGTGGGGCTGCTGGAGACCTGGCAGGGGAGCATCCAGCCCTGCTGGTGTGGCCAGCTCCGGTTCCTCACTGGGGACCTCACACAGATTGCTTGACTGTCCTTGTGTCACAGCACCTGGCATCCCAGGACAGGAGACAAGAGAGGGAGCAATCAGGACAGAAGCCATGTAGCTGTGGAGTTTTTCTGGAAAATGCCACGCCATCATTTCTAGATATTCTATAAGGCATATAGAATGGTGTAACACTAAGAGGAGGTCACTGTAGAGGCTGGCTGCCATCTCTCTGTGATGTCTGACCATTTATATAATATATATAAGCACAGACTAGAAAGGAAGACATCTATACCATGTAAAACAGGGAGGGAGAAAGCGGTGACATGCTGGACAGGCATGCCACCAACCCACTGCACGGCCCAGAGCTACCTCTGCCATGCCTGACCTCAGTGACTCCATGTGGACGATGGAGTGAAGAAGGTGCAGCCTGAGGCTCTGTGTTCCCATGAGTCTCAGGGCCAGGACTGCCGCTCCCACACCTTATCCCTACATGTCACCTGCTAAGCAGCGTCAGAGAGGAAGGAAGGACGCCCCCCGGGCTGAGGAGGAATGCCTGAAGTTCTTCCTGCCCCTGCCCAGACTCCTGCCAGTTAGCTCACCAAGTCCTCCCCTGGGGAACCTTCATTCGTGAACTCTGAACTTTAGCCTGCAGAGGGCATGGTCCTGAGGAAGGGTCTGGAAAATGTGGGAGTAGCCCTGGTCACCCTGCACGCACACACTACACAAGTCCACAGGCCCCACGGGGACACCATGTTACAGCAGGCCTGGGGTGACTGGGTCCCTTTACAGTCAAGTTCAGGGATCCACCCAAAGGGGTGTGCTTTACAAAGCTGGGAAGTGGAAGACGTCCTTCACAAGAGTCAGTGTGTTCACTGTCATGGGGACAGCCAGCGTGGAGGGCTCCTTTCTGGGCGTCCCCCATGCACCTCCCTCCATCTTTTAGTGCACGAGGCCTCTGCACCCCATGCAGGTCTGGAGTATGGGCCCGAGGTGACAATACTTCACCAACTCAGAGTCATAGCCCCGCCACCCTCTGAGCCCACGAGGTTTCACCAGGGGCTCCTGCTGCAGAAGGGACCCGTGCTGTGCTCTCAGAGGCCTTCCTCTGTCACAGCCACCCTAGCTGAAGACACAGTGGCCACCTCTGAAGAGACTTCATGGGCATGCAGTTGAACACATCTTCTGCTGCCCAGCTGATAGAGTGTCAATGATCTGGGGAAAGTTCACAGACAGGGTCCTCCTAGACACAGGCGGGGACCAGGTTACCCAGCTGTGTTCTCTCGGGGTTCTTTCTCTAGATCCACACGCTACACTTGGGGTGTCCCTCCTAGCACATATGACCCTGTCGGTCCCTCCATGGCCCTTGGCCCCACAACAGAGCCGAGTCAGGCTGTCATCTCTGAAGAGACTCAGGGACAAGATGGCCGAGAAGTAAACACAGGTGGCAGGGAGCCTGGACTGAAACAGATCATTGAATAGCAGCTCTCTATTCTTAAAGTAAACTCAAAGGCTGCTCAAGCGCTTTCCTCCTGCACCAGCGTATCTCCAAGATGAGTCCCCCCCCCACACACACACTGAGGCTCCACCCCTCCGACTCAATGGGTTCCCTAGTGCCTGGGCAGCCATCACCCTAAGAGATGTCCTGTCTCCCCAGCCAGGTACCACCTCTGCCCTGCCTAGTGCAGGCTATGATCTGAAGCAAGCCTCTTTCATTCAAGGAAGCAATGTTGGTTCTGTCTTTTGGGTTAAGAGAAAGGTGTGCTACAGAGATGGAGATAGGAATTTTTTTTTTCACTTTTTAAAGATTTGATTTTATTTAGGTGTGTGTGTGTGTGTGTGTGTGTGTGTGTGTGTGTGTGTGTGTGTGTGATGTGTGTGGGTGCCTGCAGAGGTCAGAAGAGAACACTGGCTCCCCAGGAGCTGGAGTTACAGGCGGTTGTGAGTTGCCTGATCTGTGTTGGTTCTGGGGACCAAACTTGGGTCCTCTGCAAGAATAGCAAGAGTTCTTAACCACTGAGCCTTCCCTCCAGGCCCCAAATAGAGTTTTAAGGGTTTAAGTTTTAATATTAAATAAAGGTGATGCAAACTCAAAAAGACAAAACCACGTGTTCTCCCTCACATGTGGACCCTCGTGTACAGTGAATATACACATATATGTGTAAACAGGTGTAAGTGCGGATCCTAGTATATAGTGAATATACATGTATATATGCAAACAGGCGTTAAGCATGGGTGTGGTGTATAGTGAATATACATGTATATATGCAAACAGGCGTTAAGCGTGGGTGTGGTGTATAGTGAATATACATCTATATATGCAAACAGGTGTTAAGTGTGGGTGTGGTGTATAGTGAATATACGTGTATATATGCAAGCAGGTGTAAGTGTGGATCCTAGTATATAGTGAATATACATGTATATATGCAAACAGGTGTAGGTGTGGGTGGAGTGTAACATCTAGAAAGGAGACCAAGAGAGCATAATACTAGGCAGTGAGGAGAGATGGGCATTGTGCAAAAGGACACATGGAATACAGAGGAGGAAAAGAATCTGGGAAGAGGGCCACAAAGAGGGAACAGGAGAGAGACAGGTAGGAGATGGAGAACCATAAAAAAATACTTGGCTTAAAAAACTGTCGTAATGTTATCTGTGAGGTTTTGAATGAGAATGGCCTTCACAGGCTCTTGTGTTTGAATGTGTGGTCCCCAGTCAGTGGAACTGGTTAGGATGGATTAGGAGGTGTGGCCTTGTTGGAGGAGGTGTGTGTCACTGGCAGTGGGCTTTGAGGTTTCAAATGCCCACATTGGGCCCAGTGTATGTGCGTGTGTGTGTGTGTGTGTGTGTGTGTGTGTGTGTGTGTGTGTGTGCGCGCATGTGTGCGCACGCCTGCTCCTACAGGATACAAAGCTCTCAGCTACTGCTCTGGTGCCATGCCTGTCTGTTTCTGGTCATGATGATCATGACTAACCTCTGAAATGGTAAGTGAGCCACCTAGTAAATGCTTTCATTTTTAAGAGTTGCCTTGATCATGTTGTCTCTTCACAGCAGTAGAACTCCAACTAAGACAGTATCTAACATACTATATTCTGATTGTAAGTAAATAAAAGAGTTTCGGTTTCCAGGTGCTTGGAAACTGGCTCAGTTGTAAAGAGCCATAGCAAGCAGGACTCGGGTGGGCTCCCAGAACCCACACTGCGAGCTGAGGCTCAGTGGGTAAAGAGGTGCTTGCCACCAAGGCCAGGGACCTTAGTTCAATCCCCAGGACCCACATGGTGGAAGGCAAGAGCTGTCTCTGCAGGCCTGACCTCCACACGTGCACTGTGGCACACATGTACACACACAAGTTTATACATATGAGAGCAAGTGTGACGACACACGCTGGTAATCCAGTACTGGAAAGGCATAGACAGGCAGATCCCTGGTGCTCACTGGCCGGCTAGCCTCCTCACCTAATCAACGAGCTCCAAGCCAATGAGAAACAGTTTCTCAAAACCTGAGGTGAGAGCTAGCTCAGGGGTTAGGAGGGCTTCCTCCTCTGGCAGCGGCCTGACTTTGGTTCCCAGCATCCACTTCAGCTGCTCAGAGCAACTTGTAACTTCAGATCCAGGGAACTCAATCACCTCTGGCCTCTGCAGGCAACTGCACACACATGGTACGTATAAACTTACACAGCATACACATATGTACATGAAAAAAAATTGCAAGGCTCTTTGGTCTCCATATAAGTGTGCATGCACGTGTGCCAACACACAAACACACACACAAACACACATACACACATGTGCGTGCATGCATGCTCTCCAGGGATATCTCATAGACCCCCCAATGTTTTCCAGAAGGCTCTGGACCCAGAAACGAGGCTGTTCCAGTCTCCTGGAGGGTCTGTCCTCCTTCCTCCCTACAGACCATCTTCCTGCTACTCCAGGTCACATGGACGAAGACAGGGGTCCCACTTGTCAGGAGTGTCCTCGTTACGGGTCAGGGTCCATCAACATAACTGGTCTTCCTTTGGTCCAGTTCTACGTTCTCAGGAGAGTCTGGCTGGAGACAGAACCAAGCGGCATCCACATATCTCAGAGCACAGGTCTCAGACAAAGGTGACCACTGAATGTTGAAGATTCATGTTCAAGCTCGTCAGTGTGGCACTCACCATGCAGTGCCATCACGCAGAGGGTTTAGGCAGGGACACTGCGTGTCCAAGGGCAGCCCGAGTTACACAGTCAACTCCTGCCTCAGAGAGAAGGGAGCAGGCTCCAGCATTGGCCCAGCCGGAACAGACCTAGGCTAGCACACGGTCCTGCACTGCGGGAGAGAAACATCTACGGCATGGACAGCCGTCCATTGCGAGGCACCTTCCAGCTCCATCCCCTGGCAGCCGTGAGAAGATGGGGTCCCTTTAAGCACCGGTGACACAGGACAGAGATGGAAGCTGGAGGGAGCTTAAGTTACACGATGGCTCTAGGAGAGAGGCGTGAGCCGTACAAGGTCACAGATGGTTCTCTGCTTGGGGAGGATGAGGTCTGCCTTCCTCTCCCAGCCTGGCACTCTGCTCACGACAGATGAGCTGGCCCAGCCAGAAGGATTCTGTGTGACAACAAAGAGCTAAGAATGTTTGTCAGAGGCCACCGAGGATCGCTGGAGGCAAACTAACACTATGTGTCTCGGCTGAGATGTGGGAGCAGATTTCCCACTCCGGAGAGGAGGGAACTGAGGAGGACACGCGGCTCTCTGTGAGTGTTGATCCCAGAATGAGCTCTGCCTTTCCTCTGCAAGCCATGAGGCTAAGAGGGGGACCCAGGTTCAGAGGAGAGGGGCCCAGGTTCTTAGGAGGACAACCAAGGTTCACATAAAAAGGGACTCAAATTTACAGGAGGGGAACCGAAATTTGCAGAAGGGAGAACTAGATTCATGGGAGAAGGGACCCAGATTTGCACCATAGAGGACTCAGGTGCACATAAAATGGAACATGTATACACATGTACATACATACACACACACACACACACACACACACATGCACGCGCACGCGCACACGCACACGCGCGCGCACACACACACACACACACACACACACACACACACACGGTGTAGAAGTCCATTAGGACTTTTGAACGCTCTGAGAACAGAAAACTTACCCCTCTTCTCTGAACCCCAAATCACACAGTGCGGGGAAATTGACCACACTCAGAAGCCAGCAGCAGATTGGAGCCCCTGTGTGGAGTGATGATGGCAGCCACCTCAGAGCTGTCTGGAGAACTGACCTGCTAGCCTCCTCCTCCGATGCTCATGGTCCCTGAGACTCACCCTGTAGTCTACACAACCCACCATGTTTGGGGGCGTGTCTTGGTTGGTCTGAGAAGCAGGTTGGCACTGGGTGTTGTTTGGCAGAGACAAAGGACACGGGTCACCCCAGGTTGCCTGCGGGTCAGTCTCTTGCCCTCACTTCCTGTAGCCTTCCTCTTGGAAGCGGCTCAACCTCACCCGAACAATGTCATGAATATTCCCTCCTTGATGAACTTCAAGTCTTTTAATGACTCTTCATAAAGGAACAGTGGGGCCAAAAGTTGAGCAAAGGAGATGATTAAAGTACCTTATTAAAAGCAGCCTTGTAGAATTCTCCACATGAAAGCAAGCACCATTATGAGGCCTTATCCTTATAAATGACGCTTCGCTTTCTCGAACATGCCGAAACCTGATTAGAGTGACAGGCGCTGACTGATACTGCAAACCTGTTAATAACATGAAAATTAGAAGAGGCTCATGCAAAGAAGGGAGATTAATTTAGCCGGAGTACATCTCGCGCAAATTGCAAAGTTGTGAATATGTTCTCAGATAATGAGCCTTCGCAGTCATCAGCTCGCTTGTCATCTTCTGTAATTAATGTTAAGGAAGACGCCTTCCTGATGGTTCGAATTACTCATATACCAAGAAAATTTCTTCAGAGAAATAATTTACATTTATTATCATCGGTCTGTTTGTGTGGTTTATTTCGTGCCCGCGTAATTTATTGCAGGACCGTTCGCCTTGCCTTGATTAGTCGCTCGTCAGGACGGGACGTAATTTTTTTTTTCTTGATGGCGACATCTAACACTTGACAGTGGTGGAACACTCCTTGTCTCTGAATGTTTTCCCCCCACTTAAATAAACTTTGGGGCTGAGTTCCCCTAGGGTTGTCTCTCCAGTTAAGATGAGGTATTGGCATAACTGTTGGCCGGCATGCCTCCCGAGACAATAGGGATTTCCGGTGGAGCACCTGGGAAGGTTCTAGGTCACCTATCCCACCGCTAGGGCTGAGGCTGTGGTGTAAGAATTGGTTCCACCCTCTTCGAACCCACCACTGCTGGATGGAGTGTTTGCTGTCTGTCTGTCTGGATGGAGTGTTTGCTGTCTGTCTGGATGGAGTGTTTGCTGTCTGTCTGGATGGAGTGTTCGCTGTCTGTCTGGATGGAGTGTTCACTGTCTGTCTGGATGGAGTGTTCGCTGTCTGTCTGGATGGAGTATTCTCTGTCTGTCTGGATGGAGTGTTCGCTGTCTGTCTCCTCACCTCTCCACGAATTCTCTCCTCCCTCAGGCCATCTGCTAGGACAAACCTCACATCTGCTTATTTCTCCATCCCTAGTTATATGTTCCACTCCTAGGATGCAGACACACACTCTCCATCTTGACACTCAGTCTGTGACAGAACAGTGCTCTGGGGCAGGTGTCCACTAAGTTCATGTCCCCATCACCCACACTATGGATCCCTTTCAGGTCCTACCAAGGGCTAGAATGCCCAGGAGGAAGGGCTACCGTGGCAGAGCAAGACTGAAACACATCTGTCCATCTCAACATGACACCTTGAGCTACTCTTGGCCCTGGGCCCACATGGTCTGTCTTCTGACTATCTCAAGGAGCACTCTAAGTCAGCCCTCCCCATCTCCCTGTCTGTCTTGCATGGAACTAAAAAAAAAAGGTCCTCCTGGGTGCGTACGGTGCACCACCCAGCATATCCCAAGAACATTCACCATCATTGATAGTGGATACCCCAGAGACTGCTCTGTCTATGAAGGACCTATGCCTCAGGGAGGTCTAGTAACTCATGAAACACCACCGTCTCTGCTCTGGAGAGTAATCATGGCTGTGGGCTGCAGTGACAGGCCATGAGTTTAAACATGAGCAGAGCCATCTCCTGGGAGACAGGTGTGAGTGTAACACCCACATACAGGTGACTAAGTTGAGACCCCGAGAGTTTAACACACTTGCCTCTCCGTCCCCTAGCCAGGACCCCTCACGGGTGAGTCTGACCCATTCAAGCCCCATGCCTGCCTCCACCACTGCTCCAGTCTCTCCAGAAACTCGGTCCCCGTCCGCCCGCTGTCCGTTCTTTTCTCTAGTGCCCTATGTGTCCTGTTTCCCTCCCTAGGTCTGAACTTGAAAAACACCCTTCCATTCTCCCCAGCAGGGGCGTCCAGGCTGCGAAAGGCACAAACAGCTGTAGTTGGTGTGAGTCACTGACCCTTGCTCTGCAAATGAGTCAGACGACACAGATCAGGATCCACAGGCAGAGATAATGATCTGTTTTATTGGACGTCTTTCCCCTGCTCCGACTGGTGGTGTGGCGCTGGGTCGACCCGCAGTGCACTGCTGGTGCCAGCTAATGATAATCTATATTTATAAAACGATAGTCCGTCAAAGGGGGATGAATATTTTAGAAGCCACGGACAAATCAAATTGTCTTTGTCAAATGGGCACATACTCCCGCGCCCAGCGTGGTTTATGGCTCTTTCTGGGGTGAGAAACTCAGGGTTCCCTGAGCTGGCTGAGGGCTGCCTTTCTCATCGAGATGGTGAGTGAGAGCTGAGACTCGCTCTTTCAAAGAAGCCAGTGAGCTGTGGAGATTGACGTGAGCGAAGCAGCACTGTGCTCTGTTTAAGGAACTCAGCAAGCATCCCTGGAAACCACAGACATGCTGGTGTCTCTGTGGGCAAGAGTCCATCTATACTTGCTTAAGTAAAGCTGTGCCTTTGCAAGTCTGGTTCAGAAGGAGCTGGGATGGGCGACACACACCTGTAATCCTGCATTCAGGAGGTAGAGGCAGGAGGATCAGGAGTTCAAAGCCAGCCTCAGCCCTATAGGTTTAAGGCTAGCCTAGGCTACATGAGAACTTATCTCAAAAGAACAGAAAACCAAAGAGGAGAACAGGGAGAAGGCTGAGTGGGGACAGCATGGACAAGGACAGGGCCTGCCCCGATCTCCCGAACTCACATTGGAGCGGGAAGAAGCTGGGTGTGGCAGTGTGTGCCCGTCACTCCAGTCCTGAGGTAAAGACGGGTGAATCCTGGGGGCTTTCTCGGCCAGCCAGCCTCCAAGTCAGAGAACTCCAAGTTCAGTGAGAGACCCTGTCTCAAAAAGAAATAAAATAAGATGAATAATAAATATGATAAATGAATAAATAATATATTTATATAAATAAATAATAAAATAAAGGTGAAGAGTTAATCTCTGGCCTCCATGCACATCCATACAGTTGAATGCACCCACACACATGTGCACATATTCACACACACACATACACACACACATGTTCACACATGTATTCCCACATACACATCATGGGAAGAAAAAGAAAAAAGGGCCCAGTCAATAGTGGTTTCTACAAAAGCATGAGGACCCCAGTACCCACATTGAAGCCAGATGAGGGCATGCCTGCCATCCACCCAGCTCTAGATGGGCAATAATGGGAGGGTGCCCAGAGCCCACTGGCCAGCCAGCCTAGCCAAGAAATGATCCCAGGTTCCTGCAAAAAATAAAGTGGAAAGTGATAAAGATATCAGCGTCTACCTCTGGCCTACACAGACAGGGGAGGGAGGAAGGGAGGGAGGGAGGGAGGGAGGAAGGGAGGGAGGGAGGGAGGGAGGAAGGGAGGGAGGGAGGGAGGGAGGGGGAGGAAAGGGAAGATGGGGGGACACGGGGGGCGGGGACAGGAGGAAAGAGGGAAGGCAGACATGTGCCCTACACAAAACCAGCTGCATGAACTCCAGGAAGCCACGTCACTGTCTAAGCCTTGGTTTCTCCATCTGTCCATAAAGAGAATGATAGTTTCTCCATGGGCCATTCTGAGGGTAAGGTGGTGACTCGCGGTCACCAGCTCACAGCTGGAGGGAACACAAATGTCCTTGTTGGTTTTAACCATCCACTTGACACAGACACAGCCTAGAGTCATCTGGGAAGAGAGCCAGCTGAGGGACGGCCCAGATCAGAGCGGCCCGTGGGCGTGTCTGGGGGGACTGTTCTGATTCTGAGTTGATGTGGAAGATCCAGTCCACAGCGAGCAGCACCCCTCTCGAGTCTCAGGTGTGTTTCCTTAGCTGTGTAGGGATCCCCCAGTTAGAAGTCATGCTATGTGGAACAGCAAGCAGGCCTGCCTCCCAGTTCCTGCCCCGACATGCCTTAGTGGTAGACGATGACCTGGAAGTGTAAGCCAAGTGAATCCTGTCTTCCCCTGAGTTGCTTCTGGTCAGAGTGTTTTATCACAGCCACAGCAAGGAGACCAGAACAGTGAAAGTCAGTGAAAGTCAGCTGCCTTCCTCTAGAGCAGTGGGTCTCAACCTTCCTAATGCTGGGACCCCTTCATACAGTCCTCATGCTGTGTGACCCCAACCATAGATGTTGCTACTTCGTAGCTGTAATTTTGCTGCTGTTATGAATTGTAATGTAAATATCTGATATGCAGGATGTTTGATCTGTGACCCCTGTGAAAGGGTCGTTCAACCCCTTGCAGGGGTTGTGGCCCACAGGTTGGGACCCACTGCTCTGGACCCATCTGGCAGACTCCAGACATCACCCTGCCTGCATCTGAGCTTCAGCGTCCACTAGCTCGAGATGACAGCCACAAAGGAGTACCCTGAAGGGTCTCCTTGTGTTGGGCCCTGTGCTAAGCATTTCACACGAAATGTTTCTTGTTCTCATCAGGTCTCCCAAAGAGAAAAAGGATGTAAGCCACACAGTCTTTAAAAAGAGGAAGTCCGTGGTCCCAGGAGATGGCTCCATCAGCGAGTCCTTGATGCACAGGTATGATGGCCCGAGTTCAAATTAAATTACACTTGAATTACAGGTGTGTGCCACAGTGCCTGAGTTTTTCTGTGGGTGCTGAGAATTCAAGCTCAGGCAGAGACAGAAAGAGTTCTGGGCTTGATGGTCAGCCATTCCCACCAAGTCAGTGAGCCCACGTTCACTGAGAGACCCCATTTTTAAAAATAAGTTAGAGAACAATAGTGGAAAATACCTGATGTTAACCCCTGGCCTGCAATCACTCGAGTGCAATCACGCTTGCACACACACACACACACACACACACACGCATACGCACACATACACACACACACACACACACACACACACACACGCATACGCACGCACACGCACGCACACACATTCACACAGGTAAGTAAAATTACATTTAATAGTCCAATCATCCCTTGCTGTCTGTGGGGTGTTATTAGTCTCAGGATCCTCTGAGGACACCTAAATCCATAGATGTTCAACCCCATGCCCCTTCATTAGTTAAAATCTCCATTTATGTCATTTTAATTTTTACAAAAACTCAATGCACGGCCATTATACTGATAGTTGGAAAGGGGCGGGGTGGGTAGACAAAGTGTTCTCAGAGCCTTCCCTTCAGGCTTGGGCAGCCCTGCTGTCTCCCAGCTCCATGTTCTCTGCTGGCCTGAGGCGCACCCTGGGTGGCTGTCACTCTGTCCGTGGTCTTTGCCTCAAAGAAGAGTTAGTCTGCATCATTCTTGATTTTAAAGATTCTCTGTAAAGGAAAACTTCCCAGAGCTAAGACGAGGCAACCAGGTGTGATGTGTAGGCAGTTGACCTACCTGAGGAGTCTGCCCTAGGAGGTGACCCACAGTGAGCAGCGTGTATCCCAGCAGGTTCACCAACACTTGTAACTGGGCAGTTGTTTATAGGCATGCCCCCTGCTCCCTTCCCCAAGTGACATGCACAGTTCAACCACTTTGCCTATGTCTCTCGATTCTTTGGGAACACAGTCTCCACATGGTCAAACCCCTTACGTAAAGCAGTGTGATGGGCAATGTGTAGATGGGTCAGTGGCTAAGAGTGCTCACTGCTTTTGCAGAGGATCCAAGTTTGGTTCCCCATGCCCAACAGGTCACAACCACTTGCAACTCCAGCTCCAGGGAATCCAATGGCTTCTTCAGGCACCTGCACTCACAGCACATACACACCCACAAATACATGGACATAAACACACTCACACAGACACACGAGACTCTAGGTCACCCAATCGGTTAGTTGCTGACTCAGGAAGCTGGGTGACTGTCAGCAAAAACCACATTCTTTTTAACTACAGTCTTCTAAAAGCCTTCTGCCTCTGTTGAGACCCCAGGTACTCTCCAGATGACCTCTGACCTTTTCTGGATAGTACGACTGAAGCCTCAATGTGATATGTATGCCTGTCAATCATCTGTTGCTATGAGCGAACCACTCCACATGTACTGGCTTAAAACACCAGCTCTTACATCCTCCATGATCCAGTGGGTTGGGAACTGGGGACAGGGCTCAGAGGTATGGCCTGTTTGGGCTCGAATCTGAAGTGTCACCTTTAGGCTCATGTTCGAATGCTCAGTCCCATTTGTGGCACTATTTTAAAGAGCGTGGAGATTGTCAGGAGTGGAGCTCAGCTGGCAAAAGTATGTCACTAGGGTGGGCCTTTGACAGTTATAGCCACCTTGGGTTCCAGTCTGTCTTTCTCTGCTTCTTGATGCAACATGACATGGGGAGACTTGTCATGGCCCTGCCACCATGAGTTGAGATGCTCCCCCATGCCTTGCCTCTCCCAACTCCATCATGAGGGACTGAACCCCTGAGACAGAAGTCAAAAGCCTCCCTCCCTTCAGCTGTTGTTGGCAAAGGCCTTGTCACAGCAGGGAGGAGAGAAGCCAGGACAGGGCACATCCTGCTCACACACTGTTAGCCGGGGTGGACCCAGCCATAGTGGATGGGTGCTGGCTGGGTGAGACAGCAGGGGCTTGCTTTCAGGACACTTGGCCTGTCTGCACAAAGGATTCCTCTAGTAGGATGGTCTGGGTCCTCTCTGAGCCAACAAGGAAGCTTACATGCATGTCTTAGTTTGCTTTCTGTTGCTGTGATTAAACACCATGACCAAAAGCCACTTGGGGAGGAAAGGGTTTATTTGGCTTACATGTCCCAACCGCAGTCCATTGTCTAAGGAAGTCAATAGGAACCTGGAAGTAGAAACTGAAATAGAGACCACAGAGGAACACTGCTTCCTGGCTTTCTCTGCATGGCTTGCTCAACCTGCTTTCTTATACAACCCAGGATCACTTGCTCAAGGGTGGCACCACCCATAGTGGGCTGGACCCTCCCACATCAATCACTACACATGACTACAGGCCAATCTGTTGCAGTCATTTTCTCAGTTGAGGTTCTCTCTTCCCAAATGACTCTGACTTGTTTCAAGTAGACAAAAACTAAGCAGCACAGCTGACCTCCTGTCAAGTTGATATAGAAATATATCGCCATTAAACCATAACCTTTCCTTTTTTGTTTAGCCCCAAGATCTCATGTTGATATTGATATCACAATATAAAACATAGTTAATTTGAAAAGACTTGTGGTTTTGAAAATATTACCACCCAATTTACAGACACAGACACAGACACACAGACACACAGACACACACACACACCCTGAAAGGAACCCAGACTCTCTGTTCCATGGAACAGGATGTGGTTATTTATGAGTATGATTGTTGGTCTTTTTATTTTCCTGTGACACCAGTGCAGGTTGCTCATCCTCTCTTGATGCTTCCCAGTCTGAACATTCGATGGTAGGAAGGACCACATGCAGAGCCATGGACCTCCTAAACAGTTAAGTGCTCAGTACACGTTAGCTATCATCCCATGAGGAATGTCTCACCAAACTTCAAACTGCACAGAAACCTAAGAGAGTTAAGAGACAGGGTTACAGCATGGCTATGTGCACTTGGAGCACATCTGGAGTCCGTGAAGAGAATGATGACTGAAGGTGCCTGGAAAGGAACATAGCCTTGGCAGACAGAGGGAGGAACCCAGGGTTCTCACATGAGGTGAGGGATGAGGGACCACGGCTATTGACTTCACTAGAATTTTAGTTTTTCTTTTTTTAATATATATTTTTAACTCAAGTTGTTTTCACAAAGTTTCAAATTTCAATGTTACTAATGATAAATGTTACCGTGGGGCTGGAGCGATGGCCCAGTCTGTGGAGTGCTCACCATGCAAGCATGACAACCTGAGTTCAGATCCCCAGAGTCTGCTGAGAGGCCAGGCTTGTTCACCTGTAACTCCTGCCCTGGAGAAGCAGCGGCAGAGGGCCCTGGGAGCCGGCCAGCCAGCCAGCGCAGCCAAACCTATGAGCCTGATGCTGGCCCCTGGCCTCCATTCACACATGTGCACACTTGTGTGCACACCATAACACAACCACAACAGCAAGGAAGCGAGAGAACGAAAGAAAAAAGAAAGAGTGTTACTGCCACAAAAAATGCAAAAGCAGAGAACTCGCCACAGTTGGCCGTGAGTCTGTCACCAGTTTTGGGGATGTTCGGTTCATACAGTCTTACTCTACAGGAAATTCCCATTTCCTGTCCCTACATAATTCTGAATCAGATACCCAGAATCCTACCCGCTCACTCATTATTTCAGCTGTGCCTTTTTTTTTTTTTATTCTGAAACAGACTCTCAATATATAGTCCTGGCTGGTCTGAAACTCATTACATAGACTAGGCTGGCCCAGATCTCACAGAGATCCACCTGCCTCTGGCTCCCCACTGCTGGTGTTACAGGTGCCATCAGACCTAGCTTCTTCCAGATTTTTAATTATTTAATTATCAAATGCTGCTATCACACCTAAAACAAATTATAGATATGGGTATGATCCTATCACTTTGGAGACTGAGACAGGAGGATTTATTAGTTTAGCCTGGGCTAAATATCCCCCTTATGAACAAATGAATTTTTCTAACTTTATCTTTGCCATTTTCCACACCACGTCCTCTGCTCTCTGCGTTTCCTGTAAGCTGGCAGTTGATCTAGAGGCATGACCATATTTGATAATTTTCTTGTCCACACAGTCCACAAGTGTCATGGCACACTTCCATCAAGAGATATATTATGGGCAGGAGAGGTGGCTCAGTTGGTAAATGCCTGCTGTGCAAGTTTGAGGGCCTGAATTTGGATCCTAGCCATGGTGGTAAATGGCTATGATTCTAGAGCTGTCGGAGAGGGGCAGAGAGACAGGAGGATCCCAGAGATTACTGATCAGCCAGCCCAGAGGAATCAGTCGGTTCCAGGTTCGGTAAGAGACCCTGCCTTAAAAAACAAAGTGAAGCAGGATAGAGCTGGAGACACCGATGTTGACCTCTGGCCCCTGTGGGCATATGTACACACATGCACATACACAAATATATCACACCAAATGCACGAATGAATAATACACATATGCTCTCAGCACTTGGGAGGTAGGGGCAGATTGTGAGCTTGAGGCCAGCCTGGGCTATGCAGCAAGTTCAAAATTTGCCTGGGCTACACGGCAAGGTCCTCTCTAAAACAAAACAAAATCAAAAACCCAGAATAGTTGAGCCTATAGCTCAGTGGTTAGAGTGCTTGCATAGAATGTGCAAAGCCTTGGGTTGGTCCCCAGAAGTAAGGAGAGAGAGAGAGACAGAGAGAGAGAGAGAGAGAGAGAGAGAGAGAGAGAGAGAGAGAGAGAGAGAGAGAGAGAGAAGAGAGGAACAGATAGACAGACAGACAAAGAACATGTTTGTTTCTTCTTGTGTATTTGTGGTGACAAAGCTCACTGCTGAGAGCTTTTATTTCATTGAAGTTTGGGAAACACTTATACTCAGTCTTACTGCCTCCTCCCTTGTCAGGCAGACCACATCTGTAGGAGAAAGGAAACATCTGTCCGTTAGTGCCAAGGTTGGCACTTTCTTCTTTTTTATTTATTTATTTATTTATTTATTTTTTATGTGCATTGGTATAACAGTGTCAGATCCCCTGAAACTGGAGTCACAGACAGCTGTGAGCTGCCATATGGGTGCTGGGAATTGAACCCAGGTCCTCTGGAAGAGCAGCCAATGCTCTTAACCACTGACCCATTTCCCCAGCCCTCTTCTTGTTGTTTTTTTTTTTATTATTATTATTTTACTTTTCTCTTGAAATGCAACTCCACGCCCAGCCAACATCCTCCAAACTGCCCTGTGGGCATTGCCTCGTTTAATTCTGGTTCAAGCTGGCCTGTTTCATGTCACTCTGAGTTTGCACTTGGCGGTGGGTGTGGGTCACCCACTACCACTGTGAGCAGCAAGCTTATCTCAGGTCTCCCTGTGTGTCCTGATTCCCCTCTGAAGTTTTGGGGTGCCTTTGCTTCCTGGAAAGACAACATCTCAGGCTGGTCTGGGGGCAGTGTCCCACCCCAGACCCAGATGCAGCTTTTATGAGCTGTCCACTCACACTGGGGTCGGGTGTGTGTGTGTGTGTGTGTGTGTGTGTGTGTGTGTGCAGCTTTCCAGTGATGCTGCCGCCTCTGCCACCCAGGCTCCCGCAGACACCTCCGTCAATTCACTGCTTCTCTAAGCTGGACTCGGGGGAACGTGCCTTGAGTCTGTCATCGGTGTCCTATCCGAGGTGAGCAGAGGTCTCTTCATGTGTCCCTGGGGAAGAGTTGGGACCACAGCTGGTGAGAGTGGACTGAAACCTGAACCCCAGAGGGTCTAGTCTGTGAGCCCACAGCCCCACCCTGCCTGTGGAGAAGGAGAGGGCCTTCATTTCCACCAAGACACTGGATGGAAGGGGGTCCTTTGACCCCCAAATGCTGCCCCCGAGCCCCCACCTCCCACTGGGCCTTCTTACCACCCTGCCAGCAGGGCGAAGCGTGTTTTTCCCTCTCCCTTGAGTCTGGGCTAGTCTGTGGAGGCTTTAACTCACAGTCAGTGGCAGGTATAATGTCAGAACTCAGGCCCAGCCCTTATGTGGTCCAGCAGTTTCTGAAGGAATGCTGGTAGGAGAGAAGCCAGCACCACCCAAGACCACCAGTGCTGGGCAAGCTCAAGCCAGCGCCTTTGAAAGACGCAGAAGGAGAGACACAGCAGTGCCTGCCCCACCTTGATGTCTGCCAGCCCAGGACAGGGCCAGACAGAGCACAGTGCCCACTGTGGACACGGAAGCCCTTACAGATGCCGCACAGAGAACGGTCCCAGGACACAGAGAACGGTCCCGGGACACTCCTGCCGTCTCCAGCAGCCCAGACCGCCCCAGCTAGGACTCCAATGGCAGGAGAAGTGGGGTCTACAGAGTCTTTGGGCCTAGACCATCACTTTCCTCTAGTTTACCACATAGCAGCCATGAGCTTCATGCCCTGGGAAGAGCTTGTTAAGAGCTGTGGTCCCCCTTTAAGGATACCCCAGGTTCCAGGTCATACTCCACTTTGCAGCTTCCAATCCTCCAAGGGCAGCACTGAGAAGGCCACGGGGACCCAGGGAAGCCACGGTGGGTACCCTTTCCCGAGGAACCTACAGCCCTCAGTATCCCTCCGACAAGCATCCAGTGTCCCCAGGCCCTCTTCTTTAGAAGCCCAGGGGGGAGTCCACACACTAGAGTGAATGAACAGAGGGCCCCACGCCTGCTGGGTGATAGACAGAGATGCAAATGGCCAGAGGTGGGGAGGGGTCTAACCTGGGCAAATATGAGAGGGAGCAAGGGACAGAGGGACGGAGGGACGGAGGGGAAAGAGGGGGTTACCAGCCTGAAAGAGAGAGACACATAGACGTGGAAGGCCGAGAAAGGAGCTATGGGCAGGACCATGGGCAGGGAACAGCCTTAGGCAGGCAGAAGCCAGAGGGGAGCCATCTTCTCTCCCTGAGACTCTGCCACTCTCCTGCTTCTTCAGCACCCCGATTTGTTCCTATCCTCTGTCTCCCTCATCTTAGCTCCCAGGGACTTGTTCCTGTTCCCTGTGTCAGGCTCCTCTGCCCTCTCACTACCCAATGCCCAGCTTTAAGCCCCTTGAGCCCCAGAAACGTGACCCGTAGCTTCAGGGGACTCTAGCAGGCTACCCTACCTCTGGCCATCTCTGTCCTATATAAAAGCCAGTCCCCTGGGTAGTGACCAGCTCCACCTGTCACCCCATTTCCTAGCTCTGACTCTTGGAAAGCCCTTTGGGGTACACAGCCTTGGGCTGGGAGGGACAGAGCCCCAGCACTGGGTAACTGGATAGCAGGTCAGAAGGACCCCCAAAGCCACTTACTAGAAAGATTTTTGCCCCTCCTCTGTGCACGCCTCCTCCCCCTCCAGTAGAAGGAGGTATAAAAGCAAGAGGGTCCCCGTGAGCAGGTCCCATAACTCAGCCAGCCAGCAGAGGCCAATATTTAAATCATAGCTTACTTTGCTTTGTGTGAGGGAATTTATTAGCCTACCACATAAATGTTTTATTCATTAGGCCACGTAAATAATGCATGCCTGTTTCCATGGAGATTTAACCCTTGTGCTCCTGGCACCCCGGCCGGGGCCTGCCCAACCCCTTTGTGATAGCTCTTCACTTTCCTGGTCCTGCCACTACACAAAAGGACCAGCAGCAGCCCACAATGACTGAGGCTGCTAGCATTTGTCACGGATGACGCCCTCAGGAAACCAGGCAGGTGTCCAACAGCGTACCCCATGATGTCATTATCCCAGATGCCATCACCCCCGTCTAACAGATAGGGAGACTGAGGCTCAAGGAAGAGGGACGTTTGCCAGGGTAAAGAAGACAGGACCATGCCAGTTGTGATTGACATCAGACCCAGATCCTCTAGACTGTGTCTCCTGTGCTCTGCCCATCCCAGGTACCCTGTGGAACACAGGAGTTCTGCTCAGAGGAACCTCACAGATGGGAAGTCTCACCTCCACTTCAGGCTTCCACTTTTACATCACCAAACTCTCTGCACAGAAGAATCCAGCCCCAACACAAGACTGAGCTCCTGTGGTCCCATACCTCACCCTGGGGCCAATGTAAGACCCGGGACCCAGGGTGGCCAGAGGGCGCTGGACTTCGCACCCGAGCCCCGGTTCCCACTCTGTGCCCTGAGCCTCCTCTTTTGGAACCCTCTATAGTGCAGCAATGGCAGTCTGCCCCTCATCACTTTACAGACAGCAACCCTGAGACCTTGAGGTTAAGAGCTTGGCACAGGGTCACCAGCAAATTGGCCACGCGGGCATGTGGAGAGGCCCGGGCAGGCCCCTCGTTCCTCCCGTCACGTCTGGTTGCTCTGCTCAGCCAGCGTGGGCTCACAGTCCACCTCTGCCACCTCGCCTGCTTGTTAGGCAGCTTCCACAGGAACCCCTGGCCCCTGGATGACAGAAGTGCAGGCAGGCCACCACGGCTCCCCTGGCCACCATTGCAGGCTCCTAGGCCCCTCCAGCAGCTTCTCCCAGCCTTGCAAACAGCAAGATCAAACGTGAGCTCCAGCTGCCAGCGGAGAACAAGCCTGCCAAGGACACCTGCAAACAATACCTCAAAACACTGCCTTGAGGCACACCCTTCCTTCCCTTCTGCTCTCCCTCAGCCTGGCTCCACACAGCCTTGAGGCCTCCCTGACTCACTAAGGGTGACACTGGGCTTGGGTGTATGCCAGGACTATGTTAAGTCTTCAGCTCATCACCTCACCCTCTCTAAAGCAGCCCGTGAGGGACATCTGGTTTACCTCATCTTGAGATGAGCACTTGAGGTCCAGAGAGGTAGAGAAGTCTGCCTATGATGCATGGCTGGCAAGTGGCACAAACTCAGTTCTTGACCCAAGTGGGACCATCTGTCATTCTTGACTATCTCTGACCTTGCTCTGGCGCCTCCCAAAGACAGGCTTTGGGAGCTGACAGCCCAGTCGGTCCCAGAGGATGCCACTGGAAAAGTCCTTCCTCCTAACTCTCTGCAGACCCACGCAGGTCAAGGCACAAGTCTGCTTCTGTCCTGTGAACATCTCTGTGACATCACTCTCAGAAACGAAGATCACAGACCACTGCCTTAGAGCCCCTGCAGGCTACAGGCACGGGCTGAAATCTCCACAGTGTTTCCATCCTATTTATTTTTACAGCTGCTGCCATCCACAGCAAGGAATGCTGCTTCCCTCTAACGATAGCAATGATAAGACAATAGGGCTGTGCCATAGCCAGCCCTTCCCAAGGTCTCACATTGTTCTGAGCTTTGCGGATTTAACCAGCTAGTCTCCAGATGCTCTTTTAGGGAGGCCATCGTCCCAGCTACAAAGATGAGCGGGAAAAGTCACAACGACATCGGTGCTGACCCTAAGATCTAAGAAGTACCAGGGCCACCATTTGAATCCTTTGCAAACAGTCTGTCTCCAACAGTGAGCTAATTTTCCCTTTGAGAAGCAACTCTGGGCTTTCCCCCCCCCCATCTTCTTTGGTCTCCATTCCTGTGAGATTTTTGGGGTGCTATCCTCACACTATGAGCATCCCACTGTCATGCCTCAGAAAACTGGGACCCAGGGGTCAGATGCCAATTCCTGTCTCTGGCAGCACCCACACACATGTAGACATTGGCATATAAAAATGAAACCAATAAGGGACGGGAGAGATGCCTCAGCACTTAACAGTACTTCTTGCTCTTGTAACAGACCTGAATCAGTTCCCAGGACCCATATTAGGTGGCTCCCAACTGTCTGTAACATCAGTCTCCAGGGATCTGATACCCTCTCCTGGACTCCACATGTACACACACACACACACACACACACACACACACACACACACACACACAGTGTGGGGATAGGAAGAGAGAGACAGAGAGACAGAAAGAGAGAGAATGCAGTGGGCAAGTCTGTAGGGCATTTTTTGATTGATGATTGATGTGAGAAGGCCCAATCACTGTGGGCAATGCTACATATGGGAAGGTGGCCCAGGGTTCTATAAGAAAGCAGGCTGATCAAGCCATGAAGAGCAAGTCAGTAAGCAGCATTCCTCCATGGCCTCTGATTCAGTTCCTACCTCCAGATTTCTGCCTGGAGTTCCTGCCCTGACTTCCCCAGTGATGAGTGTGACCTGAGAGTTGTAGGCTGAGATAAAACTCCCCCCAAGTTGCTTTTGTTTGTGGTGTTTTATTGTAAGAGAACTGGGAGGGCTGAGCAGACACCGTAACAGGCTGTCAGTCTTCTCTCAGAGATCAGGCCTCAATTTCAGTTTCCTGAGACTGAGCAAGCACTTTCTCAGAGAGCCATGAACAAAGGACAGTCAATCTCCAACTCCCACAACAGCAAGGACGAGGAGGCTGGTACCAAGCCTGAGCCACAGTGAGCAGATAACCAAATAAGTACAAAGCTTGAAATTTGTCTAGGCTTGCTTAAAAAAAATGGAAAAGCTATAGCCTTAACCAGCCCTTGTTAGCCCTGGCCAATTAGAGTATACTAATATGATTGCCACTTGCTTAAGCCAATCATATCTAAAGTGACCTAACTGCCCTTGGAACTCCCCTTGGCTATGCTTAAAAGGAGTCCACGTGTCTCTTTTGGGGTCATCATTATTTTGTGTTTGTGTAGGATGGATGGCCCCAGCATGTTGGTAATAAATATTCTTGTTGATTGCATAGATGAATGGTGGTCTTTTGTGGGACTTTTCCAGGACCCTAACAAGGACAAAGTTTCCTCCATCTTGTCTCAGCTTTGGTTTAGCCTGAAACTGACTCACTCCTTCACCCTACTTCCTACCCCTGCCATGAAAAGCCCTGTGGGAAAGTACCAAGCTCTGTTCTAGAAAGAAATGTGGGGTTGAAATGCCCCAGCTAACTGTGTGGTTTTGGCTTCTGTTAAATTGCTTGCTTGCTTTATTTCCCCCTGCAACTGCCAACCAGGGTGTAGTTTTTCTGTGTTCTTTGCCTTTAAAAGCTTGTAAAATGCATTGAGGCTGCTCTGTGAGAAGTGTTTCTGAATTCAGACTTTGGTTGTGCTCAGTGCTCTCTGGGTCTCTACCCAGTGACAGTATCACACCAACAGAAACCTAAGACACACATATATACATAATTAAAACTAAAAGTGATAACTTTTAAAAAAATCTCCCCTTGAGACTAGGTCTTACTTTGTAGGTCTGACTGTCCTGGAACTCATTATGTTTATTAGGCTAGCCCCAAACTCGCAGAAATCCACCTACTTCTGCCTCTTGAGTGCTGGGATTAAAGGTGTGTACCACTACACCAAGCTTTTAAAAAAATAAAACCTAGAATAATGTGAAGTTTAAAGTTCACTCCCACAATACCTTCACACCTTGGTCCTTCACAGACTTCCTAGACACATAGGTGGCTGGTTACAATGTATCAACACTCAGGAAGCAGAGGGGCCAGAAGTTGGATGAGGCTATAAAACATCAATGTTGCCCCCAGTGATCCACTTTCTCCAGCAAGGCTTTGTGTCTTAGAGGTTCCACAACCTTACCAAACAGTGTCTCCAGCTGGGGACCAAGTTTCAAATACAGGAGCCTGTGAGGGACATTTCACAACAAACCTCAGCAGTCTCGAGGCATCTTCTGGGCTCCTCACAGCTTTACATAGGTAGGGTACATTACTGTCCCCATTTTAGAAATGAGTGAATATAGGTATTCACAAGTTAAGCTTGCCCTTCCTCAGTGGAGCTGGGAGCCTGCCCATCCGGCTTCAGAGCCACCACCGGCACTTAACCACCACGCTATGTGGTGTGGGTTGACAACACAGACAAGACCACACAGAGGTGTCTGTGATGCCTGGATACAGCTGAGTCTGCAGTCCAGCCTCATCCTGGGCCTTTCCTCTATCCCAGACAGCGACTTCACCATCCAAGCTTGATGCGGGAGATATGAACGGAGGGCTCCCAACACTTGCATAGGGAGGACAGCAGTGTTCCCTCCCTCCTCGCCTACAGAAGCCAGCTTAGAGGACTCTGTCTATGTCCCTACACGAGGGCTGAGGCAGATGAATGTCACTATTGGGACTAGGTTGAGAGGCATGAGGGCCCCAAGGAGGTAATGACCATGCGCTTGGATGACGCTGCCCGTGGACGCATGTTTCTGCATGTAGCCTCAGTGCTTGGGTTCCTCGCCTACACCAGGCCCTGCTGTGTGCACAGCTGCCTGGATTTTGACCTAGTTCTGCTTCCTTGGCACCCATGACCAGGAGGAACATCATATCACCAGCACGCCTTGGCCCTGTGACTTCCAGCCCTTGACCATGGGGCATCATATCCCTGGTACACACATCACCCTGCACAAGCACATGGCAGGAGACCTCATCCTGGTAACTGGGATTCCGCAGGGACAATGTCACCCATAGAACTCTTCTGTCCTACCTTGGTAAGCTTTGCGTCTCTACTAAAGGGCTTTGTCTGAGACATCAAGGCTGCATTTAGGTCCTCTGGGCCAAAAGACTCCTCCACCACCTGTAGCCCATGAAGAACTGATGATACACGGGATAAGCACAGACAGCAGTCACTGTACCATCCCCCGACCCCAGGTGTCCTCTGTTGAGATGGCTCTCAGCTCCTGGGCAGATGTGAGTCCATGGGGCCGGGTGGAAGCGGGCACTTTCCTATTCTTGCCTTCAGCCCATTCACCCTAACCCCCTCCTCACCATCATGGCCACACACAGCCCCCCGTGTTCCAAACCCTCCCTAAGGGCCCAACCATCACACACACACATGCACACTCAACTCAGTTTCCTCCACTCCCAGAGAGCCTTGGAAGCTGCTGAATTTCCTACCAGCTCAAGGGTCCTTTCTGGCCCGGGTTCTCATTGTCTTTCCTGGGTCAAAGTAGCGAGACCCCGTGGGGTCCAGGGACTCCCTCCCCAGCTGTGCTGTCTCAACCTCTGCTCACTTGTAAGGTCAGCCACACACAGTCTCTCTGCCAACCCTGGATGAGAAGAAGTGACACTCAGGGGACAGAGGGACAGAGGCCAGATCTGAAAGGACACCTGGAGCTCTCCCTTCCCTGCTGGGTCAGCCAATTAGTACGCTTTCCCTCGCCTCGGCGGCATCCCTTTGGTAGTCTCTCATGCTGCTGACAGGGCTGCAGAGGACAGTGACAGGAAGGGCCAAGGCTAAGGGCACAGAACACCGTCACCTGCCTTAGACGGGGCGTCCTCCCACGGCTGACCAGACTCGTGAGGAGCCCTGCCCAGTCATCCTTCCATATATCCTCAGGGATCCTCCAACCATCACCGGCTCCCCAAGTCTCAGCTCCCCCCAGCCCACACTCCCATGAATGGCCACAGTCTCAGGGCTTCAACATGTATGGACCCCACCCACCCCATGCAGTCCACCTACCCCATGCAGTCCACCCACCCCACTGCGGCCCATCCACCCCACTGCGGCCCGCCCACCCCACTGTGGCCCACCCACCCCATGCAGTCCACCCACCCCATGCAGTCCACCCACCCCACTGCGGCCCACCCACCCCACTGCGGCCCACCCACCCCATGCAGTCCACCCACCCCATGCAGTCCACCCACCCCATGCAGCCCACCCACCCCACTGCGGCCCACCTACCCCACTGCGGCCTACCCACCCACCCCATGCAGTCCACCCACCCCATGCAGTCCACCCACCCCATGCAGCCCACCCACCCCACTGCGGCCTACCCACCCACCCCATGCAATCCACCCACCCCACTGCGGCCCACCCACCCCATGCAGTTCACCCACCCCATGCAGCCCACCCACCCCACTGTGGCCCACCCACCCCACTGCGGCCCACCCATCCCATGCAGTCCACCCACCCCATGCAGCCCACCCACCCCACTGCGGCCCACCCACCCCATGCAGTCCACTCACCCCATGCAGCCCACCCACCCCACTGCGGCCCACCCACCCCTACTGCGGCCCACACCTACTAGAATACTAGACACAACCTTCCCTTTTAGCCTGGTTCCTGAATAGCCCTTTAGGTCTCCTCTTATCTCCCAAACCCTGCAATAAACAGCTGGCCTCCTGTCTCATAGTCCAATTGATCCTGGGAAATTTTAGAATAGTAGTCATCGTAGCCAAATGGGCTTCCTGAAGTGATCCATTCCCAAACATCTCTCTCTACAAGGCGATCCCATGACACTTGCCATCCCTGGCACACAGCAGGCCTTGAGTAAATATCTGATGAATGAATGCATGGATGGAGGCCCCTGCTTGCCATCCTGAGAGACGCCCCAGTACTGTGAGGGCCAAGATCTCAGGCGAGGCCCTCACCTCTGTGGTGAGTTTCTGAGCTAGACAGCAGCTGTATTAGTCACTTTGCTCATTGCTATAGCAACAGGAGCAGCTTAAGGGAATAAAGGTTCATTTGGGCTGATGACTCAAGAGGGTACAGTCCATCACGGAAGGCAGCAGGCCTGTAGAGCTGGGACTCCTCACATCCTGGATCCAGAGACAGAGCAAGGAACGCTGGTGCTTATCAGGTTTCCTCCTGTTCCCCTTTTTATTCAGTGAGGACCCCCAGCCTATGGGATGGTGCCACCCACATTCATGGTGGGCCTTCACCAGTTATACCTCTCCAAAAACACTCTCACAGAGGCCCCAGAGGTGACCCCCCAGTCGATGATGCTGAAGGTTAACCCTCACAGCAGCCCTACAGATGCAGGCTCTGACTGTTTCTTCTTTTTATTGCTGTTGTGTGTACACGTGAGTGTGTGTGTATGCATACACACACATGCCCCAGCTTGTGTGTGGAGTTCAGAGAACAGCTTGCAGAAGTCAGTTCTCTCCTTCTGCTATGTGGATTCTGGGGATTGTCAGGCCCGGTGGCCTGCTGAGCGGCTGTAAAGAGCTGTCTTGATTGGCAGTTGATGTGGAGGGTCCAGCCCACTGTGGGTGGTGCCACCCCTGAGTCCGTGGTTCTGGGTTGTGTAAGGAAGCTGGCTGGAGAGCAAGGCAGTAGGCAGCATTCATGTCCACGCTTTCCCCTGAGTTCCTGCCCTGACTTCCCTCTGACAGACAGTGACAGAAACGACGGAATAAACTCTTTCCCCCCTAAGCTGTTTCAGGCCGTGGCATTTATCTCAGCAGCAGAAGACAAACTGAGTCACACACCCTACTGCTGTTTCTGAGCTAGGAGATCCCTGCTAACTCCCCAAGGTGCTACCCTTGCTTATCTCAGCTTGTACCTCCTGTCCTCAGCATGCCACTAGAAGATGCTGTGTGCTAAATTCTGCCCTTCCAAAAAGGCAGGGAGATAGCTCAGTTGATACAGAGCTTACTTTGAAAGCATGGACTCTGAGTTCAGTCCCCAGCATATGTATCTTTTTAGAGCTGAGCATGGTGGCACACATGAGTAAACATGAAGATGTACACATGTAAAGGCCAGGCATGCAGGCATGGTGGCTCATGCCTATAATCAGCGCTCAGGGAGAATTTTGCTGCTGAGGCAGCTTCCTGTTTAAGGCTAGCCTGAGCTACATAGTGAGTTCAAGCCAGCCTGGACTACAGAGTGAGAGCCTGCCTCAAACAGATAAACAAAAAGTCACATTGCAGTGTCAATGTGCACTTGTGAGTGGGGACTTGTTTGGAAGTTGGGTCTTTGGGGGTGTAATCAATTTAAGATGAGGTCTTACCAGAGTGGATGGCCCTTCATCCAGCTGCGCTGGTGTCCTTGCAAGAGGAGAGAGGAACAGAGTCCATGCGACTCCAGAGGCAGAGTGGAGGGGTACAGCCACAAGCCCAGGATCTGGAAGATCACTGGCCTCGTGTGGACCTGGAGAGGCAGGAGGGAAGCACCCCCAGAGCCTTCACTTCAGAGTTCCGGTGGACCCCGGAACGGTGAGAAGATAGAGCCCTATCGTTCTCACCACAGCTTGTGTTCACTGTGACAACGTGACAATGTGCTTTGTAAACCAGGGCTGAAGGTTTACATGCAAGCACTGGCGCCATCAAGGTCCTGCCTGCTGGGGTGAAGGAGGCCGGACAGCAGCTCGGGCCGAGGGTCCCTGCGGGGGACAGGCTGCGCCAAAACTGAGTCACCGCAGTATGGAGAGGACCGCATGGTGCAGGCATCTGCAGGCCACTGAGTCTGGCTCTCCAAAGACACCTCATCTAGCTGGCCACCCAGCCTCTCTGGCCACGGCTTCTGCTCAGTATCAGTGAAGGTGGTAGCCCTCGGCTGAATAACTAACCCATGGTGGGGGCTCTCCTCACGGCTCTCAGAAGTGACAGGTGATCCAGTGTGATGGTTGATATCGATGTCAACCTGCTAGGATCTGGAATCACCGAGGAGACAAACCTTAGTCATATCTGAGAGCTTAACTGAGGTGGGAGGGCTCTCCCTGAGTGTGGCTGTCACCACCGCTGGGCTGGGGTCCTGAACTGAAGAGAACGGAGGATGTGAGTGAGCACCAGCATTTATTTCCCTTTGCGATTTGACGCAGTATGCAGTGTGGCCAGCTGCCTCCACCCCCACTGCCACGACATCCCCCACAATGAAGGACTGCACCCCAAACTGTGAGCTGAAGTAAACCCTTCCTCCCCAAAGGGATTTTGTTAATATTCCTATTTTTCAACTTTTTTTTACATTTTTGTAAGTTTAAGATTTATTCATTTTTATGAGTATGAGTGTTGTCTTGCATGTATGTCTAGTTACTACACATGTGTCTGGTACACATGAAGATCAGAAGAAGCCATTAGACCTCCTGGAACTGGAGTTACAGACAGCTGTAAGCCAGCATGTGGGTGCTGGGAACTGGACACTAAGTCCTCTGCAAGATCAGCCAGGGCTCTAACTGCTGAGCCATTTTCCACCCCACAGTGTTTGGTTCTATATGGTTTATTGCAACTCCTCACTTTGCCGATGACTCCACGGCCCCTCACCTGGTACCATCACTTATCCCTGACCTCCTCCTCCTCCTCAGCCTCTCTGCTGTCTCCTCCAATGACCCTGTGGCCAGCAGGGCTCAGCACCGTGTTTGCCACTTCCTTCTCCCTCACATGTGGTCTCGTCTGCTGCAGCCCCAGCTTGCGTGGCACACCAGCCCCTGAGGATCTGCATACTCAGGAGCTCTGTAGTCCTGTCCAGGCTACCCAAACCCAAGGCATTCCAGGGAGCTCTTTCCTGCCAATAAAGATATATGACATGTTCACTATCTCAGAGTGTACCATCCCAGAGCTTCGAGTTCCTTCTAGGTAAGCATCCAGAAGACCCCATACCATCTTAAAAAGAAATCTCATTAGCTATTCTGCATGCTCCACCTTTTTTATATCTTTCTAATCTGACGCTCTGAGCCTCTGGCCAAGGCCACTGTCACAGGCCAGGTACAGAGTGAATGGGCCCTGCCTATCATATGTAGATGTCTGGGCTGGGGAGATGGCCCATCAATGAGCATAGGCATGAGGGCCTGAATTTGATCTCCAGCACTATGCTTATGATCCCAGTGTCGGGGAGATGGAGATGGGCAGGTCCCTGGGTTTGCAGGCCAGTCAACACAGCCTAACCAACCAGTCCTGGGCCCAGTGGAGAGATCCTGTCTCAACAAACAAGATGCGGGATGGGCGGTGGCCCAGTAGGTAAGAGCGCTTGCTGTACAAGCATGAGGGGCTGGAACCTGAATCCAAGTACCCAAGTGAAAAGGGGTTGCACATGCACATAATCCCAGCATTGTGGGGAGCAGGGACAGGCAGACCCCAGGAGCTCACTGGCCATCCAGCTTAGCCAAAACAGTGAGTCACATCTTCATCCATAGGTTCTGTACCAAGAGTGCAGTAGAGGAGGATGCATCATGCCCTGCTCTGACTTCCACATGCAGATCTATACTCGTGTGATACACCACACACACAACATAACACACTATACATACATGGGGACAGCTGATAAATATCTCGGTAAATAAACCTCATTTAAAGTCTTGCATTTGAGAGCTAGGACCGGGCTGGAGAGATGGCTCAGGCGTTAAAGGCTAGGCTCACACCCAAACATACAAGAAAACTAGGACGCTCCCTGACCTAACTCAGCAAGAGCCTATGCTAACCCAGCCCCCAGAAACCAGCTTAAGAAACAGGGCTCAAGCCAGGGGCAGGAGCAAAATTATCTCCCAACACAGAAAAGTACATTCAGGAACCAGAACCAGCTCATCCCTCATTCCAGAGAGGCACAGATGTCTCAGCCCTTTCTGCCAAGATCTTTATTGTATTTTCTTCAAAGAAAAACAAGTGTGGATGGGGAGAGGGTTAACGGTTTATTCTGTTTTTTTTCTGAGTGATTTTATCACTGCCGTTAGAACATTCATTGAAGTAAGTGAGGTATCCATCACAGGCTGACAGCAGTGTGCAGACTAATGGCTGTTACATGGTAATAATTTTTAATATGATTTTTATTTCACTTAATTTCATATGTGCTTGACAAAAGGTCCCCAGTCACTTGGGAGCAGTGTGGGACTGGGAATATGCACACAGAAAGGTCTGTGGAGCCAGGTGCTGGAGCCCTTCAAAGAAACAACGTTGTCATTGGGGAAAGGGAAGTCGGGACGTTGGCGGGAGGAGGGAAGGAGCTGGCTTCTGACACCATGTTGGTATCACACCCCCACAGACATGAGTCAGGGACGGGCGCATAAGCAATGGGTCTGCCATGTGCACACAGGCTTGCTGGGAACCTGCACAAAATGGCTCATGTTGTGAGGACGTGGTCACACCCTGTCAGTCACACTGGATCTGCAGAGAAACACACAGTAAGTGGGAACTGGGCACATAAACACGCTGCGGGAGAGGGGAAAGGGGAGAGGGGAGAGGGGGAAGGGGAGAGGAGAAGAGGAGGAGGAGAAAGGAGAGGAGGGAAGGATGAAGAAGAGGGAGTAGATGAGAGAGAGAGGGAGAGAAAGAGTGTGTGTTCCATTTCTCGGGTGAAATTCCTGTGTCTAGAAAGGTCACAGTGTAAAGACCCAGCCCCAGAAGCCAGTGTGGTCTGGATGCTTATTCCTGTGCGTGAACACAGGTGCACATGTGTACACACACACACACACACACACACACACCAGTACACCACCAGGGACTTGAAACAAGTCACCCAGGCCTGCCCATGACAACGTTGCTGTGAAGAGAGATAAGGTGAAGCTGTAATCCGTCACTGCAGGTGTCCGTGAACTAGACTTTTGTTACAGGACTGCACCCACGTCCCCTGGGCGGGTGGAGAACACCCCCGTCACCCAGCTGCCATCTCACTGGCCCTGTGGCTCCCCTGGGTGGATAATAGGAGTGTCCACCATCACTGGCTATGGCCAGGTGTGACATGCTCCTGACCTAAATGCGCCTGGGGACCTCTTGCTGAGGAAAGTTTGTCACACCCATCTTTCCATCTGGTGCTGGCAGGGCCTTCCACACGCTGCCTGAGAAGACTCCAGAGTCAGACTGCCGAGGCTCAAACCCCAGCTCCACCCGCTCACCATCCCCATAGACCATAAGTCCCCACCTGGAGATACTGACACAGATTAATAGGAAGAGTGTGGCTCTCAGAAGAAGTTATCTACTGTGATCATATCCTTCCAATTTCTTCTGGGAAGGATAAAAATTGGATTTTCTTGGGTCCTCTCAGGATGGAAGAGGATTATTGGAAGCTGAGTTCATAACCCAGTGGTGCCAATCTTCCTCAAGACTCTTATCCTGCCTGGCTTTGAGGTCGGATTTAGGGAGCTGGCAGACAGATCGCCTTCCTGAGGCCAATCATTGTTTCATACAGGTCTACACACAGAGACGCTCATACATGTGCACCCACACACACGAATTCTTGCACACACACTTATGGATTCACACAAACACACATGCTTGCACACACTCATGGATTCATACAAACACGCATGCACACACATTCATGGATGCACATTCATGCACATACACAGATGCATGCGCACACATCCACATGTATGTACACACATGTCCTGTGCACATGAGCATGATATCACACATGCGCACACACACACATGCACACGCACGCACACGCGCACGCGCACACGCACACGTGCACACACACACACACACATGCACACGCACACACACACACACACATTGGGTTTCAAACACTGCCTTTCTCCACAGAGATTTGCTGAAAGGATATCAGAACTGTGGACAGCGACCTGTCCCTGTCCATGGTGCTGCCTAGAGCCTCTGTTTCTCATTCCCACCAGCTGCCCTGGAACCCTCACTTCCGGCGTGCAGATCTCCCCTCCCTACCGTCCCCCAAACACACACACCTCGCCTCTGCTTATTCCACACTCCAGCCAGGAGGCTCAACAGGATATTTCCCTAAAACCAGGGCTCTGGGGTTGGGTGGGGCGTTTTGAGTTGTACAACCACGGAACTCTTCCCGGACTGGGACCCACAATAGGCTGAGGGATGGCCCTACGTTCGTAATGGCTCTGTTATTTCTCCACCAACCCCACTGAGGTAGGTGCTGTTGTTAGCCACACTCAGAAAACTCTGACGTCAGAGATTCACCCACATTTACATTGCAAGAGGTGAAGGGAGAGGATTAGCCTCACTCCAAGACTAAAAACTTCAGAGATGTGTGTAGTCATTGTCCCCGGTGCCCACTCCTAACAAAGATGCTCTCAATGAGTGCACAAGTGAACACATGCATGACCCCAAAGCCTCTTCACGGTTCTGATTCCTGGCCAGATGGCTCATCTTCAAAGCTGTTTCTTCAAACACTATACCCCCGATCTATTACTATTACCAAGACTTTCTTCCCCACATCTCCCATGGACCCTGACACAAACCCCATTTG
This sequence comes from Peromyscus maniculatus bairdii, assembly GCF_049852395.1. Classification (NCBI taxonomy): domain Eukaryota; kingdom Metazoa; phylum Chordata; class Mammalia; order Rodentia; family Cricetidae; genus Peromyscus; species Peromyscus maniculatus. Next base: position 6,028,283 of record NC_134855.1, on the reverse strand, counting down.
TCCTCAGCAGAATTCTCAAGTTTCCCTAAACGGGAGGTTGAAGGTCCTGAGATCCAGTTACCTTAAGTGTGTGACAGCAAGTAATGGCCGTTGTGGCAGTTTGAATAAGAATGGCCCCCATAGGCTCATATATTTGAATGCTTGGTCACCCGGGAGAAGTATTAGGAGGTGTGGTCTTGTTGGGGAAAGTGTGTTACTGGGGGTGGGCTTGGAGGTTTCAAAAAGCTGATACCCAGCTCGGTCTCCCCCTCCCCTCTGCCTGCTGCTCATGGATCAGGATGCAGCTCTCAGAGGCTCCAGCACCACACCTGCCTGATAGCTGCCATGTCCCCTGCCACGATGGTCATGGACCAACCCTCTAAAACTGTCAGCCAGCCCCAATTAAACACTGTTTTGTAAGAGTCGCCTTGGTTGCGGTGTCTCTTCACAGAGACAGACCGGTGACTGAGACAGCCATGCTGAAGCGCGGCCAGGGCTGCTGTGTCTATTCACCGCCCTCATCTGAACCACTCCTGTGAGCTACCAGGATCATCCCCCCCTTTTCAGATAGTTTCCAAGGTGGGGGCAGGTTCGTGGGAGAGGCAACTCAGAAACAGAACTTTTGACTCACAAACGGGAAAGACAAAGATTCTGGAATCGCCCCAGACTTGGGACCTGGTGACACACTGTTCATAATCCAGTCTTCCTCGGCCCAGGCTCTAATCTGGAAGAAGGAAGAGAGCAGGAGTCCGGGCATGTGCTGGAATCAGAGCACCAGCCACGAGCCACGTCAATGCGCCCCTACTACAAGCCCAGCACCACGCTAGAAGTGAGGCATGCAAGGTTAGCCAAGCAAGGTCCTTGCCCCCAGGAATCCCAAAGATTGACAGAAAAGAAATACAACTAAACAGACAATTTATGCCAGACAACGCTTTGTCAAAGATGACTGAGGAGGAAAGGGGCCGGGGTTCCTCCTGGGCCATGTTAGCTGAGAGTCTGTCCCCATGACAGCCTTCCTCAGACCCCACAGGGCTCTGCTCATCAATTGTCCCAGCTCCAGACAGCACAGCCTTGTGGAGGCAATAAAATCCAGTGCTCACCAAAGGCGTGGGCTTGAGATAGACTGCGTTTATCCAAATCCAAGTCCCTTAACGTATGCACCGTGAGCCTTTGTACATGTTATTAATCTCTCTAGGCCACAGCTGTAAAATGGAATAATGAAATCTAACCTATCTCAGGGGCTGATGTAAGGATTAAATGAGTGGATGATTATGAAGAGCTCAGGACAGGATTGGCACGTGGTTGGAACCACAGAGAACCAGGGGTGGTGACGACAGCGGTGCCTCATCCTAGTGCCCAAGGCTATCAGAGGCTGGGGACAAATTAAGGCAGGCAGAGCACGGGACACGGTTGATGTCACACAGGCTTCTGAGTGGTTTGCTCCCTGCTCAGACCAGGCCCAGGGCTCCACACACACTCTATTTCCATCCCCAGAGACAGACAGCCGGGCCTCGGTACTCACTAGAGTAACTGCCATCAAATGGGCACCAACCTTGTTGGGCACTTGGTATATGTCACACCATCAACGTCCCCGTGATACTTACCCCGTCTACTGAGATAGTCTCATGTAGCCCAGGCTGGCTTTAAACTTGCTGTGTTGCCACGGACGACACTGGACTTCTGCCCCCCCACCCCCTACCCCCCCACCCCCCCCACCCCCCGCTGCCTCCGTTTCTCTAAGTCTGTGATTACAGGCTTGAGCCGCCATGCTTGGTTTTATGTGGTGCTAGGATAGGACTGCACAAAAATGGGTCAGCTGGTGCTGCCTCCTCCCATGCCCACAGCTCAGCTTAAAGGCCTCAGCCAGCTGTGCACACAGCACTCCCTCTCTGCCATGTCTTCCCCAGCCACCCTGTCCATGCATACATGCATACGTGCACACACATACACCCAGAGACACACATACACCACCACACACATTCACACACAGACACACACCACACACACACTCACACCACACACAGACACACATCATATACAGAGAGAGATACACACAACACAGACACACATACACCACACACACACACATACACACACACAAACCACACACACATTCATACCACACACAGACACACATCACACACACATTCACACCATACACAAACATACACACACACAGAGATACACACAACACAGACACACACACACATCACACACACACACCACACACACACACCACACACACACACACACACACACACCTTCACATGCAAACAGACCTGATTTTAAGTCCTAGTTCTCTTACTTGTCCTGTCACTTGTCCTTCTCAGATCACCCACCTGTACGTCAGAGAAGGCGTCCATCTCTCAGATCCAGCATCCTGGACTACCAGAGAGATCTGAACTAGTGCACTCGTCCCCAGCCCCCACACTCCTGAGGGCAGCCAAGTAGCTAACAGGACAACAGGTCTAGAACTTCTAGAACACAGCAGGAGCACCCCTCCTCTTTCTGCCTTCTTTTGTCCCTTAAGTTTTATTAAGGCCAAGTGGAGCCAGGATTTGGGGGGTGAAATCACAGGGTTTCTGACCTTCAAGTCTAAATCTGCCCCACACTGGCAATGTCCTCATCCATTGAGCGTTGGTATTCTGAACAATAAAACAGGTGCATGACTCCTTCCATGCTGGGCTCCTCTAGGAGCTCAGAGCAGCGTGGGCCAAAGTAGCCAAAAGTGGGAACAGCACAGAGTCCATCGACCCATGAGCAGGTGAGCAAAGCGTGTCTGTTTGCACACAGTGGGCATGCGCAGCAGGGGGAGAAAGGGACATGGAAGCATGTGTGGTGCCAATAAACCTGAAAAGCACTCAGCCAGTGAGCACTCAGACACAAAAGGCCATGTGTGGTTTGACTGCAGTCACATGACAGATCCAAAAAGACAAGTCTGGAGGGACAGGAAGCAGATGAGCAGCTGCTAGGGGCTGGGGAGGGAAGACTTTGTAGGTTTAGGGGGTCTGCTTAGGGGAACGAGTCAGTGTAGACAGTGGTGCTGTTTGCATGTCTGGTTGATATACTATGAAACATTGCACTGTGTCCATAAAGGTGTCGATTTAATGGCATATGAGCCACATCTTTGCAGAAGAAGGAGGAGGGAAGGAAGGAAGCAGGGAGGGAGGGAGGAAGGAAGAGAGAGAGAGAGAGAGAGAGAGAGAGAGAGAGGGAGGGAGGGAGGGAGGGAGGGAGGGAGGGAGGAAGGAAGGAAGGAAGGAAGGAAGGAAGGAAGGAAGGAAGGAAGGAAGGCAGAAGGCTGGTTGATCAGAGGATGAGTACTAGTCAGAGCCCTGAAGTCCTCCTTCAACAACCTAGGGAACCCCACAGAGCCTCAAGAGCCTGGGCTGCCTCTCAGGCAAACACATCCACAGGCCCTGACCTACCAGTGGGCCAACGACTTGGCTAGCTCAGGACCCTGTGACCCTGTAAGCATCAGGGACAGTAGTGAGCACAGAGCCTGAGCATCACACAGACTCCTCTGAGATGCTTACTGCACCACGTAGGATCCTGTGACCTCAGGCATGTCCCCGAACCCCTGGGTCTCATTTTCCCTGTTTTTGGTACACGAGGCACAGCCGTTGCTCACTCTAACTTGTTCTTGTGAAAATTATGTAGGAGAGGTGTGGGGACACACCTCTCATCTAGCCCTTGGGAGACAGAAGCAGGAGGGCAGGTGCTTCAAGGCCATATTTGGTTGTGTAGTGAATTTGAGGCTAACCTGAGCTACGTGACACCCAGTCTCAAAAACTCCTAAAGAAAAAAGGATATTCTACAAGAGCGTCAGGTAAAGTGCCTGTTGCTAGAGTGAGCAGGGCGTCTGACAGGGTCTGCTCTCAGTAAATCTTCCACCGGCTCTAACTGGAAAGAGATACTTTCTTGGGGCTATTTATGGAAAGTCACTTGGAACTTTGAGGCCGGTTAGAAGCTGCTGCCGACATACTGTCAGGTTGGTGACCTGGCCCAGCAGGTCAGAAACAGAAGACTCCACTCCAGCAGTGTCTAGGGGGAAAGCCAAGCAGGCCTGTCACCCCCTGGCTGGGGGTGGAGGAGGCCTGACCCCTCCCAGGTTTCTGCTGATGAATGTGTAGGTTGGGTTACCGAGCCCTGGGTTCAGGGGCAGAGGGAAGGCGATCCCAGAACCCCAGGATCACAGAGCACTCCAGGCTGAAGGAGAGGCAGAGGAAGGACCATGAGGGAGGTGTGGTAAGGGACAAGCTCCCGCAGGCGGATGGAGGACACTCAGAGAGGTGGAGGGTGGAGAACCAGTTCAGGAACGGACCTTTAAGAAGCCAGCTGGGGAGGAGGGGCTGGAGATGCTGGAAGAGACACAGACTGGGAGGCAGACGCCATGGCCCAGACTGACACACCACGGGGCACAGTCACCAGAGAATGGAAGCCCAGAATGTCCGAAGGCCAGATGGTGTCTCCCGCAGGTAGGCGGCTGGTTTTACTGAGTGGCTGAAGGAGCCTGGTGGGCAAACAGTGGTGGGTAAGGGAGGGTCCTAAGGGAAAATACCAAAAAGACTGAAAACACAGAGTACAGTGGTTAAATGCTGAGTGGGCATGGCTGTGAGGGCATTTCCCAGTGAGGTCAGTAGAGGCGAAAGGTCCACCCTGAATGTGGGCAGGAATCCGGCGTTCGTGGTTCTCTGCTTCCTGACTGTGGGTGTGTTGCGAGCGTTCGTGGTTCTCTGCTTCCTGACTGTGGGTGTGTTGCGAGCGAGCAGCCGCCTCACGCTGCCCCGCCTGCCATGATGGACCGCTCTCCCAAACTTGGGTGTAAACAACCCCTCTTCGAAGTTGTTTAAAGGTATTTTGTTGCAGCAATGAGACAAATCACCGACCCAGGGAGTGTGACTGCAGGTCAGGGCCCACAGGAGCTCGGTGGCCTTTGGACAGAGGTAGTTCCTTTTGGCTGGAAGCTTCTACAACATTAGCTCCGTCCATCCTCTGGTGCCACCCAAGGATGAGAGTGGGCTGTCTCTTTAAGAAACACCTGAGTGACTTGGGCACTCAGCATCTTCCGGCATTTCCTGTGACTCCAGGGCCTGAGATGTAAGGCAGAGGAGCTAAGTTCACAAGAAGTGAGACAGAGAGATGCTTCTAGACAGACAAGCAGACCAGCAGATAGGCAGGCCAATAGGCAGCTGGAAAAAAAAAATAGATGGAGGGACAGGCAGGCAAAGCTACTAAGATGTCTGCCATTCCCTGTGGGGGTCTCCCACCCCATCCATTGCTTGACACCTCCAGACTCAGAGCACAGATTTATCTCTAGACACCGCCACAATTCCGCTATTGGATCTGTAATCACGGACTCCAATGTTCGCAGGATAAAAACACTAACAAACTAATTGTTTGTTAGCGCTGAGGTCCCAGCAATCAACACGTCCAGTGTGAGATATGGTCCACTCGCCTGCTGGAGTGCAAGCCATCGCAAGGCTCCATGGCCTGGCACCATGGGTGCCCCAAAGGCCTCAGCCGGGGCGCTAGCCCACTGTGCACACATGTGCAGAATGTCTGTGCAGGGGCGGAGGGGGCCAGAGGCCCCCCACGCTGGCACGTAGCCGCTGCTGCGCTGTCTGAGCCCCGTCAGTAGCACACATAAACTAACTCAGTTCCTGGGGACCCCAGAGGAACAGCAGGAACTGTTTGGTAGAGAATTATAGCTGTGGGTGAAATTAGATGTACTCTGAGCCCCAAGGCTGAGAGAAATAAAAAGCATTTTAAATGGAGTGTAGAATTCATATTCCTCAGTCACTTTCCAATAAATAAATCTTGTACCGTTTTTTTCTGTAAACAGTGGTTACACGCGGCTTCTATTGTCTCCATGTTCTATAAGCCAACAGGCCAGGAGTGGCTGGCCAGGCGCTGGGGTGGGAGTGAAGACGCTGGGGTATCTTTGAGGCCTGGGGACCCCAAGACCTAGTGGCTTGTTGGGGAGCTCCCCCACTTTAAGGACGTATCAGGAGGGCCCTGGGGCCACAGCCCAGCTGTGAGCACCCCTTAGAAATTCCCCCAAGGCTGAGGTCTGGGGCTCCAGCGTGACTCCCTCTCTCTGGATCGCTCTCACCCTGGGAAAGAAAGCACTCCTGGGAAGGGACAGCGGAGGGCAGCAGGGAAATCCTACAGGCCACCACTCACTGCGGCTCCCATTGTTCTAGCTTCCCTCTGTGTCACCTCTGCTGCCTCTTGTAGATCTGGCACCTCCTCCCACTCGAGATACACAACACCCACAGAAAAACACAGAGAAGAGCCATCTCCCGATCCTATCACCCTAGAAAAAGATCACTGCAGATGTGTTGGTATTTTTTCCTATGGATTTTTATTTATTTATTTGTTTGTTGTTTGTTCTTTGTGGAGAAGGGGGATGAATACATCAACACATATGCATTTCATGGAACAGAAATAATCTGTACCAACATGTGTCAGGGGCCATTGCGCAAATTTGGAATAGATGATGTCTGAATTCTACAACAAAGGGTTTGTGGTAGTGCTCATTGGAAAGCTAGGTCACTGGTCACCACGATATATGCTCACAGTTTGGGGTCACTTCATGTGTCCCTTCAAACAGATGCACACAGTCTCATGCAGCTCCCTTCCCCATGGCCCTGAGAAGGCATCACAGCCAACCTTCGGGGAGCGGACAGAACCTTCCAAGGTCATGAAGGTCAAGGGCCTCAGAACCTCTGTGAACACTTACATGTGTGACTCCTGGTGTGTTTACACTTCCTGCACTGTGCCCCAAGCCCAGGCCCCAGTGGACAGTCCTACCCTCCTCTGGCCCAGGGCAGCTGGGTTCAGAACCTCTCCTCTGAGCTCATCTCCTCTCCCACCGAATAAGGCGAAGACCTGAAGTCCAGGACACAGCCTCAGTTGTGCCTCTCAGGGACCCGTGTTCTCCCCCGACCCTCTCTGACAGGGTCCCCCCATATAAACCAGGCTGGCCTGGAGCACATCATCTCTTAAACTAAGAACAAGACCCCTTGTGGCCGGGCGGTGACTCAGTGGTGGAGTACTTGCCTGGCATGCAGTATAGATTTCATATGAGATTCTCTCAGTCCATTTCCAGCACTGCACAGGTAAAAAGGGAAGACACCCTAAAATCCTTCCTGTAATTAAAAGTTGCAAATAAAATACATCATGCAGTGAGATTAGTCAAAACCCACCCCCAAAAAAGTCGTAGGAAAAGGAAACATAGCAGAGGATTCTGGGACAGGTCTCCCCAGCTTCTTACCCTTGCTCTTGTTCCTGCTTCTATACATGTACCCATTTTACAGAAGAAAAGGGCAGCCAGTGTGGCTAAGTATGGAAGATAAGGAAGAGAAGGGAAGAAGCCACCCTTTGCTGGGCTCCTCAGCCCTGTTTCCTGGGGCTAGACACCCCCAAGGGCTCACAGACCTGAGAACCTAGTGTTTCTCCAGGGATGTGAGGTGGGGCGCAGTATGTTTTCTCCGAACATAAAGGCCCCATCACTGAGGGGGGAGGAAGGAGAGGTTCATTCACTGATCCAAACAGCCCTCATCTGAGGGTCCCTCCAAGTGCCATCATGACCATAGCAGCCCAAGCCCTTCATGGGGAGGATGCATGAGCTGACCCTGAGCAGGAAAATGGACTACTCAGCCAGAGTAGAAGGGCTGAGTCTTGGATTTGGTGTCTACAGGATCCTGCCCCACATGGCTGAGTGGCTCCTGTGGAACTCCAGACTATCTTGCCCTCTCTGGACCTCAGCTTACCTGTCTATGAAGCAGGGACACCCAGGGGGTGAAGGAGTACAGATCCAGTCATGATCCACTCTGTGCCCGAAGTGGCAGCTGATGTGGGGTGGCCAGGCTCCCTTCTTCCCAAGGCCTTTGGTCATTTATTTATTTATTTTTGTTAATTAAATGGTAAAATTTCATATCTGATTATTTACTGCCAGCCTGTGCCATTATGAGCTCCTATATAAATCACAGCAGGGAGCTAGGCTCCAACACGCTCACCTTTATCTGCTCCCCAACAGCCCTGGAGGAGGGCCCAGGAAGGGAGAGACTGTCCTGGACAGCCCACACTTGACCCTAGTTTGACCCAGTGCCCTACACTACACCATTAGGACTCCCAACTAGAGTCCCCAGAAGAACAGCTCATTGAAAACCTCCAGTGTAGAGGCAGACCCACCCCTTACTCCATGCTAGGGTCTGCTGGAGCCCAAGTTGACTGCCATAGATACAGCCACACTGATAGACAGGATACCAAGACAGGATGGTTAAGTAGCTTGCCAGAAGCTCCACAGTTGTTCTGAGGGGCACGAGAATTTAAATTCTGTCACTTAGCTCTGAGGCCTGTACTCCAAACTCTCTGCCTCGGTGATTCGGAAAGGACAGGGTTGGGACTGGTCAGACCTGGGCATCTAACTCTAGGTCTCATACCCACAAGCCATGTGAGCTTAAGCAGGAAATCCACTCTTCCTGCCTCTACTTCCCTATGGAGACAGTAATGTTTTCCTGCCAAGAGCTGGGACACCAGAGTTGGGCTTTTCTTTACTCTGGGCATGTGTTGAGACCTCAGCCCAGGACAAGAGTGGGGTGGGGCACACAGCCAGATTTGGGGGTGCCCAGGTTGGTGCAACAGCATATGGAGACTAGAGGTCTCAAGGAACCACTGCTGACTGGGCCTGCAGAATCCCTAATTGGCCCAGATGGGCTCCAGATGCCTTAGTCCCAGTGCCCACCAGGAAAGAAGGAACTCTGGAAAACCCCAGGGGATCAGGTCACCACAGAAGTTCCTCGACTCTGGCCTTGAAGATCAACAGATAGGGGGATAAGTCATCAGGGGAACAAAGGGTACTGTCTCCCTCATGTGATGGGGACCCTAGAGGCAGTTGGGACCATGTGTCTGGTCCAGAGTTGCATCTCCAATCTCAGAACCCAGCCAGACAAGAACCTGGTGGATGGATGCATGGATGGATGAACAATAATAGAGGAAAGGTCAACAAATCAAGATGAATGAATGGATGGATGAATTAATGAATAAATACTTGGATGTAGGATGGATGGAACAAATGGCTGAACATAAGACTAGATGATTGGGTGGTTGGATGGATGGAAGAGTGGGTGGGTGGGTGGATGGATAGATGGATGGATGGAAGGAAGGATGGATGGATGGATGGACGGATAGATGGAAGGGTGGGTGGATGGATGGATGGATGGATGGATGGATGGATGGATGGATGGATGGATGGAAGGAAGGATGGAAGGAATGGTGGGTGGGTGGGTGGATGGATGGATGGATGGATGGAAGGATGGATCGATGGATCGATGGATGGATCAATGGATGGATGGATGGAGTACATAGACAAAAGAACACACAAACTGTTGAATGAGCCAATGAAGGAAAGATTGAACACATTGGGAAGCATAAGAACCAATGATTAACAGCCCACGCCGGTGATCTCAGGAGGCAGAAGCAGGAGGATTATGGGTGTAGGACAGCCTTGGCTACACAATAAAACCTGTCTCAAAAGAACCCCACAGAAAACACCAACATTAGCAATGGAAGGACAAATGAGCAGAGAAACACATTCAGGATTGAGCTAGCAGACAGACAGTTGGATGAAATGGGAAACGTAAAAATTAGATGAGGAATAACGAATAAACAGAACGGAGTAACAAAAGGGGAGAGACGGGAAGGAGGAGAGGAGGAAGGGAGGCAGAGGAAGAGCCGTGAAGACAGGAAGAGGAAAGGCTGCAGGGCCAGGCAGCAAAGTGTCCCCACCCCCTGTCCCCAGGTGCTGGCCCCTGCACCCATTCTTGTCCCTGGGCTTGGAGGACGGAGCCCCCATTGGCTGGCAGCAAGGAAAGCTGGCTGGGGAAACCAGCTTCACCGACCACCCAGCGAGTCTTTAACTATTACATTAAACATCTGCTTTGCCTTTCACAAATCGGGTAGTGTTTCACCCCTGAGATATCTGATTTTATTACCTTCCAGGGAGAGGGCCAGGCAAGTGTTCTCATTGATTTGCGCATTAAATATATTAGTAATAAAACAACATCTCCGTAAACCAATTGTAAAATCAATATTAATTGGTACCAAAATATCACAAGTAGTTGAATTACAATTAAGGGTGGTGGTGAGTCTTACCTCAGGGCACAAGGTCCTGAGGTCCCAGAAGGGAGAGGGACTTGGGGAGGAATCAGATTTCAGAGCCGGGTAAACCTGGGTTTCCTCTCTGAGCCTCAGTTTCCTAGTCTGGAAAATGGGGTTAATTGTTCTCACAGAGGAAGTCTGGTGAGGATTAAATGGGCCATGTGTTTGGTGCCTGGTAGCCAGAGAGTCCAAGAAATGTTCCCTTCCTCACCTTATCTTCACACCATTATAAAGTGTGGGTCATACGATGGTGAGAATGTGCCCCATCATAAAGTGTGGGTCATACGATGGTGAGAATGTGCCCCATCATAAAGTGTGGGTCATACGATGGTTGTATTTGAGGGCTGGTGGCTGACCCCAGGATGGCAATGCACGACAGGACTCCCCTCAGCTTCCTTTCCCCTCTTCAGATGAGAACCTGAGGCAGCCGCACAGGGCTGGGGCTTGACCATGAACCAAGAGCCTCTGGATTTCAGCTGCAGTAAGGATTCCCAAGGAGGAGGAAGAGCCACCAAGGTAAGAGGAGGCAAGGCTGCGGGCCCAGCAGCCAAGTGTGTCTTGTCCCCATCCCCTGTCCCCAGGTCCAACAGCTCACAGCAGCTCCACAGCAGTGGAGAGGTAACATCTCTGGGCTGTAGGCTACAGTATCTAGGTGGACAGAGGCCGCCTGTGCCCAGAAACATCCTCTGCTGGTTATTCATTCCTCCATGGGTATTGGGTGACTATGGAGGTGATACCAATTGTGCACATGTTGATAAAGGACTTGGCTCCGTGCCAGAAACTCCACCCATGCTTTCTGATTTGCTACATTCTATAGCACAAGCACATGGTTCTGTTCACAGGCTCTGGCCGGAACTACTTCAGTCTTAAATCCCAACGTTGTTACTCTTGGTGATAAATTGTATTCATCAGCTACAGCCTATGATGCTGTGTAACAAACCACCTTGAAGTTACTTGGTGACTGACATTAAACAGATTGTTGCGCACACAGGGCTGCAAGTTGCTTGTGGTTTGTTAATCTAGGCAAAGCTTTTCTTCAGGTGGAGAGTCAGAGTCAAGGCAGCCTCATAGTTCTTTTATCATTTTGGGATAAATGGCTGCCCAGGGCAGCTTCCCATCAAGCTACGGGAACCATACAGGGCAGTGAGGACCTCAGGTCAAGTCCACCAACTGGCCAGAACGAGTTCTATGGCCAAAGTCGACATCACAGATTAGAGAAAATACTCTCTATCTGTGATGTGTGTGGAAATAAAGATTGGCTGAACATATATCCAAATGGTCATAGTGACCCTGGCCTCCATCAGCTCATCTGTAACATGGGCCAAGTACAGGGGTTGGTCTGAGTACAGGACCACCCAGCATCCAACCTTGCTCCCAGTATCCAACCTTGCTGCTGTGATGTCCTCTCCTCTTGGTTGTTCTCAACATGTTATGAGCCTCATGGGATGGAGGAGGCCTAGGTCCCTACATCATGCTGTGAACCCCTTGGTACCCAGCTCAGTCCACCTTGCTGCTCCTCATGCACAGCAGCTCTCCCTGAGGTTCTCAGGATGGCTGTGACTCCAGAGTCCTACATGGTGCCTGGTGCAGCTGCCTGCAAGTCCCTTCCTGGCTATCCCCAGGCAGCTCCTGGTGTACTGAAAATAGATGGGGCAGGGAAAGCTTTGTTTGGGCAGGCCCAGAAAATGGTGACCATGCTATGGTTTGACTAAGTGTCTTGAAAGGCACACATGGCAGATCTACTATCCCCAATATCTGCCCCAGAAAGTCGAGGTTTTCCAGAAATCAGAGGGGAGAGTGTGGCCCCCATCGCTTCACCAGGCAGCAGTGTCTGCAATACCCATCTTGTGCCTGCGTGGCATGCACACGTGTACACACCTATGCACGTGGAAGTGTGTATTTACATGCCCAGCTGTGCACGATCTCATACTTGGGTGTGTGAACTGCTCACTCAGTGTATGTGTTCAAACATAGCCCAGGTGCATGTGTGTCCGTATCCACACCCAGACCAGCCCTCATGTGAGTGTTCTCATGGGCTTCCACACAGGACAGCAAACAAAGAATACACCTTCCTGCTGGGGTTGCATGGGTACATGAGCTGGGATGACACAGAGCAGACTAGACATCAACACCCACCGCCTTTGGCCACTCCCCTTCCCACAGCTGAAGTTTAATGCGTGACTCGTTCATGGTTATTATTTCCAGTGTCTTGCTTCCTTTGAGACCTGCTATGGTTCTTAGCTGGGCTTTATTTAAAAGTCCAGGGCTGACAAGACACTAGCCATTTAGGTAAAAGCTCTGGCCATCAGGCCTTGTGACCCGAGTTCAATAGAGAGGACCCACATACTCAAGTGAACAAAAACAGTTTTGCTTCTTTTAAATTTCAGTCCCCCTTGGGATGGCTCAGCGGAGCCATCTTACTGTTCTAGCAGAGGTTCCCAGAACCCACATGGCGACTCACAACATCCAGTTTCCAGAGATCCAGTGCCCTCTCCTGACCTCTGCAGGCAGCAGACACGCACGTGGTGCACAGACGTACATACACACAAATAAAATAAGTAAGTCTTTAAATTTCAGTTCTCGCCCCCAAAATTCAAGGAAACTCATGACCTCCCACCCCCGTTCTCACCTCCACCAAAGCCCACCTCTACGACAGCCCTTGCTGAGCCAGCAAAGCCACCCTGGAAGGTAAGGAAGGACCACGGTGAGATGAGACCTTGCCCTCAGGCTCACCCTGGGTGCTGGGCCCCCACTAGGAAGAGAGCAGAGGCCAGGCGGCAGCAATGGAGGCTCCAGGCCTCTCCCTGGGGGCAGCTGAGGGTCCAGGAGCCTCCATCACACCACCCCATCGGTGTAAATAATGCCGAAAATGAGTCATTTTTAAAGAGTGTCCAGTGGGATTCTGGAGCCTTGTTTTAATTATACAGAACCAGCATGGGTGCTCAGGCAGACGCTGGTGCTAATTGTTTCGAAAGCCAGCCCTCTTGGCTCTGCAGAATGCCCTGCCTGGGCACATTTTGAGCAGTTTCTCCAGCCATGCAAGTGAGGTCCCTCCCAGACTGGGCAGGTAGGGGAGACACACCAGACACCTGCCTGAGTGACCTCCTCCTCCCTGACGTCACCCACTCACTCCAGGC